>NC_083577.1:28089697-28689697 GCF_027579695.1 Neoarius graeffei
CCCAGCAGCCGACGGGGGCCTTTCTGTGTAGAGTTTGCATGTTGTCTGTGCAGGTTTCCCCCACAGTCCAAAGACGCACAGGTTAGGTTAAAGGAGAACTGAAGGCAAATTTTTTACGATCAAAATTCTATTTATTAAATATCGGAATGTGGGTGGTGTAGTGGTTAGCGCTGTCGCCTCACAGCAAGAAGGTCCGGGTTCGAGCCCCGTGGCCGGCGAAGGCCTTTCTGTGCGGAGTTTGCATGTTCTCCCCGTGTCCGCGTGGGTTTCCTCCGGGTGCTCCGGTTTCCCCCACAGTCCAAAGACATGCAGGTTAGGTTAACTGGTGACTCTAAATTGACCGTAGGTGCGAATGTGAGTGTGAATGGTTGTCTGTGTCTACGTGTCAGCCCTGTGATGACCTGGCGACTTGTCCAGGGTGTACCCCGCCTTTCGCCCGTAGTCAGCTGGGATAGGCTCCAGCTTGCCTGCGACCCTGTAGAACAGGATAAAGCGGCTAGAGATAATGAGATGAGAAATATCGGAATGCATTTTTGATCGCTACTTTGTCGCAAGTGATGAGTGTTTGCAATACGCTCTGTAATATATCAGTCCGTACGTCAAAGCGACGGCACGGCCGTAAACGAGATTCGCTGAGACCTGTGCGAGACATCGTAGGATGGAAATCAAAGTGACCGACGTTGTCAAAAGATGTGCCCGCCGTCTTTCGAACGCTGACGTGATCGAGCCGGAAGTTTTGTTTGTTTTGAGAGCAGTCAGGAAAGTTAAAAAAAAAAAAAAGGTGGGTAGTAATCGCCATCTAAACTCGTTTTTGTGCAACATTTCGTTTGGAAAACAGTTTTCAAAATGGCGGCGCTGACACTTCTTCACGTTTCGAAGTCTCGCACAAGTCTCGTGAAGATCGCGCAAACGAAGACGCGACGCCTGGCTAAAAACCAAACAGGCCGATAAGTATAATATTTAATTGCTGATACGAGTCATGATATAAGGTTACTCAAACCGAAAATGCCATTGAATAGCACGTTAATTAAGAAATAAAGCAAGTTGAAGAATGACTTCATCTCATCTCATCTCATCTCATCTCATCTCATCATCTCTAGCCACTTTATCCTGTTCTACAGGGTCGCAGGCAAGCTGGAGCCTATCCCAGCTGACTACGGGCGAAAGGTAGCCTGGGAAATCCCATGCTGCTTTGCACAATCGTTCCGATCTGAAAAGACAGCATGGAAACTATGGTCTAAAGGCTCGCCTGAGTTAGGGAGCCAATCAGAGAGTGGGGAGGGGTGGAAAGACGGTGACGCGTACTACTCGACAAACGGAAGCTTGTAGTTTATTTGGGACTGTTTACGGATCACATTTAACATGGCGGCGAGCGATACGAACCAAACTTTCGATCGAGCTTTGTCTTGCACAAACGGCAGTAATCGTTCGGTGCCATTGTTTTCCTATTTTTGTTTTGCCTTCTCTTTCTCTTTCCTTCTCTTCTTCGCCTCTTCGTCGCTCTAACTACGTCACCGGGTACAACTGCCATGATTGGCCATGGGCTACGTATACGCCAAATGATAGACAGACATTCGCAACGTCCAATAAACGGCCGTTGACAATCGTAAACCACACCTCCCCTACGAGAAATTCAATAGGTGGATTCCAGACCATATTTCACTTGTGATATGGTCTGGTGTTAACCAGACTAGGCGAAAGGTGGGGTACACCCTGGACAAGTCGCCAGGTCATCACAGGGCTGACACATAGACACAGACAACCATTCACACTCACGGTCAATTTAGAGTCACCAGTTAACCTAACCTGCATGTCTTTGGACTGTTGGGGAAACCGGAGCACCCGGAGGAAACCCACGCGGACACGGGGAGAGAGAACATGCAAACTCCGCACAGAAAGGCCCTCGCCGGCCACGGGGCTCGAACCCGGACCTTCTTGCTATGAGGCGACAGCGCTAACCACTACACCACCGTGCCGCCCAGACTGACTTCAGTTCTCCTTTATCATGTGGTTGGCTTGAATTGCCCTTGAGCAAAGCACCTAACCCCTAACTGCTCCCCGGGCGCTGTAGCATACCTGCCCACTGCTCTGGGTGTGTGTATGTGTACCGTATCTGGGTATGCTCATTGCTCAGTTGTGTATGCAAGTGTGTGTTCGCTTCTTCAGATGGGTTAAATGCAGGGGTTAAATTCCATTGTGTCTGTGCTTGAGTGTACATGTGACAAATAAAGGCTTCTTGGCTTCGTCTGTCTAATAAAAAACAAACAAACAAACAAACAAACCGCGGTGTCACGAATGCCTAGAACACACGGCTCCAAAGGCACAAGAGGAAATAATACAAGCACCAGGTTGAGCAACTGTCAGCTCCACGTCGCGTTAGCTTTCCATCTCTACAACATCCTCAATAACATCAATAACACCAATAACACTCGGCTTCAAAAGGCTCTCAAGAGGGCCTGAGTGTGTGTGTGTGTGTGTGTGTGTGTGTGTGCGCGCAAACATATATCAGTATTAACGCATCTCCATGTGTACAAACACTGTATCAATATTAATGCAAACGTGTCTTGACTGTGTATGATCCATATTATGTTATATTATCTCCTTTTAACTGCTGTGTGTGTGTGTGTGTGTGTGTGTGCGCGGTATCATAGTGTGGGGGGAAAAAAAGCACCCAGCGTTAAGCACATGCAAATTCAAAGGCGTGTAATCAGGGCAAAATTAATTTTGCTGCCACTGATTAGAAGCATTAATTAATCCGTTCGAGGTGCAGACCTAATCTGAGGTCGCATTACACCTCCTGTAAGATTAATTAGGACGTTACAATAACATACGGCGCTGCCGGGGCAGATTAGAGTAAGCTCTGGTTCTTTGACGTGATGAGGAGCTGAATTCCTTTAACAATTAGGGAAGTAATTCAGTGGTCGCTAGAATTATTTAACACCTGATCTGCTTTATAAAATAGACCTGAGTGTTTTACTCCACTCATATTTTCCATACGAGCTCCATCCGGGACATGGAGAACCAAAACCGTGACATAAATCTCTATATATCACTTACGACGAAATCGATGAATTGTTTGGATAAATTTGGGTACTTTTTGTTTGTGAATGTGTCTGTATAATAAAAAGAAAATCACACGCTGGCTTGAAGAGATGAAGTTTATCTTCTCGTGTTGAAAAACTCAGACGAAATACGTCGCGGATCTGAGTGACGTATTTAAATAATATTGGCTGGCTTTTTTCGTGGTATATCAGATATATTCCACTCAGCTAGCATGATAATGAGCGAGTCGAAGACGAGAAGCGGAATGGAATATATCTGATATACGCATACATGTCAACCTTTGGTCAGTCAAACCTGTATAACCGACCTCCAAAATCCGTATTTCCCTTATAAAATCTGTATAAGATGCAAATTAAAATAATTTACCTAAAATTTGAATGATAATTAACAATGATATTATCCCAGTTACTTTTTATTCAATATTAATAACAATAAACCTTCAGAATGAATACGAAGCTCCAATGTTCGACAAAAACACAAAGTGTTATCAGCGTAGTTACGAAGGAAATACTTCGTTGTTTGGAGACAGGTTTCACCGAGCGGCTATTATGCGCAGAGACGGTTGAAGAATCTCCACTTTGCCCCATCCGATATGGCGGCGAGGATGACGTATGATTCTACGCAGAAGGCGGCGTCTATGTTTATATGTCTATGACTTCACGGTTGGCGGGATTCTCGCAATGCGGTGTGTGCATGATCAAAAGTGGAACGAAGTCTCGCTACCACAAGATAACGCGCGATTTCATAAGACTCTTTACTGGCTGGCTGTGGTGTACAGTAAATGTTATGTGCTCTTTTATCATCGTTGGAATTGATTATAGCTCTAAATAAATATTGAAGTTTTTTTTTTAAAAGAATCCGTATAACTTTATTTATACGCCCGTATACTACACTTATTGAATCAAATCCGTATAAAATGCAGACATTCCGTATAGGTTGACATGTATGTATACGATGAAAAAAAGCCAGACAATATTATTATCATTATTATTATTATAACACATACTCATTACTTTCGGGTGTCCGACGCGTCTTTTTCTTTCAAAATTCTCTCAAAATCTTCCGTATTTAATGAATCAAGCCTGGCGGCCATGTTTGTTTACAAATTGTCACACTCACTCGCGCGGAACTTTTACGTCTCCGACGTGTGACGTCATGTTGTCTTGACAACCGTGCAATATCGTAAACCATACCCAACGCTCATTCTCCATTGGGTGGAGTGACGTAATACGTAAGCGATATGCGAACAATATTGCATGCCGTCAAACCAAATGAATGAAACCCGCTAGAAGGGAATAGAACGCACGTTTTTATTCCATCGAAAAAGTGTCCTGTATGGATAATAATTACTGATATTTCACTCTGATGATGTCACTCACAGTGTTTTCCCGCTGATTGTCAAAATGGCGAACCGGTTCAGAATTAAAATCGTTTTGATTCACTTGCGTATTATTATTATTATAATACTTTTTAGTCGATGTGTCCATATAATATAAAGAACATTACACACAGTGGTGCAAAGATATGACGTTTATCTTCTCGTGTTGAAAATATTTTCACTCGTTCACTTTGCTCACTCGTGATCTATAAACTTCATATCATCGCGCCACCGTGTAATATCCTGATCATTGTACTGGAGCGGATTTATTGAGTCCAATTATCCCAAACACACATGTAGGCATACGTTCGTGATGCTTTGGGAAACAATTCGCTGTGGACTGCACAGCAACAGCTCCTCCAGTTACCAGCTGGCAGTGTAGGTGGAAACCTTCTAAAGAGGTCAGTGTGTGTGTGTGTGTGAATGGGGACATCCCACCAAAGAGAAATAGAGCCCCCTTCAATCAGAGCAGCTCTTTGTGATGTTAATAAGGAAGTAAAACACATCTGTTCTGCACTCCCTCCCACACACATCCTCACACACATGCGCACACACACACACACACTTGCATCCGAAGCAGCGTCACCTGAATAACATCCCTGCCAGGTAGTGCACAAGGGAAGGCCTCTGTTCTGCCCTTTACGTCCTCTTCCTGCCACCCCTACGACCTCCAGCCCTGCCCTTTACCCATAAAGGCACAGGAGGGAAATGATCCGGAGTGCATCAGGGTTCTCTACTGTGTCCTCTTACACTGAAGGTGATGAGATTTCTGCTGTATGAGGATAACAGACTGAAGACTGTCTATAAAGACGGAAGCTAAATTAAAATTCAAACTCAATTGCTTAATATGTATAATTAGCTATTACACTTCTTTTAAGGCGACTCATTCACTCGAAACAGATGCTATACATCTGGAATGATGCATTTTATTTATTAATAGCTTTGTTATTAGCGAGAGCTGGGAACATCTGGAGGAGATCTCTGCCACACTGCAGGAGGGAGAGGATTAAAAGGATGGCAGAGAGTGAAAAAGTGTGCATGCGTGTGTGTGTTAGTGTTTACAGGAACACACCTGGGGTTAGGCAAGGTGATAATTAGCTAAAGTGGATAATTAGAATGTAGATTACTGCAATCAAAAGGTACTTTAGCACTTGCAGCTAACTCGCCATCCTCCAACCTTGAGAACAGGAGCGTGTTCACACACTCTGTCTTTTACAGACATGAAGTACCATTACGGTGGGAAAAAAAAAGCGTTTCTTGTCTATTTATTGTTCTATCTTTTTACTAGTCACATTTAGAAGTTCATTTTTACATTTTTCTATCATGAAAGTTTTTTTTTTTTTTTAAACACACACCCACACACCACACACACAAACCGAGCAATATTACAAGCCAGACTTTTCGAGGAGATGCAGTAAATATTAAGGAGGCCATTGTTCCTCCACTTCCTCCACTCGCTGATGAGGACTCATCCCTCGCCGCCTCCTGGGAGCACGTGCCGATCACATTAGCAGCTCAGACGGAAGTCGTATTCATTCATTCCGAGCTGAAAGCTCTCCCAGAGGAGAGAGAACCGAGGCTCAAAGTAAAGCTTGTGAATGATCTGTGAGTAACACAGGGAGTGGCAGAGAGACGCGATCTATAAGCCTGTACTGTAGGGTTACAATGCGGGCGAGCTATGAAGACGTGCTTCTCTATCGTACTGAGACCTCAATCGGGTCCAAAGAATCGTAGCTTTTTACGAGGTCACCTGATCAGGCTATAAGAACTGATACTGTATATATGGATTTTTATTCTATCCACATTCACTAGATATCAGCAATCGTGTGCTCTGATTGGCTACTCAACCACAAGGATGTGGGTCCGTCTCAGAAACTGGTCTCTCATTTGGGACATTATGGTCAAAAAATACATTTTCTAATTTTACTATTTGTTTTTTGCATTTACCGAACACTCAATGTTTCTTTTGTGATGTTTAATAAGAATAAAGATAGCGTCTTGCTTTATCCGGCCTCCACTGCGGAAATGTTTTTGATTACAATTCAAATGCTTTTGTAAAATGGATTTACATCTAAAATAACTACATCATGAAGAATTAAAGCCCCTCCTTCACAGAGGAGTGAAAATATTGAATAAATTTCCTCTTTTTGATTGCTTGGGTTAAAAATGCCAAGTTATGATGACTGAACTGATTATTCACTTAAATATGAATAATATTTTGGGTATTTGATATGGCGAAATAGGACACAATGGAAAAATCAAGAACGCACCGGAAAGATGAGAATAACGGCGGTGGTAAAAGAACAGCGGCTGCACCGGCTGAAGGTCGCGCGGGTCTCTGCTGTAGCGCGGGACATCACTACTGCACCGGACGGAGCGGGGGCGGGGCAAAATGACTGGCCGTAGATTCTATCAAAAGTTCGATCTAAATTGACCATGGTTGCAAAATATTGGCCAAAAATACGCAAACACTACGAAATATGAAAGTAAGATGAAAAAGAAACATTCTATTGCCTTATACTGCAAGACTAAAACAAAATAAAACTGTCAAAACTCACCTTTTCAGCGATAACGTCCGAACAGATCACCCGCGTAACAGAGAGACCGCAAATGGAAGCGCGATCAACTTCTAACTGTCGGAGTGGAAAATTCCATTCTACACATGCAAATTGTTAATGTGTGTCCTTCCCCGCACACAAATAACACGCTACGGTAAAAAATAGACCACGACTCATTTTGTAGCTCAGAAATTCATACAGGACCAGCTACCATCGTAACATGTTCTGTAAGAAACATAATCTATACCCAACTTTCAGCTTTCGTTTTAAAAAACAAAATCGCAGATTTATAACTAAATGTTTATATGGCGTAGTGATTTTAAGTTACTACTTTTGGTGAGGTAGAGACCTCGACCCTGAGGCTTTCCGTTTAGATCAAAACACACGATCGTATTGGTTTTGGGTCTGCAGAAAACGGAGTTACAACGGTGATGAAATATTTTGCATGATGTTTTATTACGGTTATGATTATTCTGTGAGCGCACCGATCCTTAGGTGTATAAAGTTCCAACTTAAAATACAATTAATGATAACTGTAGACTTTTCAGTGGACTACAACCTTTTTAAGGGAACGCGATGTAGTCGACCATTTATCATGTCCCAGATCAAGCCGCCATTGTTCCACAAATTTGCAGAATTTTTGCCAAATTCTGAATAGAGTGTTCACATCAAAGATTTAGTTTTATCTGTATTATTTCTTTCATCATTTTATTTCAAATTATTTCTGAGACAGACCCATATATATACCGTGAGGAGAGAAAAACAAAACAAAATGGCGGCGCGTGTTGCTGAACCAACCGAGGATGAAATAAAAACTCTACTTGAAAATAAAACCCCGAAAAATACAAAAAAAGCAACAAATATGAAATGAAAGTATTTCATAGTAAGAACGTATCTTTTTTTATTTTTCAAGAATTATTATTATTATTATTATCATCATCATCGCATTTTCCGCAAATTGCGGAAATGATTTTGTCAGACGTTTTGTATCAAGGTTTTATTGATTGAATTTGCAAAATAAATAAATAGACAAAAATGCTCCAGTGAATGTGGATAGAATAAAACAGTTATTCCGCTCAACCTTGTCGTACACGGCTTATAGCCGCTATCAGCTCATGTACGACTCGATTTCATGGAATAACTTAAATATACATGTATATAGTATGTCAAAGCCCTTCCCGTACCATTCATTGCATGCATTTTGGTGGCGCCGATCTCCGTTTCCATAGCCCTCGGCCTGTCACCTACCATATATTACATAGCTAAGGTTAGAGTGGGGGGCTAGTCCTCTGGTAACCGCAAGAGTTTGACTCCCCACTCACATCTGTATTCCAGCGTGCCTTTCCAGACGGCACCATTTTTACGATGGTCTTTGGTATGACCCGACTGTGAGTAGAACTCGCGATCTCCCGATCGAGAGGCAGACACGCTAACCACTAGGCGGTATTTAGTATGTATAAGGCAGGGCTTTGAACCGGTTCAAGGAACGAAAACGAAAACTGGGAACTTTTTCTATTTCACATGGAACAGAAACGAAACCAGAAACTTTATTCTTTTTTATGTTCCGGAACAGAAACGCTTATTAAAAATAATGGTAACCGGTTAATACAGGTTTTTATTTCGTTCCTCAAAGTTTCCGTAGCCTACAAATAAAAAAGTCATTCTTCTCCTGCGTGACGTTCGCTGACTGAATGGAGAGAGCGTGAGGGTGGACTACTATCACGTCTCCACATCTTAAATAAATATTACAGTCTATCGTTATTCAAAAACGTCAATTTCAAACACGATATCAATATATTTGTCCATGTTAATGAGAGGCTCGCGAACATTAAAAGACGTTAACCTCTGTTAGCCTATCAATGCATAGGGCCTGACTAGCCTTTGGTAACACACTAAACGAATTCTCTTTCATTTTTGGCACTTTTTCTGTTTGTGTAGATGGGAAGACATACTGAGAATCCAAATCGCCAACATTTGAAATAATAATTGTTTTGAATTATTTCTTGTCTTATTTAATGAAGGTTGTAATAGAATTAGCCTACATTTGGCTTAAGCTGGATGAGACAGAGACATAATTTTATAGCCATTTGTTAAACAGCTGACAGGGAACGTAATTAACCGTTCCGGGAACGAGATTTTTTTGTTCTAACCGGTTCGGGAACGTCTATTTAATGGTGGAACCCCAAACCGGAAACGTTAAAATTCCGTTTCTGTTCGGAACGAACCAATAGGAAAAAAATTCTGGTTCAAAGCCCTGGTATAAGGTATTAATGACCAAAAAATCCACTTTTTTTTTTTTTTTTACAGTACTTGCTAATATTTCTTTCACTCCACACTCATTTTTGCAATCCCTTCTGCTGCTCGTGTAAACATTCGCTGCTTCTATATTTTTTGGAGACAAAGGACAAAAAATAACATGAGGCCTGAGCAGAGGTCATCTCCAACTAGTGGAGCTCTGACCGTCTCCGAGAATGCCATGGAAAGAGAAACCCAGACTGATGCCAAAAAAATATGTTTTCTGAAAACACAAAGGCCTGTGAAACTGTCTGTTTTAGGGAGCTTTGCCATCGATGCAGGTGCCAAGAAAAACCTACTGTCTCGAAACATACTATTTAAACAATAGTGAAGGGCCTGTGGTTCATATCCTCCCTGAGGTTGCCTCTCCATTTTTAAGCCCTCGGTTGCAAGGCTGTTAACGCTATACTCTGTTACTTTATTTCAAAGTTAATCTGCATATCATTATTATTATTATTATTATTATTATTTTACAAAAATGCATTTTATTCATTAAAAAAAAGATGCAAAATCAAGGGAAATTACGGGGTGGAAAGATGACCTGATGTATTTGAAGCCACTGTTTTAGTCTTTCAGTCGAATCAAAAGAAAGAAAGAAAAGGCAAAGGTGGTTTTTACATGTTCACAAGCAAGTTTTTTTTTTTTTTTTTGCTGTTATCAAGTTGTCTGTTATCAGCCCAGGAGGGGAATAAGGTGTGATGAGCCACGGACGACAAGTTCCCCTTTCAGAAGTGTGAGCACTGTGACCGTGCCTTGGTGCTTTAACAGCATGTACACAGGAGGAACTTAATCAGGCTTTAACACCTTGACATTAGCGCTTCACAGGCGTTAACCGTAACGTCAACTGCAGCAGGCACACCTCTCACATTTGTACCCACACACACGAGAAAAAACAAAAAAAACAACAAAAAACCCACCTACTGTACCTTGACCTGTCACCTTTCCCCCCCGACTTTTCTTCCCTGCTGTCTATTTTAAGTTTAGTGTCACGATTTTATACTATTTGACAGAAAGAATAAACAACTGTAACCCTTCCGTGAAGTTGATTTTCCCTTGTTTTTTGCTCTGAAATGCCTGAACACATACGCACCCACACACATTGCTGTGCAGATTTTTTTTTTCTGTGTTAATCAGATATTTTCCATTACTATTGAACACACACACACAGAAAGAGAGAGAGAGAGAGAGAGAGAGAGAGAGAGAGAGAGAATGTACCATCATACCATCGTAGCATCTGACCGAGATGCTGCTGTGTCACCTGGTTTGCACTTCCTCCATACTAAAGGAGATGCAGAAGGGAAGTGGGCAGTTAATAGGTTTATTATTATCTATTAACGTAGAGCTGCTTTGATTCACAATTACTCCCTTAATGCTCCTGAACCACATCGTTAAAGCTCGCACCACTCTAAGGACGTTGTTTGCCGTGTTTTAAGTATAAAAATGCATACACTGCGATTTAAAATATGTACCGAGGTTACGTTGAGGGAAGAAAAAAAAATACCGGGAAAGAGAATGAAGTAAATACACAGACACACAGTTCCCTTTAAAAAAAAAAAAAAACAACTATTACTCTCACAACGACTAAGAAGATATCCACCCCTCTTTTCCTAATAATAATAATAATAATAATAATAATAATAATGACATTATTTACTGTAATAGAAGCAATAACAGTCCGATACTTTATCCCTCAGTGAAGAACCCTTATGCTGTGTGTTTGAGGGCAGGCTCCTTAAAATGGTTTATAAAGCATATTTATTATTATTATTATTATTATTATTATTACAACCCCGATTCCAAAAAAGTTGGGACAAAGTACAAACTGTAAATAAAAACGGAATGCAATGATGTGGACGTTTCAAAATTTCATATTTTATTCAGAATAGAACATAGATGACATATCAAATGTTTAAACTGAGAAAATGTATCATTTAAAGAGAAAAATTAGGTGATTTTAAATTTCATGACAACAACACATCTCAAAAAAGTTGGGACAAGGCCATGTTTACCACTGTGAGACATCCCCTTTTATCTTTACAACAGTCTGTAAACGTCTGGGGACTGAGGAGACAAGTTGCTCAAGTTTAGGGATAGGAATGTTAACCCATTCTTGTCTAATGTAGGATTCTAGTTGCTCAACTGTCTTAGGTCTTTTTTGTCGTATCTTCCGTTTTATGATGCGCCAAATGTTTTCTATGGGTGAAAGATCTGGACTGCAGGCTGGCCAGTTCAGTACCCGGACCCTTCTTCTACGCAGCCATGATGCTGTAATTGATGCAGTATGTGGTTTGGCATTGTCATGTTGGAAAATGCAAGGTCTTCCCTGAAAGAGACGTCGTCTGGATGGGAGCATATGTTGCTCTAGAACCTGGATATACCTTTCAGCATTGATGGTGTCTTTCCAGATGTGTAAGCTGCCCATGCCACACGCACTAATGCAACCCCATACCATCAGAGATGCAGGTTTCTGAACTGAGCGCTGATAACAACTTGGGTCGTCCTTCTCCTCTTTAGTCCGAATGACACGGCGTCCCTGATTTCCATAAAGAACTTCACATTTTGATTCGTCTGACCACAGAACAGTTTTCCACTTTGCCACAGTCCATTTTAAATGAGCCTTGGCCCAGAGAAGACGTCTGCGCTTCTGGATCATGTTTAGATGCGGCTTCTTCTTTGAACTATAGAGTTTTAGCTGGCAACGGTGGAAGGCACGGTGAATTGTGTTCACAGATAATGTTCTCTGGAAATATTCCTGAGCCCATTTTTTGTGATTTCCAATACAGAAGCATGCCTGTATGTGATGCAGTGCCGTCTAAGGGTCCGAAGATCACAGGCACCCAGTATGGTTTTCCGGCCTTGACCCTTACGCACAGAGATTCTTCCAGATTCTCTGAATCTTTTGATGATATTATGCACTGTAGATGATGATATGTTCAAACTCTTTGCAATTTTACACTGTCGAACTCCTTTCTGATATTGCTCCACTATTTGTCGGCGCAGAATTAGGGGGATTGGTGATCCTCTTCCCATCTTTACTTCTGAGAGCCGCTGCCACTCCAAGATGCTCTTTTTATACCCAGTCATGTTAATGACCTATTGCCAATTGACCTAATGAGTTGCAGTTTGGTCCTCCAGCTGTTCCTTTTTTGTACCTTTAACTTTTCCAGCCTCTTATTGCCCCTGTCCCAACTTTTTTGAGATGTGTTGCCGTCATGAAATTTCAAATGAGCCAATATTTGGCATGAAATTTCAAAATGTCTCACTTTCGACATCTGATATGTTGTCTATATTTCTATTATGAATACAATATCAGTTTTTGAGATTTGTAAATTATTGCATTCTGTTTTTATTTACAATTTGTAATTTGTCCCAACTTTTTTGGAATCGGGGTTGTATTTGCATTTCACCTAATCATTATCACAAGATTTACACTCCTTTCTGGAACTGTACCTGAACTTAAGCTTCTTACGGATAAGCACGATTTAAGTTCTGTTTTACAATTTAAGCACCAAACCTGGTCGGGTGATTATAAACACTCGCATTCCAAGCATTTCATTCAGGTTAAAAGGTAAAATAAACATTGCCACAAGATTCAACCACATTACAAAGTATTTACTGCTTTTCTTTCACATGTTGCTCCATTTTACATGCTGCTGCAGAACAGAACCAGGAACGTGATACAAGAAGAAATAGCGAGAGAGAATGATGTGAGCGAAAGATCTAGGAGAACACTGAGAGAGAGAACATAGGATGGAGAAAGCATGCTGAGGGAGAATGTGGTGAGGGAGAATATGATATAGGAGAAGACGGAGTGGGAACGCGTTAAAGGAGAACATGATGCAGGAGAACAGAGATGGAACACGTTAAGGGAGAACACTGTGAGAGAGAACATGTTAAGGGAGAACTTGGTCAAAGGAAACACTATGAGAGAGAACACATAAAAGGAGAACATGGTATCGGAGAACACTGAGAAAGAATATGATATAGAAGAACACTGTGAGAGAGAACACATAAAGGGAGAACATGGTCTGGAAGAACACTGAGATGGAACACGTTAAGGGAGAACACGGTATAGGAGAACACTAAGAGAGAACACATAAAGGGAGAACATAGTATAGGAGAACACTATGAGAGAACATGATATAGGAGAACACATTAAGAGAGAACACAATATAGGAGAACACAGAGAATATGTTGAAGGAGAATGAAGTAAGGGAGAACATGATACAGGAGAAGACAGAGATGAAACATGTTAAGGAAGAGCATGATATAGAAGAACACTGTGAGAGAGAACATGTTAAGGGAGAACACGATACAGGAGAACACATTAAAGGAGAACACGGTAAAAGAGAACATGGTATAGAAGAACAGTGAGACAGAACACATAAAGGGAGAACATGGTATAGAAGAACAGTGAGACAGAACACATAAAGGGAGAACATGGTATAGGAGAACACTGAGACAGAACACATAAAGGAGAACACTGAGACAGAACACATAAAGGGAGAACACGGTATGAGAGAACATGTTAAGGAAGAACATAGTATAGGAGAACACTATGACAGAACATGATACAGGAGAACACAGAGATGGAACACATTAAGGGAACGCATGATATAGAAGAACAGTGAGAGAGAACATGTTAAGGGAGAACATGATATAGGAAAACAGGTTAAGGGAGAACATGGTAAAAGAGATCACTGTGAGAGAACACGATATAGGAGAACACTGAGAGAGAACACATTAAGAGAGAACATAATAATAGGAGAACACAGAGAATATGTTGAAGGAGAATGAAGTAAGGGAGAACATGATACAGGAGAAGACAGAGATGAAACACGTTAAAGAAGAGCATGATATAGAAGAACACTGTGAGAGAGAACATGTTAAGGGAGAACACAATATGGGAGAACATGGTAAAAGAGAACATGGTATAGGAGAACACTGAGACAGAACACATAAAGGGAGAACATGGTATAGGAGAACAGTGAGACAGAACACGTAAAGGGAGAACATGGTATAGGAGAACAGTGAGACAGAACACATAAAGGGAGAACATGGTATAGGAGAACACTGAGACAGAACACATAAAGGGAGAACATGGTATAGGAGAACAGTGAGACAGAACACATAAAGGGAGAACATGGTATAGGAGAACACTGAGACAGAACACATAAAGGGAGAACACGGTATGAGAGAACATGTTAAGGAAGAACATAGTATAGGAGAACACTATGACAGAACATGATACAGGAGAACACAGAGATGGAACACATTAAGGGAGCGCATGATATAGAAGAACACTGAGAGAGAACATGTTAAGGGAGAACATGATATAGGAAAACAGGTTAAGGGAGAACATGGTAAAAGAGATCACTGTGAGAGAACACGATATAGGAGAACACAGATGGAACACATAAAGGGAAAACATGGTATAGGAAAACACTGAGAGAGAACACATAATGGAGAACATGGTATAGAAGAACACTGAGAAAGAAAACATAAAAGGAGAACATGGTATAGGAGAACACTGAGACAGAACACATAAAGGGAGCTCATGATATAGAAGAACACTGTGAGAGAGACCATGTTAAGGGAAAACTTGGTAAACGTGACAGAACGTGATATAGGAGAACACAGAGGAAATATGTTGGGGGACAATGAGGCAAGGGAGAACATGATACAGGAGAACACAGTAAGGGAGAACATGTTGAGGGAGAATGCAGTGAAGGAGAACATAGTAAGGGAGAACACCATAAGAGAGAAAACGGTAAAGAAAAACGTGATATAGGAGAACACAGAACACGTGATATAGGAGAACACAGAGGAAATATGTTGGGGGACAATGAGGCAAGGGAGAACATGATACAGGAGAACACAGTAAGGGAGAACATGTAGAGGGAGAATGCAGTGAAGGAGAACATAGTAAGGGAGAACACCATAAGAGAGAAAACGGTAAAGAAAAACGTGATATAGGAGAACACAGAGGAAATATGTTGGGGGACAATGAGGCAAGGGAGAACATGATACAGGAGAACACAGTAAGGGAGAACATGTAGAGGGAGAATGCAGTGAAGGAGAACATAGTAAGGGAGAACACCATAAGAGAGAAAACGGTAAAGAAAAACGTAGTGTGAGAGACAGAACACAGTGAGGAGGAATCGAGTGAAAAAGTCGAGTATATAATGTGTGTGTGTGTGTGTGTGTGTGTGTGTGTGTGTGTGTGTGTGAATGAGAGAAAGAGAGTAAACGGAGGCGATACAGAGAATTCTTCTTATGCATCAGTGTATAGTCTCGCCTATTCATTCTGCCCTGAATACCTCAGAAAATGTGAAAGTCAATGAAAGCAGTGAAATCTTGTGCATTCAGCTGCAGTCTGGACAAATCCATTAAGCCTGCTGCCCATCAGAAGAAAGAAAACAGAAGGAGGGTTAAAAATAAAGCGAGCGCCCCGATGCTTTAGGTGTGTTCATTACGGTTATGTAAAGCGGGCGAACCTGCTCACTTCATCAGAGAGGGAAATGCAAAACCCTCGAGCTGTTTGTCTCTGATAAGGTTCTTGCATGTACCGATATCACGTAGTGCGTGCACACGTGTGTGTGTGTGTGTGTGTGTGTGTGGGGTGCAACAGATTGTGTGGGAGTTATGTGTTGTTGAGGTATTTCTTTTCTTTATCCTTTTCCCTAACTGAAACGTATCCACTCGTTAGTTTTGCTCTTACACACAGAGTCTTGTGTTATTTGTGTATTGCGTGCCTTTCATTTTCATTATGGCTGTATTCCCAGTCATCTGTTGTGGCTGTTGCATTAATTCACAGCCACCTCATAGCGAGGGTGACACAGTCTAGTAAAATGTAGTCTCTCTCTCTCTCTCTCTCTGTCTCTCCATAACAGCAAGCTGCTACACTGAAGCTGAAGACGAGCTGAACTCCGCTTTAATTGCATATGTATATACAGCACACTCGTGTAAATGTTGGCAATGATGAAGCTATTTCAGCCCTAGCAGCCTGCTGGCTTCTCATGGGGACACAAGGCCTACTTCCAAAAAGCATGAATTATTTATCGACCTAGGTGGGAGTGCGACCCCCTTTTCTCAACAAAACAACGTAACGTGTTTAATCTGTAATATTTCCTATTAAACTGAAAATCCACCAGCTTCACACCACCTCGGTGGATGATTTAATAAGGACTTTGCTCACACACACACACACGATCTTCTCCAGCTTGATCTTTGCCAGGTAGGTGACTGTGTAGCTGTAGGCCCTATGGCCCACACATCCCACTGTGCTGTATAGCAGACGCTGCCAGTTGACCTTCGACCCTTAAGAGGCTGACTGGAGGGCACTTTTTTGTTTTCCATCCCACTCCAGTACAAGTCAAACCTTACTGTAAAAGTCTAATCTCTCTCATTAGCTCCAGTCAGACTTCGAAATAAGACTTTTATCCCTAGCAAATCTTTCATGCTTTGTTTACGATAGTATTTATTCATGTTGGCACGAAACGGGCCCAGATTGCGGGTTCACCATTCGAGTGTCTCGCGTTTGCGTTTTGGAGCCCGTAGGAAATTTCGAACGAAAAGAGCGTACCGAAACCTAGGTTGAGAGCCCAAATCCTGGAAAATCAGTGCAATGTTTTGACCAAGTATCTTGAGAAATTTGTTGTAGTAACAAAACCTTGATCTTTCTCAGTCTTTATAGAAACCGATTTCAGACCGAGTAATAAAGTAAAGACAGACGTTCTGCTGATACGAGAGCAGATTTTCAGCCAGAGCCTCATTAGCAGGATGTACGAACAAAACGCTGGACATTCGTCGTTTCGGGTTTGGCTTTTTTAAATAAGCTTACAGAGGTACGGTAGTATTCAACAACTAATTAAAGCTTTTATTGCATTGACACTGTTACGTTGCAGGTATTTAGCAGACGCTCTTATCCAGAGCGACGTACGGTACACATACATGTCAACGTATACGGAATGTCCGTGTTATACGGATTCTTTAAAAAAACTTCAATATTTATTCAGAGCTATAATCAATTCCCACGATGATAAAAGAGCGCATAACATTTACAAACGTACTGTACACCACAGACAGCCAGTAAAGAGTCGTATGAAATCGCGCATTATCTTGTGGTAGCGAGACTTCGTTCCACTTTTGATCATGCGCACACCGCATTGCGAGAATCCCGCCAACCGTGAAGTCATAGACATATAAACATAGATGCCGCCTTCTGCGTAGAATCATACGTCATCCTCGCCGCCATATTGGATGTGGCAAAGTGGAGATTCTTCAGCCGTCTCTGGTATAGCGTCTAGACAGTAGCCGAGAATAAAGATGCCTCATTCATGTGCTGCGTTTAACTGTACCAACAGGTTTACTGTCCAAACGGGATCACATGGGATTACCTTTCACAGGTGAGACTGGAAAAATACTTTTCATTGTATTTGGTCATTATAACGTAATTTTACGAACAGATTTTCCTGACTTTGTGGCTAATATGAAGTCTCGCGCATAATAGCCGCTCGGTGAAACCTGTCTCCAAACAACGAAGTATTTCCTTCGTAACTACGCTGATAACACTTTGTGTTTTTGTCAAACATTGGAGCTTTGTATTCATTCTGAAGGTTTATTGTTATTAATATTGAATAAAAAGTAACTTGGATATATCATTGTTAATTATCATTCAAATTTTAGGTAAATTATTTTAATTTGCATCTTATACGGATTTTATAAGGGAAATACGGATTTTGGAGGTCGGTTATACAGGTTTGATTGACCAAAGGTTGACATGTATGGGTACAACGTATCCAGAGCAGCCTGGGGAGCAGTTGGAGGTTAGGTGCCTTGCTCAAGGGCAGGCACTTCAGCCATTCCTGCTGGTCCAGGGAATCAAACCGGCAACCTCTTGGTCCCAGAGCTGCTTCTCTAACCATTAGGCCATGGCTTCCCCCTGTTAGTAATAAAACTCCATCTCATATACGTTAATTGAGCGTATTTACTGTACAAGGACCAACTCTATAAAGGTAAAGAACACATGTACCATTGATCAGACGAAGACTCTGCCACTACTTCACACCCAAACGGGTTCCTCTCTCCTTGACATGTTTAGTATTTCTTGCATGTGATGAAACAGTGGTATTCTAGTCCACCTATTTGTACATTTCCTGAGTCAGACATTTGCAGTAGTGAAACTTTCTAAGTCAGCAGCTCAACAGCGAGTGGTCAGAATTTAGCATAATAACTTCATCAAGGCATAACGCACGTCTTGATACTCGCGTTCGACTGTCGCCGAACGGCATGTTAGACCTTCACACAATGTAAACGAGTCAATCCATTCAGGCCAAAGCAGCGAAAATAAATTAGCTGTTTGACAATGTCAACAACCCGAACTAAACAATCCAAAAGTGCATCAAGGACCATGTTCACTTGAAGGCCAAGTCTGGAAAAGCTTTGACAAAAAAAAAAAAAAGTTTTTCAGTAGGATATATATTTGCTGTTGCGTTTTTGTTTTGATCACTTTCACATGGAAAAGTCTTAGTCAGTGGTCATTAAAAGACCATGACCATGTTTTCTCAAGATAAGGTGAACTAGCAGCGTAGGTAACTATCCTGATAAGAGGTTTGTTTTGACCTGCAAACTATAAACAGTGATATGGGTCTCTCGTCACCTATCCTTGAGCTGAACGGGTTAGATAAGTATGCACCGTGCAGCAAAAACTAAAACCTTCCCATTGTTTTCCTTGGTAATGGAAAAGGGAAGGTATGTTATACTCTGATAAGCCTTGATGAAGACTTACCTACATTTTGGAAGGTGTTGACAGACTACCAGGTCTTTCACTGGCTTGCGAGTGAAGCTTTATGAGGATACAATTTATACGCAGCGGACAAACGATTGGTGTAAGCCAATTTAGAGCACTGAGCTACCACTGCCTCGTGGTGTGAATCAATTTATAGATCAGGAGATGTCCGCGTACACTTTCCAGCGCTATCTTCAGAGTGACAGATGTACGTCTCCTACATGTGACCTGAGAAAACGACCCCTGAAAACTACCTGCCCCCAAGGCACAGTGTGGGTAATTTGTCCTCCCCCTTTCCATCCAGTTCGCCACCGTGGATGGCAACGGTTGTCTGAAGTAAGAGGAACTGACAGGCGTTCGCTCCCCAGAGCAAAACTTTCTTTCCAGTTAAGTGAATTTGTATGCTGGAGGTAGGAGAGAGAGAGAGAGAGAGAGAGGAAAAAAAAAGTCAAATAAATGACTCCTGAGTAGTCATTTGGTCTTCATTATACCCTCCCTTATGGAAGCTAAAAACCAAGGTCTTGCTCGTTCTCTTTTGCTCTGCCACCCACATACGTTTAATAGGCCTCTTAAAGTCTCTTACTTTATTGGCAAGTCAGATTATGAAAGAAGCATGACAACTGTAAATCTCCTGCCTTTCCTTTGACGGGGCTTCGAAGGAAACACTACAGATCTGTTTAGACCGTCATGGGGATGGAGCATTTTTACAAAGAAATCCAGGTAACAACAAACAAACCACGAATGTCCATTTGTCCAGTGGAACATGAAAATATAATGGGGGGGAAACACATTCCCTGCGTCCGAAATCGCTCCCTACTCACTATATAGTGGGGACGCCATTTTGTAGTGCTGTCCGAAAACTTAGTGAGGATTATTTACACCCTATATAGTGCACTCAAAGTATCCCATCACGCATCACGAAAAGTAGTGTACAACCGATGGTCACTAACCCAAGCAATATATCCCATCATGCATTGCGGTCGCGCTGAAAGAAATCAAATTAAAATTCTCAAATTTGATCGAATAATTCAGCCTTGATTTAAAAGAACTGAAAGATGCAGATACTTTGTATTGATTAATGTCGGAAATGCGCTCAGTATAATATGGATTTATCACAAAAAGACATGCGTGTGTTTATTATTTTGAAAACCCACCAGCCGATTGATCTGGCACGTTTTAATTGTGCGACAGTAATGACGTAAATACCAGCGCGACGGAGTAGCGTCCGAAAGCGTTTTCTTTTTTCATTTTACCAATGAGCTCACCATGTAGTCCTCTATACAGTAATTCCCTATATAGGGAGGAGGGAGTAGTGAACGAGTGAGCGATTTCAGACACAGGGATTGTAAATCTCAATCAAGCAATATTATATTGCTCTGTATTAATTGATCAAGTCCATGCCTTAATCCATGTCTTGATTTAGAGGGAAGTTGGGGGGAAGGGAAGGCTGGATAACAGCTCATTATAAATGGATATCTTCTTCTGACATGCATTAATTTACAGAGAAATCACCTTAATTTTTCATCATATTAAGATCAGTGAGTGCTTAGTAGCCGTACATTGTCTCTGAATATGAAAAAAAAAACTATAAATAATACATCTCATCATTAGAGTGCATAAAGATAACCCAAGACGAAATTTTCTTCCTGGGTCCACTGCAACCAACAATAGGCGAGAGAGTGAATCTAGCGAACCTGGCTGTCAAAAAATGTCCGACTAATTACACCCCAGCTTGGAAAGTAGCAGCTGGATGCAGCTAACAAAAAGTGTGCACGATTCCATCATAGGTGCGGAATGTGACGGTTCACGCTCATAGCATTTTCCGTAAGGTCCATCGTTTGACTCAACAAATCGCCATAAACTTTTCCTGTCAGCGAGGTGCATTTTGGAGTGCAGAATGTCCCACTGGGGGGGAAGAGCCATTCTAGCAAGCTTTTCACACTCGTATTTTATTTCCTTATAGTGTTTGGACTCAAGCCTACAACATCCAGGTGGAGATGATTTCAAGGGAGAGTGCCAGAAATCTGCTATTGCAGCCAGAGATAGACAAGAGTAACTAAGCAAGTTCAACTCTTGGCGCTATCCTGCCATTTTGCATCCAATTTGAATTTTTTTTCCCCCTGTTTTTGGATCCATGAGGTTATGTTCTTCTCTCCATTTAGACAATAGCAGGAGATAGAGTGACATGAAGTTCTCAAAGAACAAACAACAAACATAAGTGTAATGCACTTGTCCACATAACAGCCTTCAGCTGATAAACTAAACGAATCAACCATGATTGGCTTTGGCAAGGTCAGAAACAACCATATTAGCTCTTGTTAAACTGAAACTGAATTTGTCACTTCCTGTTTGGTCATACGATTAGTAAAAAGAGAAGTAATATTGACTCGGCTTCTAACAAAGATTGAGGTAACTTACTTTTAGTGGTCCTCAGATACACTCAATCATTTACTCAGTCTATTTGAAGAAGCCTTTATGCAAAATGGAACATTTGCATGATGCGGAGGTTCATCTTTAATTCTTCCCCATATCTTGTCAAAAAGAGAAGTATCGAACCTGTAGCGTTCTGTCTTGAGAAGAAACCAGCTAGGTCTACCAGAAGGCAAACATTTAAACATTAGCAAAGCCACTTCTTTAAAAGAGGAAGAACCTAAAATGGAGAACCCACAAAATAAAATGCTGACACTGCTGATGGTTAGTTAGGCTATTCATAATTTTTTTTTTTCCCACACTGCAGCACTTTCCTGCTGAGAACAAAGCACCAATGAAATATCCTTCTCCAGTGGTGGCTATCTACCTGGCTATTAGCAGGGTCTTCAAACTGCTTGGTGGGAGAGAGTCCAGCCAGGATAAGGCCATCATCAGGAAAGGAGGGCTGGTCAGGGCTTCCTTTAACACAGCAGGGTCTGTTAATAAACGCTCGGCCTTTTGTTCCCAGCACAGTTGGCAGGAGGCAGGCCAACAATACAGCAGCATATAATGCCCTCTCTCAAGGGATGCGAGAGGCGAGCACCGACGATGTTGCATTCACTCTCGGTCTAAAGAAGAGGGTCATGAACTACTTTTAACATCACCTCTGAAGCCATTGTTGTTGTTGTTTTTTTCTAGTCCTTCAGACAAAGTGCCTTTTGACTCTCGAGTGGGTCAGATAGACAGACAGACAGAGACAGGACCGTTTTTCAAGGATCTTGGAAATGTTTGCTACAGGCAAAGGGTATCATTGGTGGGTACTGCATTCTTAACATGAGTCTTATTTTTAGGCATGTCTGAGTGACAGCTATCTTGGGACTGCAACAGAGAGAGGCTTGAAGATCAAAAGGACCACAGCTGCTTGTCCCGCAACTCTGGCGATCACCCGCTGCCAAGGCCTTAATTTGCTGATACAATCTGACCATTGACTCCAGTTCCCTGCTGTAGCCAGAGGCTTAAGCCACAGTAGACGCTGAAATGCGATTAAACTTATGCTACAACTTAAGTCTAGACTTCATCCACACCTCTCAACCATTGACTGATTGACACTGGCATTATACGGCTACTGGTTGCCAAGGTACTTCAACTGGCACTTCCCTCTCTCTCTCGCTCTCTCTCTCTCTCTCTCTCTCTCCATACTAAGGCAAAGTCCATGCCCCTCACTAGGGGGAAGGGGAAGATAAGTGTCTAGTCTCAGGTGTTGTTACAGCTGTCAGACACCTTCCCCCACCAGCACCAACAATAAAAGAACTCCATGGGCAGGCTGTGGTTAGGAGCATTAGGAAGTGACCTCTTGATCAAATCCAGATGACAGTGCAAGAGTCTCAGAGAACTCAAGACTATAGACACCTAGAGAAGGTGGAACCAAAATATTCACCCACCACCGAAGAGTCATGCTGCTCTATTTCCTCAATTTAGCAAATTGCAATCCTGTTTCGACAGTCCCGTTTTCCCATCTATCTTCACTCTCTGCTTGTGGTCACTGGGAAGGAATGTTGCCAAAAAGCTATAGACGCCAGAATTCTGTGGACCAAGAAGAGATGCCACTTATCTGACTGGTAAAATCAATGGGCGGTTGAACATTTGGAAAATCGAAATGATCCCCGATCCCACCAATAACCAAAGAAAGAACCAGACTGGGACTTGTGCCATGGCCGTGTCTTTTGAATCTTGGTGTGACCACTCAAGGTGCCATCTAAAGCAAGTGTTTGTGAGGACACTTCTCCCTCTCCCTCTTCCCTTCGCTCTTTTTCACCCTCCATCCTTCCTCGCTCTATTAGACCGTGAGCTCCAATTAGCAATTAGATGGCGCCATTGTTGGAGAAACAATTTGTCACTTAAAACGTGACTCCTTAAGACGCTTGTGGTCTTTTTGGTCGAAAAAAGCGCCATTCGTCTGTGAGAGGCTTATTAGAGGAACCAAAACAGGGATCTTTGTGAGAAGGGCATTTTTCGTGTTACAATTAAGAGGTGGCGTTAAGAGGCAGAGAAGAATTGTTACTCCCATCTCCATATGCACCTCACGTTCACATGAGCCCTTTCAACACCACCACTACCCTGTGTATGCGAGCGAGCACGCACATGCAAACACACACTCGGTTTTGCCGTCAGCCACATCTTCACCGGACACCAAGTTCGTGTCGCTTGTTTATCAGCTCCTCAGACTTTTTTTTTTTTTTTAATCGCTCCCTGTGTCAGCCTCTGTGGCAAAGGTGTATAGCTGTCAAGCTCAGAATGGAGCAATGGGCAAGCGGCTTCAAGCTACAAAACTGCACTCGTGCAACTAAAATTGGACAAAAAATAAATGGACTTACTAAGTCCTTTCTGAAGGAAATCAAAGGCAAGTCAAAGGTTCCGTCTATGTACATGAGAGCGATATTTAAATGGTACATGAAAGGAAAGGTGTAATGAATCACAACTTGTCATTACACACACTGCAACCAGAGAAATGATACGCCCAGACACTTATTTCCAGAGATGCCTTTCTTAACAAGGGGAAAAAAAAACAAGAAAAAAGAAGTATTCTTGATTTTAGTAAGAAGAATACAAGCCCACCCACGCAACACGGCTTGGAGCTGTGTGCTACGTTAAAAAAGAAAAAAAAAGAAAAAAGATTTTGCACAGTAGGGAAAAGGGATTTATCCATTTCCCCATGTGCGAGGAGATATTGTTGCCTGTCTTCACAGGGGCCCGTGAAGAGCATGCAGCTTTTATTAGAACAGTTAAATATTTGCTGGTTGTGTGAGACGAGCAAAATTTATATCCCTACTCCTTTCGCTTACGTGCCCATATGCTTCCACCTGTTCGAACACTGAAACTCGCTCTCACAATCCAAAAAGCCACAGAACAATTCTCTGTCCTGTTGTTTTTGGAAAACTATTGAAGAAATGCAAAATTACAGTATGCATAACACTAACATGTGCCATTATAGAGAACTACGCTGTTTTGATCCAAAGAAAGGTATTGCAGAACGGTTTATTAGAGACGTATCGCTACAAACTACAGCCCGAACCATGAGACCACGCAAAATAAAAGGGCTTGAAACAATTACCATGAGAACGAGTTGAAATGAGAAAGCGCACCAGGTAAAGTACACACTGCCGAGGGTTTCATTATGCTTTCATTAGACAGTCTCGAACAGCGTTTTATATCCAGGGAGGAATTATTGAAAAATAGGATCACACATAATTAAACGCTTGGTCTTACCTGTAACGTTGAGAGAGACATCGGTCATCCGTTCCAAGAAAAAAAAAAACGAAAGAGACAGAGAAAGAAAAAAGAGCTTGTCAGTGGACATACCATATGGAGTCAGTTTACTGTATGTGAAATACAACTGCAGGATGTAACATGGGAAAAGAAACAGACTCAATATTTTAGTTATACACTGAAATTAATATTTTCATTCAGGAAACACTTTCATATTTTATGCCAGCAAATATTCTAATAAGATATTAATGCGTCCGATACATTTTTAATCTGGTCAGAATGAAATGGAGTTCTCGTTGGACCTTTCAGTGTAACATTAGTGAAAATAAATAAATAAATAAATTTAAATTAATTTCTCAGTCATAGAAAGGTGTGTGTGTGTGTGTGAAATTAAGAAATTGATTTTCCTTCAATTCATCTGAATGATATTTGTAACCATGGCCAGTTCCTAAGGAATTACCTTCTGGTCTAGTGCACATATTTACAGTTAAACATGTCTGTTATTGCTTAAACCAATTTGCATTTAACCTAGATATCCTGTCCAGAAGGATTAATGCAGTGTTTGTAGCCAACATGGCAACCCTTGATTATAATCGCAAGAACTGTCCACTTACATATTTGATCACACACACACATTATGAGTATTTTACTGGGAAATGCACCACTTGTATTTTCCATACGAGCTCCATCCGGGACATGAAGAACCAAAACCGTGACATAAATCTCTATACGTCACACGTGATGAAATTGATGAATTGTTTTGATAAATTTGGGTACTTTTTGTTTATGAATGTGTCTGTATAATAAAAGAAAATCACACACTGGCTTGAAGATATGACGTTTATCTTCTCCTCTTGAAAAACTCGCATTTTTCAGACGAAATATATCGCGGATCTGAGCGACCGATATTGGCTGGCTTCTTTTCGTGGTATATCAGATATATCCCATTCAGCTAGCACGAGTCGAAGACGAGTAGTTGAATGGAATACTGTATATCTGATATACGACGAAAAACGCCAGCCGATATTATTATGATTATTATTATACATGCACGTTCCTTTCAGGTGTTCGACGCGTCCTTTTCTTTCAAATTTCTCTCAAAATCTTCCGCATTTAACGAATCAAACCTGGCGGCCATGTTCGTTTCCAAATTGTCACGGTCGCTCGCTAGCGCGGAAGTTTTACGTCTTGACAACCATGCAATATCGTAAACCATACCCAACGCTCATTCTCCACTGGGTAGAGTGACGTAATACACATACATGTCAACCTTTGGTCAATCAAACCTGTATAACCAACCTCCAAAATCCGTATTTCCCTTATAAAATCCGTATAAGATGCAAATTAAAATAATTTAACTAAAATTTGAACGATAATTAGCAATGATATATCCCAGTTACTTTTTATTCAATATTAATAACAATAAACCTTCAGAATGAATACAAAGTATTTTTCCAGTCTCACCTGTGAAAGGTAATCCCATGTGATCTCGTTTGGACGGTAAACCTGTTGGTACAGTTAAACGCAGCACATGAATGAGGCGTCTTTATTCTCGGCTACTGTCTAGACGCTATACCAGAGACGGCTGAAGAATCTCCACTTTGCCCCATCCAATATGGCGGCGAGGATGACGTATGATTCTACGCAGAAGGCGGAGTCTATGTTTATATGTCTATGACTTCACGGTTGGCGGGATTCTCGCAATGCGGTGTGCGCATGATCAAAAGTGGAACGAAGTCTCGCTACCACAAGATAACGCGCAATTTCATAACTCTTTACTGGCTGTCTGTGGTGTACAGTACGTTTATCATCGTGGGAATTGATTATAGCTCTAAATAAATATTGAAGTTTTTTTTAAAGAATCCGTATAACTTTATTTATACGCCCGTATACTACGTTTATTGAATCAAATCCGTATAAAATACAGACATTCCGTATAGGTTGACATGTATGGATACACGTAGGATAAGCGATATGCGAGCGATATTGCATGCTATCAAACCAAATGAAAGAAACCCGCTAGAAGGGAATAGAACTTGCATATTTTTTGTAGATGTGTCCATATAATATAAAGAACATTACACGGCGGTGCAAAGATATGAAGTTTATCTTCTCGTGTTGAAAAATAGATCACTCATTCACTTTGCTCACTCGTGATATATACACTCACCATAACGTTTTCCTTGATAATACGGTTTCGCAAAAAATAAAGAAAAACACAACCCAAGGTTCTCCACAGATAATGCCATTGATTTGGGACGCTATATAGAAATGTCAGTCACATCCTTTCCCTGCTTCATTATATATATTAACCCAGGCATATCCCTCCACTCCAAGCTTTCATTCATTCCCCTGTCTGAGACGTGCAAACAAAAGGCCCTCTCAGACAAGAGGTATGACCCCCAGGCAGCCTACAGGGTCACCTATTTCTGCCATGCCATCATCGTTCCCACGCTAACCTTATGCACTCGTTAATGCTCAGTGCCAGCTGGGGCATTCGTTTCAGGTGAACTGTTCGATACGGTGCCGTGAAGGTTTGAGGTAACTCGACTCCTTTTTCAGTACGACTGTTTTCCTTCATGGCTTATCCACCCAGTTCAAGCATCCTCCCATGTGAGTCGACTGTGACTCCTGTAAACAACTCCGCACCCATTTTGACGCAAACCTCAATAATACCTCATCTACCTCGTGAGCAGTCTCGTTCGAGAAACCAAAGGCTTTGTCACGCAAAACGCCGCCCATATCCGTTTCCATCCGCTTCTCGTCATGTTTCTGAGGGACTTGAGGTCAAATCAATGCAGCAGGAAGCTTCCCTGTGTGCAGTAAAGTCTCGTATTTAGCGGGTGGCTATTTTCGACCCTGCGTTCTCTGTTCAGGGCCTGGCGCAGCTGACGCTCCTGCTCTCTCTGAGTGTTTCGGGCAGGACGTCAGCAGATCTTTTCATCCTTCGCAGTGAGGTGCAGTTATCACATAACCTCAGGAAAAGGGTGGGCACCAAGCCCAGCCTCTAATTAAAAGGGACAGACTGGAAGCAAACTTATTCTCTTAAATGTTTACATACTGTACACACGGCTGGGTGATGAGAGCTCGCTGTCTCAAACCTGGCTAGGTGGCACCTTATTTTGTACAAGAACCTTTTCCTAGACAGAGAAACAGCAGCTAATGAACATTTTACTCGGAATTCTGCCAAGTACTGGAGTACGAGCAGATCAACCAACAAACTTAAACTTCCCGCACACCATCCGAACCTTTTCTTGAGCCATGGGAAATCATTTTGAGACTTGCTTATTTGGAGCTGTTTCTACAATGCCAATGGGCTTAGGTACGAACTAAAATACATTGAAAAACAACAACGAAAGGCAGCAACAAATTGTAACCTTTGTGAGTATTATAAGGCTCGTTCTCGCTTTCATTCCTAACCCAGATTGAGGTCACGAAATAAAAGGGATAAAAAGTTGTATGAAGACAAATTTATAGATAAAAGTCATGCTTGGTGAGGAAGCTGATTAAACCACTCTGACCAACAGCTTTTGTTGGTCATGTAAACTATTCCTTGCTTCAGCTAAAAAGAGTGATCGCTGGCCTCTTGCTCATTAAGCTGCCCTTACATGACACGGGATAGAACGAACAAACCGAGCCAGCGGGCTGGAGATCTGTACGGCCGTTGCAAAAATGCCAGGATGCACTGCGGCGTATTTTTAGGCTGTGCATGGAAAAAAAAGAAAATGGCAGCGCTTCTCTTCTCAGTGGTTCCCCAGCGCTGTTTTGGCTGTGGGGACGGCAGCCACCCGTTCTGCGGTGAGAACAGCACAGCCGACAGGAGCGTTTGAAGCTGAAACCGTCTTGGCTGTCGATCAGAAGGTGAAACGTATTAACAAGCATTGTTCCCGTTCTCATTTTGAGTCCTGCTAATGCGAAACGAGACTGACCTGAAGAATTTATGAGGCTGTTGCATTGACAAGCTCTTACGTCTGTCGAGTTTCACAGGAACTTTAGGTAATCTCCGTCATCAATCTGGGATGGGTGAATACCACAACTAATGTACCATCGCAATTATTTCCAAACATAATGGACGAGAACAATTCAGCCGCCCCTCCTGCTTCAGTTCAGCTCCTCGTACGCTTGACTGTGACCTTTTCC
This sequence comes from Neoarius graeffei, assembly GCF_027579695.1. Taxonomy (NCBI): domain Eukaryota; kingdom Metazoa; phylum Chordata; class Actinopteri; order Siluriformes; family Ariidae; genus Neoarius; species Neoarius graeffei. Next base: position 28,118,598 of record NC_083577.1, read on the forward strand.
TGCATCTGCTCCCTTTACGAGTGACACCAAAGGTACGCTGACAGAAGGGAAGGCGAAAATTCCTCGTTGATTGTATCTGGCTCGGGGTAATAAAGTTAGAATGAATTTTAGACCTGGCTCTCTTTGTAGTCACTTCAGCTGCTCTCTTTGGAAAACAAGTCAATCACTGGCCCGGGCTAATCTCGTTACCTGTGAAATGCATGCATGCCAGCTCCATTTGCAGGGCATTTGTGATTCAGGGACTTAACTCAAACAAAAAACAAGCTAAGTGATGAATACAGCCATAAATCCATCAACAGACCGTCCTGCTAAGTTGCTGCAGAGTGTCTTGCTTCCTGAGCAATCTTTTATCGTCTACTAATACTTTCAAATACGTACAGAACTAAAGTTAAAAATCACGTTTTGGAAGTTTCGGTGACCGTCAGGATGCTACTTGAGGAGACGCAGCACACCTTATTAACACCCTCTACGTTTGCGCTGAACAATCTGTCTCACGGGAGCCCACGACATTCTGAAGCACCTTGTCAGATGCCGCCTGACCCGCTTGCTCCGCGCGGCGCCCCCCGGGGGAGAGAAGAAAGAAGAACGAAACAATGACGGAAAAGGGTTGTGTGCAGCCAAGAGGAGAAATGGGGGAGGGAGTGACAGCGACAGAGAAAGAGAATGGGAACGCTTCAACACTAAGCCTACCGTTCCACCGTTTCCTCCCCCTCCACACACACTCACACTCATACACACACACCCAGACCATTGTACACCCGGGGGCTTTGCAGATAAATGGCCGCATGTTAACCACATTTGACGTGCTGCACAAAAGGGGACACCGCGGGTCCCATGACGCAACCTGCAACAACTAAATCCCCCCTCCAACTTCCCCCACTCTTACCTCCTCCTGCTCTACCCGTCCCGGAGCAGGGAGAAAAAAAGACACGAGGTACACTGATTGGGTGAAGCTAGGACGTCAAGTGCAAAGAGAGGGACAACAATTTGTCGCTAAGCTGTATAGGCTCTTTAGCTTTATGCCTGGCTGGACTTTTTGACCGAATGCCGAGTTGACAGATAAAGTAATGAATCACAGGACCTGTATGAGTTTTTCTTTCTTTTTTGGTTTCTTAGGACAAACCAACAATTCATCCTATTCCTAGTTGTGCAGATGATCCCTGACAATCCTCGTTGTAACTTTTATTGTCACTCTTGATCAGCAGCTTTATTTTTCTCTACGTACCTGTATACAGTAGCTACCTGTATCTTTCTTCATCTTTGGAATGAGAAAATGTTTCTCAAGTGTTTGGGATAGCAGGCACCATGATGGCGCCACAGATGTTACTCTCAAAATTAACTCTGTAGCTTTCTTGCTTTGGAGCTCATTCAGGTACAAAAAATGACCTCTGTAACACCAGAGCATGGGAGCCAGGCACCATCTTCTCCCCTGCACCCACTTGCTCAGCCACCGAGCCAAAAAAAACCCCAAAACAAAACAAAACAAAACAAAAAAAACAGGGGGACTTGCTTCACAGCGCCAGCACTAACCTTTTCAGCCCCATCACGTCTTTGATGCCTGACGGCCTGTACAAAAGCACCTGCTCCATCCCTGGAGAGCTCCTCTGGTCCCCCCCTGCTCCAACCCCTGCTGACCTCACTGGCATTCCATGCCTTTGGGGGGCCCTTCCCATGGCTACCTCTCTCCCTCAGCTGCCTCCGAAGCCTCCCACGGCTCAGTCCTCCACGTATCCCCACCCCCTCCGCCCCATAATCCCATAGCAAACACCTCGGCGGATCTAGGCGGCGTGAGGATGCACGAGACTTCTCAGCAAGCTCTGGAGAAAGGTGCTGAGCTGATAGGACCGTCGTGCGTGGGAACAAGGGAGGAGGGATACAGGCTGAACACCTCATTGAGATGCAAGGGGGTCACTAGCAGAGTGAAAACCTCATAAAGTGACAAAGGCTTCCACAGGTTGATTTGGAGATGGTTGAAGTCTTGAGCTAGATAGAAAGCTTTTTTCGTACACGATCCTGCATGCTAAGGTACGAAAATTAGCTGCGTGGATGAACTTAGGAACTTTCGAAAGAAGTATATGCATCATGTTAGTGTCCCTTGCCTTCTTAAACAAAACTGCAGCGTCATTCGACTGAACATGTCTCGAACTCAGCATGGGTTTTATGTGTATGTGTGTAAATGAGAAGGAGGGAGGGACAGAGAGAGAGAGAGAACATGAGAGAGAGAGAGAGAGTGTGAGAGAGATATAAATGCATGCAAGTGGGTGGACAGCTGTGTTCTTTCAGATAAACTTACAATTAGAGACGGGTTTCCCCTCTCTCCTTTAAGCCACTACTGGCATAATATGACAAGAGGCATCTCCATTACAACACATATTCCATTCACAGCGAAGGCCACAATGTGATTAGCGCCTAATGCCCATGTGAAATGCGCAGATTAAAACCGAATGATACCCCTTGAACATGCATGCACCTGCACAAAATACAGAAGTCGCCCCTCTCAAATCCCAACACTCGCCGGCAAATATAAGCATTAATACTTATTACCAAGTCAATACGATGTCGCTTTCGACTTATTTTACATAACAAGAGTTCAGTGAATCAGAAGTGGGTGGAATCCATAAGCAATGCCTGTTATTAATCGTGCTGGCCTGATTCTACCCCTTCTTGCCATTTTGGTGTAAGGCACCTTCGCCCCTTCCTTATCCTTAACATCCTCTCAACCGTCCTTCAATCTCCTCCTCCTCCTCCTCCTCACTCACCGCTCAGTCTGCCCAGTCGCCACTGGAAGATAGTGCGCTAATTGCAGACATGCCAGGCTAGCACCATAATAAGGCTGGAGTGGGGTGGGTTGGTTGGTTGGTTGGTTGGTAGGATGGGTGGGGGAGACATTAAGCATGGCTTGCTCATTTGTGGGGACGGCTGAGGAAGGTGCCACACATGAATATTTCATTAGCTTTAATTGCTGAGGAACACTTTCTTTATGGCAGTCTCGCCAAAGAGGCCGCCAGCGGTAATAACGAGGCTTGGCCCATTGTAAAACTTGAAAAGCTGATGGCATCAAGACCTGTGATTTTGCCTGCCTCAAAAAGGTAGATTCACATTTGCCATCTGGATCCGTGGCACACATGGCAATACGGTTTCACTCCTCCGTACCAGTTAGAGGACAATAAAGCCCTCATAACGTTTCTCGTAGGTTTCTCTGGACTGTTCTTGCAACTTAAAGCATCCTTAGTTCATTATTAAAAACAAACGAATAACAACTAATCGCAGAACCTTGCACGTCATCCACGTCTCAGACAATCCACAGACCGTCCTGCGCCTCCTAGACATTCTGCAACACTGTCAAATGCCGTATTAAAGCTCAGGTTTCAATACAGCTCAGGTTAAGCGCAGCAGCAAACGCGAAGCTTTGCACAAGGTTAAGGAAGCTCATCCTGCACTCTTGTCTTCCACTGAGCTACTTACTGTATTCTAGCTTTGACATGGCCGTCAGATCCAATCCTTCTGAGCTGCAGTGCTTACACTAAGGAAGGGGATCATTTAGCTCAGGAATGTAAAGCACAGGACATCCTCCCTGATAAGGCGCATGGCATGCTTTGCCTGGGGTTGTGGGCCAGGAGTTATCGACTCGGAAGGCAGCGAGTCAGCACTACGCTCTGGCCCTGGCTTCCGTGAGCAGAGAACCTCCTCATTACTTTAATTGCTAGACCTATAACCCAAAAAAATAGTGCCCTGTAATCTCTAGATCCACGCACCCTGTTGGTGGGCAATTTGCTGAAACTGCAAGGAGCGACAGGGCCAGGGGAAAAAATACCCAAACAAACAAAGATGAGACCAGCGCTCGGCACTGAATCGAGGATGTTTGCTGACCAGGTTGGTTGACTGGTTCATGGAGAAATCAATTCGTCTGCAGCAGCAAAGAGTGACAGTAGGTCTGTCCATCAAGCAACAACCAAGAAGGAATGATGTCAGCGACTAAGGTGACTCTGTTGTGTGTAACGCTTGCCATTTGCCAGGTTTATACCATTCCCATATTCCTACAAGGAAAGAGCCACCAGATGAAGGTTTGAATCCCTCTGGTGTGCTATAATCACCCAAGAGAAGTCAGGGAAGCTAGTTGATGGCTTCCTGGATCGCCAACCCTCAACTATGAGCACAGCAACAGACAGACAGACAGACAGACAGACAGACAGACAGACAGACAGACAGACAAGGAAAAGAAACCATAACCTAACTGAAACGAAGGGCACATCTAATTCAAGCCCTGAACAATTCCTGTGATTCTGGGGCCTGAAGATGAAAGATCCTGTTCCACTCTGTAATCTCTGCAAGCAATGTCTTACTTATCCACACTATCACAGGGCTGTATCTGTACATACTCTGCAGCTGTGCGAGGGGAAACTTGCGAATGCAGGTGACTGGCCAGCATGGCGATCCATGGACAAGCTTTCAGGCCACGATATAGATCTGGCACTAGGTGGGGAGCGCTGTTATCAGTGTTGGCTTCACGAGGCACTCACCCATGCACGAGAGGTCTGGATTCACAGATGTCATGACACCTTAATCCACCGATCCGTTATTGATTGTTCCATGTGGCAGCAACCTTGCCGGAGGTGTTCCACTAATCAAACGGAAGTGTGCACTAGGAAAGAACATCTGAGCGAGTCGGCTAACATCAATCCATACCTTTGATAGTCATGAATTTTAACCACAAAGTATGACCTAAAGATATAAAAGGCATGAAAATCAGTCTTTGATTATTCCCAGGAAGCGGATCGTAAAAGAAAAGCAGCGTTCCATTTTAAGAGCTTTATTTTTTACATCCAAGTTTTACTCATTAACCTCACCAACACACACACACACACACACACTGTACATGCATACGTATACCCATTACTGATGGAACCTTATTCCTATTCATTATCACCGAAACTGTTGTTTCTGCAGCCTGCAGTGACATACCTCATTATTGACCTTGGTAAATCCTCACTGTTTAGGCTAACGGCGGTGCGGCGCCACAAAATGTCACGCCGCTACACAGTACTCGCTCATGAAGAAAATGTGCACATGGTTACACGTAGGGAGGGAGAACGGGGAGAGGAAACTCACAACAAACCCGCGTCTGTCACCTTGAACCACGCGCACAAACCATCAACAACAGAACACCTCAAACCAAACAGCCGATAACAGCCGAGCAGGCACCAGGAACTGTTGAAACATTACATTCAGCGTTGACTAGATGGGGAGAGAGCGAGTAGGTGTTTGGGTCCAAGCTCATCACACCAAACACAGGAGCAGCCTTTGTCTGCACAGAAACAAACACTTCTGCATTTGCAGCTGTATCATCTCGAAGGGAGTGGGAGGGCAAGAGAATGGTGGAGGGGGTCAGACCCCCGACTGTAAATTGCTCATTCTGGTTAGTCACAAGTGACACAGGACTAACGGGGCCTTGGGTGGCATTCTCCTGTCCCTCTTAGCAGTGACAGATGTTATGAGGACAGGGGAGGATAAATCTCTCTCTCTCTCTCTCTCTCCCGACCCGAACTCTAAGGGGGATGGGCTTGATGAAGCTTAACTTGGTACTACACATCCTATGTAAAGTGTTATGCACAGGTTTTCAACCTCCATCCATAAGTACACTAATCTCTCAGGCCAGGAATCAGCTCAGAGTGTAAAAAGGAGGCGCATCTCTTTTGGTAATGTAGTCGCAGTAGATAGCCTTTAGCTTTAACCAGGCTCCCTAGGCCACCACGCTGCTTAATGCGATAATGCGGCAGCCCGGTTCAGCTTTAGGCCTCCTGCACCCCGGCAAACAAAGGGCTCCCTCTTTCCAAACGGAGCCTCGTCCCCTCCCCAGTTGTCCATAGGTGTTTGCTGAAGTAAATCGGCCTAAATCCTGCACAGCTTGGCCCAGCTGAAAAGGGAGGGGGGGATCTGAATGAAGGTGTACAGATAATCTCCTTTTCTTTACAACAACAGGAAAAAAAAGTTGAAGGGAAAGGGGGCGAAACAGATAAAATTAGGAATTCATATCACATGCTTCATTTGAGTGCTCTTGCATCCTCCCCTCTCTCTCTCTCTCTCTCTCTCTCTTTCGGTAGGTCTGTAGATTTGCATTTGTGATCCCTGACCTATTGAGGTGCAAGGGGGAAAGGCGAGTGAAAAGCTGCCACAATAAACGGTGTCTCGTCCGTCACTGAAAAGGCGCAGGCTTTTAGCCCCTGACAGGACGTTCTGTCTCTCTTACTAAAAGAGATGTAGCTGAAGAAAGTCAGCGACTTGAGAGTGACATCTGTCTGGCAACAGATACAGACCCGTCTGCATGCAGCAATGCCCAAGGAGGCAGCTGGTCCAGGATGAGGCTCGTCACATTGTTCGGTAAATATTAAATATTCCTGATAAGTACGCCTTAAGCCTAACAGAGGCAGAGTGGCAAGAGAGAGAGAGAGAGAGAGAGAGAGAGAGAGAGCGGGACCTGGAAGTCGGAAAATGGAATCTGGACACTCTTGGAGACTTGTGAAATTTCTTTTAAGGTCCATAAAACGATCTGTTGCTTTCTCGAAGCCTTGTGTCCTTCTTACTTTGTTGTTCGGTCTCTGTTAATAGCTCAGGAATGGCATACATACAGTAACACTATCTGTGCCATTAGTAAAACAGCCCAGACTCTGGGACGAGGCGACAGACTATTGTGGGCTGCGTAACCAGGGGAAGTTTAACAATCGTGTAGAGACACCAAAGTTATGTCACTCTCTACCTCTCCACCTCCTGCTCTTCTCTTTGCCAGGCATAATTTCTACTTTTCTGCCTCTTTCCTCTTGCTTTCGCTTCTCTCTCTCTCTCTCTCTCTCTCTCTCTCTCTCTCTCTCTCTCGTGCGCAGTCTTTTCATCTCGGGCTTTGGGATGCTGAAAGCGAGAGAGTGGCCTAGCAGCAGTGAAAGGGCTGAATTGTGATTAAGAAGGAGGAGAGGAGCTCCTTTTCTTTGTTCTACCCTCGGGGGTGTTTACTGAGGGGGAGTGTGGCGGAGGAGGGAGAGAGGGAGCGAGGGAAAGGGAGAAAAAGGGATAGAGACTTGGTGGGGTGGGGGGGTGGGTGGCTGAAACATGGCAGAGCAGATATGAAAGGCATTCAGGTCAGGGCGGATGGGAGCAGAAGTGGTGACAGTAATGGTGACGGCATGTGTGTGTGTGTGTGTGTGTGTTTATGAATGTAAATATGGGTGTGGGATGACTAGGGTGAAAGTTTTCGAAATATCATCTCATTTTTATTTCCAATTACAAGCTTTTTTCCCCTCACTTATTTCACGGAAATGAGGAAAGGACAGAGTGAAAGGTGTCTTACGCAGCTGCCAGGACAATGGCCTAGTTGTGTGAGAGACGGTACACTGGGCTCCCTGGCACTGCTGATTATAAGAGCATGCCAATGAGATGCCCAGATGACAAGCCATTGTCTTAGCTCTTTGTCTGGGCGAACCTGCTAACCTCGTTGAAATGGTCTCAAATCAAACACCGGACAGTGTTTCTTTTCAGAAGAATGAATGATTTAATCTGAACAGTGTGACTAAATTAAGGAGGAGAGGGGAAAAAAATGGGCTAATTAATTCAAGAAATTTAGTGTGGGCCATAATTTTTGACCCAAAGCAAATATTTAGAAGAGCAATACATTTCCTCTTCAAGATGAGGAAAAAGAAAAAAAATATCGCTGAGATGTTCTACAACAAAAATGTCCACAGCGACGGTTCTCCTTCTCCACATTATTCATGACTCAAGCTGAAGTTCAGACGTATGCTACTAATAAACTTGCAAAAGTTAAAGCACAGATAACCATGTATTACTGACAGTTTAGTCAGTAACAGCTGAACGCTATGCCTTTACATGCACACGGATTAAGTTACACACTCGGGCCTTAAACTGCCCTCCCATTGGGCACTACAAAAAAGGAGGTGTGGCCAGACACACAGACACAGGACCGAGAACAGGGTCCAAAACCTTACTAATTACTAATACTGCTATACTAAATAATCCACCAAAAAAAAATTACACAACTGCAGGACCTAAAAAAAACAGTCTAATTTATCGACGGGACAGAAGAGCAGAAAAGTCTTTTAAACATTTTAAAATATAGTTTTGAAAAGTGGGTCTTTTTAATTCTACGCTGTAACAATTGTTTTCGCTGATGGATCATGCAAGACCAGGAGACAAATGCACAGTGAGGGCTGCTTTAACTCAGACAAGATCAACACTAATTCTCCGGGCCTTATATAATCATAGCGAAACATGGCTGTTTACGTTTTATCATCCAGTGCAAATAATAATAATAATAATAATAATAATAATAATAATAAAATTACAGGGTGATACACTTAAACAGGCTCTTAAATAACTTGTGAATGAATCTATTATTATTATTATTATTATTATTACAAAAAAAAACCCAATAACGCTCTTGGACTCCTCATGATAATGCATCACAATTCAACACGATTATTGTCACGCATGATCACATCAGTAGGACACATCACCGAGCCAAAACAAGCGCATGGCTGATTACTCCTGTCGTCTCCAACCCCTTCATCACCCCATGTTGTGTTGAACAGAGTAACGCTGTTTCGCACCACTGACTTTGTCCTGGGTCATAAAACAAGCCGGGAGCTGTATTTAGGGTTCGCATCATTCCCTCCCTCCATCAAGTAATCAATACACAGCATTTAATAGTTGGATGAGAAGTTAATAAAGTATTCGGGTCAGTGAGTGACTGTTTGAGTCAGTGACTCTTTCTTTAATATTTTAAATTATTATTATTATTATTATTATTATTATTGGATTAAATCATGTTTTAATCTACTCCACCTGACTCATGCATATAGTGAACTATTTGGAAAGTAAAGCAGTGAGAAGTCCACTGAAGAGGTTCGAAATCAGATGATTCGAGTTTCTTGTGACTCCAGGACTGTATTAGTTTTTAGACTCTCCTTACACACCGACCCTTAGGATTTTTCATTCATGATCTTTTAAGAGGGAAGAGAATGAACAGGATCGTGTTTGTTTGTTTTTGTTTGTTTGTTTGTTTGTTTGTTTGTTTGTTTGTGTTCTGAGCAAGTTTTGTCCAAAGTCGCCTAAATACAGCCAGTTTAGACAAATTTGCTAAATAATACAAAATGACATAAACTCATAGACTGCGCGCGCCCCAGTCCGCTGTCTGTCTGTCTGTCTGCTTGTCTGTCTCGCACGCGCACACGCACACTCACACACGCGCGCGCGCGCACTCGCGCACTCGCTCACATAACGGTTTTGTGCTGTGGGGATAAGCGGCGCCGCTCCTCAGCCTCCCTGTCTCACTGACTAAACTTCTCAGCTCACACACGCACAGAACAGAGTGTGTCACTGCACCATCATATCCACACAACACACAAGTCCATCATCACTCCAATTACTTTTTGCCTCCCTTCCCGATTCAGGTTGGCTCCAAGTTGTCCCCTGGTGCTCACCGGTCCCTAAAGTTCACACTGTGGTGTAAGAGTGACTCTCCCCTTACCGTTCTTCCTCCTCGGGTTGGCTTGTTTTCGCCTCTTGCAGCGCGGCCCCTCCGCCATGATCTCCGGCTTCATTGATAAGAGGCGCTCAGCCGCAGCTCCATCCAGTATCTACAGCACACCAACACACAACCACGCCAACAGTTGGGACTCACTTCTTAGCTTTCTGTTTTGTTTTTCTTTCTATGTCTCGTTCGCGACCCGAAAGGGGAAAGAAAAAAAAAAGGTGTACTTGTGTGAGGGCAGAAAGGAGCAAAAAGAGATTTGGAAAGTCCCAAAATGAAGTTTTATAACGCGCTGAGAGGGAGAGGGAGAGCCGAGCACCGCCTGATCTTCTGAAGTGTCTGATCGGACAGCAGAGAGAGAGAGAGAGAGAGAGAGAGAGAGAGAGAGAGAGAGAGGAGGCGGAGAGGTGGGGGGGACAGGCACAGAAAAAAAAGGACACACACACACACACACACACACACACACCTTCTTTACAAGTTTTCACACAACACCTCCACCTCTCCTGCTTCATCTATCTATCTATCTATCTATCTATCTATCTATCTATCTATCTATCTATCTATCTATCTATCTATCTATCTATCTATCTATCTATCTATCTATCAGATGGTTAGAATAATTACATGGATGACTGCAAATAAAATAAAGAGGAACTCTGTCTCTGTCTGTGTGTGATCATTGCGCATCAGGTTTTACTCGAGCTTTTCCTTTTTGTTCTTGTGCAAACTACATCAACACATTTTCTATCTTACTCTCTATACTCGGATTCATTAAAGTCTCTGTGCTTTTATTCATAAACATTAGTTTGAGAGAGAGAGAGAGAGAGAGAGAGAGAGAGAGAGAGAGAGAGAGAGATTTGTGGTTTGTTCCATCATCATCATCATCATCATCATCATCATCATCATCATAATGCGACAGTTTTTTTTTTTTTTAAATAAATAATGAGAGAGATTATTGAAGTCAACAGCTTATTTACTCTGGAGCTATTTAGACCTGTTGGCTTTTTTTTTTTTTCACAGCTGAAGGTGCAGAAGTGTAAATAACTGATGGACGTTATTAAGATTTATATTATAATGCGGGTTTTCAGAGTTTAATAATAATAATAATAATAATAATAATAATAATAATAATAATAATAATTGCTCAGCTATAGAAACCTGAATATTTGCAGTCGGAATAAACAGTTTTCGTTTCTTGTTGGTTGGAAAATAATCAACTGACATTTTCTGCGTGTGACACATCACATGTACCTGCACACACACACACACACACACACACACACACACACACACAAGCACGCGCGCGCGTAATTGTCAGTTTGTAAAGATGCAGAAAATCAAGCATGGAAAAGTATTAGCAATAATAACAATAATAGCAATCCAGTCAGAACTGGTGTTTTTTTTTTTAATAAATAAAATAAATAAATAAATCAATGTAAAGTTACGGACCCGTTTAACGGGGAAAGCGCGCGCGCTCCCGGGAGCGCCGGTGTCCTGAGCTCGGAGGCGCACAGACTGTCATTACCGCTCTCTCTCTCTCTCTCTCTCTCTCTCTCACCTGTGCAGGTGAGTGGACGATGCCAAGATCTGTCATTCGCAGGGAGTGTGAGGAAAAGAAAGAAAGAAAGAAAGAAAGAAAGAAAGAAAGAAAGAAAGAAAGAAAGAAAGAAAGAAAGAAAACTCAGTCTGGGTGCAAAAGCGCCATCTACGAAGGCCTGATTAGATACAAAAACAAACCAACCTACCGGAGTGTGTAGGAAAAACTCCCGGATCGGACTGTAAGGAAGGAGGAAGGAAGGAAAATGCTGATGAAAGGGTTGGGAAGCGAAAAGACGAGTGTCGGATGGAGCCCCGGGCGCGAGCGCTCTTCACTTCACCGTTATTCCTGATGGACAGGTTAGGAGTTAAGATCTGGAGGAGCTGGCGTGATGTTACGCCTCTTCTTGATATTTTCCCTCTCTCTCTCCCTCTCTCTCTCTCCCTCTCTCTTTACTTTATTTGCGCTACACCGACGCGCCACGCGCCACCTATCTTTACGCAGAGGAATGTAAAGAAAAGCGCACGTGATCGACGTCTTTCAGGGCAAAACAACTGCCAGCTTCCACCCTGCCCATCACAGGTAGCGTACCTGTAGCGGCGCATGCGCAATTGGAATCTTAGTGCAACAGATAGATCTTTTTTAAATTATTATTATTATTATTATGATGTCGGTTATTTATCCAAATGAGTCCACGACCAAGGAGTTATACACTATATTTAGGTATTGGAGGGTTAGTTAGGGCTCCGTGTTTCTGTTCACTGAAAACAAGCAAACAAACAAACAAACAAACAAACAAACAAACAAACAAACAAACAAACAAACAAACAAACAAATAATCGAGCTGCTTCATGAAGTCCTCGGTCCTAGTTTCTTTTATTTAATCCATTGCGCATCCGTGTCCTGTCATCCCACTATTTTTATCTTTTCTCCCAATACTGATAAACACACACACACACACACACACACACACACACACTCCTCCCTCCTCCGTTATTAAACGCGTCTCTGGTTGGTAGGAGGACTGCTCCTTCCCTCAAGCTCTTTTATTCTCGCTGGAGTTCAGATACTAATTGACCAATAAAATGCCAGGGTGGTTTTATGTTTTTATTTCATACAAATAGAGATTCAGAGTCGTACTGCAGGCTCATATACTTCATCATCATCATCATCCTCATCATTCATGAACATATAGAAGAGATCAATTACAATAAACATTATTATTATTATTATTATTATTATTATTATTATTATTAGTAACAGTAATAGCCGAATAATAATAATAATAATAATAATAATAATAATAATAATAATAATAATAATAATAATAATAATGACGATGATGATGATGATGATGACGATAGCCTACATTTTTTTCCCATCTTTTTTTTCCCTCTGTGTGTGTGTGTGTGTGTGTGTGTGTGTGTGTGTGTGTGTGTGCGCTTGCTTGCTTCTTGCTTCTCGAGTATTGAGTGTGGCATGAAATTGGATTACAGTGGAGAGTGAATAAAACCCTCACCTAGGAATTTATTTGTACTGATTTTTCCCCCCTTGTTGCCAGACTATAACCCATTTATTTATGTAGCCTATTGATTTATTTACTTATTTATTTATTTTATTATTCATTCTGAGTAGTCGCCTAACTGTGCTCCATAGTTATTGTGTGCATCAGTTATAGGAGTTCAACTTGAGAACATATTCCTTTCTCTCATTCACCATATGATGGAAAGGAAACAAACAAACAAACAAACAAACAAGACTGCAGCACCACTGCGCATGCGCAATAGGCTCCGTGTTCCACCGACAGCCAAGTTCCTGTGATTTTATTGATTCAGATATTACAAGAAATGGACTTATCTGCTTTCTCTTCTGAGGAATTATCCCCACCCCCTCTCATGACGTAACATAGTCTTACGAAGTCACACTACAAGCTCTTTCTGTGCTACATCCTGGAAAACAAATAGGAAAGAAATGACATATAGTAACCATTCATGTGGGCGAATATAAAGCTCTCATGCCACACTTTAGATATTATAAAATGTAATTCTCTTTTTTTTTTGGGGGGGGGGGGGGGGGGAGAGCTGATAAAAAAAAAGCTAACTTTTAGGCTGAAGGTAAGCATTCTAATTAAAATGTATACATCAGAAGTTGGCCTACACAGATGATAATGGTACGCATCAGAAAACACATTCTCAGTCTTACAAAATGAATCCTGGATTATCTTTTAGCGTGCGCTGTATAGAAATATAAGTTACGAGTGATTTCACAATGAAACGTATCTTTTCTTAACCTTCCGAGTTTAGGAAAAGGGAGTTAAGTGTGATGTCCTAAGTCAATGGAAGTCAGTGAGTTATTGGAAAGGAGAAGTGAGAGAGCTAGTCATCAAAAACCTGGGGAAAGGTTGACCACAATGCAACCATGTGAGTTCTTACACTCGCACACACCCGTACACCCGTACACACAGACACACACTTGTTGCATGATCACACTTCTTGCGACATTGCTCAAAACACAGTTCTGTACTGGAGAAGGTGAGAGAGGGAAGAATGAAAGAGGTGACACACAAAACAGCCCAGTAGAAACTGGGCTGTTTTGTGTGTCACCTCTTTCGTTCATCAGATATACGGTAAAAACACACAATAATGCCATGATTGCATTTTGTATGACATGTTAAAGACAGAAAAGGGAGTGTGTAACCGTTTCTTCCACTCACTTCTTATCCTTTCACGGTACTGTATTTTGAGTAGATTCAGGATTTAAGGCCTCGTTGATCACTTTTCTAGTCAAGTTGTATGCCCTTCGTGTAAAAAGTTCACCACAGAGCTGAAAGTGCAAAATGAGGACAAACAATGAAAGCAAAGGAATGTCTCAGAGGCAGAAGTGGGAGTTGTTTTGACTCATTGTTATACCAATTACAAAGCAACACCTGAAAAGCTCACAATCTGCAGACGTAGCAGGAAAAAAGTGAATTCGATGTGAATTAAATGAAGTGAAAAGAAAACGGTTTGATACCGGTATGAAAAAAAAGAAGAGATTTACACTGGACCCAGGTGATCGTGGTCATCCAGCAGATCGCTCAGGGCTGTTAATGACTATTAATGTCCTATTTAATTGTTTGAAGTCTCTCACGCCCACATGCCCTTTGACTTCATGTGCATATGACGCTATCCGTGAAGAAATGTAGGAGGATTTGTGTCATAAGGAAACCTGATGTTTTCAGGAAGACGCCACTGATGGCACACAGCACTATAGGGAGTCTACGGCACATTGCAGATTGAGACATAACAGGTCAGTCACTTATCAGGCACTTAGTTCCAGCTCTAAAGTGTTGCACAGCATTAAAAGATGATGCAGTGGTAAATGGAACCGACTTATACATCATCTGAGGCAGTACGTCATGTCATGTCATGTCATGTCATGTCATGTCACGTCCTCCTTTTACACAGGGTGATTTCTTTTGACTGGTCTGAATTGTATTAATTTATGGATTTGCATTAAATTCTGGCTTAGCTCGCTGTTTTTGAATTATTTTCCCCCTCAGAAATATTTAATATTTCTTGAATTAACACAATTAATTCATATGAAACAAGTAGGTGTTATAAAATTCTCATTAAATTTAAAGTAACAGTGTAAACTGGAGATATTACATGAAGCCGATCAGTGGTGTAGTAAACCGAGAGTTCTTGAATGCCACATGTCCAAATGCAAAACACAACATAGTTGAGTTTATATTCCTGGAACAATCAATGAAAGGTAAGGACACGAGTAGTGCTTATAATTAGTTGGACCACAACCAGCCCAAAAAAGCATTCATCCATTGAGTGGGGTGTTGACTTGAAGTAAAACATACACACACATACTTTTATTTTCTGGGCTGCTTTCACTGCCAGGAGTATTAATATATTGAAACAAATCATAGCCCACTCCTAACTGTAATCTTACCATTTATCAGCATGCAAAAATAAATATTGTTTGCTCTTCACAGATAAAAATGACTAATACAAAGAACCACACAAAACTTCCCACAAGGTCAAAAATTGCACTTATTCCTATCTTAATAGAGACATTTGTACACACACACTCTTGTATCTTTATAGGGACTCTCATTGACATAATACATTCCCCAGCCCCTTACCCAAACCTTCACCATTGCAACGAAATGCCAAACCCTTACCCATACCCTTACCCTAACCCTAAACTTAACCTCATTCCAACCTGAACCCTAAAACCAAGTCTTAACCCTCAGACAGCCCTTTGAAAAAGTGAGGACCAGCCAAAATGTCCTCACTTTTCAAAAATGTCTGAACTCTTTTGAGAAAAATGAGTTCCAGTATTCAATATGTAGCAAGTACTGTACAGTACATGTACACACACACACACACACACACACACACACACACACACTTCTATCTTTATGGGGACTCTCATTGACATAATACATTCCCCAGCCCCTTACCCAAACCTTCACCATCGCAACGAAATGCCAAACCCTTACCCATACCCTTACCCTAAACTAAACCTCATCCCAACCTGAACCCTAAAACTAAGTCTTAACCCTCAGACAGCCCTTTGAAAAAGTGAGGACCAGCCAAAATGTCCTCACTTTCCAAAAATGTCTGAAGTCTGTTGAGAAAAATGAATATGTAGCAAGTACATGTACCGTATACACACACACACTTCTATCTTTATGGGGACTCTCATTGACATAATACATTCCCCAGCCCCTTACCCAAACCTTCACCATCACAACGAAATGCCGAACCCTTACCCATACCCTTACCCTAACCCTAAACTAAACCTCATTCCAACCTGAACCCTAAAACTAAGTCTTAACCCTCAGACAGCCCTTTGAAAAAGTGAGGACCAGCCAAAATGTCCTCACTTTCCAAAAATGTCTCAAGTCTGTTGAGAAAAATGAGTTCCAGTCCTCAATATGTAGCAAGTACATGTGTACACACACACACACACACACACACACACACACACACACACACACACACACACACACACACACACAACAGTGTTGTTGTTTTTTTCTCATGCAGGATCTGATCCAGCATCAGCACAGCAGCTGTCAACACAAACACATCTCTAATCTACTGAAATAATACCGTCATTAGTGGAAAAGAGACAGAGAAAAAGACAGTGGGATAGCAGGGACGGGATGGACATGGGTCACACTTTCCACTAATCCTTAGGGAAAAGCACAGCTTAATACCAAGGCCTTGGAAATATAACACCATTTTGGGGAGGGGAAGCCAAGACCAAGTTCCACCCCAAAACCCAATGAGTGATATTTTGTGGCATATGGTTACTGTATCAGCTTACAACATACAGGAGGATTTGTGCTCATGTATGAAGATCCATGGGGCTGATTACATTGGTGTCTGGGGAAAGACTCTGTTTCAGGGCGACCTGATGGTGAACCAGCTGATGTAGTGTTTTATCCGCATGCTTCGTTGAGGAAACTTTGGTGTTTGTAAGATGTGCGTTGCGAAACATTAGTCCACTTATGAATCATAACATAACAGAAGTTGTATTCTATACCAGCAATCTCAAAATCAATATCATTTTATATTCTGGTATTTTTTTTTCTTTCCACTTTTTGACCTTGTTAAAAGAATATGGATTAATCTAAGTAAGGGATGACCTGCTGACCTGAACTCTGCCCTGAAATCCCAATGTGGATCTTTGTGAGGCTCTATGAGTGTAAACATGCTGTAGGATTTCAGCTCAAAGTCAAGGCAAATGTCTAACTTCCACTAGAAGTCAGCCTTTTGTTCTGTTTTAGGGTACAGAGAAGGTGTCTTTCCTTCTTCTCTAACCTTTTAATACATTATTCCATCATATGTCTTCCATGGCACTCTCAAAGGCAAGATGTAGTAGTTCATACTGAAAAAAAAAAACCTCCACACAAATAAGTCATTATATGGTTGAATGAGTGCCGCTATGTCTCTCGGACACACTGCAGTCATTCAGTCATTCATTTAGACATCTTCAGTCACCGCTTTATCCCAGGCAGGACTGTGGTGGCTCCAGAACCTATCCTAGATATATTGTGCCTGAATTGGGAACACACCCTGAGCGGAAGGGTGCATGTTATTCATACCTGGTTATGCAATAGCATAACCAGGCTACCTACTGGTATTTTTTTGGAAGATGAAGGGACAACGGAGAACCCAGAAACCTACATGAACATGAGGAGAACATGCAAAACTCAGCATGGAGCTGAAAGCTTTTTTTTTCCCCTGTCTTCATGAAGCACTTTATGATCCAGTGCATGAGACAGTTTGGGCAGATGGGGCTCGTCAGCCTGGGAAGGCAGTTCATCTAGGGGAAGGAAAACCCTGATTTCAAACCTCCGCTGCCTTGCGGCATACCCACCCATGGGAAAGGCTTTGGGAGTCAACCCTAAGGAAAAATCGGGAGTGGAGCCCCTGAGGTGGTTGGATCATCACCTTTGACTACCTTCCAGCAGCTCCTGCAGCCAATTCGGCTCCAAATGTAATGCTCTGCATTTCTTCAGATCACGTCAAAGTGGCTGAGAGGGAGACCCTGATGTCTGGGCAGCACAAGGTCTCCATACACTTTGCCCAGGCTAGCACCCTGGAGAGGACACTTCAGTCTTGCCATCTGGTGTGAGCACAACATGGAAGGATGCCAATGCATGCACGAGATGGGAATACACCCTGAATGGGATACCTGGGACTTTATGACCTAGGGCCCTAGATTTGGATTCCACTGACAACCAGAAGTACATCCTTTCATGCACTGCTTAGTAGGAAGCTCTTATTAAAGTCATTCTGCATGTCCCTAATCAGATCAAATGTCACCATTGCAGGTTGTCTTACCTTGCAGGTCCATAGATATTTCAAACATGACTTAAGGATTGGTATATAGCTTTGAGAGATCATGGACTGTCGAGAAGCTCAGTGATTCATGCCAGTGTCATGTGGTCCCAAGATGTAACTGGGCCAGAAACTCCAACTTCAGCACCTGTTAGAGAGTCGAAGGTGTTTGCCATACAGTACTGCCACACAGCAATTGTGATCCCATCACAGAGTGATTCACACCAGGTGGTGACACACTGTAATTTACGTGTACACACACAAACACACACATTCTCACAACCCCATGACAAAATACAACATGGCAGTCATCATCATCATCATCGGCTGTCGCTCGCAAATGAGTAGGATGGTTCTCTTATTGTTTGTGGGCCCGCAGATGGCTAACGAGGCTGATCCTAGATTTGCAAATCCTGTGACAGTGTCGGCATTCGGTAGAAGTCCCCAGAGGAAGAGAGGTGTTGTTGCTGTATTGCCATTCTTTCCTTCTCTCTCTCTTCTTAGTAGCATCTCGGCGTAGGCTCTCTTCATAAAGCTTAGTGCCCTCAGCCACCAAACGCTTCAAAACAGGATGGCCTACTGCTAGACCTTCCCAGTTGTCAATGTCAATCTCTTGAGGTTTGATTCAAGATTGTCGTTGAAACGTTTGCGTTGGCCACCCTGTGTCCGTTGGCCCTCTTGTAACTGGGAAAACAGGAGCTGCTTGGGTAATCACTGGTTAGGCATCTGTAGGACGTGCCCTGTCCAGCACAACTGGTTACAGACAATCATAGTTTCTATACTGTACTTGTACAGTTGGCCTCTTCCAAGACACTTATGTTTGTTCGTTTATCTCTCCAGCTGATACCTGAGATCTTATGAAGACAACGTTGATTGTACTTTTCTAGGCTTTTCAGGTGACACCTATAAGTCATCCAGGTCTCACACGGCAGTAAATCCTTGCCATCACACACCTTGGCTTAGTTTTGAGTGGATAAAGATGCACGGTTTGCAGAAGGTAATGAGTCCGGGATACAAACTATCATACCTGGTCCGAAAGGATCATTTAAATTAGCCTAAAAACCAAACAGATGTGGCTTGACTTGTACTTAAATATCTATGGTGACTGCTATTATGGGACATCATCATGGTCAATACTGGCATGACATTCTCATGCACTATTATAAACATAGCTTCTGGAAGGTTTTTGATGGTTTTGTGTCGCACTGGATAGAAGCCTTTAGATAGGGTGGAGTTTCGTTCACCCTCAATGAGTCCTAAATCTTCATTCAAGGTTCTTTGTAGTCTGAAGAGCCAAGCTTGTAATGATAGTAATGAAATACCGAAATGGCTTATATCCATAACCACAAGACGACAGCTTGAGATTCCCAGATGGTGCCTCACAAAGCCTTGAAGAAGCCTGAAGTCTTGGTTTCACCTGAGCTTTATTTCATTCTATTTCATTTTAACTTAAAAACAAACAAACAAACTCAGTCCTACTCATAATTGAAGTTGTTTTATGTAAGAGATCCTTGAACCTGTCAACCATTGAGGTTGTTTTATTTCTGTGAATCTCTCATTAAAATGTTTACGAAGCCCACCAATAAATATTCCTTGGAAGTTGTTGACAAAACCTCGAAAATGCAGTGGGTTGTAATCAACAGTGGCTGTTTTGGCTGGTGACTAATCTTTCCCCAGCTCTCCAAGCCAACTATAAAACAACAAAGGACACTCCGTCAACCACAGAAATGAACTGAACACTCGACAAGGGTGGAAAAACAAGCAAATAATGCAGCCCACAATCGCAATGGTACGTTTTGCCACTTCGGTGCTTCTGAAGAGCCTGAAGAAGCCTTGTACTTACTTACTTACTTACTTACTTACTTACTTACTCCAACACGAGCACTTCACCTGAAGTATAGTAGCGAGTCGCCACTTGACTCAACGGCAAAGCAGCTTCTGCATGGCTAGCGTTCACTTCAAGCCGGGTCTTGTTTTGAATAAATTACATTAAAACAGGCATAAGTGCAAGTGACGCCCTGTTAGCCAATTTAAGCGAGAAGTGGGCTCAAAAGGTCATGCTTAGGCGGAGATGCAAGTCAAAGCTCTTTCTGCACACTTACTGAGTGGTGATGCAAAAGCAGAATGAGCAAACTAAGCTCCCCTGCAACCAGTAAACAAAAGAAGCTGCAGAAATGTCCTGCAGCAACACATTTCATACTTCTTATTGGATTACATAACACTAAATGCATTTTAATACCAATGTTAATTTTAACAGCAGGAAATTATTACAAATAGCAAATATGAAAACAAACATTATTGTCATGTTGAAACATTGTGATTCAATATAAAATGTATCAGTTTCATTTCCAATACTGTAAAATTGCAGACGACTGCAGAAGTATACTTTCAGCTTTTATGGGAAACTTCTTAAAAGTCATAATTGGAAACAATAACCTGTTTCAAACCACATGGGGGGAAAAAACACGTAAGGTTTATATACTCTAATTCTTGTATTTGCAATTCCTTCGAATTTGCACATTGAAGGTGTTGGGGAAATAACAGATAATGTACACAGCAAGGCCTGGACCTTAATCAATCAGGTCCAGAGCGATGAGTCAAGCTGCCATCAGGCCGACGGAGAGACAGGCTGTCAGCTGAAGAGGGAAATTTACTGACATGGCGGTCTTGGGTGCTTCCTCAGGCTTGTCAAAGCTGCCCAAAGGTTTACCGATAAAACAGGCCGGATGTGCGAGTGTCATGACAAGCCTGACAAAGGCAAGGAACTCGGTGTTGGAGTGTGTGAGTGCGTGTATGCATGGTGTCCCTGAGCACCAGCACAAAGTGCCACAGGAAATCTGCTCCCACCAGATGTACACTGAAGTACATCAGGCTAGCTGTCCTGAAGCAAAAGGTAATTATTATGGAAAAATTACAGGAATTAGTTTCAGTACCTGCAGCTTGCGTATAATAATTAGTGACGCTATTTCTCTTCATGCACCTGGGAAGTTTTTGATTCCTTATCCGACAAGAACATTATTTAAGCTCGCAAAATTTAAGTAAGCAAAGAGCTCCATTAAAAAAAAAGAGCACAGAGTATATTCACAGAAATGTCACGCAGGTGTTAAAACATTTTTTTTTCTATAAGAACAAAACGACGTGTTAAACATGACATGCAGTCAAGCTCCACTGTCTCGTTGCGCCCTCTTAATCGCTCTTCAGGAAACAGGACAGCTAATCTAGAGAAGGAAACCGAGAGGTGAGGCCTGATGGGCCTGAGAGGGAAGTCAGCAGGATGTGACTGGCCTCTGATTACTGTACACACTCCTGTCAGAGCCGTCAGCACCTCCCACGCTCCCCTGTATGTGTGTGTGGAGACGCTGTATATGGCGAGGTATGAAGGTCATTATCAGAGAAACTTGCTCAAGACGGAAGCACGTTTAAGGCATGATATCCAAACACAGTGGGTTGTATCAGCAGAGGTCAAGAGCAAAGGAATGCGACACAGTAAGTTTGACCACAGAAGCTACAGTATGTATTGCGTTTGGCTGTGTTCAGGAGGACAGTGAATACAGTGCTTATTTGCTTTTAGGAAAACAAAACGACCAGGCTATTTTGTTTGCTGTAGAGGGGAAGGTGATAAACATGTGATGCTGATATTCTACAGTGCCTTGCAAAAGTATTCATCCCCCTTAGTGTTTGTCCTGTTTTGTTGCATGACAAGATGGAATTAAAACGGATTTTGGGGGGTTCGAGTATCATTTGATTTACACGGCATGCCTACTGCTTTAAAGGTGCACATTGTTTTTTTATTATGACACAATCATTAAGATGAAAAAAATGAAATCTGGAATGTGCATAGGTATTCACCCCCTTCAAAGTCAATACTTCGTAGAGCCACCTTTTGCTGCAATTATCGTACAGCTGCACGTCTCTTGGGGTATGTCTCTATTAGCTTAGCACATCCAGCCACTGGGATTTTTGCCCATTCCTCAAGAGAAAACTGCTCCATTTCCTTCAAGTTAGATGGGTTGCGTTGGTGTACAGCAATCTTCAAGTTATGCCGCAGATTCTCAATTGGATTGAGGTCTGGGCTTTGATTAGGGCATGCCGAGACATTTAACTGTTTCCCTTTAAACCAGGGCTTTGAACCGGTTCAAGGAACGAAAACGAAAACCGGGAACTTTTTCTATTTCACATGGAACAGAAACGAAACCAGAAACTTTATTATTTTTTATGTTCCGGAACAGAAACGCTTATTAAAAATAATGGTAACCGGTTAATACTGGTTTTTATTTCGTTCCTCAAAGTTTCTGTAGCCTACAAATAGTCATTCTTCTCCTGCGGAAGTTTCTATGACCCGCTGGGGTTCACTTCCTGTGTGACGTTCGCTGATTGAATGGAGAGAGCGGGAAGGTGGACTACTAGTGAGTAAGTGCATTACTGAGTGTCTCTGAGCAAAGAAGAGCCTGAACGATGCAACCTCCCTATTGGCTGTTTGTAAAAATGTATCAGTTGTTGCCCTTCCCACGGGAATCATCGCGGGCTCGAGAGACGAGACCTGACGAGTTAGTTCGTTGGTAGCAGAACAAAATGTCTGGACACAAATCGGGTTTTCAGAAAAGGAAAGAAAATAAACGGAGGGTCGAAAATACAAAAAAGGAGGCAGAAAATGCAAAACGAGTTTTAAGATAGGACAAAAGGTTACTTTTCTGAGGCAGCCCGCCGTGGCTGCCTGCAGGCTTATTTATTATAGCCCATTTAGTTAAAATAGTTGATATAAAATGTTTATAGTTATAGTTATGTGATGGTTGTCCTGATTTAGACTGTTTTTTTTTTTTTGTTGGGGTGTTGCGCGATGTTGCACCCGGGTCCAGATTAGGGCAGAACCGGCCCTGGCTACATTTCAGCTGTAGTTTGTTATGAATGTATGTACTTGCATAGATGTGTACTTCCAATATGGCGCCTAACAAAATCTCGCGGTGCGGTGACGTCATGCGGTAGCCCTCTATAGGGCCTGACTAGCCTTTGGTAACACACGAAACGAATTATCTTTCGTTTTTGGCACTTTTTCTGTTTGTGTAGATGGGAAGACATACTGAGAATCCAAATTGCCAACATTTGAAATAATAATTGTTTTGAATTATTTCTTGTCTTATTTAATGAAGATTGTAATAGAATTAGCCTACATTTGGCTTAAGCTGGATGAGACAGAGACATAATTTTATAGCCATTTGTTAAACAGCTGACAGGGAACGTAATTAACCGTTCCGGGAACGAAATTTTTTTGTTCTAACCGGTTCGGGAACGTCTATTTAATGGTGGAACCCAAAACCGGAAACGTTAAAATTCCGTTTCTGTTCGGAACGAACCAATAGGAAAAAAATTCCGGTTCAAAACCCTGCTTTAACCCACTCCAGTGCAGCTTTAGCAGTGTGTTCAGGGTCATTGTCCTGCTGGACCGTGAACCTTCATCCCAGTTTCAAACCTCTGGCCGACTCCAACAGGTTTTCCTCCAGAATTGCTCTGTATTTAGTGTCATCCATCTTTCCTTCAGTCCTGATCAGCTTTCCTGTTCCTGCAGATGAAAAACATCCACACAGCATGATGCTGCCACCACTATGCTTCATTGTAGGAATGGTGTTCTCGGGGTGTTGGGTTTTCATCACACATGGCATTTCCCATGATGGCCAAAAAGTTAAATTTTAGTCTCATTTGAACAGAGAATCTTCTTCCATGTGTTTGGGGAGTCGGCCACATGCTCTTGGGCAAACTCCAAATGTGTTTTCTTCAGCAGTGGCTTTTTTCTGGCCACCCTTCCATAAAGCCCCACTCTGTGGAGTGTCCAGCTTAAAGTGGTCCTATGGACAGATACTCCCATCTCCGCTGTGGATCTCTGCAGCTCCTTCAGTGTTATCTTTGGTGTCTTTGTTGCATCTCTGATTAATGCCCTCCTTGCCCAGTCTGTGAGTTTTGGTGGGTGGTCTTCTCTTGTCAGGTTTGTAGTGGTGCCATGTTCTTTCCATTTTGCTATAATGGATTTAATGGTACTCTGTGGGATATTCAAAGTTTGGGATATTTTTTATAACCCAACCCTGATCTATACTTCTCCATAACTTTGTCTCTGACCTGTTTGGAGGCTCCTGGGTTTTCATGTTGCTTGCTTAGTAGTGTTGCAGAGTCAGGGTCCTTCCAGAACAGGTTGATTTATACAGACATCATGTGACAGATCATGTGACACTTTGATTGCACACAGGTGTCAACTAATTATGTGATTTATGAAGTGAATTGGTTGGACCAGCTCTTATTTAGGGGTTTCATACGAAAGGGGGTGAATACCTATGCACACTCCAGATTTCCGTGTTTTTTTCATCTTAATTATTGTTTGTGTCACAATCAAAAAAACAATGTGCGCCTTTAAAGTTGTCGGCATTTTGTGTAAATCAAATGGTGCTAACCCTCCAAAAATCCATTTGAGTTCCAGCTTGTAATGCGACAAAACAGGACCAACATCAAGGGGGATGAATACTTTTGCAAGGCACTGTAAGTATTACTACTATTATTATTCATTCATTAATATTCTTGGTCAGGGATGCAGGGCCTGTCCTGGGAACACTGGAAATACACTCTGGATGGGATGCCAATCTAATAGATTAGATCTAATAGGACACACACTCATTCACACCTACTGGCAATTTAGTGCTGCTAGGTATTTTTGTGAGGTGGGAGGAAACAGGGCAACCCCGAAGAAACCCACACTGACAAAAGGAGAACATGTGAAACTCCACACAGACAATCTTCAGAGCTCAGGATTGAACCAGGGACCCTCAAACTGTGGGTGGCAATGCTGTTGTTGTTGCTATTAATACACATGTTTAAGCCGTTTACACTCACCGAATACCTGTACACCTGCATATTCATGCAGTTATCTAAATTAGCCAATCATGTGGCTGAGCAGGAGCACAATGCAAAAAAAAAAAGCAGAGACAGGTCAAGAGCTTAAGTTAAAGCAAGACGGCTTTTCAATTTCATTAAATCGGTGAAATTTAGTTCCTTCTGAAATTTGGTCAGTGTAATATATGTTTATTTCTGTAATATCTCACAAAACATCAGGCCGTTCTGTGGCTGGGAAGTTATTAATTTGAGGGGATTCCCGAGCAAATAATGTGCATGAAATTGCTCGCTTCGCGCAGTCAAGCAGACAGAGGAAGCCCATGTGTGTGTGTGTGCACAGGTTTACCTTTAACCGTGCACTGATGGTTCCATCATTCTGTCGCTAAACGAACAGCTGATCACACCGAGGTGCTCACTGACCAGTGATATTTATTAGTTTGGTCCTGCGTTTCCTTTCCTTCGCATATAACACAACGTCTTTTCTTCTCGCTTTCTGTTACTGTAGTCGGTCTTTCACGTTTCATTCACACACTCGCATCCTCCATTTTTCCTCTCCTGTTTCAAATTTGTATCCCACAATGCCTTACGGCAGCACGGTGGTATAGTGGTTAGCGCTGTCGCCTCACAGCAAGAAGGTCCGGGTTCGAGCCCCGTGGCCAGCGAGGGCCTTTCTGTGCGGAGTTTGCATGTTCTCTCTCCCTGTGTCCGCGTGAGTTTCCTCCGGGTGCTCCGGTTTCCCCCACAGTCCAAAGACATGCAGGTTAGGTTAACTGGTGACTCTAAATTGACTGTAGGTGTGAATGTGAGTGTGAATGGTTGTCTGTGTCTATGTGTCAGCCCTGTGATGACCTGGCGACTTGTCCAGGGTGTACCCCGCCTTTCGCCCGTAGTCAGCTGGGATAGGCTCCAGCTTGCCTGCGACCCTGTAGAACAGGATAAAGCGGCTAGAGATAATGAGATGAGATGAGATGAGACAATGCCTTGCGCGAACGGGGAAAGCCCACCACGTCATGCATGACGTAGTATCTTGAATTGGGTCATGGTGAAGCAGGAAAAAATAGCGGAGAATTTAGGGCCACGTGGCTCTGAATTCGTTAATTGTTCGATTAAAAATAAGCCTAATCAAATTGGACGTCTGTGATTCGAATTCAGTAGCTTTCAGTCCACTAAACAAAAGTAATTGGATGTCAGGGAAAATTCTTGTTCTGGCCTACACTTGAAAAATCTAAAAGGCAGTCTAACTTTAACGCTCACATCAAACATCAGAATGAAGAAAAAGTGTAAACTCTGTGGCTTTGTTTGTGGCATGTAGAAGGGCTGGTTTGAACATTTCATAAACCGATTGAGAAATAAGGAAGTACGTTGCCATGCTGGTTAATTGTCCAAGGTACTTGCAATCATGCAGGGCAAACACACACATCACTGGTGGTCTGTTTTACTCCTACACACACTAGGCTGAACAACACAGCCTGCTGCACTAAGTAGAGGATGTGCAGACGATCCCACAGTACGACACAGTGCAGACAGAGAGAGTAAGAGAGATAGAGAGGGAGATGGCCAGAGGGGAGGATTAGATGTACCTGTGAGAGGCCTGTCAGGTAGATTTAGCAGCAGAGATGATAAGTGAGGGAGTGAGTAGGAGGAGGAGAACAGTAATGAATGGGCTTTCCACAGCGCTTTCAGGCAGTTAGAAGAATAAGGTGCTATTTCGAACATCAGGTTAGTCAGTCACAGAGAAGTGCGGCTGAGTTTAACAGCATGTTGCATTATCAGAGATGAGATGGAGGTGGGGTGACTTTTGCACTCGTTGTACATCACTCTGGATAAGAGCGTCTGCTAAATGCCATGTAATGTAATGTAATGAGGTTGGGGGGTAGGTGTCCTCAGAACCAACACAGCTGGCTCAAAAATACTTTGGGATTAAAAATAATTTCCTATTTCTAACTACGGGGCGGCACGGTGGTGTAGTGGTTAGCGCTGTCGCCTGACAGCAAGAAGGTCCGGGTTCGAGCCCCGTGGCCGGCGAGGGCCTTTCTGTGTGGAGTTTGCATGTTCTCCCCGTGTCCGCGTGGGTTTCCTCCGGGTGCTCCGGTTTCCCCCACAGTCCAAAGACATGCAGGTTAGGTTAACTGGTGACTCTAAATTGACCGTAGGTGTGAATGTGAGTGTGAATGGTTGTCTGTGTCTATGTGTCAGCCCTGTGATGACCTGGCGACTTGTCCAGGGTGTACCCCGCCTTTCGCCCGTAGTCAGCTGGGATAGGCTCCAGCTTGCCTGCGACCCTGTAGAACAGGATAAAGCGGCTAATGAGATGAGATGAGATTTCTAACTACATTTTTCGATATATTATAAAGGTAAAATGTGCTAGGGCAGCACGGTGGTGTAGTGGTTAGCACTGTCGCCTCACGGCAAGAAGGTTCTGGGTTCGAGCCCAGCGGCTGATGAGGGCCTTTCTGTGCGGAGTTTGCATGTTCTCCCCGTGTCCGCGTGGGTTTCCTCCGGGTGCTCCGGTTTCCCCGACAGTCCAAAGACATGCAGGTTAGGCTAATTGGTGGCTCTAAATTGACCGTGAGTGTGAATGGTTGTTTGTCTCTATGTGTCAGCCCTGCGATGACCTGGCGACTTGTCCAGGGTGTACCCCACCTCTTGCCCATAGCCAGCTGGGATAGGCTTCAGCTTGCCTGCGACCCTGTACAGGATAAGCGGTTATGGATAATGGATGGATGTTATGATATGATCGGGGATAGTTGGCTGGTGGTGGGAATTAGTCATGACCAAATTAGGGAGAGAAAAAATAGGGGGAAATCATATTACATTGTTTCAATTCAGCCACATTGGAGGGTTTTTAAACATAAACTGCCCATTTAAGGTCTTGCCACAGCATCTCAATTGGATTCAAGTCAGGACTTTGACTAGGCCACTCCAAAACCTTAATTTTATTTCTTTTGAGCCATTCAGAGGTGGACTTGCTTGTGTGCTTCGGATCATTGTCCTGCTGCATAACCCAGCTGTGCTTGAGCTTTAGGTCATGAACTGATGGGCAGACATTGTCCTTCAGGATTTTCTGGTAGAGAGTAGAGTTCATGGTTCCATCAATTATGGCAAGTCATCCAGGTCCTGAAGCAGAAAAGCAGCCCCAGACCATCACACTACCACCACCACTGTGTTTGACTGTTGGTATGATGTTCTTATTTTGGAATGCTGTGTTAGCCTTACGCCAGATGTACCGGGACCCATGTCTTCCAAAAAGTTCTATTTTTGACTCATCAGTCCACAGAATGTTATCCCAAAAATCTTAGGGGTCATCAAGATGCTTGTTGGCAAATGTGAGACGAGCCTTTGTGTTCTTTTTGGTCAGCAGTGGTTTGCGCCTTGCAACTCTCCCATGGATTCTATTTTTGCCTAGTGCCTTCCTTATTGTAGAATCATGAACTGAGGTAAGTGAGACCTGGAGTTCTTTAGATGTTCTTTGGGAGTCTTTTGTGACCTCCTGGATCAGTCATCGAAGGTCTCTTGGTTGAATTTTGGAAGGCCGGCCACTCCTGGGAAAGTTTGCCACTGTTCCAAGTTTTTTTCCATTTGTAGATAACAGCTCTCACTGTGGTTTGCTGGAGTCCCAGAGCCTTGGCAATAGCTTTGTAACCCTTTCCAGACTGATAGATTTCAATTATTTTATTGCGCATTTGTTCCTGTAACTCTTTACTTTGTGGAATCTTTTTAAGCTCTATTAGCCTACTACGCATTGCCAGCCTGGTTCTATTTATGTGATATTTAGATTGAACAGGTCTGGCAGTAATCATGCCTGGGTGTGGCTAGTGAAATTGAACCCAATTATCAATTAAATTTGGTTAATTGTTTGATTTCTTGAGGTAAATTGGTTGAGGGGGTAATTACGTTTTCGCATAGGGCAAGGTAGGGTTGGGTAACTTTTTTTCCATCAAGAAATGAAATCATTTGAAAACTGCATTTTGTGTTTATTTGGGCTGTCTTTGTCTAAAATTAAAATTAATTTGACGACATGAAACTTTTAAGTGTGACAAATATACAAAAAGAGAACAAATCAGGAAGGGGCAAGTACTTTTTCACAGCACTGTATGCCATGCCTCCCTTAGAGATCATGGCAATTTTACTCCTTTGGACTGATGACTGTGGCATCATCAACGTTCGAACTTAGAAGTTCTAGCTGATAGAGCAAATACTGTTATGGTGGTGTAGTGGTTAGCACTGTTGCCTCACAGCAAGAAGGTTCTGGGTTTGAGCCCAGTGGCTGACAGGAGCCTTTCTGGGTGGAGTTTGCATGTTCTCCCCGTGTCTGCGTGGGTTTGCTCTGGTTTCCCCGACAATCCAAAGACATGCAGGTTAGGCTAATTGGTGGCTCTAAATTGACCATAGGTATGTGAATGGTTGTTTGTGTCTACACTGTAAAAAAGGAATAGTTGAGAATACTTGAAATTTCAAGGCAACAGTCTGCATTAAGAATTTTATGTTTTGCCAGTGATGTGCCCATGATAATCCAAACTATGATAAAACTGTTTATCTTTATTAAGAATTCTTAATTAAGTCAATTTTCAATTCCTCATTCTGCCAACATAGATTTCTCTTTTTGCTGAACAGTGGCATTCACAGTAGTACTAAAAGGCAATTGAGGTTATCAGACTTTTTTGGGGGGCTTTTTTCACCTTTATTTGGATAGGACAGTGCAGAGACAGGAAATGAGCAGGAGAGAGGGATGGGGAGGGATCGGGAAATGACCTCGGGTCAGAATCGAACCCGGGTCCCCGGATTTATGGCACGGCATCGTTGGCAAAACATAAAATTCTTAATGCAGACGGTTGCCTTGAAATTTCAAGTATTCTCAACTATTTTTTTTTACAGTGACGTGTCAGCCCTGCGATGACCTGGCGACTTGTCCAGGGTGTACCCATAGTCAGCTGGGATAGGCTTCAGCTTGCCGGTGACCCTGCACAGGATAAGCGGTTATGGATGGATGGATGTTCACATTTTAGACAACTGAACCATGGAGCAAAACAAACAAACAAACAAACAAACAAACAAACAAACAAACAAACAAACAAACAAATTAAAAGCCTGTCAGCATGCACACGTTTTTTTTCCCCCTAACAAACACACATTATGTCAGAAACGGTGAAAAAAAAAAGAAGTGGACAAAAACCAAGCAACTTCTGCACAGCCATCGAGCCATGAAATCAGTATCCCCGGCCTGCTGGTGGGTTGTCCCAGTGAGAGTTACATTACAGACTATCCCAGGTCAGGTGTCCCATTTTAACTTCAGATCCCCACTGACAGAGCCAAAATAAACCAGAGTTGAAAGGGGCAAGAGCCAGGATAGCTACGGCAGGAGGCAAAGAAAGGCCGAAGGAGACCTTTATGGCTGTTTTTCTAGATATGTATTTCTTACTTTTTATTATTTACCCATGAAGAATGTACCTTTCCACAGGAGACCTACAGTATTCGCCCCTAGCCCCAGCGTAAGCCTATTGTGCTAATAGCTTGATTTTTTTTTTTTACTTAAACACTTCCACGTTCATTCACATGCATATTTTGTGCACCTAATGAGAAAGAAATTCTTAACCTATGATCAGAAATCCTTTATCGACTCGAAATTCCTCGGTTCTCACTGACTCGAGTGTTGTAACAAAAATATACTATCCACAGAAATGTAAACTATTCAGTATTTAGAATGAGTTCAGATTGTAGTATAGAACCAGGATCACCTTGATTTTAATCTTGAGTTCAAACTTTAGTTGTTGAAAACACAAATACAGTCTGTGTCACACAAGAAGACCATTTCCTATGGCATCCATTATAATCTCATGCCACGATTTACCCGAAATCCTTTTAAACGCCTTTCTTCACACGTACTGTTTATCCAGAAATGGGAGTCGGGATAAACCATGCTATCAGGGTCATATTCTCAGTGCTCTGTTGTTCTTGGATGGCTTCCTGCGGAGGCCTCTCTTTATAACTCCCTGCTTTGTGTCCTTTGCATGTAAGAGTGTCACATGTTTGAAAGTAAAGGCTTTGCCAAGTAATGCCAGGTGTAAATTCACACCCCCCAACGGACTGCTAATAAACAGTATAGTTTGACACGGCGTGGTAGAAGCGCTTCAAACTCTGTCCAGTTTGGTGCTTTTGTTTTTTCCCCTCAAACTCACCTTTCACTATTTGTCATGGAAATGGCAGTGTCAGCGTTCTTCAAGATTTTCTCGGTAGTGAAAAGAAGGAAGTAGCTCTGTCACCATAAGCATTTAGTTCATCAGTTCAGAGCGTGAATTTAACCGTAAGTCATAAACCTTAATGAAGATGGGGGGATAAGGGGAGTGGTGGCTGTATTCTGTGTTTATTAGGAACGCTGATCTCGATTTGTTCTTTTGTTGGACTCGTGAGAGTAACTGTATCTATTTTTTCGTCCAAGTCACAGTGTTTTTGTTTCCTCAAATTTCTATGGAGACACTATTTTTGGTACTTTTATTTGTCCAAAAGGAGAAGTAAAAAAGGAAGTTTTGCTTCCAGAGAGATGGCATATGAGATGGAGGCTGGGTGAAAAGAGGGTGGTGGGGTGTACCAGTTTGTCGAATGATCATGGTTTTTGTTGGCTCCGGGGATTAAAAAAAAAAAGTCCAGCAGGACTGGTGAGGGGGTTGGAGATGCCAGGTTGCTGGGACAACAAATCGAAGCTGATTATATCTGCCTCATTCTTCAACACTCATGATCCAAGCTTTCTTAACAGCCCAAGCTTGGCTGTTGACTGAGTGGCCACTTTGAAATCCAGATTTTGCTCTACATTTTATCTGTGGAAAAAGGTAGAAGCTTCTGAGTTATGACCAAATGTGTTTAGCTTGGGCGTGAGCCTCTTTGGTACGGTGGATTTAGTGTCCGATGTGCGATAGTGGGAAACGGTCCTTTTGTTATTCTTCTCCCTTGTAAGAGACGCCATCGCCACTGGTGGTTAATGGAGTCAGGCTCTGCGAGTGGGGTAATCATTTTGGATCATATTTATTATTGGGTCTTAAAGATACAAAGGACCGGGATGGGAAAGAAATGTGAGAGATGGAGCTGTTATTTTGGCAGCATTTCACTATGGTCAAGAAAGACACTTTTCTTTAGATCTCTTCCTGATGGTGAAAGCCACAATTCCATGAATTGCTGTCACTGATGTCACGTCACATGACGCAATATGAGTCACGCTGTGGTTTGCTGGAGCAGTGATCACAATTTTGTCGATGCCACACCCCTTTTTATTCGCTGTAAAGTATTTACAGAACATCCACAAACATCATTTCAAGCACAGCAAGCAGTTTGGCATTAGGAGGAAGGGAATCCATAATGTCATTTACCCATTACAGTGCAACTCCTCTCATCTATTTGATTTCTTTTTGAAACAAGCAGGAATGGAATGTCTAACAGGTCCCAGATCTAGAGCAACCGATCACATCAAACACAACGCTTGACAGTAATGGTCTCGCTATTTCCCTTCACTCAAAGAGGGCACATTTTCGGCAACAATTACGGCTGTGAAAACTTGCCACTCAGAGAGGCGCCTTGACTTCATGCCAGGGCAATCCTTTCTATATGGAAAGTCTGCAATGGGCCAGGAGCCCATATGAGTGGTAGCCAAGCGGCTGAAGAAGGGAAACCATTACTGTTTTCTTTTGCTAAGATGAAAGCGATAAAGCCGGAAGTAGGCACCATAAATTCTTTGTTTCATAGGTGTTTCTCGGGTGCCCAGACCGGAGAAAATCCGTTAATTTGTTTTGTTTTCTTCATTTTTTAAAGACATCCACAGGGAGAAACAGAATCAACAAAGCATTGGCTTGATTGAACATAACAGGAAGTAAAATGGACGGTGTGCTGTGCAAATCTCTTAACTTACTGTATGACTAACATTGTTCTAATGCTCTTCTGATTAAGCAGTGAGATCGGGGTCAAAGGAAATAAACACACAACAAAGTGGGTGCCCTAGGTTTCCTGTCATTGCACTATTAATTCGGCTTGTTATTATACATTAGGTTTTAATAGTGCAGCTGGTTTACATGTCAAAATGTAAAAATATATATTTATTTATTTATTTATTTATTTTTTAATTTTACGATTTTCCACTCACAATACAAGAGACATTTTTTTTTTTTTTAAATTTCAGTGCTATGAGTCAGATATAGTCTGCTAGACAGGAAATCACTGTCAAAACATATCTGCCCTTTGATACAAAATAACCCAAGATGCTACAGATGATGTACACAATGGGTAACAGATTTTGGGTGAACAGTCTCGCCCTTTCTCTCAACCAAACCCCTTCTCTCATTATATTGATGAAATGATTAGGAATCTACTGTGGAAGAAGAAAGAATGACTCATTTTTTGAAACTGCACTTTCAGTAATTTTGATATCTCCAAAACACAACAGGCCAACAGTATTCAGGACTTTTCTCAAGGCATCTTTGGATAGATTTTAGTTTCCTAAATGTGTCTGACTAGAACGTTCTTTAATCATGCTGTAGGTTTCCAAAGAAAGACAAACTGAAAGCTGCTAAAGGTTTAACCTCAAGTGTTTTCCTCCAAGAACGTAGGCAGAAATCTAAATGCTAGTGCAAGAGGAGGAGCTTTATGTATTGACAGGAACATAGAGATACTTCCTTAGCCTGATTGGTTAGATGTTGGAGGTCTGTATTGTTTGGTTGTCCCTTCTGCATACAGAGACCAGGGCTTCTCATCTGAGCAGATATTTTTATGGAGGCTTCTGAAATGGAAAGAGACATTATAAAGATCCATCCATCCATCCATTATCCATAACCGCTTATCCTGTGCAGGGTCGCGGGCAAGCTCGAGCCTATCCCAGCTGACTATGGGCGAGAGGCGGGGTACACCCTGGACAAGTCGCCAGATCATCGCAGGGCTGAGACATAGGTGGTGTTTACATTAGACCGTATCCGTATCGTTTTCGTTGCGGATGCACTGTCCGTGCACATTAAAACGCCGGGAAACGACTCCACAGGCGGAACAATTTGAATCCGCCAGGGCCCACGTATTCAACCCAGTACGTATCTGATCCGGTGCTGTGTAAACATTGAGGAACGAGGATACGCAGTGCTGAGCTCTAGCTGACGTCGTCATTGGACAACGTCACTGTGACATCCAGCTTCCTGATTCACTGGCGTTGGTCATGCCACGTTGGTCATGTGACGCGACTGCTGAAAAACGGCGAGGACTTCACTTCCTGCTATTTGTGTGTGTACGCGAATCGTTTTAAAAACGTTAATCTGATGATCCGCTGATTCAAAATAATGTAAACAGGGTCATAGAGACAAACAACCTTTCACACTCACATTCACACCTACGGTCAATTTAGAGCCACCAGTTAACCTAACCTGCATGCCTTTGGACTGTGGGGGAAACCGGAGCACCCGGACGAAACCCACACAGACACGGGGAGAACATGCAAACTCCACACAGCAAGGCCCCCGTCAACCACTCGACTTGAACCTAGAACCTTCTTGCTGTGAGGCGAGAGTGCTAACCACTACACCACCATGCCACCCATTATAAAGGTACAGTAGTTCTTGGAAATCGATACCCTGAAGTGTTCTTATGGTCTTATGCACGTCATCCCAGTCAGGGTGACTGTGGATACAGAGCCAATCCCAAGGGATCAGGTGGGAATACACCTTGGATGGGACAGAAGTCCATGGCATGTCAGTGTGTATACACACTCTCACACAGGAGCAAGTAAGCATCACAAAGCAACCTACCTGCTTGGTTTTGAAAGGGGGAAGCAAATTCTGGGGTGGCACTGTTGCCTCACAGCAAGAAGGTTCTGGGTTTGAGCCCAGCACCCGACGGGGGCCTTTCTGTGTGGCGTTTGCACGTTGTTGGTGTGGGTTTCCTCCGGGTACTCCGGTTTCCCCCACAGTCCAAAGACATGCAGGTTAGGCTAATTGGTGGCTCTAAATTGACCGTGAGTGTGAATGGTTGCTTGTCTCTATGTTTCAACCCTGCGATGATCTGGCGACTTGTCCAGGGTGTACCCCGCCTCTCGCCCGTAGTCAGCTGGGATAGGCTCCAGCTTGCCTGTGACCCTGTACAGGATAAGCGGCTACAGATAATGGATGGATGGAAGTTTTGAATCACTCGTAATTTGCCTACAAAACCCCATATGATGCATGAGTCATATTAACACACAGTGAACGTAACGTTCTGTACGCGTGTGCATGCATTAGCAGTGGAAGACGGTTGTTCAGTGTAGCATGTTTTGAAACCTGAAATGACAGATGGAACATATATGAAATTACGCGGTAAACAAAAACGTGTTAAAAAACAAAATATGTTTCGTATTTTAGATTCTTTAAAGTGTCCGGCATTTATCTTGATGATGCTTTGTACACTATTGGCGTTATCTTAACCAGCTTCATGAGATAGCCACCTGGAATGCTTTTCAATTAACAGGTGCCTTGTCAAAAGCTAATTAGTGGATTAATTTCCTGCCTTTTCAATGCGTTTGAGATCAAAGAGTAAATAGTAAATAATAAACAGACAGTAAATAGCCCGATTGTAGCCCAACTGTAGTAATCCATATTATGTCAAGAACCGCTCAACTAAATAAAGAGAAACAACATCCATCATTACTCTAGTGTTAGGGTCGGCACCGACCCGTTTTTAGGTTTAGCATGCATAAAAGTACTTCATAAATTTGTTTATTGCATCAAGACTTTTTGACTTTGTCAGGAACTTCTATTTAAACAAAATAAAATCCAAAAAAATAATTTTACTAAATTATAAAATGCTCTGGTGAAAATTGTGACCTTTGTGTTGTTAGGGTCAATTTCGACCCAGTTAAAATATAAGATTATAAAACAATAATAAATGCCAAAACTGAAATCATAAACACACAATCAGCCAACAGCCTACAGCCAGCTCTTCCTCCAACCACTTGAGCTTCAGTCAGGGGCTTTTCTCTTTGCCTGTTTGACAGAACAAACAAAGACAGACATGTCTAGGCATGTAAGGCCAATTGAGTTTAGAGTTGGCGACTTGCAGAGTACACATCTCCAATTTACAGCATGCAACAATGAGAAGAGGACTGAATGTAAGCCAAGCTCTGGATCATATCTTTGCTGATAATGAGGCAGAGGACACAGAGCAGTATAGCGATGGAGATGAGCAGGTCTCTGAGGAGGAAGATGATGTGACGTTTCAACCGGAAGACACAGACACATCTGATCAGTCTGATGAGGAGGTCACCGGTGCTGAAGCTGATCCTGCTGAAACATTCAGATCCAAAAGTGGCAACATCTGTTGGAGCTCAGTACCTCCTGACGTACATGGCAGGACAGCTGCTGCAAATGTCATCAAAATGACCCCTGGGATCACAAGGTTTGCTGTGACGAGAGTAAGTGACATCAAGTCATGTTTTGATCTGTTTATGCCATTGTCACTAAAAAAAGTCATAATTGCTATGACAAACCTTGAAGGAAAAAAAGTCCATGGCAACATGTGGAATGACATTGATGAGGAATGCCTGGATGCCTACATTGGTGTTCTTCTCCTTGCTGGAGTGTACAGATCCAGCAATGAGGCCACTGATTGTCTCTGGGACGCATCGACAGGCAGGAATATTTTTTGAAAAAAAAAAGACTTGTTTTTTGCCCTTTTCTTGAAGTAAATATATATGGGTCGAAATTGACCCGAAACACCATAGATGTTACTATACAGTGGTGCTTGAAAATTTGTGAACCCTTTAGAATTTTCTATATTTCCGCATAAATATGACTTAAAACATCATCAGATTTTCACACAAATCCTAACAGTAGATAAAGAGAACCCAGTTAAACAAATGAGACAAAAATATTATATTTGGTCATTTATTTATTGAGGAAAATGATCCAATATTACATATCTGTGAGTGGCAAAAGTATGTGAACCTCTAGGATTAGCAGTTAATTTGAAGGTGAAATTAGAGTCAGGTGTTTTCAATCAATGGGATGACAATCAGGTGTGAGTGGGCACCCTGTTTTATTTAAAGAACAGGGATCTATCAAAGTCTGATCTTCACAACACATGTTTGTGGAAGTGTATCATGGCACGAACAAAGAAGATTTCTGAGGACCTCAGAAAAAGTGTTGTTGATGCTCATCAGGCTGGAAAAGGTTACAAAACCATCTCTAAAGAGTTTTGACTCCACCAATCCACAGTCAGACAGATTGTGTACAAATGGAGGAAATTCAAGACCATTGTTACCCTCCTCAGGATTGGTTGACCAACAAAGATCATCCCAAGAGCAAGGCGTGTAATAGTTGGCAAGGTCACAAAGGACCCCAGGGTAACTTCTAAGCAACTGAAGGCCTCTCTCACATTGGCTAATGTTAATGTTTCTGAGTCCACCATCAGGAGAACACTGAACAACAATGGTGTGCATGTCAGGGTTGCAAGGAGAAAGCCACTGCTCTCCAAAAAGAACATTGCTGCTCATCTGCAGTTTGCTAAAGATCATGTGGACAAGCCAGAAGGCTATTGGAAAAATGTTTTGGGATGGATGAGACCAAAATAGACCTTTTTGGTTTAAATGAGAAGTGTTATGTTTGGAGAAAGGAAAACACTGCATTCCAGCTTAAGAACCTTATCCCATCTGTGAAACATGGTGGTGGTAGTGTCATGGTTTGGGCCTGTTTTGCTGAATCTGGACCAGGACGGCTTGCCATCATTGATGGAACAATGAATTCTGAATTATACCAGCAAATTCTAAAGGAAAATGTCAGGACATCTGTCCATGAACTGAATCTCAAGAGAAGGTGGGTCATGCAGTAAGACAACGACCCTAAGCACACAAGTCGTTCTACCAAAGAATGGTTAAAGAAGAATAAAGTTAATGTTTTGGAATGGCCAAATCAAAATCCTGACCTTAATCCAATTGAAATGTTGTGGAAGGACCTGAAGCGAGCAGTTCATGTGAGGAAACCCACCAACATCCCAGAGTTGAAGCTGTTCTGTACGGAGGAACGGGCTAAAATTCCTCCAAGCCGGTGTGCAGGACTGAACAACAGTTACCGGAAACATTTAGTTGCAGTTATTGCTGCACAAGGGGGTCACACCCGATACTAAAATCAAAGGTTCACATACTTTTGCCACTCACAGATATGCAATATTGGGTCATTTTCCTCAATAAATAAATGACCAAGTATAATATTTTTGTCTCATTTGTTTAACTGAGTTCTCTTTATCTACTTTTAGAACTTGTGTGAAAATCTGATGATGTTTTAGGTCATATTTATGCAGAAATATAGAAAATTCTAAAGGGTTCACAAACTTTCAAGCACCACTGTAGTTGATCTCATCTCATTATCTCTAGCCGCTTTATCCTGTTCTACAGGGTCGCAGGCGAGCTGGAGCCTATCCCAGCTGACTACGGGCGAAAGGCGGGGTACACCCTGGACAAGTCGCCAGGTCATCACAGGGCTGACACATAGACACAGACAACCATTCACACTCACATTCACACCTACGGTCAATTTAGAGTCACCAGTTAACCTAACCTGCATGTCTTTGGACTGTGGGGGAAACTGGAGCACCCGGACGAAACCCACACAGACACGGGGAGAACATGCAAACTCCACACAGCAAGACCCCCGTCAACCACTCGACTTGAACCTAGAACCTTCTTGCTGTGAGGCGAGAGTGCTAACCACTACACCACCATGCCACCCATTATAAACGTACAGTAGTTCTTGGAAATCGATACCCTGAAGTGTTCTTATGGTCTTATGCACGTCATCCCAGTCAGGGTGACTGTGGATACAGAGCCAATCCCAAGGGAACAGGTGGGAATACACCTTGGATGGGACAGAAGTCCATGGCATGTCAGTGTGTATACACACTCTCACACACACTCCTTCAGGAGCAAGTAAGCATCACAAAGCAAGCTACCTGCTTGGTTTTGAAAGGGGGAAGCAAATTCTGGGGTGGCACTGTTGCCTCACAGCAAGAAGGTTCTGGGTTTGAGCCCAGCGCCCGACGGGGGCCTTTCTGTGTGGAGTTTGCATGTTGTTGGTGTGGGTTTCCTTCGGGTACTCCGGTTTCCCCCACAGTCCAAAGACATGCAGGTTAGGTTAACTGGTGGCTCTAAATTGACCGTAGGTGTGAATGTGAGTGTGAATGGTTGTCTGTGTCTTTGGACTGTGGGGGAAACCGGAGCACCCGGAGGAAACCCACACGGACACAGGGAGAACATGCAAACTCCGCACAGAAAGGCCCTCGCCGGCCACGGGGCTCAAACCTGGACCTTCTTGCTGTGAGGCGACAGTGCTAACCACTACACCACCGTGCCGCCCTCGCTATAGTTGATAATATTAAAATTAAAATCTTTTTTTTTCTGAACATTTAAGAGATGTGATCTAATACCCCTCAGTAATAGTCAGGTAACAGAACAACCTTTTATTTGTTTACATTATTCTCTTGAGGTTCATTTGACCACTTTTTTATATTGAAAACGAGGGGTATGCTGTTAAAAGAAAGGCCCAAGGGGCCACAACAAAAATATTAAAACCAATCTTTTCATGGATAAGGGAGCCTAACAAGGTAACCAAGAGGTAAGAAACAAATTGGATGATAAATAATTGTTTTTAGGGTATTTTATGGCTGATTTAAGACACGGGTCAAAACCGACCCGTTAACATCTCATCTCATTATCTGTAGCTGCTTCATCCTGTTCTATAGGGTCGCAGGCGAGCTGGAGCCTATCCCAGCTGACTACGGGCGAAAGGCGGGGTACACCCTGGACAAGTCGCCAGGTCATCACAGGGCTGACACATAGACAACCATTCACACTCACATTCACACCTACGCTCAATTTAGAGTCACCAGTTAACCTAACCTGCATGTCTTTGGACTGTGGGGGAAACCGGAGCACCCGGAGGAAACCCACGCGGACACGGGGAGAACATGCAAACTCCACACAGAAAGGCCCTCACCGGCCACGGGGCTCGAACCCGGACCTTCTTGCTGTGAGGCGACAGCGCTAACCACTACACCACCATGCCGCCCCACCCGTTAACATAAGAGATAGTAACAGAAAGCTAACACCAGAGCAAGGTTAAGCCATGAAGTGACTTTCAATGAATAAAAATAAAGAAAAACCATTGAATTCGGAGGTGTGTCCAAATTTTTGACTGGTACTGTGTATGTGTATTCTCATAGAAACTTGTGTTAACAACTTTGACCAGGATTTTGAGCAAATATGAAGTGAAATGGAAGTGCTTACAGAGTAATCAGCTCTTGCGCTTCTTTAATTTCACAACTTTAAGAGCAGCTCGAGTGAGAGTGCACAGCTAAATACATATTAGCCAAGATGTGTGCTTGTCTACCTACAGTGTCACATGAAAGCTTGTTGTTTTAAAACGAGACAATGCTCTGCAGGAGCTCTTAACTCAACAGGACATTGCCCCATAGGTGACCGCATGTAAAAGTGGGTGACAGCAGGTTGTGTGTTCGCAGGTGTGGTTTGCTCAAAACAGGAACTTCTCTGAGTAAATAATTGCATTGAAGCGCACAGCACAAGTTCGTGAGAAGCAAACTGTTGAACAGTGACCTGCACATCTCACACACAACAGTCACAGGAAAAACTTATATCCGTACGCTCAGTACTAGAAACACACATTCAAACAAACAAAAAAAAAAAATTATGATGCTATTAGTGAATCCTTGATTAAAAATCCTTTTTTTTTGGTGTCATCTTTAGCTACACAGGTAACAATTTCCTAAATCAGGCCTGATTTATACTTCATATCTGTGAGCACGTCTGAGCATCATGACCAGAGATTGGTGCCAATATTTTGTATATAAGACAACCAGTTAGTGTGCAATGTAGCTGTCAGTATTCCATGTAATAACCCAGAAAAAAGAAAACAACTCGAAGGGCACACTGCCAAGCCACATATCCAGATGTGCATTCAAACTTAATTAATTGTTCCTTGCCCCATGGTCCACATTTACTCAAAATTTCATCCAAATCCATTCACTAATTTTTGAGTTACGTTGGGAACAGTTAAAAAAAAAAAAATATATATATATATATATATATATATATATATATATATATATATATATATATATATATATATATATGAGTGATTCCACGCTTATGGGTACTGAAATGGGGACATGAACTTATTCACCTAAAACCATTTCTTTTTTTACCATCAGGTCACAAAACATGTAATCTTTAATGAATG
The DNA here is from genome assembly GCF_027579695.1 of Neoarius graeffei. Classification (NCBI taxonomy): domain Eukaryota; kingdom Metazoa; phylum Chordata; class Actinopteri; order Siluriformes; family Ariidae; genus Neoarius; species Neoarius graeffei. Next base: position 28,159,629 of record NC_083577.1, read on the forward strand.
ATATGTTAAAAGATAACTTTAATTTTCTGAGATGTAATAAAAACATATTTATATGCCAAAGTCAAGCCTATGAGTTCCAAAATGATGTCTGTTCCATTACTTCTGTTACGATTGTCCATCTCGCGTCTGTTACAAATTAATTACAATCTAGCTATATACCATGTTAATCTTATTGAAAGAATGTGTATGTTTATTCTACTACACATGTTTATTAATTATATTTGCTAAAACATCACCTTCCTATGTTTCAAAAAGTAATTCTACATTGTTAAAATTGAGAATATATATGTCCACAACACTTCTGTTACGTTCTGACTTTGGCATATAAATATGTTTTTATTACATCTCAGAAAATTAAAGTTATCTTTTAACATATCATTCATTAAAGATTACATGTTTTGTGACCTGATGGTAAAAAAAAGAAATGGTTTTAGGTGAATTTTTAAAAATAAGTTCATGTCCCCATTTCAGTACCCATAAGCGTGGAATCACTCATATATATATATATATATATATATATATATATATATATATATATATATATATATATATATATATATATCTCAGATCCACATTCATATCTAGATTTACATCAAAATCTAATCAATTGTTCCTTGGCCCATGGCTCACCTTTCCACCAAATTTCATCCAAATCTGTTCACTACTTTTCGAGTTACGTTAGGAACAGTCAAACAAACAGAGGCAAAAACATAACCTTCTCCAACAAAGCTGGCGTTGGTAAGTATCTATAGTAGAAGTAAAAGGCTAGACGCTATACTTGAAGCTAATTTGTGGAAATATCTCACCAAAATATGTCTTGCATCACTTTATTTCCCAAAGTTGGACATGCTGCATGTTTTTACTTGCAGACTCGTGTGGGTGGTCAAAATATCTCACCACTACTTAATCATTAACATTCTTCTCATGTTTTTTTTTTCCTTGAGAAAAGAAAGGACGAATGTCCCTATTATTTTCTATTGGCTCATATTTCTGTGGATTAAATTTTGTATTAATGTTCACGTAAATAAACTTGACACAAAGAGAAATTATGCCTGAAGTGAATTCCTTTTTCACAATATTGTAGTTTTCCATCTTCTACAAGTTAATTGGCTTTTTCATGAAGCAAATATTCTTCACATTGGGTCTGAGCGCTCCTTGTGTTTATTAAGGGGAAAGAAAAAGAACTTTCTGAACATTTATTTGAATTTTATATTCAAATAAATAGAGTAGGGCGGCACGGTGGTGTAGTGGTTAGCGCTGTCGCCTCACAGCAAGAAGGTCCGGGTTTGAGCCCCGTGGCCGGCGAGGGCCTTTCTGTGCGGAGTTTGCATGTTCTCCCCGTGTCCGCGTGGGTTTCCTCCGGGTGCTCCGGTTTCCCCCACAGTCCAAAGACATGCAGGTTAGGTTAACTGGTGACTCTAAATTGACCGTAGGTGTGAATGTGAATGGTTGTCTGTATCTATGTGTCAGCCCTGTGATGACCTGGCAACTTGTCCAGGGTGTACCCCGCCTTTCGCCCGTAGTCAGCTGGGATAGGCTCCAGCTTGCCTGCGACCCTGTAGAACAGGATAAAGCGGCTAGAGATAATTAGATGATATATACACACACTGATGCTTGAAAGTTTGTGAACCATTTTGAATTTTCTATATTTCTGCATAAATATGACCTAAAACAACATCAGATTTTCACACAAGTCTGAAAAGCAGATAAAGAGAACCCAGTTAAACAAACGAGACAAAAATATTATACTTGGTCATTTATTTATTGAGGAAAATGATCGAATATTACATATCTGTGAGTGGCAAAAGTATGTGAATCTCTAGGATTAGCAGTTAATTTGAAGGTCGAATTAGAGTCAGGTGTTTTCAATCAATGGGATGATGATCAGGTGTGAGTGGGCACCCTGTTTTATTTAAAGAACAGGGATTTATCAAAGTCTGATCTTCACAACACATGTTTGTGGAAGTGTATTATGGCACCAACAAAGGAGATTTCTGAGGACCTCAGAAAAAGCGTTGTTGATGCTCATCAGGCTGGAAAAGGTTACAAAACCATCTCTAAAGAGTTTGGACTCCACCAATCCACAGTCAGACAGATTGTGTACAAATGGAGGAAATTCAAGACCATTGTTACCCTCCCAAGGAGTGGTCGACCAACAAAAATCACTCCAAGAGCAAGGCATGTAATAGTCGGCGAGGTCACAAAGGACCCCAGGGTAACTTCTAAGCAACTGAAGGCCTCTCTCACATTGGCTAATGTTAATGTTCATGAGTCCACCATCAGGAGAACACTGAACAACAATGGTGTGCATGGCAGGGTTGCAAGGAGAAAGCCACTGCTCTACAAAAAGAACATTGCTGCTCATTTGCCGTTTGCTAAAGCCTTCGTGGACAAGCCAGAAGGCTATTGGAAAAATGTTATTTGGATGGATGAGACCAAAATAGAACTTTTTGGTTTAAATGAGAGGCGTTATGTTTGAAGAAAGGAAAACTCTGCATTCCAGTATAAGAACCTTATCCCATCTATGAAACATTGTGGTGGTAGTGTCATGGTTTGGGTCCGTTTTGCTGCATCTGGGCCAGGACGGCTTGCCATCATTGATGGAACAATGAATTCTGAATTATACCAGCGAATTCTAAAGGAAAATGTCAGGACATCTGTCCATGAACTGAATCTCAAGAGAAGGTGGGTCATGCAGCAAGACAACGACCCTAAGCACACAAGTCGTTCTACCAAAGAATGGTTAAAGAAGAATAAAGTGAATGTTTTGGAATGGCCAAGTCAAAGTCCTGACCTTAATCCAATGGAAATGTTGTGGAAGGACCTGAAGTGAGCAGTTCATGTGAGGAAACCCACCAACATCCCAGAGTTGAAGCTGTTCTGTACGGAGGAATGGGCTAAAATTCCTCCAAGCCGGTGTGCAGGACTGATCAACAGTTACCGCAAACGTTTAGTTGCAGTTATTGCTGCACAAGGGGGTCACACCAGATACTGAAAGCAAAGGTTCACATACTTTTGCCACTCACAGATATGTAATATTGGATCATTTTCCTCAATAAATAAATGACCAAGTATAATATTTTTCCCTCATTTGTTTCACTGTGTTCTCTTTATCTACTTTTAGGACTTGTGTGAAAATCTGATGATGTTTTAGGTCATATTTATGCAGAAATATCAAAAATTCTAAAGGGTTCACAAACTTTCAAGCACCACTGTGTGTGTGTGTATACTCTACTATGAGGCTATCAGCTCACATACTGTGAGTAGAGAAAAACAGCGGAGCGTGTTGCTGAACCAACCAAGGACGAAATAAAAACTACTTGAAAACAAAACCCCAAGACATACAAAAAAAATGCACAACATATAGAATGAACATATTTGATGGCAAGAATGTATTTTTTTTATTTTTCAAAAAATGATTATTATTGCACAAATATTTTCACAAATTGCTCCTGTCATTTCGCTGGTTTGTTCACATTCTTCATCTTTAAGCATTAAAATTTGTTGAATTTTTTAGATTGGTTCAAAAGCTCAAAGAAGGGGGGTGTCATGGCTCAGGTGGATAAGGCGCCATACCATAAATCCAGGGACCCGGGTTCGATTCCGGCCCGAGGTCATTTCCCGATCCCTCCCTGTCTCTCTCTTCCGCTCATTTCCTGTCTCTACACTGTCCTATCCAATAATAAAAGGTGAAAAAAGCCCAAAAAATATCTAAAAATAAAAGCTCAAAGAAGTTTGAAAATTACTGAACTGAAATGTCCAAGGAAGAATTAGATTAATGTCTAAAGCTATTCTATATCTCAGCAAGACAGGACTTTCTATAAAAAAACAACAGTAAAGTCAATTTGTGCGGCCATCGATAGGTTTTTAAGAAGTCCGCCAAAGCGGAAATGATTTTGTCAGATGTTTTGTATAAAATATTTATTTATCGAATTTGCAAAAAATAAAAATGCTCTGTTTCTTAAAACCCAGTGAATGTGGATTGAATAAAACAGTTATTCCACTCAATCTCATCGTACATGACTTATAGCCGACTCGGTGCTATGTGCCTCGTTGGCCATGAGGTCATGTACGACTCGATTTCGTAGAATAATTGTTATAGTGGAATTTGGAATTCGTTGGAAAAAAGTCCAAGACTCAGATCCTATCCCAAATTGGATACACCCCAGGTAGGAAACTGATTTTGGCCCAGTGTTTGTTTTGGGTGGCTATGTTGTCCATATTTGTACAACATCTTGTGATCGAATAGGATGATAGAGCGAATGCTTTTCTGTTGTACAACTCTGGAGCCCAGCCATCTGATTTTTCTGCAGTTGTATCAGAACTTCTCACACATCGCTCATCTGTAATCCTGTGCTGGTCACATTACCTCAGCATGATCTCACAATCTACTAAAAACACAACAAAGTGCTGTTAACAAAGTGTAAAGTGCCTTAAAGTCACTAAATAACTTCTCAAAGACCATGAAATGAGTCAGAGATGACTTAGCACTACCTGCTGCTGCTCTTCTTGTGAAAGTCATGCCATGTCCTCGCTGATTAGTGAGCAGTCAGCGTAGAGGTTGTTGTATTAAGGCATGGAAGGACACGAATGAGGTTCAGAGATTAAAGAAGTGATGTGTGTTTTCTGAACTGCTGGAAATCAGTGAAATTGCTGTGAAGTCAGTGACGGTAGGAAGGATCTGTGATGATTTGGCGTACAGTTGCAATAACGGTGCATAACCAAAAAGTATAACTGAATCCTCATTACATGCATTTTAAAGAATATCCAGTGGATTTCAGCAATTAAAATCACATCTGGTTTTAAAAGAGCTACAAAAAAAAGGCACCACCTCCATGGTTATTTTGAAAAGGTTTTAATTTTGTTTTGCCAATTTCTTTCCAACCACGATCCTGTTAGGTGACGTAGGTACCTGGTGCAAAGATAAATGTGATCTGGGAGTTTATTATAGCTCAGATTACTTGGGAATCTCCTTTCTTATATTTCTCTCTCTCTCTCTCTCTCTCTCTCTCTCTCTCTCTCTCACACACACACACTTTTTTTTGCCAATCTCCGATGAAATGTGTTGTTCAATAGTGACCCAATTTCCGAGCTGTAGTTTGTGCTTATAAAAAGTACATCATCTGATGAATTTATTTGCCATTCAGCTAACTTAAAATTATTCAACTGAATGTCAAATTTTGCACACATACAAACACTACAGATTTTCCTTGAAGTCTAAGCAAAATGAATACATGCATTACGAATACAGTGTCTTGCAAAAGTATTCATCTCCCTTGGTGTTTGTCCTGTTTTCTTGCATTACAAGCTGGAATTAAAATGGATTTTTGGACGGTTAGCACCATTTGATTTACACAACATGCCGACAACTTTAAAGGTGCAAGTTGTTGTTTTGTTGTGACACAAACAATAATTAAGATGAAAAAACAGAAATCTGGAGTGTGCGTAGGTATTCACCCCCCAAGTCAATACTTTGTAGAGCCACCTTTTGCTACAGTTACAGCTGCAAGTCTCTTGGGGTGTGTCTCTATTAGCTTAGCACATCTAGCCACTGGGATTTTTGCCCATTCCTCAAGGCAAAACTGCTCCAACTCCTTCAAGTTAGATGGGTTGCGTTGGTGTACAGCAATCTTCAAGTTATGCCACAGATTCTCAACTGGATTGAGGTCTGGGCTTTGATTAGGCCATTCTAAGACATTTAAATGTTTCCCTTTAAACCACTCCAGTGTAGCTTTAGCAGTATGTTTAGGGTCATTGTCCTTCAGTCTTGACCAGCTTTCCTGTCCTTGAAGATGAAAAACATCCCCACAGCATGATGCTGCCACCATCATGCTTCACTGTAGGGATGGTGTTCTCAGGGTGTTGGGTTTGCACCACACATGGCGTTTCCTATGATGGCCAAAAAGATCAATTTTATTTTCATTTGACCAGAGAATCTTCTTCCATGTGTTTGGGGAGTCTGTCACATGCTGTTGGGCAAACTCCAAATGTGTTTTCTTTTTTTTTTTCTTTCAGCAATGATTTTTTTTTTCTGGCCACTCTTCCATAAAGCCCCGCTCTGTGGAGTGTACGGCTTAAAGTGGTCCTATGGACAAATACTCCCATCTCTGCTGTGGATCTTTGCAGCTCCTTCAGTGTTATCTTTAGTGTCTTTGTTGCATCTCTGATTAATGCCCTCCTTGCCCGGTCTGTGAGTTTTGGTGGGCGGCCTTCTCTTGTCAGGTTTGCAGTGGTGACATATTCTTTCCATTTTGCTGTAATGGATTTAATGGTGCTCCATGGGATATTCAAAGTTTCAGATATTTTTTATACCCCAACCCTGATCTATACATCTCCACAACTTTGTCTCTGACCTGTCTGGAGGCTCCTTGGTTTTCATGTTGCTTGCTTAGTAGTGTTGCAGAGTCAGGGTCCTTCCAGAACAGGTTGATTTATACAGACATCATGTGACAGATCATGTGACACTTTGCACACAGGTGGATCTTAATCAACTAATTATGTGACTCATGAAGTGAATTGGTTGGACCGGCTCTTATTTAGGGGTTTTATACGAAAGGGGGTGAATACTTATGCACACTCCAGATTTCTATTTTTATTTTCATCTTAATTATTGTTTGTGTTACAATAAAACAAGTTTTCACCTTTAAACCGGTAGGCATGCTATGTAAATCAAATGGTGCTAACCCCCCCCCCCAAAAAAAAATCCATTTTAATTCCAACTTGTAATGTGACAAAACAGGACCAACACCAAGGGGGATGAATACTTTTGCAAGACACTGTATATATTATAGTACCTACAATCACTCCATTTCAACTTCATTTCAAAAATACAGTTTGAAGATGCATATACACATTCTGAAATATTCTGGAAGTCATTGAAAGTGAAAAAAAACTGTAAAAAGGACATATTTAGTATGGAAGCAGGCAAACCTGCTTTGTTTTGTATTTCATATGAAGCTGACCCATCCACAAACTTTTAACTCTCAGGGAGTTATTTAACACTAATAAAAACTCCATGCACACTTGGCATCCCACGCTAATTAATCGCCTGCTACAACGTCAGAAATGTGAGGAATAAACAATTCCCTTTAGTGCTTACACATGCAGATAAAATTAATTATTAAAACAAAACCAACAATGAATTACTTGAGAAATTACTTAAAAACGTGTCATGTTTATTATCAGTCAAAAAAGTTACTGTACTAATTTATGCCTAACCAAACAGGGGCACAAATATTTTGTAGATAAACACAGTATTGCTACAAAAACCCTCAGTTAAAAATGGATTAACTCTAAGATTGAGGAATGAGGAAAAGTAAAGACCTGCTAATGCGTCCTCGGTGTTCAAAGGGTTAAACATGTGTTAAAGGTTGTGTTAAGACACGGTATGAGGTCCATACATGACAGCCATTTACAAACAACCATCTCTGTCAGATCATTTTATTGACAGGTATGATAATAAATTACTCAATGCTTAGTATATTACGCTTCATGGTCCTGCCAAACATTAAAGTGTTGGTGTATTTGGGGTCTGGTGAATAAGCGACTGAGTGAGACAGAGGAAATTTCTGACTTAAACTGTGGCAAAGGTGACCTGGGCTACATAAGCAATGACAGCTTTATGGGCTGCAGGCCCTGGCCGAACTCCCAGGCTCTCACAGGTACTCACAGAAAACAAGTGGCCATGGATCAGCCCTCTTCAACCCTACTGAGATGCTTTGCCAGAACGCCACACTGCCAATTACTACATGCCTATTCAATATGATATTGAGTGAAAGCCAATACACTGGATTGGATACGAATGACATCACAGCTGAACCCATCGAATAAAGTATAACTGTATCATCGCTAGAGGCAGTCAGATGCAAGTGTCGAGTTGTTTTTATGAGGGTCTTTCCAAAATGAATATGGTCTTCATTCATAAAAAAGTCATGACCGTGAAATATCTAGAGGCCAAATGTCAACGCCAGAGAACAGTATAGATCAACTAAAATGAGAGCTGATTTGCAAGGTCAAACTGATCTCCATCCATCCATCCATTATCCATAACCGCTTATCTTGTGCAGGGTCGCAGGCAAGCTGGAGCCTATCCCAGCTGACTATGGGCGAGAGGCAGGGTACACCCTGGACAAGTCGCCAGGTCATCGCAGGACTGACACATAGGTGGGGTTTACATTAGACCGTATCAGCGGATCATCAGATTAACGTTTTTAAAAACGATTAGCATGCACACAGCAACGCCAATACACGATTCATGTGAACACAGCAACGCCAATACACGGATACGCTAATCACATGACTAATTCGGCAAGTAAGTTGAAATGTGTCAGTGCGGCTCATCGCTTCCTCCTCAGCGGCTGCGCTCCAAATCACTCCGCCCTGAACAGCGAGTGCCCTCTGGAGGGTGTGCACTCCGGCCCTGCGCAGCTCACAGAGCGCGTGAGTGTAGTGCACGAGCAGTGATTCGGGACTGAGCCACTGTGCGCAAGTCACTTACCACTTGCAAGTGGAAGGATGGCAAGCCTAAAGACCATCATAACTACACAACGGGCAGTATTTGCATCAGTTTTTGCAGTATTTCCATACTTTTATACTCTTTAATGAAAGGTGATACAAGGCGGAAGTCCGCGCCGTTTTTCAGCAGTCGCGTCACATGACCAACGCCAGCGAATCAGGAAGGTGGATGTCACAGTGACGTTGTCCAATGACGATGCCAGCTAGAGCTCAGCACAGTGTATCCGCGTATTCTCAATGTTTACACAGCACCGGAGCTGACACGATCTGGATTGAATACGTGGACCCTGGCGGATTCCCGTTTCCCGGCGTTTTAATGTAAACGGACAGTGCATCCGCAAAGAAAACGAGACAGATACGGTCTAGCCATAGAGACACACAACCATTCACACCAATGGTCAATTTAGAGCCACCAATTAACCTAACCTGCATGTCTTTGGACTGTGGGGGAAACCGGAGCACCTGGAGTAAACACACACAGACATGCAAACTCCACACAGAAAGGCCCCTGTCGGCCACTGCGCTCGAACCCAGAACCTTCTTGCTGTGAGGCGACAGTGCTAACCACTACACCACTGTGCCGCCCTCAAACTGATCTCTGAAGGTGGAAGTGCTTTGCTCATAAGAGCGACATGGTGGTATCATGTCCTGTTTTTGGCACAGTGGTGCAGTGGTTAGCACGGTCACCTCACAGCAAAAAGGTTCCGGGTTTGAACTTTATGGCCGACGGGGGCCTTTCTGTGTGGAGTTTGCATGTTCTCCCTGTGTCTGCATGGGTTTCCTCTGGGTACTCTGGTTTCTCCAACAGTTCAAACACCTGCAGATTAGGTAGAATACCCAGCCACTGGAGTTGTACAAGACAGTGCATACTTAGTGCTAAACTGGTTATTAACCTTCTGAAAATAAAGTATCCTAATAATAAAAGAGATCAGAGTAGAATAGCCAGAACTTACAGGAAGGTCATGGTAGATCAAATAACCACTCTTTACAACCATGGTGAACAGAAAAGCATCTCGGAACACACAACACCACAAACCACTCCAACAGCAGAAGGCCACATGTTGTTCCACTCCGTCAGCCAAGAACAAGAATCTGAAACTCCAGTTGGAGTGGGGTCATCTAAACTGGACAGGTCAATCTACGATAGCACATCTTCAACTGTCCCGTTTCTATTAGCATCCATGTGATGTGGTGGTGTGTGATGGCATCTCACCAGTTTGAAAAGTGGCATAAACGGATTAATCCACTATAATTCAGTGTCTGTATTCTAAGCACACACACCCAAAAAATCCAGTAACGTCAAAATTATTTAGTATTGTCAAAATATGCTTGCCAGCCATTTTAATAGGAACCTATCCTTGATTGTAAGATTCCTGTTCTTGGCTGCAGGAGTGGAACCCAATATGGTCTTCTGTTGTTGCTTGCTGAGATGCTTTTTTGCCCACCATGGTTGTAAAGAGTGATTATATGAGTTACTATATCGTTCCTGGCAAAAAAGCTCGAACCAGTCAGGGGTGAGTTTCCCAAAAGCCTCTTAACGCTAAGAGCATCTTAACTAGGAGAGAGAGTGTTCATTGTGATGCTCGCTCTGCCATTTAACACTGATCTTTGTGCTACGATGCTTTTGGGAAACTCACCCCTGGCCATTTTCCTTTGACCTCTCTTATCAACAAGGTGTTTGTTTCCACCCACAGAACCGTCGCTCACTCACTCAATGATGTTTTTTGTTTTTCACGCCATTCCGTGTAAACTCTAGAGACTGTTGTGTGTGAAAGCCCCAGGAGATCAGCAATTTTTGAAATACTCAAACCAGTCCATCTGGCTCAAACCAACACCCATGCCACAGTGAAAGTCACAGGGATCACAATTTTTCACATTCTGATGTCTGGATATTGTGACCATTAACTGAAGCTCTTGATTCGCATCTGCATGATTTGATGCATCGTGCTGCTGTCAAGGGATCGACTGATTAGAGAACCGTATAAAACAGCAGGTGGTATGGTATGGGTGTTCCTAATAAAGTGGCCAGTGAGTGTATGCTTCATGCTCAACAGCCTCTTCAAGCATGGTATATTTGCCAAATGTGGATTCTTAAGGAGCTTCACGGTTCTGAATGATGGACTTACCACTGTGTTCCCCTTGATTCTTGCAGTAGTTTGTTTTCTCTGTCAGGCCCAGTTCACTGGCGCGTTCCCAACCTGCGGGTTTCGTCCCCTGGCAGTGAGACGAGCTGGCTGCAGCAAAACCTCACCCTCATAGAGTTTCATCATCGGTGTCTTTCTCTTGGGACGCTCTGTGGCATGAGGTAAGAGGGCTGGCCACAGCTGTGAGCAGTTCCACCTTTAGCTAATGGAAACCGGGAAAGCAAACTTGGCCTCAAAAGTTATGAATAGGGTCATCTTATTCTTATTCTTCAGGAAAAAAAAAGAAATATTTCCCATTGCCATGGAGTAATGGTTTGACAGAATTATATCATGAGACATGTAGGGAAACTAGAAAACCACAGTAATGTATACTCCGAGACACACAAAGTATAATTTTCCATTAAAAGTTGATGAACAGAAAAAGGAATACTGTATTGCCTACTGAGAAAGAGTCAGGGGGCAACGATCAGTAGTATTTCCATCACGAATCAAAGGTATATGGATGTAAACTTGAGCTTAATCTTTATTAAAATCCTAATTGACAGGCAGAACCATAGACAAAACAGGCCGATGGTGAAATAATCAGGCAGACAGAGCAAACAGGACGAAAAATCCAGAAGAGCACAAAAGTCAAGACCAGGAAAGCAATCTGGAAAAAGTCTCAATGCTGCAAACAGGAAAGATGGCAAAACCACACAAAGAGTGTGTGTAGAATGAGCAGTTTAAATAGACATAGTGATGAGGAGAAAACAGGACGCAGGTATGGTCAAAGCCAGGTGAGTGTGAGTGTTGAAATATCCAAGCTGGATTCTGATTGCGATGAGGTGCCGTGGCTTCTGGATCAGCAGTGGATCCAGATGTGCCAATTTCATCAATAAGAAGCATCATACTGGAGAATCCTTACTTATTGCAGAAAGGTAGTGACTTATATTAAAAGTCGAAACTTCTTACTTGGTGTACATTTAAAGCTGCATGTGAAGGTATTAAAACAGCAACATCATGATTTAAAGCTACAGGATGCAAGATTTTGAAATTTCACCCTTTCTGGTGGAAAACTGCTATCGCAAGATAGTTAGTACTTGAGCTACATGGATTGTGCTGCGTCCTTATCCCTGTCAGCTCAAACCCAGAACCTTTTTGCTGTGAGGTGACAGTGCTAACCACTACACCACCGTGCCACCCCTACAAACATGAATGTCATGGTAATATTGGGCTTTGAATGATTTCTTTGAACTGTTCTTTTTCTATGGCAGAACAATTGTTCAACATACATCTTTAATCGGGGGCACCAAGAATCTGGTGCGCATGTTTGATTTTTTTTTTTTTATCAGCACCAAGTCAAAATTATACATCCAGGTCAAATATATACATACCGTACAACACATCTAACTTTTGTTTAAATGTCACACCGACTAGTGGCCTAGTGGTAGCGTGTCCGCCTCTCGATCGGGAGATCGTGAGTTCTATTCACGGTCGGGTCATACCAAAGACCATCAAAAAATGGTACCTACTGCCATCTGGCAAGGCACGCTGCAATACAGATGTGCATGGGGAGTTAAACTCTCGTGGTTACCAGAGGACTAGCCCCCCACTGTAACCCTAGCTATGTAATAGGCGAGAGGCCGAGGGCTATGGAAACGGAGATCGGCGCCGCCCGATGCGCCACATACAGAGTGGGCCTGGTTAGTACTTGAGTGGGAGACTGCCTAGGAATACCAGGTACTGTAAGGCGTGGGAAGAAGGTGTCACCTTGAGCAGATGCTCTTGGTAACCATCAACAAGCTTCCGGCAGAATTCTAGTTGGATACCTGACCACTCTTTTTAGCAAAACTGGTTTGAGTTCAATTAAATGCGTGTGTCCTGGAACAGAACTGACTTTTAAGCATAGTCTATACATGTCAAAACAAGTCAGTATTTGTTTTAAGCTTAATGTTAGCCTGCTTTATCAATTCCACAACCAGCTTTCATGTGTGTTTGGGGTCATTGTCCTGTTTGAACACCCAGTTGCGTCCAAATTTTAAGCATCTTGCTAATGATTTGAGGTTATGCTGAAGAATTGTGAGGGTCTTCATTATTCCATCCATTTTGTGCAATGTACTGGTTCCACTGGCAGCAAAACAGCCCCAGAGCATGATGCTACCATCATCGTGCTTAACAGTTGGTACAGTGTTCCTCTGTACCTCTGGTCATCGTGGCCAAACAACTCAATCTTTGTTTTATCTGATAATAAAACTTTCCTCCAGAAGCCTTTTTCTTTTTCCATGTGGTCAGCAGCAAACTTCAGTCGAGCTTGAAAGTGTCACTTTTGATGCAGAGGCTTCTTTCTTCGATGTAAAACTTGCTTGATGACAGATAGTGTTCTAGCAGCTTCCAATTCATGGCAGGTCTGTGCCCTGATGGTTCCTGGGTTGTTCCTAATTATCTGAATCAATTTCCTCTCATGACCTGGCGACTTGTCCAGGGTGTACCCCGCCTTTCGCCTGTAGTCAGCTGGGATAGGCTCCAGCTTGCCTGCGACCCTGTAGAAGGATAAAGCAGCTAGAGATAATGAGATGAGATGAGAGATGAATTTCCTCTCAGCTGAGGGGGACAGTTTGGGTCTTCTTCCAGAAAAGTGGCTTGGCAAATTGGCTACACCTCCCAATAACTTGTACTTACATACAACTGTTTGAACTGATCTTGGAATCTGTACTTGTTTAGAAATGGCTTCAAGAGACATTCCTGATTGTGTAAATCTATGATCCTCTTTCTTAGATCTGCACTGAGCTCCTTGGACTTTTCCATTGTACTGTGTGTTGGTCAATCCAGTGAGTGCTGTCAATCAAACCCTTTTTGTGTTGTGCACAGAGAAGCTATGAGCTGTAATCAATCATGATCACTAACAGGAAGTGAAGAAGCTTTGGGTTTGGCAGGTTAAAAGACATTTTGGAACTTTCAGCACCACTGAATTAATAATCTAAGTGAGTATATGTATATTTTTGACCCTGTGTTGATTTCAGAACACCCAAAATAAATTAAAACTCGAGATATTTTTCTATTAAAGATGTCCGTTGTATAATCATTCTCCCATACAGAAAGAACAATTCAAATAAATAATTGAAAGCTCAATATTGCCATGATATTCATGTCCATGATAACATTCATGCCTGTGTGCATGTAAACTTTTGACTGTGTGTGTATACATATATATACTGATCAGCTATAACGTTATGGTCACTGACAGGTGAAGTGAATAACATTGATTATCTTGTTACATTGGCACCTGTCAAGGGGTGGGATATATTAGGCAGCAAGAGAATAGTCAGTTCTTGAAGTTGATGTGTTGGAAGCAGGAAAAATGGGCAAGCGTAAGGATCTGAGTGACTTTGACAAGGACCAAATTGTGATGGCGAGGTGACTGGGTCTGAGCATCTCCAAAATGGCACAACTTGTAGGGTGTTCCTGGTATGCAGTGGTTAGTACCGAACAAAAGTAGTCCAAGAAAGGCCAACTGGTGAACTGGCGACAGGGTCATGGGTGTCGAAGGCTCATTGATTGGCATGGGGCACGAAGGCTAGCCCATATGGTCCAATCCCACAGAAGTCAAGTCAAGTCAAGTTTATTTGTATAGCGCTTTTAACAATAAACATTGTCGCAAAGCAGCTTTACAGAATTTGAACGACTTAAAACATGAGCTAATTTTATCCCTAATCTATCCCCAATGAGCAAGCCTGTGGCGACGGTGGCAAGGAAAAACTCCCTCAGACGACATGAGGAAGAAACCTCGAGAGGAACCAGACTCAAAAGGGAACCCATCCTCATTTGGGCAACAACAGACAGCATGACTATAACATTAACAGTTTTAACATGAAGTCAGTTTCATTGATGTTGTAACTCTTCATTGATGGAAACTTGAGTGCAAAACTGTTCATGACAACTGCAGTCCTAAAGTTAGCAAGTCAACTGTAGTCCTCAGCCATAAAAGCATTACTGTAAGAGTCCAGAGCGTCCTCCAGGTGTAACTTTCAACTGTCCTCATGGGGCCGTCCTCCACAGGAGCGATGCGATAAGACTCCAACCAGACACAGGACACCAGGATGGATCAAGCAGGTTCAAGGGGCAGAAGAGGTCAGCATCTCGATCCCAGGACCGACATGTAACTCAGAGGGACAGATTGGGAGAGAACACAGAAGAGTTACTGTAGCACAAACTGCTGAAAAGGTTAATGCTGACCCTTTTCTGTTTTAGTCAGCATTAACTTTTTCAGGAGTTTGTGCTATAACACAATTTGGCCCTTGTTAAAGTCGCTCAGATCCTTACACTTGCCCATTTTTCCTGCTTCTAACACATCAACTTCAAGACCTGACTGCTCTCTTGCTGTTTAATATATCCCACCTCTTGACAGGTGCCATTGTAATGAGATAATCAATGTTATTCACTGGTGGCACAGTGATGTAGTGATTAGCACTGTCGTCTCACAGCAAGAAGGCTCTGGGTTTGAGCCCAGTGGCTAGCAGGGGCCTTTCTGTGCGGAGTTTGCATGTTCTCCCCGTGTCTGTGTGGGTTTCCTCCGGGTGCTCCGGTTTCCCCCACAGTCCAAAGACATGCAGGTTAGGCTAACTGGTGGCTCTAAATTGACCGTAGGTGTGAATGTGAGTGTGAATGGTTGTTTGTCTCTGATGCCCCTTTTCCACCAAAGCAGTTCCAGGGCTGGTTCGGGGCCAGTGCTTAGTTTGGAACTGGGTTTTCTGTTTCCACTGACAAAGACCTGGCTCTGGGGCCAGAAAAACCGGTTCCAGGCTAGCACCAGCTCTTTGCTGGGCCAGAGGAAAGAACCGCTTACGTCAGCGGGGGGGGCGGAGTTGTTAAGATCAACAACAATAACAAGACCGCAAAAGATCGCCATTTTTAAGCGACGAGAAGCAGCAGCTGTACAAACGCGAAGTCATCCATTATCATTGTTGTTGTTGTTGTTGCTGCTGCTGCTTCCGTGTTGTTTTTGCTTCGATATTCGCACCAAGGTTTATGCAAACGTAGCGACATAACTGACGTATGCAGCGACGTAACTGACGTATACAGCGACGTAATGACGTGGCTTCCCTTAGCACCCCGAGCTATGGAAAAGCAAACTGGTTCTCAGCTGGCTCGCAAGTTGAACGAGTTGTGAACCAGCACCAGCACTGGCCCCGAACCAGCCCTGGAACTGATTTGGTGGAAAAGGGGTATATGTGTCAGCCCTGTGATGACCTGGCGACTTGTCCAGGGTGTACCCTGCCTTTCGCCCATAGTCAGCTGGGATAGGCTCCAGTTTGCCTGCGACCCTGTACAGGATAAGTGGCTACAGATAATGGATGGATGGATGGATGGATGGATGGATGGATGTTATTCACTTCACCTATCAGTAGTTTTAATGTTATGACTGATCTGTGTATATGGCATAATTATTGATGTCTCAGAAATATTACAGAAAGCTATAAGAAGAAAAACAGAAACCAGAAAGCAAAATGAAAAACAAACAAACAAACAAAAAAACCCCAAACTTATCTTATTTAATCAGAGTTTGTGTTTTAGCTTGCACGTTACCTTGCTATCATGGGCTGGTTTGTGTTTTGTAATTGTTGCCCTGCAGCACTGGGATCATGACCTGATTCCTGATCCCACAGGCTAACTGTGATTGTTCTATACTAAATCAGTAAATATTCGGGATGTAGTTGGCTAATGATAGTTAACTAGCTCGTGAAGTTATAATCCATCAGCCTGCTGGTTAGGAAGGCCTGAGTGAGTTCACAAGCTGTCTGTAAAGCTCCATGTTTCTATGACCTGATTATTACGAGAACTCTGGCTGAAGTGGAAAAGCTTCATGGTTATGATTCCTGAAGCTCAGTGTTTGGGGCAAAAATAAAAACCTTTAGAATATGTATTATAACATCTCATAAAGGTGCCTTTTATGTTATTTTGCAGGAGATTGGTAATTGACCCTTTGTTAGAAGTGTCCAAGCCAATAAGTGAAGTCATCCCGAAAGCCAATGTGACATGGGCATTTAATGGAGTTCAGTGAAAAGAGACGCGTGTTTAATGTACAGGACGTACCCTGGAGCCATGAGGCTAATTAGAAATAAGTATTAATGATAACCCTGGCTTACATCATTCCAGTCCTCAGCGTACCACAAACAAGGGCATCTTTGTTCATGCAGATCTCCAGACTGAAGTCCAGACAATGTCTGTGTAAGACAAAGTATGAGAGCACTCTTCACAGCTCTCCTTTTATATGTAGCAGGTATGTGGCATTGTTGTTTAATGCTGACTAAGAGTCTGTCTGGGAGATTATAAGAATCATTTAATATTTGGAAAAAGAGGGCCTAAATATTTTATGCTTGTTTAGAATCAACGGATTATACAATAAGTCTGAGATATGTCTCCTTATTTTTAACGGCATGTCTGACCAATATTTTACTATTTATGGATGACAAAGAGAAAAGAAATCAGTGCTTAAGGGTGTACATACGGTAATGTCTTTTCCTTTCCTTCCCTTTGCACCATGTTTATGGTTTATTCACAGGAGAGATAGATGCCTGAAATCCTATTACAGCATAGTTTCCTCAACACAATGCACTGTTGTATAAGACTGTCTTCATCTCCAGTACGAACATTGCATTGTGAATGTCTCCAATGAGACTTCTATTGCTCATTTCCAAGAATAAAATCAATGTTTAGATACGCTATAAATTATAAATTCTCAGAGATTGGGTTATATAAACTACGTGTCTTGGTCTCGTGATATAACCCTACGGTATAACTGCTCTTGTTTGTGTTATGTAGTGCACATGCTTTAAATTTGTGCTCTATAGGATGCATATATTGCTTAAAGTTTATAAGCAACTAAAATAGCATTAAAACTAAAAACGAATTATTATGTTTTGGTACAACTGTAGCTTTTGTTCCTAATTTGCTGGATAGATTTTTCATGGCCATTTCAAACAGCCCAGAATTTTGTTCCGCACTCTCAATGTACTATATATATTTTGGATTATGATTATAAATCAAGTCCTAAACTAAGTTAGACTTCTTGGGAATATGTTCAGGTTTTTGAAGTAATGGCTGCACTTTAAAGTTGCTGCGAGCATGGCTGATGCCAAAGATTAAGAGCTCAAATGAAATCCTTGTGCTGTGGAAGAGGCTTTTCTTTCTTTCTTTTATTATTTTTTAAATATACTACAATACCACCACACTGAATGGCTGTGTATAAACATGGCAATATTAGCATTATTATTTTTTTAAATCTAAATGACATATACATTTGATTTTGTTTTGTATTGCTAATAATTGAAAATAGTTAGATGTATGATCATAATATTAGGCCTAGTACAAGTACAAGGGAACTGAGCCATGTCGCACTTCTCGATATGTTTGAATTAAAATTATGATTTCATTTGGAACGACACGTTCACTCCTGCATTTTCATGTTTCTCTGCATCTAGTTTACCTTGTCTCGTCTCAAATGGAAGTTTCGCAATCAAAACCCAGGACGTAATTGGTTATAGTTTTGCTGGTACCGTTCAAGCTTTTCAATCAAACTGCCTTCAAATCCTATTTTACCAGAAAGTTGCTATGCATTCATATGATCACCAAAAAGTACTGAGAGTTTGAAGAATTTATGTTTCAAATTCTTGATTATATTCATCACTAGCATCGTCTTTCTTTCTACTGACACCATATACCGTAGTTTAGTCAGAGAGTACCTCATCCTGGACTGGACCATTCATCACAACTATGTCCCAGCAGCACTAACATTTCTAAATCGCTTCAATTTCCATCAATTTCTCTTGTAATTCTTTATCACTTATTTTTTTTCTCCAGGTGGTGTGATTTGGGGAGGAAATATAAGAGCAGACAGGAAACTAATGCATATATGGGAAGAACATGCACAGAAGTTCTCCAAACACTGGATTGAACCAATCCCAAAACAGAACGCAACTAGAAGGGTCCTTGGTAGAGCACATACATCTGCCAAGCCACATATTCGGATTTCCATCAACATCTAATCAATTGTTTCTTGGCCCATGGCTCACCTTTCCTCCAAATTTTATCAAAATCTGTTCGCTACTTTTTCAGTTACATTTGAAACAGACAAAAAAACAACAACAACCCTGGATCCACATACAGTATATGTCCAGATTTGCATCAAAATCTAATCAATTGTTTCTTGGCACATGGTCCATATTTCCTCAAAATTTCATCAAAATCCGTTCACTACTTTTGGAGTTACATTGGGAACAGTCAACCAAACAAACAAATGGAGGCAAAAACATAACCTCCTCCAACACAGTTGGCAGAAGTAAAAATAGAAAATACACACTATAGACATAATAATGATACAGTCAGGTTAATCATAAAAAACTTTACAAACAGTGGTATAGTGGTTAGCACTGTCGCCTCACAGCAAGAAGGTTCTGGATTCGAGCCCAGCGGCCGACAGGGGCTTTTCTGTGTGGAGTTTGCATGTTCTCCCCGTGCCTTCCAGGTGCTCTGGTTTCCTCCGCAGTCCAAAGACATGCTGGTTAGGTTAATTGGTGGCTTTAAATTGACCGTAGGTGTGAATGGTTGTGTGTCTCTATGTGTCAGCCCTGCAGTGACCTGGCAACTTGTCTAGGGTGTACCCCACCTCTCACCCATAGTCAGCTGGGATAGGCTCCAGTTTGCCAGCGACCCTGCACAAGATAAGCGGTTACAGATAATGGATGGATGGATGGATGGTCATGAATTTTGGCCAGGAGACAGCTGGAGTGGGAGCAAAGGAATAAGTAAGGAGTGATGGATCCACTGTCCATCCAGAAGCAGGAGTGATATCTCAAATGGTGTCTTATGGACACTGTTCATACAGTGCACACTGCGGTTCTTGAGTATCTTCTTGAATATCCATTTTTGCTTAATTAATAGTTCTTAACTTTCTAACTTTGTACTCACAACCATTTCCAGTCACAAAACACTCTACTGGTTTAAAATCCTCCATAGAATGATTACAGGTTCCCCAGAGTGCCAACCAATGAACTCTTAAGTATGTACTGTAGTACCTGTTTGTTTCATGTAGTCGAACTAGGCCAGAATAACCACCGATTTGAAAACCAAATTTTGCGATTCTGTTTATCAGGGATCTTTTCAATTTGACCCTCTAGGTAAAACCTTAAAGGTTCTATGTATAACCTTACAATCAAGTGTGTTTATTTTCTTTAGAAAGCCAGGAACACTTAACTAGAACAAAACACATATGAAGTGTTATAGGCGTCATAGTGCATTCCAGTGTGTTCAAGCTACTCACATTAAAAGTATGTATAGTATGAGACATAGATAGGAAATGTCCTTAACGCCCTACTCCACATGTAATGACTCCTTAACCTGGTCAAATGGGCGTTTTACAGTTCTTCAGGGTGAATATCTATCTTGCATGTGCAAGGACATCCCACAGAGACAATGCATTCCACTCAGGTCACTCATTCGAGTAGATTCCCTGTCCAACATGCATGCACCTAATTCATAAGAACGTCATACAAAGTAAAGGTCTATACTTGTTAGTTCAGTCACACACACACACACATGCATGCACATAGGGCAGGAATTCTTGGGGAATTTCTTCGGTACCTCGCAGGCAAATAAAATTAGCGGATAGTGACAGAGTGTCCATTGTGGCGATCACACAATGTGGCGCTTCATGTGTTTCTCACTGCGTCTGGTGGAAAGTCTTTGTGTTGGAGCCTGGTTTCACTTGCCTAAAGGGACATGTTCATCCTTCTTCGCCTCTCCCCAAGACACCATGAAATGGCGACAAGGAGCAAGGATAAACTGGTTATAATCAACGGCGTGGTTATTCCTTCTCTATAAATATGAGTTAGACTCCTAATCACTTGATGCTCGTGATAATGATGTTTCTGTCTCTATAATTGGTCAGCCTTGGCGTAGGAAACAACTTTATAAGTTGATGAGCAGAAAGATTTAACAGTACAACAAGCCCAACTGTTTTGATGAAAGATGAGTTAAATCTAATTAAATGTTTCACCATTAATTCCCATGTGACGTAAAAAATATATATATTTGGCAACAATTATAATGACAACTGAGATGTGGAAAAGTATTTAGCCTCTTTTACACAAGAATAAGTCAATGATTTGTTGAAATTTGTTTGAATGTAGTTGGAGTTTGGTTCCAAAACGTGATAAACACCAAATTTGAAAAACTGAAACTCCCACCACCAAACCATCAGCGATTATCATATCTTACTTGTACCATATTCAGTTTTCGCCAAAACATGATATCTGCCATTGATTGACACACTGCATTACGGCCTTTCATTCCAAAACGCAACAAGCGCCATCACCGATTTTTCTCAAAACCAGACATATCCATTTGGCCAATCAGAGGCCGCCATTGGTGTGAGGTCTTCTAAGATGGTTGCGCCCATGAAGTAGAAAATAGCTTTGTCAATTCTTGCTTTTATTGGACAATTTCACGCTGAATTAGATTCACTTTATTCATCCCACATCGGGGAAATTCACGTGTTACAGTAGCAAGAAAATGTCAAACAGATAACAAATAAAACTGAAATAAAAATTAGACAAACGAAGGATTAAATACAGAGGGCTATATGCATTATCTACCGTGAAAAAGTATAGAAAAATTGCCTTATTGAGAGGCTCGGAAAAATTGCACATTACAGGTAAACTCTGTATATATATATATATATATATATATATATATATATATATATATATATATATATATATATATATATATACACACATATCTACATACATTTATTATGAATTATGAATTATTTCAATAAAATAATCTAAAAAAATAAAATAATCTATAAAATAAAATAATCTGTCATGAAAGAACACGGTTAAATGCACTTTAAATAGAAAGGGATATGTAGTATTTTGGGGAAAAATGCCATGGCGTGGATATGTAGCGACTTGACAAAAAATAATTACTTGGTTCGGTTAAAAGCTGTTAATTAGTTCTGGATTTCATTTTTGAAGTTTATTATCATTAAGGAGTTAGTCAATACATTTTAAAACAGGATACAGTGGTTTTCCTTTTATCACTTCCCGTAATCAGAAAAAGTGATTTTTCTCAAAACAATGGAATTGGATATATCGCGTTTTGGAACCAAACTCTTCAGTTCTAGTAGAGGCATTTTGCTGTTTAATCTCCAGCAGTGAACATTTCATCACAAATCCAAGTTTCTGGTTTCTGGACTGACAAGCTGAATTATATCTCTAGTGAGAAAAACAATGAAAGTTGTTTAGTCTCATCACATCGCTCCTGTAGAGGACGGCCCCATATGGACAGTCGAAAGTCGCACTTGGAAGACTTTCAGTAATAGTTTTATGGCTGAGGACTACAGTTGATGGTCATGAGCTTTGGGTAATGACAGAAAGAACAAGATCGCGGATACAAGCGGCTGAAATGAGTTTCCTTTGCAGGGTGGCTGGGCGCTCCCTTAGAGATAGGGTGAGAAGCACAGTCACTCGGGAGGAGCTCGGAGTAGAGCCGCTGCTCCTCCACATCGAGAGGAAGCAGCTGAGGTGGCTCGGGCATCTTTTTCGGATGCCTCCTGGACGCCTCCCTGGGGAGGTGTTCCAGGCATGTCCCCCCGGGAGGAGGCCCCGGGGAAGACCCAGGACACGCTGGAGGGACTATGTCTCTCGGCTGGCCTGGGAACGCCTCGGTGTTCTTCCCGAGGAGCTGGCCAAGGTGTCTGGGGAAAGGGAAGTTTGGGCTTCCATGCTTAGACTGCTGCCTCCGCGACCTGGTCCCGGATAAGCGGAAGAAGACGAGACGAGACTACAGTTGACTTGCTAACTTTAGGACTGCAGTTGGGTGTCATGAACAGTTTTACACTTAAGTTTCCATCAGTGAACAGTTTATAACTTCAACAAAACAGACTTCATGCTAAAACTGTTAAAATGTTATAATCACGCTATCTGTTAGATTAGATTAGATTAGATAGATTAGATAAAACTTTATTGATTGTCTCATCTCATTATCTCTAGCCGCTTTATCCTGTTCTACAGGGTCGCAGGCAAGCTGGAGCCTATCCCAGCTGACTACGGGCGAAAGGCGGGGTACACCCTGGACAAGTCGCCAGGTCATCACAGGGCTGACACATAGACACAGACAACCATTCACACTCTCATTCACACCTACGGTCAATTTAGAGTCACCAGTTAACCTAACCTGCATGTCTTTGGACTGTGGGGGAAACCGGAGCACCCGGAGGAAACCCACGCGGACACGGGGATGATTGTTATCACCCAAATGAAGATGGGTTCCCTTTTGAGTCTGGTTCCTCTTGAGGTTTCTTCCTCATGTCATCTGAGGGAGTTTTTCCTTGCCACAGGCTCGCTCATTGGGGATAAACTAGGGATAAATTAGCTCGTTTAAAGTCGCTAAAATTCTGTAAAGCTGCCTTGCGACAATGTCTATTGTTAAAAGCGCTATAAAAATAAACTTGACTTGACTTGAAAGTAAGTCATAGTATCATTTTCCAACTTGCATTCACCACACGCTGCATTAAGGCCAATTTATGCTGACAACGCAGTCCTCGCAGACGGCGTCGCAGATGGCGTCTGCGTAGCCCCCCCACCTTCGCAGACGCTCTGCGCACACATCCCAAAAATTGTGACCACCGCAGAAGCCTCGCAGACAGCGTCGCAGACAAGAGGGCTCTGATTGGTCCACTCTACATCTGCTGTACACGCACTTCCGCTTCCCTACTTTCCCGGTTTGGTTTGTTTTCACGACCGGCATTTTTAAAAACACGAGCGAAGATGGAGCAGCACGAAGAGCGGTTGATCGAGGAAGTGAGGAAGTGCATACATCTATACGACTCCAGTTCTAGTCATTATAAGTAACCGGAGGATAAACACTCCACTAACCACACCCACCAACTACTCCTAGCGACTTCACGCCCCTTTGCGTTGTGGCGGTGAATAACATCGCGCACGCCTATTACTCCCCGCTCAACGATAAATTACTGTTAGGACTAGGACTGTTTTGGCCTCTAGAGGCCGCTGTTATTTCCTTTTCATGTCGTGTTTATTTTGGCCTCTAGAGGCCGCCACTGTTCCTGTGTTTTGTGTTTGTGTTAATTGCCTAATTATCTTCACCTGTGTCCTTAATTAGTTTGTCTATTTATACCCCTGAGTTCAGTCCTCTTGTCACGGAGTCTTTGTGCTGTTATGTTTATCTCCAGTTTCCTTTGTACTGTGTTTTTTGATCTTCTTAGCTTTTGTATTTTTGCACTTTGCTTTTCTTTTGGATTATACTCTTTGGTTTTTTTTTTTTTGTCTTTTGTTTTGCCCTGTATATAGTGTATATAGTTTAAATAAACCTTTTTGATTCTTTTTCTACTTCCGCCTCACGCCTCTGCATTTGAGTCATCCCCCTGGTGGCCTAGTGGGGGTTTGCTGGATCATCACACCAACGAACCAGGTTCGAATCCCAGCAAAACCCTAACAGAAAGACTCCGTCATGACCGACTCAGCAGAGGCTGCTTCAACTGTCTACCCGGCCAACCTTCAGGGAATTATGGCAGCTTTGACACGCTTCGGAGCGACCATGGACGCTCATGGACGTACGCTCACCAGCCAACGTGAGGCCCTCGCTCGCCACGAGGAACTGCTTCAGCAAATTGGGAAAACCCTGGCACAGCTGACATCTCTGCCTGCATCTCCTGCTCCTGATCCAGTTCCTGCTCCTGATCCAGCTCCCACTCCTGCTCCAGTGCCTCCTGCAATGCTGCCTTCTTCACCTCGCGAACCCAGCCTTCCTGCACCACAGAGGTATGACGGCAAGCACAGTGAGTGCCGAGAGTTCCTTACCCAGTGTCAACTCACCTTTGAGCTTCAGCCTACCACCTACACTACGGATCGCCGCAAGATTGCCTTTGTGATCACCTTATTAGCTGGTAAGGCGCGAGCCTGGGCTACTGCTATCTGGCAAAGACAGGGACCTGAGTGCTTTGATTTCCAGCTGTTTTCTGAAGAGATGCTTCGGGTCTTCGATCAGGCAGACATCAGTACCGACGCAGCCCGAAAGCTCATGTCCATCCGGCAAGGAGGAAGCGTCGCAGATTACGCCATCTCGTTCCGAACACTCGCAGCAGTAAGTGGATGGAACGAGACTGCCCTGGTGTCAGCCTTCCACCATGGTCTGTCTGACCCCATCAAGGACGGTCTGGCCTCTATTGGATGCCCAAGTGACCTCGAAACCCTCATCTCACATGCTATTCGTCTGGACAACAGGATGAAAGAACGCCACCAAGCCTTGAGCCCCCCCAGCCTCCCTACCTCTACCTGGAGACCATCTACCTCCTTCAGTGACTGTCCAGAACCCATGCAAGTGGGTCGTACTCGCCTCTCCGCATCTGAGAGGGAGCGCAGAAGGAGGGACAAGTGCTGCATCTACTGTGGCAAGCCTGGTCACTTCCGAGCATCATGTCCCGAACTCTTGGGAAAAGGACCGCCCCGTCCAGCCGAGGGAGGGTTGTGACGGGGCCTACCCTCTCTCCCGGACTCCCTGGCCAAGGAATCTACATCCCGGTCTCCATCTCCTGGGGTGAGTCTGTCCACTCTTGTCAAGCTTTGATAGACTCAGGGGCGGCTGGGAACTTTATGGATATTCACTTCGCCCAAAGCATCAATATTCCGACTGCACCTCTTGAAGTCCCACTGTCTGTGTCTGCCCTCGATGGCCAAGCGTTAGGTGATGGAAGAGTCACCCAAGTTACTTCTCCAGTTTTCCTCCAGTCTCAAGGTCACAAGGAAGAAATATCCCTGCACCTGATTCCTTCACCTGAGTTCCCAGTTATTCTAGGCCTTCCTTGGCTTACTCGCCACAACCCTCGCATAGACTGGGTAACAAGCCAGGTTGTGGAATGGGGCCCTGCATGCCATGCCTCTTGTCTGCTCTCTAGCTCTCCTGTGTCTCCTGCCGAGCCCCCTGATCTCACCGAGTTATCTCAAGTTCCCACAGAGTACTGGGATCTCAAGGAGGTATTCAGCAAGAGCAGGGCCGCCGTTCTTCCTCCGCACCGGGCCTACGACTGTGCCATCGACTTGCTCCCTGGGACTACCCCTCCTCGTGGCAGACTGTTTTCACTCGGTCAACCAATATGTGAGACGGTGTCGCAAGACCTGGAGCAAGGTCAGGAAGACCCTCATACAGACCTCCAGAACCAACCAGACTCAGGCCAACCGCCATAGAAGACCTGCACACGCTTTCCGCCCTGGGCAGCGTGTTTGGCTGTCCACTAAGGACCTTCCACTGCGGGTGGAGAACCGCAAGCTTGCTCCTCGCTACATTGGCCCCTTCAAGGTGGTGCGCAGGGTGAACCCTGTCTCCTACCGGCTCCAGTTGCCCCGGACTCTGAGGATCAACCCCACTTTCCATGTTTCCCTGTTACGGCCCGTACTGACGTCTACGTATGCCCCTGCCCCTAGGAACCCCCACCCCCCCGCATCTTCCAGGGGCAGACTGTGTTCACTGTGAATCGCCTGCTTGACTCCCGCCGGGTCCGCGGCGGGTTGCAATATCTGGTGGACTGGGAGGGCTATGGTCCTGAGGAGCGCTGCTGGGTTCCTGCTCGGGATGTCCTTGATAAAGAACTATGTCGGGACTTCCATTCGGCCCATCCGGATCGCCCTGGGAACGTCAGGAGACGCTCCTAGAGGGGGGGGTCCTGTTAGGACTAGGACTGTTTTGGCCTCTAGAGGCCGCTGTTATTTCCTTTTCATGTCGTGTTTATTTTGGCCTCTAGAGGCCGCCACTGTTCCTGTGTTTTGTGTTTGTGTTAATTGCCTAATTATCTTCACCTGTGTCCTTAATTAGTTTGTCTATTTATACCCCTGAGTTCAGTCCTCTTGTCACGGAGTCTTTGTGCTGTTATGTTTATCTCCAGTTTCCTTTGTACTGTGTTTTTTGATCTTCTTAGCTTTTGTATTTTTGCACTTTGCTTTTCTTTTGGATTATACTCTTTGGTTTTTTTTTTTTTTGTCTTTTGTTTTGCCCTGTATATAGTGTATATAGTTTAAATAAACCTTTTTGATTCTTTTTCTACTTCCGCCTCACGCCTCTGCATTTGAGTCATCCCCCTGGTGGCCTAGTGGGGGTTTGCTGGATCATCACACCAACGAACCAGGTTCGAATCCCAGCAAAACCCTAACAATTACAACTGTCTGCGAAAAGCTATCTGCGAAAGCCTTGTCGCAAGAGCATGCAGAGGCCCTTAGACCTGACATTTCAAGCTGTCTAGATCCTGCCACGTTTGCAAAGATGCATCAGTTTGTCGATGTTCCCCAGTTCGGAACAAAGCCAAGCTCACATTTTGCGTTGTAGCAACTCGTGGGTAGATGAATTCTCATTGTGAAGACAGTATTCTATAAATATGTGCTGCACTGTCACCCGTTAGATGAGCTCTTTGTGGATGGCAGTCTGTCATACATTCCTCAGCACAATTACACATCGCCTAATGCTCCATGAACAGAGGTGGCTTTATACGCACTGAAAACGTACAAATTTAGCTTAAACTATAAACTGCGATATCAGAGAAATGATGGAGTTCTAAAATAAGTAAAGCACAAGTTGAGATAAGTCCTCGTGCTTAAATAAGAATATGCTATTTGTTATTATTATCAGTTCGAGGTCTCCCCTTGGCATCTAGCGGCAAGTTGTTTTCGGTGCAAAGAAACGCTGGCTTTGTCTCACCATAGTCCAGCATTCTGTTGCCTGAGGGGTCAATTTGCCTCCTGTTTCTGGTCTTTATTGAGATCTTTACAGACATCCATGCACATCTGAACAGATCTCCTTGTACCAGTTTTCCTCTTTACACCAGGATCCTCCAGACAGTAACTGTTCAGAAATGTGTCCTGATGACTCTCTGACTACTGCGGAGTGCATGATGATAACAGACAATCTTAGTGAAGTAAAGCAAACGAAGGCGTCATTGTTCCATTTATTTTCACATCGTATTTGATGATTACAGTAGTGTTCTGATCAGTCTTACACAAGCATGTTCACGTGTTCACACTCAAATCATCTTCTGTCTGTTCTGAAATGTGAATGTAGCTGACATTTGCCTTGTTTGTGTCTAAGGAGCGATACTGTTAATTTCTGTATTCTTAAAACACAATGAAAAAACACAAGAGTGTATCCTTGAACATGATGAGACCTGGAAGTCAATCACAGGACATCACACACACCACACTCATTTATACCGAGGAGCAATTAAGCATAACCAGTCCTCCTACTGTAATGTTTTGTAAAGTGGAGAACCCTGAGGAACTCCGCATAGATATGGGGAAAGCATCCGTGCAGACATGAACCTCAGCCTGGGATCAAACCAGGAACCCCAGAGCTGTGACCCACTATCCAACAACCCAGCCAGAAATACTAGTGTCTGGAACGAATACCTCTACATTTCTATGAAATGTGCAGCCACATCTACTATATTGAGCTTCAGACCAAATTATACACTCACCGGACACTTTGTTAGGACCACCCATGCATCCACCTACGTACAGTTTTATGCAGTTTTCTAATCAGCCGATCCCTCGACAGCAGCACAATGCATCAAATCATGCAGATACAAATCAAGAGCTTCAGTTAATGTTCATTTCAAACATCAGAATGGGAAAAATTGAGATCTCAAAGTGTGACTTTCTTTCATTGTGGCCACTGTGGGTGTTGGTTTGAGCCAGATGGACTGGTTGGAGTATTTCGGAAACTGTTGATCTCCTGGGGACACACAACAGTCTCTAGAGTTTACACAGAATGGTGCGAAAAAAAAACCAACCCATTGAGTGAGCGACAGTTCTGTGGGTGGAAACAAATGCCTTGTTGATAAGAGAGGTCAGAGGGAAATGGTCAGATTGGTTCGAGCTGTTTTGCCAGGAAGGATACAGTAACTCATGTAATCACTCTTTACAACCGTGGTGGGCAGAAAAGCATCTCAGCATGCAACAGCAGACAGAAGATCACACTGGGTTCCAGTCCTGCAGCCAAGAACAGGAACCTTAGAATCAAGAACAAGTTCGTACTAAAATGGCCGGTGTGTGTATATTACTCAAGAAATTTGCAGCTTGCATACTTTCATGAAACATGCTGCTTGGCAAAGCTGGCAGGGGAAAAAATAAAGAAACCCATAAATAAGAAAACAACACCAGATAAACAACCAATCATCTTCTTCATTTGCTATGTATAAACATCATTCCATTGATGAGACCAAGCTCAAGTTTCTCTCTTTTTTTTTCCCCATGTGTTCATTCTTACACTCAACATCATTTAAGGGACTTGTTCCAGATATGTGTTCGGATGTCATACAGTGAGTGCCCTCACATGTTAAGCACTGTAAAAGTTTCTAATCTTATTTTATTGGGCTGTGGCTTGCTTACCACTAGGCTTTGCTTTGCTAATTGCTCCCAAGCCATCACAGGTTAAATCAAGAACACGAATGTCTGAAGCTGACACTTCATTTCCTACTGCGAGAAGAACCAGCAATTCGGTTTTCCCTGATTCTTTTAGGGCTTAATTGAGATCTTAAACCGGATTGTAAGTTGACGTAACTTGTGCTTGTTTTTCACTGAGTAGTAAGTGGAGTCTTAACTTTTTTTTCTCGCAATAATTCATACTTAATCAAGAAATCATTTGACTGGCTCCTTTGTGTATTATATTTCCTCAACCTTTACTGTTTATGTCTGAGTAAGAGATGTTTAACGTGGGCTGAAGATCAGATGCTGCTGCTGGAGCCAGGAACCAGCAAAACTCTTTCAGGATCGGCCCACGTAGTTGGTTTGAGAGCCAAATCCTTACCTAATCAGATGTGGGTGTGTCCTAATGCATTGTTTAAAAGTAATAACGAGCATAGTGGATTTTACAAGTAGAGTAGACCGTAGAATGAAATACATTCTCGAAGGCTTTGGTGCAAAGTGTTGTAGGAAGTGACACAACACATAGTGCAAAATTAGGAGCTATAGCGCAAATGGATAACAAAGTACAAGACAATCAGTAGATATTGTGCAAGTAGACTGGGACCATGAAGGACAATACAATAGATACAGTGTCTTGGAAAAGTATTCATCCCCCTTGGTGTTTGTCCTGTTTTGTCGCATTAAAAGCTGGAATTAAAATTGATTTTTGGAGGGTTAGAACCATTTGATTTACACAACATGCCTACTGCTTTAAAGGTGAAAATTGTTTTATTGTCAAAAAAACAGAAGTCTGGAGTGTGCATAGGTATTCACCCCCTTTCGTATAAAACCCCTAAATAAGAGTTGGTCCAACCAATTCACTTCATAAGTCACATCATTAGTTGATTAAGATCCACCTGTGTGCAATCAAAGTGTCACATGATCTGTCACATGATGTCTGTATAAATCAGCCTGTTCTGGAAGGACCCTGACTCTGCAACACTACTAAGCAAGAAACATGAAAACCAAGGAGCCTCCAAACAGGTCAGAGACAAAGTTGTGGAGAAGTATAGATCAGGGTTGGGTTATAAAAAATATCCCAAACTTTGAATATCCCACAGAGCACCATTAAATCCATTATAGCAAAATGGAAAGAATATGGCACCACTACAAACCTGACAAGAGAAGACCGCCCACCAAAACTCACAGACTGGGCAAGGAGGGCATTAATCAGAGATGCAACAAAGACACTAAAGATAACACTGAAGGAGCTGCAAAGATACACTGCGGAGATGGGAGGATCTGTCCATAGGACCACTTTAAGCTGTACACTCCACAGAGTGGGGCTTTATGGAAGAGTGGCCAGAAAAAAGTCATTGCTTGCAGAAAAAAACTTCAGAAAACACATTTGGAGTTTGCCCAACAGCATGCGGCAGACTCCCCAAACACATGGAAGAAGATTCT
The DNA here is from genome assembly GCF_027579695.1 of Neoarius graeffei. Lineage (NCBI taxonomy): Eukaryota > Metazoa > Chordata > Actinopteri > Siluriformes > Ariidae > Neoarius > Neoarius graeffei. Next base: position 28,190,194 of record NC_083577.1, read on the forward strand.
CTGGTCAGATGAAACTAAAATTGAACTTTTTGGTCATCATGGGAAATGCCATGTGTGGCGCAAACCCAACACTCTGAGAACACCATTCCTACAGTGAAGCATGGTGGTGGCAGCATCATGCTGTGGGGATGTTTTTCATCTGCAGGGACAGGAAAGCTGGTCAGGACTGGAGGAAAGATGGATGGCACTAAATACAGGGCGATTCTGGAGGAAAACCTGTTTGAGTCGGCCAGAGGTTTGAGACTGGGACAAAGGTTCATGGTCCAGCAGGACAATGACTCTAAACATACTGCTAAAGCTACACTGGAGTGGTTTAAAGGAAAACATTGAAATGTCTTGGAATGGCCTCGTCAAAGCCCAGACCTCGATCTAATTGAGAATCTGTGGCATAACTTGAAGATTGCTGTACACCAACGCAACCCATCTAACTTGAAGGAGTTGGAGTAGTTTTGCCTTGAGGAATGGGCAAAAATCCCAGTGGCTAGATGCGCTAAGCTAATAGAGACATACCCCAAGAGACTTGCAGCTGTAATTGCTGCAAAAGATGGCTCTACAAAGTATTGACTTTGGGTGTGTGTGTGAATACCTATGCACACTCCAGATTTCTGTTTTATCATCTTAATTATTGTTTGTGTCACAATAAATAAAAAAAAAGACACCTTTAAAGCTGTAGACATGTTGTGCAAATCAAATGGTGCTAACCCCTCAAAAATCCATTTTAATTCCAGCTTGTAATGCGACAAAACAAGACAAACACCAAGGGGGACGAATACTTCTGCAAGACACTGTAGTATAACAAATAGGGATGTACAGCAAAGTTTTATCACATGACTAGCGACATAGAAATCCCTGAGAGTTATTATGACAAAAGTTAGAAGTGTATCTTTTGTCCGTTACACCTGGATTTCAGAACACACAATACAGCACAGATATGATCTTCTTCTTCTTCATCATTATGCTAAGATTTGCTAAAGCATGAGCAGTTGAATGAACTCTACTTGCTAGTAAAATGACTCCCCTGATCACTGATTCACAGCAACATTACCGGTATAATACCATCTACAATGTTCATTTTTTAAATGGTGAAGAATCATGAAGATAACTTTCAGTCGCTCATGTTGTTGTCGTAGCAATACACGCCCGTGACGTGACCAAGTCTTGTTCCAGACGAGCAGCATTTTATAGTTGAAGCCAAACCAATGTCTTTTTCCTCTTGATGAAGTTTCTACATCCTCATATGGGTGCCTGTCACATTCACATATTGTTCATTTGTGTGTGTGTGTGTGTGTGTGTGTGTGTGTGTGTGTGTTTGCCCACCCACAGAACTACAGAGCTGATTGTAGATTAAATGAACACATTCCTGAGTTCAATCCAGATGAAAGGCACTGCTCCGATTCCACTGATGAGCAGATCTTTAACTAGAGGCAGCCTCCCATCTGGGTTCAATATGGCTCTTGTCACATCTTTACCCAAAGTTCTTTTTGATTTGATGTATCAAAGGGCTGCTAAGCTATCTCTCAGTTCTACCTAAATTAGTTGTGCTGGAGGTATTTGAGATTTTTAAGCTCTCTCATTTTGCCAACCGCATGACTACGTAAAGTGGTTTTTAAATGGATAAGCGTGGAAAAAAAGATGTTGTCTTCAAGTCAGATGTTGGAAAACAGTGCCTCAGGATTCAGTACTGACTCACGGTGTTCAGAATAAAACTGTACCTGCTTAACTATTCAGTAAGTATTAAGTAATTAGTGTTTCGCTGAAGCTGTGTGTTCCTTTTTAATATCAGCGTTAGAAGCAGTCTGTAGACAACGCCAGCATTTATTTATGCTCCATTTTAACAGTGTATAATTGAGTGCAAAAGCCTTTACAATCTCATCTCATCTCATTATCTCTAGCCGCTTTATCCTAGCCTTTACAATTATTTATATATTTCATAACTGTACTAATACTAGACACACTCTAATAGGAACTTGTTGGTGATTCTAAGGTGGTGTTTACATTAGACCGTATCTGTATCGTTTTCGTTGCGGATGCACTGTCCGTGCATATTAAAACGCCGGAAAACGACTCCACAGGCGGAACCGTTTGAATCCGCCAGGGCCCACGTATTCAACCCAGTACGTATCTGATCCGGTGCTGTGTAAACATTGAGGAACGAGGATACGCAGTGCTGAGCTCTAGCTGACGTCGTCATTGGACAACGTCACTGTGACATCCACCTTCCTGATTCGCTGGCGTTGGTCATGCCACGTTGGTCATGTGAATGAGCAATACAGGAAGTGTGTTGAGGAAGTCATTAAGTGAATGAGCAATACAGGAAGTGTGTTGGTTACCGTAGCACTAAATAGTCTTGTTGTAATCGCAAAAAACGGCCGTTCTGCGAGGTGAAGAGTGTACCGAACACTGTTAGATCCTTCTAGCATAAACACGAAGGCCATACACGGTGTAAAAAAGGCGTCATTGTAGTACCAGTACCGCCGATAACAGACTGGCATACTTCATTTTTTACAACGACATCCTTCCACTTGCAAGCGGTGAGTGACTTGCGCATGCCCGATATGCACTGGGATCATGTGACATGCCGTCTAATTAGTCATGTGATTAGCGTATCCGTGTATTGGCGTTGCTGTGTGCACGGGGAACGGTTTTGTTGCGGGCTCAGAAATTTTGTGTGTGTACGCGAATCGTTTTAAAAACGTTAATCTGATGATCCGCTGATTCGAAATAATGTAAACAGGGCCTCAGATTCCTGTTCTTGGCTGGCAGGACTGGAACCCAATGTGTTCTTCTACTGTTGCACGCTGAGATGCTTTTCTGCTCACCCTGGCTGTAAAGAGTGATTATATGATTATAGCCTTCCTGGCAAAAAAGCTCGAACCAATCTGGCCATTTTCCTCTGACATCTCTTATCAACAAGGCGTTTGTTTCCACCCACAGAACTGTCGCTCACTCAACTAAATGTTTTTTTGTTGTTGTTTTTCGCACCATTCTGTATAAACTCTAGAGACTTTTGTTTGTGTGTGAAAACCCCAGCCCAGGAGATCAGCAGTTTCCGAAATACTCAAACCAGTCCATCTGGCTCAAACCAACATCCACAGTGCCACAGTGAAAGTCATACTTTGAGATCACAATTTTTCCCATTCTGATGTTTGAACACTGTGAACGTTAACTGAAGCTCTTGATTTGTAGCTGCATGATTTGATGCATTGTGCTGCTCTAAAGGGATCGGCTGATTAGAGAACTGCATAAAACAGAGAGCAGGTGGATGGGTATTCCTAATAAAGTGTCCGGTGAGTGTATATAAACTAATAATATATTTTTAATAACTGAGAAGATCTACAGGCTTTTCAGAGGATACAAAAAAAAGTTCAACGCATTTGTAAAGGCAGAGCTATTATACGATATTTATATGAAATTCTGAAAGAAATGTATTTTTTTTTACCTTGTATAATTGGATATTTTTCCCACTTATTCATAATTGAAACTAATTTTAACTACTTGTTTTATTTCTGATAATTAAGGAACACCTGAGTGACCAAAAGAAAGAAAGAAAGAAAGAAAGAAAGAAATGCCTCGTTATATACAGTAACTTTCCCAGAGGGTATGTAAACTTTTGCACTCAACTGTAAACTTCTAGAAGAATATTTCTCGAAACAAAACCAAACTATTCTTCAGACATATCCGTGTGTTTCTCCTTCTCACCCTTATTTTAATACTGAGACTTTTTAAATATTTGTATGCTTGTTTGATTCTTTTTTATTACTCTGTATGTGTATTAAGATTTGTCATGTTAGTGCCCCTAGTGGTGAAATCACTGTCCTACAATTTTTAACACCACTTCTGATTCTGTTTGTGAATGAGCAGCATTAAAGTGTTACCCATATTTTCAGGTCTTTACTGTCTCCTATCTTTGTATTTACACTAACTGTACACCACAGGACGACATATGGATAAATGTAACCTGAGCAGACAGTCCCAGAGTCAAGGATCCACACAAGCTGTGCACCTACAGTCACTGGGTTAATGGAAAAGGTTTCAGATGCCCGTCTACATTTCAGATTGGATTTGGTGCGGTAAAGGGGGGTGAGTGGGCATCAGCAGCTGTTCATCCCCCCCCAGGTGAACGACACCCCCTATGGCTTAATGCTGTCTGAGATGGCCTTTGTCGGCTATAAAGACACAGCCTGGCCTACTTCTCCTCCCATTGTCTCCATGTCTTACCAGGAAGGGGTCAATGATTAATCTCAGAACCTGGGCTGTGGACAATGTAGGGCTTTTATTCACATTTCTGCCCTTTTTCTTGCAGTTGTAAATTTTAGAAGCTTTAATACTTTGCTGGACAATGTTTCAAACCGTCAGGCTTCAATACCACAAAAGACCTCCAGACCATAAAACGAGAAAGAAGCACATGGTCACTATCTGTGTCCAGCTGAAAGAAGAATATTACTTCAGCTCACCTGCAGAGATACGGACAACAGTGTTAATGATGCCAGTTATATAGTTAATTGTGTTTAATCTATCACGTGAAAAGTTTACACATTATATAATCACGACAGTACTCTCATCAGTATTGAATACATAATAATAAGAAGAATAATATGAATCGCATTTCATGCACAATTAGATTTCTTTAAAGTATGCACACAGAAAAAAAAACGTGAACTAGAGTATCAGTCAACCCAAGAAGCAATGCATTAGGGCTTAAAAATGCAGCTTACACACATGCAAGACATAGAAAAGACATGGCAAGGATAAAATACTCGAGCTGTAGCTCCAGCTGCAAACTCGTGAAATATCGTAGAGACAAGTATGCATAACTAATGTGTGTGTGTGTATATATAATAAAAAATATGAACAGATGTAGGAGAGTGTGATGTTTTATGTGTGTTGAGCAAATGAAGTGTGGAGTGATGGACACTTTTGCGCAAGGATCTTCAGTACAAACTCATCGACCATTGATTTCAATGAACATCCTGATTAAAGCCATGTTTAAAATTGAGTTTTTGAGTAGTTATTGTTCAGAGCTTCCAAAAGTGGCTCGACTCATATGGGAAACATCAACGAATAAAATTCGTCACAGGTTCGAAAAGTGATCAGTGGCGTTCGCATGGCCGAGCTAGAGTCGGACCTGGAGAAAGCAGGAACCGAACAGGACCTTGAGAAAAGAAATTGACAGTAATACTGTAAGTGTTTCAATTCAACAAGATAATCAAGGATCAAATGATTAAAAATTAAAAAAAGAGAAAATGTAAGTGATGCAATAGGAAAAAAAAATATAAAGGAAAGGCACGTGCTATTGTACCAATATATAAAACAAAATTCGTTACAAAGGAATAGATAGTGAATGGGTTACACAACTTCAACACCAAGACCAACTTCCTCACGACATATAAGTGGATAAGAAGACATCTTATTTTCCTCCTTTTTGGATTCCCAAGCCATTTTGTGATTAGTATGTGGATATTTGATTTATCCCCATGTGTTTTGGAATATTACCACTCTCAATTATGGTTATATAGCTCAATAAACAAACAAACAAAAATGTGATTATAATAATCTCATCTCGTTATCTCTAGCCGCTTTATCCTGTTCTACAGGGTCGCAGGCAAGCTGGAGCCTATCCCAGCTGACTACGGGCGAAAGGCGGGGTACACCCTGGACAAGTCGCCAGGTCATCACAGGGCTGACACATAGACACAGACAACCATTCACACTCACATTCACACCTACGGTCAATTTAGAGTCACCAGTTAACCTAACCTGCATGTCTTTGGACTGTGGGGGAAACCGGAGCACCCGGAAGAAACCCACGCGGACACGGGGAGAACATGCAAACTCCACACAGAAAGGCCCTCGCCGGCCCCGGGGCTCGAACCCGGACCTTCTTGCTGTGAGGCGACAGCGCTAACCACTGCACCACCGTGCCGCCCATGTTAAAATATAATAATAATAATAGAAAAAGAAAAAGAAATATTATTTGAGAAGGCAGTGTCATCATATCCAGCTTCCTTCGTCCTGAAGTACACAAGGACATGGACATACAAGAAGAATAAAATAAAGATATATTTTTAAATACAGGTATAATATTTATTTGTCATGATGCCTATTTATTTATTTGTTTGTTAGTCAGTCAGTCCGTCAGTATGTTAATTACACTGTATATTATCTTTGAATGACTAATGTTAATGAACATTTATGAGGAAATCCTGAAATATTCAATATGATATGAAATGTTTGACTGTCAATTATTTCCCAGGTATGAACGAAACAGTCGCTCCAGAGCTAAACCGCTTTACCGTGAGAGATTATTTGTTTGGTTTGTAAATTCACACACCTCAAAGAGTCTGAAATATGCATAAGCTGTAACATTGTTACAAGGGATTTAAATCTTCTCACACACACACACACACACACACACACACACACACACACACACACACACACACACACACACATTTAATTATTACCAGGTGTACACAGCCTAACACAGGCTTTAAAATGGCTATATGGAAATAAAGAGGCCCTGTCGAAGGCGACGTCCATGGATACCTTTGTATTTAGAAATGATCTCTATCTTATTGACAAAGATGAGTGCAGGAACAGGTGACAGAGGCTCCTCAGTGATGGTCGCCCCTTTGGGCTGAGCAGATGGCAAAAGGCCCGTTGCTAGGCGTGAGGCCTGAGGAATCCATTTTTTAATTCCTGATTATTTGCTTCAGAACCACAAGTAATATCCCGAGCGCTCCTCAGTCCCAAGGCCAAGAAAAGGAGGAGGGACACACTGAAAGAAGACACAGAAAGACATTGGGCTGTGTTGACTCGATGGGGCGGGAGGGGTGATGAAGAAGTGTTGGTTTAAGGCCACAGTTTTGAAAGGCCAAGCCAAGAAGATTATGTTCCTCTAATGTTCAGAAGTCAAAGGAGACAAGTTTTATTCTTTCCTGCAATCTAGCTGACGTTGAAGCGCCTTGCTATCTGAAATCTGAAATAACCGTATAAGATACGGCTTTAAAACGTGCCAGCATTTAAAAAATAAAAGGAGTAGCCTTTCTAATTTAGGTAAACATGTTCTAATTTCTTTCTCTGGGGTTTTTCGTTTGAAAAAATAACCAGATCTTTGAATACACACACAAAAACTGGACATGCAGGGAAGGCAGCCAAGAAACACATGCTGGTGGTCTCCCAACTCGTCTGATCGACGAGCTCTATGGCTGATGCCGATGTTTGTTTTAGTCTCAGTAGTCCTTTTAATGCGTTTCTATATAACAAGGAACAAAACTTTTTTTTTTTTTTAATTCCTGAAGAGTAAACATTTCATAGTGGCAAATGTACCAGGAACCATATCCGACTCCTGTTTTGATACTGAAATCCAAATCAGCAACGGAGCCAAGAGGAAATAAAATCAATCCAATGTTTTGTTACTAATTTCTAAAATACTTTTTAAATACCTGCTACTTTGTGGAATAATCACCATGATATAAATATTTAAAACAGTGGGTCTTTTAAGCTTTTCTCATTCTCTAATGGCTGCTTCCAATTTGTCAGAATATATCGTATAATAATTGCCTTTGTAAGACAGAAACCTATTCAATGATCAGGTTTTGTCCAGTCGGAAAATATTTCCTTTGGATATTACGCGCTGAGATGATGCCAGTTCTGGTATTTTCACAAATGACTCCCAAAACGTGAACAATTTCTGAATCTGTATTCATTCACTCACAATCATGAGATCTGATATGTAAGTGTAGCAAATATCAACACGCTGGCCATTATTTTTCTTCCTAAAGTGGGTGTTATAAAGCTGTTTCACAGAATAACTGGTGGATACAAGTAAATGATTATGTACGTGCATGTGAACAATAGAATTAGATCTAGATTGAGTAGGAGAGACAGGAATGACTGAGGAACGACCTGTAATCTTAAACTTCCCTGCTGAATCGAAACGCAGACTTTTTTCCTCCACCTGTTTTTGGTGACATCATTTATATCCCATGTAGCCGTAGCAGTGGCCATGCAAGGCGAGTAAGTGCCAGGCAAACAGAGCTCAGCCAGAATATTTGTCCGAGGAGGCTCTGAGGCGTCGCGCAGTCTGCTGGAAGACCCTTTCGTCATGTTACATTTCCTCCCTCTCTCTGTCTCTTCCTCTATCTGCGTCCTCCGTCCCCCCTCTTCTACGTCGGCAGCTCATTCCTGGTCTCTTTCACATCCTGATTACAATGCGATTATCTCATTAAAAGCTTTATTGATGGCAGAAAAAACGGGATCCGAGGTTTCCCTTACACACCCAGTTTCACTGTATTTTTATTAGATCGCTTTCGGCGGCACTCTGAACTGCAGCAAAGCGTCCACACCAGGCTGATGCAGTAAAAGTGGCCGTCTGGGAATTGTCTCTTTGACTGATTCCGTACAATATCTTCCTGCTGTGAAAGTCTTTGCATTGCCATATGAGGCTTTTTACATCCTCTGGCATTGAGGACAGATCAAAACCAGCATGCCATGTGGCTATGATTTATTAGATAGTGACGTTTCTACTGTGGATGTGTCTTTAGGAAGACAAGAAACGGTGCTCAAAGTTGCAGCAGTCAATTGATGACAAATACGACTTTTCTCCCAGGTGTTTTAAAGTCTCAGTCAACAGACTTTTTCCCTTTTTTTCTGGCTTTTTTTCATTATACATCATTCCGTTCAGCTAGCATGATACTGAACGAGTCGAAGACGAGTAGTATAATATATAATTATTGTTATTATATACGTACACATTCCTTTCGGGTGTTCAACGCGTCTTTCTCTTTCAGAATTCTCTCCAAATCTTCAGTATTTAATGAAGCAAACCTGGCGGCCATGTTTGTTTACAAATTGTCTCGGTCGCTCGCTAGCACGGAAGTTTTACGTCTCCGATGTATGGCGTCATGATGGCTTGACAATCATGCAATATTGTAAACCATATTCAACACTCATTCTCCATTGGCTAGAGTGACTTAATAAACATAGGATAAGCGATACGCTAACAATATTGCATGCTATCAAACCAAATGAATGAAACCTGCTAGAAGGGAATAGAACACGTTTTTATTCCATTGAAAAAAAGTGTCCTGTATGTATAATAATAAACTATATTATTTATCTCTAGTAAATTATACTAAAGCTATATTCACCAAACAATATTAAATACCAATGACATGTTTTACACCAGGGCGGCACGGTGGTGTAGTGGTTAGCGCTGTCGCTTCACAGCAAGAAGGTCCGGGTTTGAGCCCCGTGGCCGGCGAGGGCCTTTCTGTGTGGAGTTTGCATGTTCTCCCCGTGTCCGCGTGGGTTTCCTCCGGGTGCTCCGGTTTCCCCCACAGTCCAAAGACATGCAGGTTAGGCTAACTGGTGACTCTAAATTGACCGTGAGTGTGAATGGTTGTCTGTGTTTATGTGTCAGCCCTGTGATGACCTGGCGACTTGTCCAGGGTGTACCCCGCCTTTCGCCCATAGTCAGCTGGGATAGGCTCCAGCTTGCCTGCGACCTGTAGAACAGGATAAAGCGGCTAGAGATAATGAGATGAGATGATATGTTTTACACCACATTTGAAATATGCTCCCTGTTAGGTACAGAACACTGAGAACTACTTGTAAATAATGAACAAGGAAGGGCACTTGGTAGAGTGTATACCTCCACTAAGTCACATATTATCAACATCACAATCAAATCATTTGAACATAGGATAATGCTAAATCTGGACACCAAATTTCATCCAAATCCATTCACTGCTTTTTGAGTTACATTGGGAAAAGACAAAAAGAATCCCTGGCTCCACAGATACATCCGGATTTGCATCAAAATCTAATCAATTGTTCCTTTGCCCATGGACCACCCTTCCTCCAAATTTCATCAAAATCTGTTCACTACTTTTTGAGTTACATTGGGAACAGACAAAAAAATCCTGGCTCCACATACATATCTGGATTTGCATCAAAATCTAATCAATTACATTAAATTAATGGCATTGAGCAGATGCTCTTATCCAGACCAACATATAACATACCCGGAGCAGCCTGGGGAGCAGTTGGGGGTTAGGTGCCTTGCTCAAGGGCACTTCAGCCATTCCTGCTGGTCCAGGGAATTGAACTGACCACTTTTTGGTCCCAAAGCTACTTCTCTTACCATTAGTTCCTGGCTTCAACTGTTCCTTGGCCCATGGCAAACCTTTCCTCAAAATTCCATCAAAATCTGTTCACTGCTTTTTGAGTTACGTTGGAAACAAACAAACAAACAAACAAACAAACAAACAAACAAACAAACAAACAAACAAACAAACAAACATAGGCACCAAACAAAGTTGGTGGAGGTAATGAAACTTAGATCTGCGGAAAAATACTCAAAATATATTTACCTTTAGAAAGATTTCACTGAGCGTGGTCACTTTGAAAGTACAACCCTGTTACCTTAATCAAACCCACAGCATGGATGCTTAATAGACACATTTTGCGTGTTTTCTAATTCTAAGTGGTTAAAAAAACCAAAAAACCTCAATTCTGTTACTCGGCTAAGAGCAAAATGCAGCAGATCTTAAAAAAAAAAGATTTTCTTCTTTTTCGTATGGTTAAATGCATATTTTCTTAGATTCAGAATGGACTAGAAAATGACTCGAAAATAAAACTTTAAGAGCCTATAAAAGTTACAAGGGCTAAATGGCACTCCGATCATGGACCCACCCATTTTTTTTTATTGGCCATCTTGATTCCGGCTTTTATATAATTTTATGATTTTGGTGCATTTGCAATCCAACCATCTCAATGTTTCAGTTGGCCGAGAGCATGAGATCAGAAACTGTAATAACCAATGAACTCTGAGGTGCGTTAGTCTTTGGCCTCTATAATGCGATTATTTGTGCATTTGTATTGTATCCATAAATAAAATAAAAATAATCTTCAATAATGAAACACATTTAAGTATTTTAATTCAGTTTGAACCGTACCAGATTTCATTTTACAACATCAGCTGCTTCTTCTTCATTTGACTGTGTGCAAATGTTTGGCTTGCACTAATCCTACTGCATATTGTATAATATAATGCAACAATACTGACATAGAAATGAGTGACAAATTTGAAACAACTTGCTGGCTCTGTTATACTCTGCGTGACATGACATTTTTTTTGCTGACATGCTTTGGGTCCGGGCGGCACGGTGGTGTAGTGGTTAGCGCTGTCGCCTCACAGCAAGAAGGTCCTGGGTTTGAGCCCCGGGGCTGGCGAGGGCCTTTCTGTGCGGAGTTTGCATGTTCTCCCCGTGTCCGTGTGGGTTTCCTCCGGGTGCTCCGGTTTCCCCCACAGTCCAAAGACATGCAGGTTAGGTTAACTGGTGACTCTAAATTGAGCGTAGGTGTGAATGTGAGTGTGAATGGTTGTCTGTGTCTATGTGTCAGCCCTGTGATGACCTGGCGACTTGTCCAGGGTGTACCCCGCCTTTCGCCCGTAGTCAGCTGGGATAGGCTCCAGCTTGCCTGCGACCCTGTAGAACAGGATAAAGCGGCTAGAGATAATGAGATGAGATGAGATGCTTTGGGTCCTAACAATCCTAATGGGAGTGGTCTTTCCAGGATGACCCCGCCCCCATCCATACGATACGATGGCTCACTGAACAATTTAACGTCGATGGAAATGATGCAAATCTTATGTTGTGGCCTCACAGTCAGCTGATCTCAAGCCAGCTGAATGTCTGTTGGAGACTTTGGGGCGATATGTTAGATACCGTTCTCTACCGTCATCATTAAAGCACCAACTGAAGGAATATCTTTTGAAAGTATAATTATCGTCCATCCAGTATAGTAGGCATATCAGGTGAAAATTCAAATTCAGTCCAAATTGCTTGGAACTGTTCTCATTGAATTCAGAATTGAATGCAGAACAATATACTTTTTATAGGATTAAAATGCTTATCCGTTCTTGAGATGCTACAAATCAAGGATTGAAAAAAAAAAAACGGTTTAATTTTTAGAAAACTGACATAATATTCTGTCTGAGGATCACATGGTCCAAAATGGGCCTCATTAACCAATGAGATCAAATGTTTTTTTTCTTTATAACTTTTCTATTTTTCAAGATATTTACATGGAAATTGGCAGCACATAGATGGTTGTATACTGAATACAAAGTTTAAAAAATTAGTTAAACAAATTATGCAAATTAGTATTTAATTCATATTATTTATGCTAACTAGGTAAAAACGTTAAATCGGTACACTCAGTAAAAAATGTAATAAAACATTATTTCTAATCCCCTCTTTGTACTCTGCAAGCCTTTCTATTTCTCAAAAGTAGGGCCTACTAGCGTTTTTATGAAAGAATATAAATGATTATTTTGATTAATATTCACAGTTTTCAAGGCAAACCTTGAAAAAAACCTATCTGATCCACATCCAATAAACAATTCCAGTTAATTAAATTGAAATTGACGCTCGTGTTTCTGACTTCCGGTTTATTAAAATCTCATTCCGACAACTAAGATCTCAATATTTTTCATCAAAACAACTCCAATTATATTCTAAAATAGTTATTTATTCACATGAATCAGTTTGATTTGAAAAAAAAAATAAGTAGGTAAAGCTACGAAAACTCACTTCAAAGTCTCGTGTGAATCAGAACATCAAAACTAGCGGACGGAAAATTTTGCTGAATCCTTCATCAGAAACAGTGAGAGCGAGAGAACATCGCTATAAAAGTTATCTGATTGATATTCACGAGTAATCCAGTAAGAAACTGATCAGAAAAGAGAGAGAGAGCCTTTGCGCTTTCTCGTGACTCAGAAAGCAGTTTCCCGACGTCATGCGAGCAGAGAGTTTTTTTACTCTGTTGTACCGACTTCAACCTGCCGTTACTCCCAAAGTCCTCATCTCATCTCATCTCATCTCATTATCTGTAGCCGCTTTATCCTGTTCTACAGGGTCGCAGGCAAGCTGGAGTCTATCCCAGCTGACTACGGGCGAAAGGTGGGGTACACCCTGGACAAGTCGCCAGGTCATCACAGGGCTGACACATAGATACAGACAACCATTCACACTCACATTCACACCTACGGTCAATTTAGAGTCACCAGTTAACCTAACCTGCATGTCTTTGGACTGTGGGGGAAACCGGAGCACCCGGAGGAAACCCACGCGGACACGGGGAGAACATGCAAACTCCGCACAGAAAGGCCCTCGCCGGCCACGGGGCTCGAACCCGGACCTTCTTGCTGTGAGGCGACAGCGCTAACCACTACACCACCGTGCCGACCTCCCAAAGTACTGAACAAGATAAATTTCTTTGGAAAGCAGAAATTATAAGCTTTTTAATGATACTATTCACAATGGAAAATATTCAAGAGTTAAGCAATGACAGATTTGGAAACGTAGATAAGCGTCTGCATGGACAATGCCTAGTATAGTTCCAGAGATGTAAAATCCACACCAAGGCACTGAAGCTGTTCTGGCAGCTCATAATGACCCAACACCTTACTAATACACGTTTCTATGTGAAAATAAAACTAAGCCTTCAGGGAAGTTCTTCTGTATATACAATCTGTAGAGTACTTGATATCAAATGACACTACTAGGGAGAAATTAAATGTGTAATGTAGCACACTCGTGTGTGCGGGCCTTGTAGAATACAGTGGAACTCAACCAGACAGCAGAATATAAATCAAACACCAAACACTAGTGACTTTCCATCCAGGTTTTATACAAATGAGCTCCAATTCTGGGTCTGAATCAGGCTTCTCCGACATTACACCAGAAGGAAATCTCAATTTAGCATATCTCTGTGGTTCTGTGACTCGCCAAGAGATGGACAGACCTTTGAAACATGTGGCCCGTTTTCCCTGAAATGGATCTAAATCTGGTGAGCTGGAGCAACCTGCTGTGGAGAAACTCCTGGATTTGAAACCCACCAAGCATCCTGAACTCTACGCTGCCAAACATTCCATTCTCCAACTTCCCAGAGTCCAGAGTGAAACCCTTTCCTAACTGGGACAGCTGAACGAACAACTGGACAACAAAATAACCTTCGCTGGCATATTAAGAAGTCGGCAAGCAGTGTGAGAAACTATTTCTGGTATTAGGAAGCGTATTTGTTGTCATAGCTTTGCTGCGTGACTATCAAAGGATCATGTAGTGTATTTGTAACGACTCATTTGTTCAAGAGCAAGTCAGAAAAGATTCAAATCTGCTCAGTTGAGCTTGAGAAACTTGAGAGGCCAAAGACGAGACGATACATGAAGGCATTAGTGAATGACGAGAGTCCATATGAGAGTGAGGTTTAATTGTGGATTTGTAATATATTTTAAAAGATGTAGGTAATATGTAGATGCTTCATTAGCCGCGTCACCAAGCGTATTGGATTCATCTTCACTCCAAAGCCTTAGCAAAGCACGATTTCACTCAGGAAACACTCCGGAGAGCGAATAGAGTGTGTGGAGCTTCTTCCGTCAGGGGTTGGAGGAGATCCATGCCGCGTGATTGTGGCCTCCTAATTGGCCAGGCTTTACACAAATCAATGCCATGTGCTGCGAAAGAACGCCCGAGTGAGCGGAACGTTCTTTGAGGTGGCGCCGCGACGCCTCTGGCTCAAACCGAACCGGGCCAAAGTGCGGCCAAGAGCAGCATAGCAAGGCTCCAACGTCTGTAAAGACACCTCCTTTCTCTCTTCTCTTCTTTCCCTTGTTTTCCTCTGCTCGTCTTTCTCTCACACTCTCTCCTTTCCTGGTTTGCTTTCCTCCTCTGCCCTCATGTTTGAATAACATTCACGGGAAGTTACCATCTGTTGGCAGAGCGTCTCTTTCTCTCTGCCCTATCTGTCTCTTCTTCTAAGTTTCTCTGTCGTCCTTCTCTCTCTCTCTCTCTCCCTTCTCTTTTCCTCCTGTCTCTTGGTTTGTTCCCTCGTCTATACCCATGTTTGAATAACAGTCACGGGACATTAAAATTCATTACCAGGCTTCCTTTGAAGTCAATGCCCACTCACGCCAGCTCATCTGGACGGGTGACACTTTCTGGTTTTCTTTCCCAAACCAGGCATCGTCAGCTGATATTACTCAGCTGTTCAGAAGTGGCCAAGTTCGGAATGCCAAGCCTCACCACAAAACCGTTTTCGCATCCTCACCTTAAGCATTTATTACCAGCTAAATACCAAGTGTTATTTATGAGCTCGTTTTTTTTTTTTTTTCGCCTTCATAGCCAGAATAACGAGAAATATTAAAGTTAGGGTGTATCTTTTATCCTTTGAACTGTGTTATCATTTAAATATGTCCATTTCGATTTATGCAAACATGAAAAGACCATGAAATCCATGAGACGTTCACGATAGACGTGTGAAACGTGTGAACTGTCAAGGTGAACTTCTTGTCTTCGTTGGGATCACTAATTTATAACATGCTCAAAAGTCTGAGAAACGTTACAAACATTGAAAAGAAATGTTGATTAATCGCATGGCATGAGCGAATTCAGATACGGATGCAAGATGTTGTGTGGGTCTTGGTGATTTTGTCTTGGGGAATTTCAGGCAGACCGAATCGGAATTGTTCCTCCTTTCCCAAAAAACCTTTACAAGTCGAGGTGCATTTTTTCCCATGCTACAACACCATGTCCTCTGGGACATTTCTTTCTTTCTTTTTCTCTCTGCTTCTTTTACCACACAAACACACACACACACCCAGGGAGAAGAGACAGGAAATGGCTAAAAATAGCCCAGATTAAAGGTATGTTATGGCACAGGAGCATGAGAAGGATGGACTTGAGTAAGACTGAACCTCCTCCTGAGCATTCGGGAGGTTTTTCTCAGGCGAGGGCTTGGGAACGGGACTGAGCAGCTGAGAAGTGGCCTGTTTATTTTCCTTTCAGGTTCAACATTCTCCGTGTCATGGTTCAGAAGTGGAGTAGTTTAGTGTGTGTGTGTGTGAGTGTGTGTACCCGGCTGAGAGGAATTAGTGTGAAGGTTTTCAAAACCGTACGGTTTATCTCATTATTATCCAATAATCAAAATGATATTTTTATTCAGTCATTTATTTTTAGCAACGGTTGCATCCTGGTTAGGATCACAGTAAATCCGGAGCCTATCCCTGGAACACTGGGAACAAGGTGGGAATACACCCGCGGCACCATGGACACACACATTTTGCACACTTATTCACACTTACAGGGACAGCATAGATGGTGTGCACACAGCGTGTTTTTTGGACAGTGGGATCAAACTAAAGAACACAGAGGAAACCTGTGTTGACATTCATTATCGCTCAGGATCACTCCGAGGGCTGTGAGCCGGCACCAATACGCCCTCTGCCACTGTGCTGCCCTTTTTGTTCCTTTAACATTTTTATACCAAATAATAAAGTTATTTGAAAGTGTACATACTGTACCTTTGATGACTGTCACGTTGATACATTCACATCTGTGTGTGTGTGTGTGTGTGTGTATGCACACATGCTCCTGTCTGTGTTGCACCTGAATAGCATTTAATGAACGGAAACCTTGTAAAATTAACTTTGTTACAGCCTCTCAAATAAAAGCACGGCTGAAACACGTCCCAGCGTAGCAATTTCAATGCCTGCCACAGGCAACGCACGCCTCCCCCACTTTTCATCATTGTTCAATTAAGCCCCGAGATACGCCTCCCTGCAAACACAAATACAAATGAAACATTTGATGAAATCGTTTTTTGGGACGATCCGCTGCTCTTTGTGCAGGATTTTTCACAGCAGTGCGCATTTTGCTCAACACCCAAGAGGAGGTGGAAAAAGTTGAGCACACATTTTCGAAGCGTAATCATTGAAGCAAATTACAAACACATGAGCGAGAGAAAGATATTGTAGGTAAATGAATGTACAGATTCGATCTGTAAGGAAGGGCCTGCGTGGAAAACGTTCACGCTGCAACCGATGAAGATCTGAAGGGACGTCTGTTTGTAGGTTTCACAGTCGCTGGACTACTTAATACAGCTTTCGCCTCGAGTTTGTTTTCACCAGCACTGCACTGTGTATTTACATCCTTCACATCGGCACTAAAATATACAAAACCAAAACGTTCCCTCAAAGGCTCCAAAAGCCAACGTTTCTCATTCACACTCGAGCTCCACGTTCGGAAAAGTGACGCCACATCTGGTTCGCTCTGCTTGTGAAACTGGTTCAAAGGCTTTTGTGGCTCCTTGATTATTTAAACGTTGTCGGAGCCAATCGGGGAGCCTGTTTTTTTCAGGAAGGGACGAGGCCGAATGAAAGAATACCGCACACACTTCAACACCCCTGTAATGGCAGTAAGGAGGTGGGGTGGAAGGAAGGAGGGGGGCAGAAATGTGAGAGAAAGAAAGAAGGTTTGAGAAAGAAAAGAAAGCAGACTGCACACGGAGGACTTCTGTGGGCAAAATGTGTTTGCTTTGAACCCTCCCAAGACATCATGTCGCTTCAGGAAGCTTTTCAACGTCATCTTTCTTTGCACAACACCGACGCAGCTAAGACGACGAGGTTCCATAAATCGGATTGGGAGCGGTGAATTTCTTGATGGAACACTGCGGCATGTTTTATAATGAGTTGTAATGAAGTTGTAAGTAATGTAAAATGCGTGTGACACCAAGGTCGAGTTGCACGGATGCTTGGACAGTGGGGTCTCCGAGTCGGTTAAGTATGGAGGAGGGACAAAGTTGACCTGAATGTGGCTATTTTTAGGGTCGAACGGTCTGTCATGGCTCCGATGTGGGAAAAGTTTGTCCTCTTCGCTATCCTTGTTGCTTGATGCATTCCAGCCTGAGCAGAGGGAGAGAAAAAGAGGCTGGGGCTACAGTGTGTGTTATGCATGTGCAGAGTGAGGAAGCCAAGAAAGAGAGAAAGAGAGAGAGAGAGAAGCAATTATTGACCCAAGGGAATTGGAACTACAACAGTTGGGCAATCACTATTCAAACATTTAAGGGAATTGGAAATACAACAGTTGGGCAATCACTATTCAAACATTTAAGGGAATTGGAAATACAACAGTTGGGCAATCACTATTCAAACATTTATGTCAGTGTCACTATCTCTTGTATGCATTCCCTGTCTCTCATACACATGCCCATACCGCACTTACACATAGACCAACACACATTGTAGGAGGACTTCCTCCTAGACCCTTTCTCCGTGCTCTTGTATCAGAGGAATGGCATTCCTGAGCCGTTTGGTTGCCGAGCAGGAAGCGGCTGAGCGGCCAAAAATGATTAGAACCTGGGGAAAGGATAACATCCCCAGTGCTGAGCACTTTGCTGGGAGTTTTCTGATCTGACAAACAGTGTCAAACACATGGAAGATAGCACTCATTTACACTTAAAGGGTCATGGGCTACAGAGAGACCAGAACCAAGCCGTTCTTCTGTTGGCGTCTGAGTGCACTACCATACACTGCACTCCAACTACATTTTCCCTAATCATACATATTTGCCAGATGTTTCTATGTACTGTGACAGATTACATAATTCAGTTGTTGATATAGTAAAGCAACCGTTACTGAAAGCAGTCGTGACTATATTTTACAACACATCGATATTGGTTGGCTGAAAAACGCTGTTTCTTAATGTGGTTAAAGCAGAGTGCAGTCACTTTTTAGGAGAAATTTTTGAGAATACGTTTCGAAAATAAATGCACACACACATTTTTTTGTTTGAACATAATTACATTGAAGTACTGGATTGGCTCCAGCTCATCATCAGTAGGTTAAGCAGTATTGACAATGGATGGATGGATGGAAGTCAGAGTACTTTCACTTCATTCAACTTTGTTACATTTATTCTTGATCACCGTTAATAATGAATTTAACCAGAGAAGAATATGCCAATTAAAAGACAGCATGTCCATCCATCCATCCATTATCCGTAACCACTTATCCTGTGCAGGGTCACGGGCAAACTGGAACCTATCCCAGCTGACTATGGTTGAGAGGCGGGGTACACCCTGGACAAGTCACCAGATCATTGCAGGGCTGACACATAGAGATAAACAGCCATTCACACTCACATTCACACCTACGGTCAATTTAGAGTCACCAGTTAACCTAACCTGCATGTCTTTGGACTGTAGGGGAAACCGGAGCACCCGGAGGAAACCCACGCAGACACGGGGAGAACATGCAAACTCCACACAGAAAGGCCCTCGCCGGTCACTGGGCTCAAACCCAGAACCTTCTTGCTGTGAGGTGATGCTGCTAACCACTACACCACCATGCCACTCCATCCATCCATCCATCCATTATCCATAACCGTTTATCCTGTGCAGAGTTGCGGGCAAACTGGAGCCTATCCCAGCTGACTATGGGTGAGAGGCAGGGTACACCCTGGACAAGTCACCAGATCATTGCAGGGCTGACACATAGAGACACAACCTTTCACACTCATGGTCCACCAATTAGCCTAACCTGCATGTCTTTGGACTGTGGGGGAAACTGGAGCACTTGGAGGAAACCCACACAGACACGAGGAGAACATGCAAACTCCACACAGAAAGGCCCCTATCGGCCACTGGGCTCGAACCCAGAACCTTCTTGCTGTGAGGTGATGCTGCTAACCACTACACCACCATGCCACCCCATCCATCCATCCATCCATCCATCCATCCATCCATCCATCCATCCATAACCATTTATCCTGAGCAGAGTTGTGGGTAAGCTGGAGCCTGTCCCAGCTGACTATAGGAGACAGGCGGGGTACACCCTGCGCAAGTCGAAGACAGTATGTGCACATTTAAAATAATTCACTTTCTAAACCCAAGCAAAGCACATTCCTGCCAAAAGCACCAATGTCTGAGACAGTGGGGACAGATGAGCATCCTTGACCCAGGTTAAAATGCTTCAAAAGAAAAAAAACGAGTCAAAACACATGGAGAAATCACAGATCAACATTCAGACTGCGGAATCATGTACCAGTCTGTCATCAGCTAGCTGAGTGACCTAAACTACCTATCCAAATATTCTGATGTTTCTCAGTATAAAAGCTCTGTATTAGGCTTAACATGTCAGTTAGATGTTTGCTAACAATTACCTGTTTTGATTTTTGCTTTGTTCTTCAAAAATATTTGGGCTGTTTCACAGTTAGGCTAGACTTTTCAGGTCCACAATAGTCTAAAAATCAAACCTCAAATTTTTGTGTTTCTCTGCTGCCCAAAATGACCTTTTGAGATGGAAATGAACGGGGCATAATTTCAGAGCTACAGGTCGTATACTGGGCGTGTAACTTGTGGTGAGAAGAGGCATATAGTATATTTCTAAAACTGACCACCTTTCTTATAGTCCAGAAGAGTAAGGAATACAAAGTGAAAAACTGTGGAAATGGATGTGATCTTAAGTACAAATTTTCAAGTCCTGTGCAGCGATGTTTGTTCATGGTGGTGACTGTAATAGCAACTGAAGTGGTGACCATAATCCTTGTGGTTTTCCCGAGAGGACACTTTTTGATGGACTCACATTTCAACCACATGTGAAGCTCTGCTGCAAAAGCGTCTCACATCTGTTTCAAGTCCTGTTTTTTTACTGTGCAACAACAGAGTCTTCTGCTTCAAAAGAGACAAATGTTTTCTTAAAAATCATTTACAGCCTCATCATATGGTGAGTGTTTTATGGAGAGGACATTTCTGACGGATAAAGGATCCTCTCAGAGGCATTTAGTTTACATAAAAATGTAACTTCCACTTAAATATCTTTCTCCTGTGAATGAAAGTACCGTATACATCCCAAAGTAAAACCTAGTAAGTGCTAAAAAAATGCAATTCTGAATTTAAACAGTAAAATCTAAGTGTAATAATTAAAGTAGAATTAAATTAAATGACCACAAGGTCAAAACTGAGTCTGCATTTGACTCCTAAACATCTCATCTCATTATCTCTAGCCGCTTTATCCTGTTCTACAGGGTCGCAGGCAAGCTGGAGCCTATCCCAGCTGACTACGGTCGAAAGGCGGGGTACACCCTGGACAAGTCGCCAGGTCATCACAGGACTGACACATAGACACAGACAACCATTCACACTCACATTCACACCTACGGTCAATTTAGAGTCACCAGTTAACCTAACCTGCATGTCTTTGGACTGTGGGGGAAACCGGAGCACCCGGAGGAAGCCCACGCAGACACGGGGAGAACATGCAAACTCCACACAGAAAGGCCCTCGCCGGCCACGGGGCTCGAACCCGGACCTTCTTGCTGTGAGGCGACAGTGCTAACCACTACATCACCGTGCCGCCCACTCCTAAACATATTGAGAACAATTTTTAAGAGACATTAGTGCTGTAGGTAAGGCTGTAGGTGTGTCCCTGTAAAATAAGGTGATAAGAAACTCCAGCATGTATATAGTACTGGACCTAGCTGCAGGAGATAGTTGGTGTTATTCAGAAAGACAACCATGTTTACGAAACAGCCCATCTATATGCTGCTACAGCCTATCGGTAACACAGAGGATAATGTGTAATGGGTGTCTTTACGAGATAGTTGACTGTGTAGCTAGAAATATGCACAAATGAACATGAGATAGCTTGCTAGCTAATGAACCTAGCAAGCTACTGAACCTCCAACAGTACGGTAGGTGATCTTTGAACCCTCAGGCAGCACTGCATTAAAAACAGACACAATTTTGTAGTGGAAATCACTGTATCGGCTCAGGAACACTTCAGAAAACCATCATCTGTGAAAACAGTTCATTACTGCATCCACAAATGCAAGTTAAAACCAGATATAAACACCGCCACCTTCTCTGAGCCCGAGCTCTTTTACAATGGACTGAGGCGAAGTGGAAAATTGTCTCAAGGTCTGACGAATCAAAAGTGGAAAAAAAAATTGTTTTTAGAAATCATGGACACCACGTCCTCCAGGCTAAAGAGGAGAGGGACCATCCGGCTTGTTATCAGTGCTCAGTTCAAAAGCCAGCATCTGTGATGGTATGAAGGTGCATTAGTGCACATGACATGGGTAGCTTGTACATCTGGGAAGGCATCATTAATGCTGAATGATATATACTGGTTTTGGACCAACATGCTGCCTTCCAGATGACATCCTTTTCAGGGAAGGCCTTGTTTATTTCAACAAGACAATGCCAAACTGCATTCAGCACATATTACACCTGCAGTTGTTAAAAAAGAGTCCGGGTGCTAAACTGGCCTGCCTGCCATCCAGACCTGTCTCTTACTGAAAATGTTTAGCTTATTATGAAGCACAAAATACAACAAAGGAGACCCCAAACTGTTGAGCAACTGAAATTGTATATCAGGCAAGAATGGGACGACATTTCGCTTTCAAAACTACAGCACTTGGTCTCCTCACTTCCCAAACGTTTACAGAATGTTGTTAAAAGTAGAGGTGATGCAACACAGTGGTAAACATGCCCCGTCCCAACTTTTTTTTTTTCTTTTGCTGACATCAGATTCAAAATGAGCGTATATTTAAAAAAAAAAAAAAAACAATAAAATTTCTCAGTTTCAACATTTAATATGTTCTCTACAACATTTGAAAGCTGTCATAGCAGCAGTTGTCTACAGTCTTGGAAAAAAAAAATTAGAACCTCAAAGATTTTTGGCTTATCCTTTGGTAACAAAGATTTTATGTAGAATCCTACAAATGAAGAGTCATCATTTCTGAGACAGTTCCAAGTAGAACCCTTTTGGGAATCTAAAACTGTTATCAGAATCGTTAATCGTTGCATTTGTCAAATTGGGATTTTATTCAGGTTTGAAAAAATAATAATAATTTAAAAATTGTATATATATACAAGTGTTGCCAGGCAAAACAAACCTCTCCCAGTAGCACTTATGATGAATATGAAGGAAGATATCACAAAAAAAATAGGTACCCTATGTGCACATGTGGCTACTGCTTATAAATAAAATTGTTTTCTGATACCATGTCTATACAGTCAATATAGCATATACTATATTTACTCTGTGAGGCAGTAGCCACAAAAATGAAGCGTAATCCAAGAATGAACAATTTAAAAATCACAGAAGTAAAATATACCAAGTGTCTGTACTTTATATAATTCTACTCTTAAAGTTTTCAAAACTGAAACCTCCGAACCGAGGCTGACATGCACACGCTATCGCTATAACCCAAACTCTTATTTCCTGGAAATGGCCTGGCACTAGAGCTCAGTGGAACGCACTTTCCTTCTGTAATAAGCATAAACATGTCTGAAAGCAATTTTTTTAGTCTAGTCCATTTATTTCGAATAGTGAACTGAATTGTATACACTGACTGGCCATTTTAATCGGAACACGTGTATGTGCATGCGCAGTGCGTGATTGTTACACTCTTATGTTCTTACAGCACGATGACGTAGTGTCTAGCGCCTCTATATAAGGCAGTAGCCACAACAAAAATGATTTTGACCTTTTTGTTGACCTTGACCAGATGACCCTCAAAATGTTGGAGGTTCTATTTGAGACCAATGCCCATTTATTCTGAAAGTTTCATGAAGATTGGTCCAGTCGTTTTCCTGTAATATTGTTAACAAAAAAACAACAACAAAGAAACCCCACCGAAAACAATACCTCGCCCCCTGGTGGACTCCGTCCCAGGCGAGGTATCTAGCATGTACCGGTACGTTGTCATTTTACCAGATCAGCTGATTCCTGCGTAAGAGTTGCACAAATATATTCTCTTCACTCACAGCTCCTAATAAGGATATTAACCTAATACATGCTGTTTAAATGGGCTTGATGGAAAACCATGTGGTCCATTAGGCTCTACTGGGCACTAGATTTCTGTCTGTGGGGGTTGGGGACTTTTGCCCCTTTCAGATGCTTCTTGGCAGGACCTTCTACTCAGTGATTAATATTCCACCAGAGCTGAGAGAAATAAACTCACCATCAGAACATGTTGCCATAGCATCTGTGGCCCAACATGGCATGTCAAAACTTTGCTTGGCAGCGCCAAAATGGCTCCGCATGCTACATTGTTCCTCTTCCCCTCCATTTTGCAGTGAGGCCTCCTCTTTCATAAGGATGTCAAATTTCTGTTTATTTGCTCTCTACATTAATCACCACTTTTATGAGCAGCATAGAAGAATGTTTTCTCTTCCTTTTGCTCCAGGCAGGAAGGGCCAGCAAAGATGAAGTTTCTTGCCGAGCACCAGACAAAGAATCAAGCTATTAACATTCTCTTTCGGCTAACCTCACTTCATATCACATCAACAATTTATTTTGTGCTTACAAATGCCCATTACTGGTCTGTTAGTTTTCCCATTGACTCCTTTTATATTTTTCCCAGCCAGATTCTTCCTGTAGCCTTGATTAACTCTTAATAGTGCTGCAGACTCATTATCAAAGAAGTATCAAGGGAGTCTGCTGAAGCAGACCTAAAGGCATTGAAATGGCTAAAAGTGATTGCACGTCATTACCGTTTCATTAAGTCAACTGGCCTGCAATTCTCGGGTCATGGCGCACTTTTGTAATTTCTGGTCATCATGTTGTTACATATGATGAAGAGCCTACCTTCTTACCATTACCTTTACACCGTAAGCCTAATCAGTCATCGCCTTGTTAACGGAGACGGAGGGGAAAAACAAAACAGAAGAAAGGCAAGGGTCACGTTATTGTTCACAGAAACACTGCTGTAACATGGTGCACCACCAGTCCTGCATCATCGAGAAGGTGATTAGATCTCCATTTGTTCCCCACACTCCCAATTACTCCTGTATATAAACTGATTGTGTTTAGTTCAATTCCTTTGAGTCATGCAAATTTTCATAATTACAGCTAACACGTAGTTTTAACATAGCTCTCATGATGGAAAAAAAAGAAGAGAATTCAAATAAGGAAGAGTTGTTTAGTTGCATTTCCTCGACATTCAGAGAAGCTACAGTATATCTGCTAACCATGCCCAACTAGTTTTAATTATTTGCATTTTACATATGAATTAGATTACGGATTTGTAATCATGAGATGTTAGCGGAAATATTATTTTATGAATGTAAAAGAATATGTTAAAGATATAAAAGATAATAATGTGCATTGGCGAGATGACCTTTACACAGAGAAATGTGAAATGTAAAGTGAGGAACGTAACGTGTGTGTGTGTGTGTGTGTCTGCAGTATTTCCAACTGTCCCAAGCAGACCTGATGTATTGTTCTTGCCCGGAGGAAACGAGAGCCAAGCAATACACTTTATAGACACAAATACTCGTAAATTGCAAATGTCACCTTAAAGGCGAGCGCTTTTATTTTTGTAAGCTGAGCTACTGAGAGGGCTCCAGCCATTTATACTCTGGGAATCTGGCACTTTTTTCAAGTCAACCTGCTCATGCTGCCATGCCTCAGAAGCAATGATTTGGAGCCAGAAGCTCTTCATGTAAGCGTCAGCCGATGGTTCTTCTTTCCGTATGACAGAAATGGTGTCGTTTCAGATTGGAAAAAGAAACTTAGGACCAAAATAGCTGTTTGGTCTCATTGCCATCCTGAATTAATGATAAAGGGAGAAAACATACATGCAAGATTATATAGACCAAGATCTTAAAAAATAGATCTACTAGTGCATCTCAAAAAATTAGAATATTGTGAAAAAGTTCAATATTTTCCATCATTTATTTAAGAAAGTGAAAATGTTATATATTATAGACTCATTACACATAAACTAAAATGTTTCAAGCATTTTTCTATTTTGATTTTAATCAGTATGGCATACAGTACAAAAACATAAAAAACACCCATCTCAAAATATTAGAATATTTAATTTCGAGTTTGAGTAAAACAGTATGAACACAGTGTATTATCTCTTGGTCTAGTTCAGTACACACAACCACAATCATGGGGAAGACTGCTGACTTGACTGTTGTCCAGAAGATGATCACTGATGCCCTCCACAAGGAGGGTAAGCCACAAAAGGTCATTGCTGAAAAGGGTGGCTGGAAAAGGTGCACAAGCAACAGGGATGGCCGCAGTCTTGAGAGGATTGTCAAGAAAAGTTGATTCAAGAACTTGGGAGAGCTTCACAAGGAGTGGACTGAGGCTGGTGTCAGTGTATCAAGACCCATCATGAACAGACATCTTCAAGAAAGCGGATACAAGTTTCGCATTCCTAATATCAAGCTACTCCTGAGCCAGAGGCAATGTCAGAAGTGTCTTATCTGGGCTAAGGAGAGAAAGAAATGGACTGTTGCTCAGTGGTCCAAAGTCCTCTTTTCAGATGAAAGTACATTTTGCATTTAATTTGGAAATCACGGCTCTAGAGTCTGGAGGAAGAGTGGAGAGGCACAGAATCCAAGGTGTTTGAAGCCCAGTGTGAAGTTTCCACAGTCTGTGATGATTTGGGGTGCCATGTCATCTGCTGGTGTTGGTCCACTGTATTTTATCAAGTCCAAAGTCAACACGGCCATCTACCAGGAGATTTTAGAGCACTTCATGCTTCCATCTGCTGACGAGCTTTTTGGAGATGCTGATTTCCTTTTCCAGCAGGACTTAGCACCTACCCACAGTGCCAAAACTACTACCAAATGGTTTGCTGACCATGATATTACTGTGTTTGATTGGCCAGCCAACTTGCCTGACCTGAACCCCATAGAGAATCTATGGGGTATTGTCAAGAGGAAGATGAGAAACACCCGACCCAAAAATACAGATATGCTGAAGGCCACTATCAAAGCAACCTGGGTTTCAATAACACCTCAGCAGTGCCACAGACTGATCACCTCCATGCCACACCGCATTGATACAGTAATTCATGGTACCGTAAAGCAGCCCCAACCAAGTATTGAGTGTATAAATGAATATACTTTTCAGAAGTTGGACATTTCTGTATTGTAAATCCTTTTTTTGATTGATCTTAGGGAATATTCTAATAATTTGAGATACTGGAGTTCTGATTTTCATGAGCTATAAGCCATAATCATCAAAATTAAAACAAAAAAGGCTTTAAATATTTCACTTTACATGTAATGAATATAGAATATATGAAAGTTTACCTTTTTGAATTAAATTATGAAAAAAAGGAACTTTTTCATGGTATTCTAATTTTTTTGAGATGCATTAGTAAATGTATTTTTAGCGTTAGAAAACAAAAATAAACAGCCTGAGGAAAATGAGCTTCCCTGTACTTTGGGGTTTGGGTAATTCAGTTTATGATCAGATTCAGGGTTCAGGATAACATGCAGAGTTTGTACAATTGATAGCAAGCACTGTACATGAACGAACGCACATTCGTATTCTAATATTTGCTCTGTTGTTTGTATAATCTCTCAGCTACAATTAATTTGGAAGCCAACACAGCAGAAAACACCAACATATGCATGCATGCATCCCCCCCCACACACACACACTGCTTTTCATCAGGTTTTACCCTTCAAACTGTAACCAGGGAAATTCAGTATCAAGCTGATTCCTGCTCATTGCCAAGTGGGCTAGGAGCAACACACAAAGGGAACATTCATATATTCCAATTAGATTTGCCACACTTGACTGACTCTAATGTGCACAGGAGTCGGAGGGCCCACTGAATGTCTGTTTTCCATTTTTGTTGGTGTGCGCAAATTAAGTCGGAGTAAGCAAGTTGCTCTTTTTTTAAAACAACAAATGTGTCTGTTTTATTTCTTTTAATTACCGGATGTGTCTGAGAGACCTTCTCTGGCATACGTTTGAGATGCACTGGAACGAGGCAGTGAGCCGTTAAAGAGTGGTTGCAGGTCAGATCATCGGACCGCAGCGTGACTACTGATGACGTACAATATAGGAAAGTGTAAATTTATTATATAAAGTACTAATGCAGCGTCCTGATATTGGATCCAATTAATCAAGCTGTTCAAAGCAGGTTTGCTGTTCTGGCATCACGGTCTATCAAAACAAAGTGCTTGCATCAAAATACGGTCCAGATTCTTATTATTTTTAGAGTACGAGGCACAAACCTAGGGATACCACCCTGCTAAGTTTAAGAAACTCCTCTTGATGCTAGTCTCAGTACCCACATCTCCACCTACACCAAGCGCCACATGGGAAAAGTAAATTGAAGTAAGTAGAGTCCTATCTCTTTCCCTCCAGGAGCCCTGGTGTTCACGTGGCGATGTTTCTCCCAACACAAAGCCAAACCCATCTTCTTTTTTATGCACAGTGTGAGCAGGCTGGCTTCAAATAAGGTAGACCACAGACCAGCAGCGTCAACTCCACACAGGTTTGTCAAATGTCAGCCAAGCCGCCAAACAGCTTTCAAAAGGACCACAGTCGAAATTATATGTCAGCTGAGAAGATTTTAACCCGCTGGAAAAAAAAAAAAGATTGAAGAGACTTATTTGGTCATGGCTGAAAATCCATACAATTTAAAATATATTTTTTTTCCTAGTTCCCACATTGGGATGTTCCCCCTAAAATACCTGTGGAGACAAGTGGGCAGGGAAGGACCCAGGAACCATGGCTTAGTGGACTAATTTTTGGACAATCAATGATATTTTATGTCAAGAGATAAAGATTTCGAAGCCACAACTGTGTATAAACGTGCTATTAAGTGGTAAAGGCCACTCAGCTTCTTTCCATCTTTTTTCTTTTTTTCCTAAAAACTTGGAAGACTTGAAAATAATAGCATTTGTAATAGACCTAATCTAATCTCACGATACACTGAATCGATTTATGTGCTCTGTTTGTACTCAGAATGTTCATTAATATAAAATAGAATTTTTTCTTTTGACCACTTCTTGCGTTCATACTGTATATATATACAGTTTAATGTTTGAGGTACCGTATACAGCACAGAATATGACTTTACAGCAGGATTAGAACAGCTGAGATTTAGCAACACGATAGCTTTTTTGTTTGCCAACCCGCAGGAGAAAGATTATACATTAGTGACCATTTTGTATTCCTGGACGCAAACCACATTCAAATATGCAGCACGCTGTGTAAACCCATAGGTGTCCATCGCAGCCAACCAAAAGTGTGGTGAGATGTGTCGGCGCTACCACAGGCTCAATTCAAACCCCAACACTTTCTGTACTCGTCCATCATCCCTGCCTCCCCGCTGCGTAAACATGTGATACGAGTGTAGACTCAGGCCTCACGAAGCCACGAATTTATAAAAATAAGTATCGACTACTGGAGGCCCATTCTGTGCAGGTCCTGTAAAAATAAAAGGCCTGAAGATCTTTTTCTTGGAACCGCTCTTCTCTTTGTCTCCCAACAGTCAGGACGAAGCTTTTGCAATGATGAGAGTAGAGCAGGAGTTCCACAAAAAGATAGGTCATGGGGGCTGTGTGTGCAATGGGTGGGACTGGTAGGAGGCATTGGAGGCTATCATGTTCCCCAGGAGAGTTTCTTGCGTTCCAGCGCAGAAGCTGAGGTCTGGCACATCAGCGCTCAGTTAATTTTACTCGCTTGGATTATTTGGTTTGGCAGGCCCTCTAAAGACCTTGGTGAAGACTGCCCAACCGCGACGGTTAGCGTCCCCCAACCACTGTCTTCGAGTTGGTTTAGAAACTTTCGATCACTGGTCGTGGGTGATGTGGAAGAGGTTTCTAGGAGGTAATAGCCTAATACATTCATTCTTATTTTTTCCCCTGTACTTTTATAATTACAGGAAATAATAATAATAATAATAATAATAATAATAATAATAATATGACCCAAATGATAAATTAACTTGAAAAAAAAATTACAGTAACGAGATATGTGGTTAGATTTCATACGATTGCTTACAAATTGAGATATAAGTACTAACACCACACCCTACCCTAATATTTGTAACCTTTGTTACGACAAGTCATGCAAATAGCTGTGAGAGAATACAAATACAAGATATAACTTCCTCTAGGATGTTGACCGAAAGAAAACATTCCTACAAATAAGGAACAAATATGATTGAAGGTAAAATATTACAAGTTTCAGGTACAGTACCTATAAAAAGTTGAAAGTAATAGCGGACTGTTGTTTCTCTTTACTTAGTTGAGCGGATTTTGACATAATATGGATTACTGCAGTTGTGGAACGGGGCTATTTACTGTTTTTTTTTTTTTAGGGGAGAGCAGGAATGTGGGAGACTTGGGACAGTTTGTATTCCCATCAATTAATTTCAACCAATCAGGTTTTAGATTATATCAGAAGTTAGATGTTGCCCCTGAGAGTAACTGACTTCCTTTGGAGCCACGAAGCTGGACACTGCAGTAAGGTTTGTGCAGTTCAATATTTTATCAACCAAAACTTGTATTTTCTACTTCCACCTCCATTCTATGGTGTAATGTACACTGGTGAATTTGGGATTTGTTAGGAATTAAAGTATGTAGCCTAGAGTTACTTTCTATAGTCTCATCTCATCTCATTATCTCTAGCCGCTTTATCCTTCTACAGGGTCACAGGCAAGCTGGAGCCTATCCCAGCTGACTACGGGCGAAAGGCGGGGTACACCCTGGACAAGTCGCCAGGTCATTGCAGGGCTGACACAGAGAGACAAACAACCATTCACACTCACATTCACACCTACGGTCAATTTATGGCCCTTTTCCACTACCCTTTTTCAGCTCACTTCAGCTCACTTCAGCTCACTTCAGCCCGACACGGCTCGCGTTTCGACTATCTAAGAACAGCACAACTCAGCTCGCTTCAGCCCTGCTCAGCCCCCAAAACTCGCACGGTTTTGGAGTAGGCCTGAAGCAAGCCAAACCGAGCCGAGTGGGGCTAGGGGCGTGAGGAGACACTCCCCTGTGCACTGATTGGTGAGGAGGAGTGTCCTCACATGCCCACACACGCCCCGCGAGCACGCTGGGATCTGTAAACACCGTAAACCCGGAAGAAGGAGAATTACGAGAATTCTGAAGCCTTATGCGCCTCGCCTCATCTATACACTCTTGCCAGTATCTGTTGGCGTTGTCGGCGACAACAAGCCACAGCACCAAGACCAGCAACACTAACGACTCCATGTCTTCCATGTTTATTGTTTACTCTCCGGGTTGTGAGACTACCGCTTAAAAGCTCACTGATGTCACTGTTTGCGCCGCCTAATGACATCACCTGACGTCCACCCACTTTCGCTAACTCCACCCAATGTGTCCACCCACTTCCAGCCAGCACGGTTCAGCGCGGTTGTAGTCGAAATGCAACTCCAACAGCCCCGCTCAGCTCGACTCAGCCCAACTCAGCACGGCACGGCTCAGCCCAACTCAGCCGCGTTGGTAGTGGAAAAGCAGCATTAGAGTCACCAGTTAACCTAACCTGCATGTCTTTGGACTGTGGGGGAAACCAGGGCACCCGGAGGAAACCCACGCGGACATGGGGAGAACATGCAAACTCCACACAGAAAGGCCCTCGCCGGCCCCGGGGCTCGAACCCGGACCTTCTTGCTGTGAGGCGACAGCGCTAACCACTACACCACCGTGCCGCCCACTTTCTATAGTGTTATTATTAAACTTAAATTCTGGGGAAAAAAACATTTAAGGATTTTTTTTTTCTTTCAAAATGTCCAGATAGAGAGAGTTAGGACAGTTCATCATGTTAGAGAGGTTTTTTCTTGTGGTTTACAAATATAAAATTGTTTAAAAATGTTTGTTAAAAATGCGGGCGTGTACCTGCATGAGGATTAAACTTATTTCATTCCTTCTTGAGAATGGAACTGTTTTGTCGAGTCAGGTTTTGGGTAAACTGACATTTTTCTATCGCTGTACCAACATTGTGTGTTCATACAGTTCATATATTACAGGTTTTGGTAATAAATAAAAATGAAACATGTAGGATTAAGCTAGGTATTATTATTCCATGTGTCCCTACTATATCCCAAGTCTCCCAACATACAGTAATATCCCACCATAATATCCCCTCAATGTCTCTTGTCTCCCTGCAAAAAATAAAAACAGAAAAAGTGAAGAAGAAACCTTTATTCGCCACATGCACACTTCAAGCACAGTGAAATTCATCCTCTGCATTTAACCCATCTGAAGCAGTGAACACACGCACACACACACCCAGAGCAGTGGGCAGCCACACTAGAGCGCCCGGGGAGCAGTCAGGGGTTAAGTACCTCGCTCAAGGGCATGTTAACCTAACTGCATGTCTTTGGACTGTGGGGGAAACCGGAGCACCCGGAGGAAACCCACGCAGATATGGGGAGAACATGCAAACTCCACACAGAAAGGCCCTCGCTGGCTGCTGGGTTCGAACCCAGAACCTTCTTGCTGTGAGGCGACAGCGCTAACCACTACACCACCATGCCGCCCATGGTGAAGCCTGAAGGCCAGTATATGTGACGAGCTGAGATCTAATGCTATGGTAAGAGGGTATACTCTCTAATGCAATATGAAAGTGACGTGACCTGCAAAGGATTTCACACAATCTACAAAAGCTGAAACCGTGTCCCAAGTCTCCCTCCCTGCTTCTCTGGGAAAATTATCCAGGATGGGGTGATGTGATACATCCTGATGCAAAGTACTGCTCCCACTCTGAAACTGATTATTTTCCAATTACACCATGTCCTGAAGTGGTTTCATTCCTTTTATGCCACAACTATTTGCCAAATTTGCATTTTTTTAATTAAAGAACCACATCATATATTTTCCCGAGGTTTTTAAATTACTGTACATTTAACAACATGAAACAAATTAGTTCCTGTTATCTTTTACATTATAGAAGCTGTAAACAGTCATCCCCTCTCTTTTTTCTCTTGAAAAAAAAAAATCATGTTACCTCGAGACCGGAAAATGTCAAGTCTTCTGTTCCGAAGACTTTCCCATGGCGGAAAACTCGCTGACTCTTAGAAACTGCTAACGCTGTATTCTCCTTCTGTATATGTTCAATAACATCTCCTTATAAAAAGCCTTCAAGAATTCAACAACATTCTGTTAGGGTGTAAAAAATATTTAAAAGTTACATTTTTGATATTATCACTATTACAGTATAAGAAGTACTACCCCGATTCCAAAAAAGTTGGGACAAAGTACAAATTGAAAATAAAAACAGAATGCAATGATGTGGAAGTTTCAAAATTCCATATTTTATTCAGAATAGAACATAGATGACATATCAAATGTTTAAACTGAGAAAATGTATCATTTGAAGAGAAAATTAGGTGATTTTAAATTTCATGACAACAACACATCTCAAAAAAGTTGGGACAAGGCCATGTTTCCCACTGTGAGACATCCCCTTTTCTCTTTACAACAGTCTGTAAACGTCTGGGGACTGAGGAGACAAGTTGCTCAAGTTTAGGGATAGGAATGTTAACCCATTCTTGTCTAATGTAGGATTCTAGTTGCTCAACTGTCTTAGGTCTTTCTTGTCGTATCTTCTGTTTTATGATGCACCAAATGTTTTCTATGGGTGAAAGATCTGGACTGCAGGCTGGCCAGTTCAGTACCCGGACCCTTCTTCTACGCAGCCATGATGCTGTAATTGATGCAGTATGTGGTTTGGCATTGTCATGTTGGAAAATGCAAGGTCTTCCCTGAAAGAGACGTCGTCTGGATGGGAGCATATGTTGCTCTCGAACCTGGATATATCTTTCAGCATTGATGGTGTCTTTCCAGATGTGTAAGCTGCCCATGCCACATGCACTAATGCAACCCCATACCATCAGAGACGCAGGCTTCTGAACTGAGCGCTGATAACAACTTGGGTCGTCCTTCTCCTCTTTAGTCCGAACGACACGGCGTCCCTGATTTCCATAAAGAACTTCAAATTTTGATTCGTCTGACCACAGAACAGTTTTCCACTTTGCCACAGTCCATTTTAAATGAGCCTTGGCCCAGAGAAGACGTCTGCGCTTCTGGATCATGTTTAGATACGGCTTCTTCTTTGAACTATAGAGTTTTAGCTGGCAACGGCGGATGGCACAGTGAATTGTGTTCACAGATAATGTTCTCTGGAAATATTCCTGAGCCCATTTTGTGATTTCCAATACAGAAGCATGCCTGTATGTGATGCAGTGCCGTCTAAGGGCCCGAAGATCACGGGCACCCAGTATGGTTTTCCGGCCTCGACCCTTACGCACAGAGATTCTTCCAGATTCTCTGAATCTTTTGATGATATTATGCACTGTAGATGATGATATGTTCAAACTCCTTGCAATTTTACACTGTCGAACTCCTTTCTGATATTGCTCCACTATTTGTCGGCGCAGAATTAGGGGGATTGGTGATCCTCTTCCCATCTTTACTTCTGAGAGCCGCTGCCACTCCAAGATGCTCTTTTTATACCCAGTCATGTTAATGACCTATTGCCAATTGACCTAATGAGTTGCAATTTGGTCCTCCAGCTGTTCCTTTTTTGTACCTTTAACTTTTCCAGCCTCTTATTGCCCCTGTCCCAACTTTTTTGAGATGTGTTGCTGTCATGAAATTTCAAATGAGCCAATATTTGGCATGAAATTTCAAAATGTCTCACTTTCGACATTTGATATGTTGTCTATGTTCTATTGTGAATACAATATCAGTTTTTGAGATTTGTAAATTATTGCATTCTGTTTTTATTTACAATTTGTACTTTGTCCCAACTTTTTTGGAATCGGGGTTGTATAAGAAGTATTAAACCTTAGTAAAATCTTCTTATAGTTAACCTGTTGTTGTTTTTTTATTATTTATTTATTATGCAAAGCAGGAAAGGTTACTAATCAAACCATACTGTCTGTAATTTCAGCAGTGAACTCTCTGTTAAATCCTGACCTCTGTACAGCTGTTGTCGGGAGTTTGGAGCCACCAATGCGGATCAGGATCAGGCCATTGTGCCATCTCTGAACAGATGCCTTCCCCCTGCTTTGATGCTGTGAGGGCAAATATTTGTTGTTGCAATATTTTTGAGGTGCAAAAAAAGGTTAGAAGAAGCCGTACGTCGATGTCATGCTGCCAGATGCCACACATCTGGGAGTGCACATCTACTGTATAGGGCAGATGTTCTAAAAAGAAAAAGTGATAATTATTTCTCATCTTTTTTTTCTGTAAATGCTACACCATCATATAACCTCTCTATAAACAGCATAGACGTACTTTTTAAATAAAGATACCAATGGTACACACAGATCCATCAACTGAAGGAAAGTACACTAAATGAGTTTGAACTTTATGAAACAGACCCTTCAAATTACAGCAGAAATACTTCCATTGACAGCATATAATTTGGAATTTGCCGAGAAATCCAGTGCCAAACCATACCGTATGGGTTTCTCTCATTAGTCCTCTACATGACTGGCTACTATTCAAGTCAAGGAAAATGCCCACAATCAGTCAAAGTTTTGTTTATTGTTTGACTTGAATTAGGGTTTTCTGGGTTCTCTGTGAAGGTTCTCAGTAATCCAGGTCATTGTAAACCATAGGTGCTAAGAAGGCAACCGGACTTGCTTGAAATCCTTGAAGATGTTTCACCTCTCATCCAAAAGGCTTCTTCAGTTCTGTCTGACTAGTGGGGAGTTCCAGGTATTTATCCTCTAGTGGACCTAAAGCAACCATAAGGAGAGTCGTTGACGTCACATGGGTCATTGAGTCATCCTGTTGTTAAGATCACTGGAGGCCGGGTGTGAATGATTGTTAGTAGCCTAGAGGGTCATTCGGGTGATCTGTGGGTTGTTGGCTCTCTCTGCCATTATCCGAGTCATTGAAGTCAGCTGAGTCTTGGTATGGATGTGTATTCAGTTTTCTGGGAAGTGTGCCAAGGACTGCATTGTAGGTGGCTGATAAGTGGTGTCTCAGACCACCTCCTCTGTTCAGTGATGGTCGTTCCAGGTTGATGAAGATGGCTTCTTTTACTCCTCTTTCAATGTATGAAATGCTTGCATTTTAGCCAAAGACCAGTGGTTTGAAAGAGGAGTAAAAGAAGCCATCTTCATCAACCTGGAACAAACATCACTGAATAGAGGAGGTAGTCTGAGACACCACTTATCAGCCACCGACAATGCAGTCCTTGGCACACTTCCTAGAAAACTGAATACATATCCACACCAAAACTCAGCTGACTTCAGTGACTCACATGATGGCAGAAAGAGCCAACGACCCACAGATCACCCTGACGACTCTCTAGGTTGCTAACACCGTTCACACCCAGCCTCCAGTGACCCTACCAACCTACAGGATGGCTGAGAAGGTCAACGACCCTTGTGACCTCAGTGACTCTCCTTAGGGTTGCTTTTGGTCCACTAGAGGATAAACACCTGGAACTCCCCACTAGTCAGACAGAACTGAAGAAGCCTTTCGGATGAGCGGTAAAACATCTTCAAGGATTTCAAACAAGTCCAGTTGCCTTCTTTAGCACCTACGGTTCTCTGGGTTCTTTAGTATTCACAACTCCTGGAAAGGTAAATTAATCATGAATTCATAGAAGTATCCTGCTTTGTCATAATATTATAATATGTATGATCTGCGGCTATTATGTCCTATATAGTCTAAATATAGGAATCGTGCCACTTCATGCTGACCTGCTTAAATGAATGATACTTCAACCAGATTTATCAGAATGTCTAAGATGCTCAGAGTTTCTGCAACAGGCTGTGGTACCACTTTAACCCAGTGTTCCTTTCACATCGACCAGCAACTCAAGAAATCATTTCAACTGCACAATGTGTAAATAATCGCAGAAATGTAATATCGGTATAGCAGCCAAAAAACCTTCAGGCACCTTCAGAGTTGGAAGTGAGGCAGCAATGAATTGTGAGCATGTGACTGGTTGGTTACAGAAAAGTAAATGAATACTCCTGGAAGATATGTTGTGGGTGATCGGAATTTAGGTGGTATACTTATTAAATATGTGTGTCTGGATACCAGCAGAAGTACGGAACGCTCTCAAAACCTTACATGGATAATGTACAATGCTATACTGGAATCCTTCAAACAGGGCCTGATCTCACGAGCATGTGGGACTTGCACAAGTTTATTTTATATTGTTGCACTTTTCAAAACGAAGAGAACTTGCCTGTCTGGAAGCCAGAAAAGTATAAGAAAACAAAAAGAAGATGGAAAGAGGAAGCAGAACTGTGGTAAGTGGTGGAGATAATCTAATAACAAAATAAATAAGGGTGACAGCTGTAGGCTAAGCCAATAAACGCTAGCATGTAACGCCAGTTCAACATCAGTTTGGCAAGCAAGCTGTTAACTCTGGGATGGCACTCCATTTGGAGCACATAATCTTAATTATTTGGCCAACTTTCTTGGTAGAATGCACCATTTTGCTTTTAAGTTGTCTTGATAAGTTGGTCTGTTAACGTGTACGCTCACCAGCCAGTGTATTAGGAACACCCATACGTCCACCTGCTGTTTTATGCAGTTCTCTAATCAGCCAATTGTTCGACAGCAGCACTATGCATAAAATCATGCAGATACAAATCAAGAGCTTCAGTTAACGTTCATTTCAAACATCAGAATGGGAAAAATTGTGATCTCAAAGTGTGACTTTCTTTCACTGTGGCACTGTGGGTGTTGGTTTGAGCCAGATGGACTGGTTGGAGTATTTCAGAAACTGCTGATCTCCTAGGGTTTTCACACACAACAGTCTCTAGAATTTACATAGAATGGTGCAGAAAACAAAAAACATTGAGTTGAGTGAGGGACGGTTCTGTGGGTGGAAACAAACACCTTGTTGATAAGAGAG
This sequence comes from Neoarius graeffei, assembly GCF_027579695.1. Lineage (NCBI taxonomy): Eukaryota > Metazoa > Chordata > Actinopteri > Siluriformes > Ariidae > Neoarius > Neoarius graeffei. The sequence continues at coordinate 28,227,668 of NC_083577.1, forward strand.
GGCAGAGGAAAACAGCCAGATTGGTTCGAGCTTTTTTGCCAGGAAGGATATAGTAACTCATATAATCATGCTTTACAACCATGGTGAGCAGAAAAGCGTCTCAGCATGCAACAACAGAAGAGAAGACCACATTGGGTTCCAGTCCTGCAGCCAAGAACAGGGATCTTAGAATCAAGTTCCTATTAAGGTGGCCGGTGAGTGTATACAGAGTCTAAAAGCCAACAGTGAACCAAAGGTGGTCTGTTTTGGGTCAAGTGAAGTTTTATCAAAGCTTAATCTAGCATTACATATCGCAACCAGAATATAACATGTGTGTTAACAGACAGTTGGTCACCATGCGCAGTAATAATAACCTCCGTTCTTCTGGGAAGGATTTCCACTCAAATTTGGGGTGTGGCTGGGAGGATTTGTGTTCATTCAGTTACAAGGGCATTAGTGAGATCAGTTACTGATGTTGTGTGAGGAGGTCTGGGGTGCAGTCAGTGTTCCAACTCATCCCAAAGGTGTTCAGTGGGGTTGAGTTCAGTCAGGGCTCTGTGCAGAACACTTGAGTGCTTCCAGTCCAACCTTGGCACACCATGTCTTCCTGGAGCTCGCTTTGTGCATGGGGTCATTGTCATGTTGGAACAGGTTTGAGCCTTTATTTCCAGTGAAGGGAAATTGTAATGCTGTAGTAAAAAAGACATTCTATAGAAATTTGTGCTTCCAACTTTGTTTCCAACCACATATGGGTGTGATGGTCAGGTGTGCACAAACCCTTGGCCTAAAAGTGTATTTATTATATTCTGATAGCTCATAGAGTTGTCTAATGCATTGTATTTTTCTATTACCATGACGTGTAAAATAAAACTGAAGCGTACATTGTGAAATGCTTGTATTTTGTGAATTTCTGATTCTATATAAAGACGCATAACAGCAATTGCAAGGGGAAAAAATGCCAGCAGGGCCCCTTGTGTTTTCTGCCTGGGGTCCCAGTGTCCGTGGATAATGCCTCTGCTCCATACACAGCATGATGTTTGCTGGTAGATAGAGTCTAGGATTAAAAAATAAATACAGACAATGGACCTCATTTATGAAGCTGGATATGAATGGATTTCTTCGTGTATACATAATCATCATAAATAATACAAAAGAAATTTGGTATTGGTGAAAATCCTGTATATTTGGAAAGGAAAAATAACAAAAAAAAAAAAAAAAAAAACCCCAAAACTTTGGATTCTACTCAGTTCTCCTGAGTGTGTGTAAAAATTGATGTAAATTTGCATGGATTACTGCATTTTTGTAGATGGAATACATTGCCGAGTTTAATGTTTTATTATGTTTTTAGCATTTAGCAGAAGCCCTTATCCAGAGCAACTTGTACTTCCTCATGTCAGTTCACTAGATCAGGAACTAAGGCCCCGGTCACACCGGCCGAACTTTGCTGGAGCGTTCCTGGAGCGGTGAAAAAAATTCATCACCGCTCGTAACCGTTCACCACCGTTTAACAAAAGTTGGCCCCCGTTAAAGCAACGCCGTATATGCTCGGCCACCGCTGATGTTTCTCGAGGGGCCCTCCTACCGCTCCGAAAGTTTTGAGCTGCACAAAATATTGCGAGCGGTGAGGAGGGGGCAATTTTCCGCCCCGGCAAAGTTCACCCCCGCTCCACCAACGCCCAGTCAAAGTTTGACACTGCTAGACGCAAGTTCGTGGACGCTTGGGTCCGCTAGGCCAACGCAGAAATCTTGAACGCTGGACCACCGCTGCTTCGCCAGCGTTGCCCGGGCGGTGATTAAACGTTGCACAAACTTCGGTGGAGCGGTTGTAAGCGTTTTACGAGCGGACACGGGGTTGCTGGAACGGTGTCGGGCGTTGAAGCAGCTATCCATGGCGGCGATGAACTTTGGTTTGGCGTTGGTATAGAGGTGTCGGAGCGGGACCAGAATTTGGCTATAAATACGGGGAGAAATGGACCAGGAGCTCATTTGGAATCGAGCTGCCGTTGAGTTCAGACCTCATCTATATCGAATTTGCTCAAAGTTACAGTAAAACTGTATCACCATGGATGCTGAGAGACTTGCTATGATTGGTGCTAAACCAACTTTATACCCCCGCCGAGCCAAAGCCTGCATGCGCAGAACGCTGCTATATCAACGCTCGAGTCACCACTAAACCAACGCTCGCTACCGCTCGCTACTGCTAAACCAACGCTAAAGCAACGCCGGCTTCAGCGGTGCACCGCTAAGCCAACGCCCGTGTTTTCGATTTTTTTCCCATTTTGTGCGCGGTGACGAGCGTTGTCGAAATTCGGCCCCCCCTCCGTACCGTTCAAGGAACGCTCCAGAAAAGTTCGGGCGGTGTGACCGGGGCCAATACAATCAGGAAAACTTTCTAAAAACCAGACGTTTTATATTATTTCCATTAATTCAAGAATATAGAAAGCAAATTAAGAAAGCTAGTCAACACAACCACATACAGTGGTGCTTGAAAGTTTGTGAACCCTTTAGAATTTTCTATATTTCTGCATAAATATGAACTAAAACATCTGATGATGTTTTAGTTCACACAAGTCCTAAAAGTAGATAAAGAGACCTGGTTAAACAAATGAGACAAAAATATTATATTTGGTCATTTATTTATTGAGGAAAATGATCCAATATTACATATCTGTGAGTGGCAAAAGTATGTGAACCTTTGCTTTCAGTATCTGGTATGACCCCCTTGTGCAAATAAATGTTTCTGGTAACTGTTGATCAGTCCTGCGCACTGGCTTGGAGGAATTTTAGCCCGTTCCTCCGTACAGAACAGCTTCAACTCTGGGATGTTGGTGGGTTTCCTCACATGAACTGCTCGCTTCAGGTCCTTCCACAACATTTCCATTGGATTAAGGTCAGGACTTTGACTTGGCCATTCCAAAACATTAACTTTATTCTTCTTTAACCATTCTTTGGTAGAATGACTTGTGTGCTTAGGGTCGTTGTCTTGCTGCATGACCCACCTTCTCTTGAGATTCAGTTCATGGACAGATGTCCTGACATTTTCCTTTAGAATTCGCTGGTATAATTCAGAATTCATTGTTCCATCAATGATGGCAAGCCGTCCTGGCCCAGATGCAGCAAAACAGACCCAAACCATGATACTACCACCACCATGTTTCACAGATGGGATAAGGTTCTTATGCTGGAATGCAGTGTTTTCCTTCCTCCAAACATCTCATCTTATATCATATCATTATCCCTACCTGCTTTATCCTGTTCTACAGGATCGCAGGCAAGCTGGAGCCTATCCCAGCTGACTAAGAGCGAAAGGCGGGGTACACCCTGGACAAGTCGCCAGGTCATCACAGGGCTGACACATAGACACAGACAACCATTCACACTCACATTCACACCTACGGTCAATTTAGAGTCACCAGTTAACCTAACCTGCATGTCTTTGGACTGTGGGGGAAACCAGAGCACCCGGAGGAAACCCACACGGACATGGGGAGAACATGCAAACTCCGCACAGAAAGGCCTTCGTCGGCCACGGGGCTCGAACCTGGATCTTCTTGCTGTGAGGCAACAGTGCTAACCACTACACCACCATGCCACCTTCTCCAAACATAACGCTTCTCATTTAAACCAAAAAGTTCTATTTTGGTCTCATCCATCCAAAAAACATTTTGCCAACAGCCTTCTGGCTTGTCCAGGTGATCTTTAGCAAACTGCAGATGAGCAGCAATGTTCTTTTTGGAGAGCAGTGGCTTTCTCCTTGCAACCCTGCCATGCACACCATTGTTGTTCAGTGTTCTCCTGATGGTGGACTCATGAACATTAACATTAGCCAATGTGAGAGAGGCCTTCAGTTGCTTTGAAGTTACCCTGGGGTCCTTTGTGACCTCACCGATTATTACATGCCATGCTCTTGGAGTGATCTTTGTTGGTCGACCACTCCTGGGGAGGGTAACAATGGTCTTGAATTTCCTCCATTTGTACACAATCTGTCTGACTGTGGATTGGTGGAATCCAAACTCTTTAGAGATGGTTTTGTAACCTTTTCCAGCCTGATGAGCATCAACAATGCTTTTTCTGAGGTCCTCAGAAATCTCCTTCGTTCATGCCATGATACACTTCCACAAACATGTGTTGTGAAGATCAGACTTTGATAGATCCCTGTTCTTTAAATAAAACAGGGTGCCCACTCACACCTGATTGTGATCCCATTGACTGAAAACACCTGACTCTCATTTCACCTTCAAATTAACTGCTAATCCTAGAGGTTCACATACTTTTGCCACTCACAGATATGTAATATTGGATCATTTTCCTCAATAAATAAATGACCAAGTGTAATATTTTTGTCTAATTTTTTAACTGGGTTCTTTTTATCTACTTTTAGGACTTGTGTGAAAATCTGATGATGTTTTAGGTCATATTTACGCAGAAATATAGAAAATTCTAAAGGGTTCAAAAACTTTCAAGCACCACTGTACATTAATACAATTCAAAATAATCATTCAGTTACAGTGGTGCTTGAAAGTTTGTGAACCCTTAAGAATTTTCTATATTTCTGCATAAATATGACTTAAGATATCATCAGATTTTCACACAAGTCCTAAAAGTAGATAAAGAGAACCCAGTTAAACAAATGAGACAAAAATATTATACTTGGTCATTTATTTATTGAGGAAAATGATCCAATATTACATATCTGTGAGTGGCAAAAGTATGTGAATCTCTAGGATTAGCAGTTAATTTGAAGATGAAATTAAAGTCATTGAAGTCAGCTGAGTTTTGGTGTGGATGTGTATTCAGTTTTCTGGGAAGTGTGCCAAGGACTACACTGTAGGTGGCTGATAAGTGGTGTCTCAGTCCACCTCCTCCTTTCAGTGATAGTTGTTTCAGGTTGACAAAGATGGTTTCTTTTACTCCTCTTTCAAACCACCAGTCTTCTCTGGCTAAAATGCAGACATTTCATACATTGAAAGAGGAGTAAAAGAAGCCATCTTCATCAACCTGGAACGGCCATCACTGAACAGAGGAGGTGGTCTGAGGCCCTGTCCACACGGCAATGGATTCAGGTGACTCCGATACAATTGCTTATCGTTTAGGCCTGGCGTCCACATGGCACCGGCGTTTTGGGTGCCCAAAATGCAATCTTTTTGAGAACGGGTTCCAGAGTGGAAAGATCTGGCAACGTTGCCGTTGCGAAGTCGTCTGGATGAGTAGAACGGATTTGTTTACGATGACGTCACAACCACATGACTGTGAGTGCTTCACGCCGGGTAGAAGTGTAACAAACTCGAAGCGAGTTGTCAACAAATCCTATAACTTGGTTCATGAAACGCGCTTACAAAATATTTTCACTGTGAATATTTATTGTGTAATGGTGCAAAGTGAGAGAGAGACAGAGAGAGAGAGAGAGAGAGAGAGAGAGAGAGAAAATAGCCCTTAGGGCAGAGTCAATCCCGCCAGCAAAAATAGGGAAAAAAAGGAGCGATCTCACCTCTTCAGATGTTGGTTTAAGTCCTACAATACATTCCTCAAAAAGGGCGTAGAACAACAAATTAATCCATCAACATGTAGCATTCAATTTATTCCGGACCATTAAAGACGCCGCCTTCCGCGTAGAATCATACGTCATCCTCGCCGCCATATTGGATAGGTCAAAGCGGAGAATAAAGATGCCTCATTCATGTGCTGTGTTTAACTGTACCAACAGGTTTACCGTCCAAACGAGATCACATGGGATTACCTTTCACAGGTGAGACTGGAAAAATACTTTTCATTGTATTTGGTCATTATAATGTAATTTTACGAACAGATTTTTCTGACTTTGTGGCTAATATGAAGTCTCACGCATAATAGTTTATGCGCATGCGTCCTTACTTCTTCTATTGTTCTGGTGTCTCCGAAGGGACCGTCTTACAGCGCCCCTAGAGGTGTTGCATGTGTATTGCATCGTTTTCAGCAAGCGTTGCGTTGCCATATGGACCTGATATGAGACACCACTTATCGGCCACTGACAATGCAGTCCTTGGCACACTTCCCAGAAAACTGAATACACATCCAAACCAAGACTCAGCTGACTTCAATGACTCACATGATGGCAGAGAGAGCCAACGACCCACAGATCACCCTGATGACTCTCTAGGCTGCTAACATTGTTCACACCTGGCCTCCAGTGACCTTACCAACCTACAGGATGACTGAAAGGATCAATGACCCATGTGACCTCAACGAATCTCCTTGAGGTTGCTTTTGGTCCACTTGCGATAAATACCTGGAACTCCCCACTAGTCAGACAGAACTGAATAAGTCTTTTGGATGAGAGGTGAAACATCTTCAAGGATTTCAAGCAAGTCCAGTTGCCTTCTTTAGCACCTACGGTTTACAATGACCTGGATGACTGAGAACCTTCACAGAGAACACAGAAAACCCTAATTCAAATCAAACAAAACAAAACTTTGATTGATTGTGGGCAATTTCCTTGAATTGAATAGTAGCCAGTCAAGTAGAGGACTAATGAGAGAAACCCATATGGTTTGGCACTGGATTTCTTGGCAAATTTCAAATTATATGCTGTCAATGGAAGTATTTCTGCTGTAATTTGAAGGGTCTGTTTCATAAAGTTCAAACTCATTTAGTGTACTTTCCTTCAATTGATGGATCTGTGTGTACCATTGGTATCTTTATTTAAAAAGTACAGTGGTGTTTGAAAGTTTGTGAACCCTTTATAATTTTCTATATTTCTGCATAAATACGGCCTAAAACAGAGGATTTTCAAACAAGTCTGAAAAGTAGATAAAGAGAACCCAGTTAAACAAATGAGACAAAAATATTATACTTGGTCATTTATTTATTGAGGAAAATGATCCAATATTACATATCTGTGAGTAGCAAAAGCATGTGAACCTTTGGTTTCAGTATCTGGTGTGATCCCCTTGTGCAGCAATAACTGCAACCTCAGAAAAAGCATTGTTGATGCTCATCAGGCTGGAAAAGGTTACAAAACCATCTCTAAAGAGTTTGGACTCCACCAATCCACAGTCAGACAGATTGTGTACAAATGGAGGAAATTCAAGAACATTGTTACCCTCCCCAGGAGTGGTCGACCAACAAAGATCACTCCAAGAGCAAGGCGCGTAATAGTCGGCGAGGTCACAAAGGACCCCAGGGTAATTCTAAGCAACTGAAGGCCTCTCTCACATTGGCTAATGTTAATGTTCATGAGTCCACCATCAGGAGAACACTGAACAACAATGGTGTGCATGGCAGGGTTGCAAGGAGAAAGCCACTGCTCTCCAAAAAGAACATTGCTGCTCGTCTGCAGTTTGCTAAAGATCATGTGGACAAGCCAGAAGGCTATTGGAAAAATGTTATGTGGATGGATGAGACCAAAATAGAACTTTTTGGTTTAAATTAGAAGCGTTATGTTTGGAGAAAGGAAAACACTGCAGTCAAGCATAAGAACCTTATCCCATCTGTGAAACATGGTGGTGGTAGCATCATGGTTTGGGCCTGTTTTGCTGCATCTGGGCCAGGATGGCTTGCCATCATTGATGGAACAATAAATTCTGAATTATACCAGCGAATTCTAAAGGAAAATGTCAGGACATCTGTCCATGAACTGAATCTCAAGAGAAGGTGGGTCATGCAGCAAGACAATGATCCTAAGCACACAAGTCATTCTACCAAAGAATGGTTAAAGAAGAATAAAGTTAATGTTTTGGAATGGCCAAGTCAAAGTCCTGACCTTAATCCAATGGAAATGTTGTGGAAGGACCTGAAGCGAACAGTTCATGTGAGGAAACCCACCAACATCCCAGAGTTGAAGCTGTTCTGTACGGAGGAACGGGCTAAAATTCCTCCAAGCCGGTGTGCAGGACTGATCAACAGTTACTGCAAACGTTTAGTTGCAGTTATTGCTGCACAAGGGGGTCACACCAGATACTGAAAGCAAAGGTTCACATACTTTTGCCACTCACAGATATGTAATATTGGATCATTTTCTTCAATAAATAAATGACCAAGTATAATATTTTTCCCTCATTTGTTTAACTATGTTCTCTTTATCTACTTTTAGGACTTGTGTGAAAATCTGATGATGTTTTAGGTCATATTTATGCAGAAATATAGAAAATTCTAAAGGGTTCACAAACTTTCAAGCACCACTGTATGTGGGAAAGAAAAAAAGGTTAAAAACCAAAGTATATTTCATATTTTCGATTCTTGGACGTAGCCAGTGTTTACCTTGATGATGCTTTGCACACTACTGGCATTACCTTATAATTTCTTGCCTTCTTAATGTATTTGAAATCAAACAGTAAATAGTAAATAATAACAATACAGTAAATAGTCCTATTCCACAACCGCTCAACTAAGTAAAGAGAAACGACATCCATCATTACTTTAAGACATGAAGTGACTTTTAATTCTCATCTCATCTCATTATCTCTAGCCGCTTTATCCTGTTCCACAGGGTCGCAGGCAAGCTGGAGCCTATCCAAGCTGACTACGGGCGAAAGGCGGGGTACACCCTGGACAAGTCGCCACGTCATCACAGGGCTGACACACAGACAACCATTCACACTCACATTCACACCTACGGTCAATTTAGAGTCACCAGTTAACCTAACGTGCATGTCTTTGGACTGTGGGGGAAACCGGAGCACCCGGAGGAAACCCACGCGGACACGGGAAGAACATGCAAACTCCACACAGAAAGGCCCTCGCCGGCCACGGGGCTCGAACCCGGACCTTCTTGCTGTGAGGCGACAGCGCTAACCACTACACCACCATGTCGCCGTGACTTTTAATTAATAAAAATAAAGATAAATGATTGAATTCGAAGGTGTGTCCAGACTTTTGACTGGTACCGTGTATTCATGGTTTCTTAATATAGGCAGAAACATCTGCTGTTTTTTTTCCCTCCCAGACTACTACACTTATGACCTGGTTACAGTATTAGGTATAATATACTGTATATGGATTCAAAGTAAGCTTTTAAGTGTAGTACTGAGTTACTATGCCTAATTAAGTACATGAGCTGCAGACTATTCGTGGTCCAGGTCACTCTGAACTTGGATTAAGAAAAGAAGAATCCTTCCTGTTCAATCTTGACACTGCAGGTCTTTGTACTGGTACACAGACGGCAATCTGGTCAGTAGATTTATTTGTAAGAGCATCCTGAACTCCTTTTGTATACAACCAGATTAGTTTAGATGTTCCCTGTCGACACAGGTTGCATTGCGCTTTCAATCCCATGCTAAAAGGGCTTTGCAGCTGCCAGATCAGAGGAAGAAAAAAACAGAAAGGAAAAAAAGCATCTGTTAGGAGATTTTTTAGAGAGTGATTTACATCCGATTTTTTTTTTTAATAAAGATAAAGCCTCTCCCAGTAAATCCCCTACCTCTCCGAGTAAATATCCCTGGAGCTTTCCTCAAGTCAAGCATCCATGCGGAAAAATAAATAAATAAATAAATACATAAATGGGGGAAAAATTCAAGTCTGTTAAGCAGGTTAAATCCTGAGTGGTTTGGTGTAATACGTCTGATATAGTAATGTGCATGAGAGGTCAAGTGCGCATGTATGTGTGTGTGTGTGTTTTGTGCTTAGACCTGGTTTCAGCTGCAAGTCTTTTGCTTTTTTTTCTTTGAAAAGATAATGAGGTCTTTGGTTTAATTTGCTGCATCTTGTAATACACTTACGGTGAAATTTATTGCTTGTGTAAAACATCACATCAATCTTCTCGGCTGTGGTAACTGTTTACTTGTGATGCTCTTTTTTTGAAACATTCAGCCTGACCAAAACGAATGAACTTGGCCAAAAATGGAATTATGGGACTTAAGAATCAGGAGGACTATGAAAGACTTCCTGTCAGAAGGTGAGTCAAGGACCTTTAATGGCAGTGGGCCAAAGGGAAAAAGAAAAAAAAAACATGTACAATTGTCAAGGGTGAGAGGTTCTCAGCCTTTACAAACCAGCTGTTTTCTCTCAGGTCTTGTCCATTAGGAAGCCAGCAGGTTGCTCTCCAAGCCTGTACTATTCATTATTGTGTCTCTGGAGAATTTCTTAATGTTTTGAGTTCCTCAGTGGAGAACATGTTGGACCTTCGCACTCCACAGGTGGGAAACGAATTAGAGGAAGCAGAGTCCATTCATGAGTGTACATACTTATAATTCCAACAAAGGGCTCTTCCTATGGAGCCCCGAAGGACCGTTAAGTTGTACTGACTTCTTAGAGGTGTTGAAATAAAGGCCATTTCCAGGTCTGCACATGGCTACAGCTCTGTCTCTCTCTCTCTCTCTCTCTCTCTCTCTCTCTCACACACACACACCTGTTGGGGAAATCTCTTTGCAAGATGAGTTTTACACCCCATTGAGATCAACATTATGGTGTACAATATACTGTATATGTTATATCTGAGAACAGTTTTAGGAGTAAACGATGGTCCATCTAATAAAAACTCATCACACTTTATTTTTACTTTTGCTAACAAACCATCCATCCATCCATTCATTCATTATCCGTAACCGCTTATCCTGTGCAGGGTCACGGGCAAGCTGGAGCCTACCCCAGCTGACTATGGGCGAGAGGTGGGGTACACCCTGGACAAGTCTCCAGGTCATCGCAGGGCTGACACGTAGACACACAAACAACCATTCACACTCACATTCACACCTACGGTCAATTTAGAGCCACCAGTTAACCTAACCTGCATGTTTTTGGACTGTAGGGGAAACCGGAGCACCCGGAGGAAACCCACACGGACACGGCGAGAACATGCAAACTCCACACAGAAAGGCCCTCGTCAGCCACTGGGCTCGAACCCAGAACCTTCTTACTGTGAGGCGACAGTGCTAACCACTACACCACCGGGCCGCCGCTAACAAACCACTTTTGCTGTAAAATTGTTATTTATGAAGCAAAAATTATATGTGATCGCAAAACAATTTGTTCAGGAGGAATTGAATCCATTTCTTCATGTTACATGGGTAAATCTTTACATTAAGGTAATGCTAACATTATTTATTGCATAAATGAATGTTAATAAATGTAGCATTGTTAAACCAGGAGCAATTTGACAAAGAAACAAAGTTAACTCATGTATCAAATGACATTTGTTTAAATGTTAAGTAAAATAAACCTGTATCGACTAAAGGTTTAGTCATTTCATGACTCTGTATTTGGAGTCATGAGTTGACAAAACTTTTAGTCTATACAGGTTTATTTATGTTCATATAAATCAGTAAAAATATAATTAATAATGCTACAAAATGTTGCATCCTGGATTCTAGTTGTCAAATGCAAATATTGGAAGTTGCTTTTCAGGCTCAGTTTTGATTTTTGTGCCAGTTAAATCCATAATCATTACTTGAAGGGCACACAGTAGAGTGTATACCTCCACCAAGTCACATATTATCAACATTGAAATCAAATGCCTTGAACCTAGGATAATGCTAAAGCTGGACACCAAATTTCATCCAAATCCATTCACTACTTTTTGAGTTACGTTGGGAAAAGACAAAGAAATCCTGGCTCCACATACATATCCAGATTTCCATCAAACTCTAATTAATTGTTCCTTGGCCCATGGATCACCTTTCCTCCAAATTTCATCAAAATCTGTCCACTACATTTTGAGTTACATTGGGAACAGACAAACAAATGGAGGTGAAAACATAACCTCCACCAACAAGGTTGGTGGAGGTAATGAATTTAGATGGTGGTTCATGTTGGATTTAATATTAATTATGCCAAGATGGCCGTAATTGTGTTTGCTGATTGTATGAGCATCGGATAATGCAGGTTTTAGTTACTTTGTTAATGTTACATATGGTGTATTAATGCTGAAGTTCATGATAAATAATGTCAGTTAAATAAACTTTGATGTAAAGCATTACAGGGTCTTGCAAAAGTATTCATCCCCCTTGGTGTTTTTCCTATTTTGTCACATTACAAGCTGGAATTAAAATGGATTTTTGAGGGGTTAGCACCATTTGATATACACAGCATGCCTACCACTTTAAAGGTGCACATTGTTTTTTTTTTTTATTGTGACACAAACAATAATTAAGATGAACAAACAGAAATCTGGAGTGTGCATAGGTATTCACCCCCCAAAGTCAATACTTTGTAGAGCCACCTTTTGCTGCAATTACAGCTGCAAGTCTCTTGGGGTATGTCTCTATTAGCTTAGCACATCCAACCCTGGGATTTTTGCCCATTCCTCAAGGCGAAACTGCTCTAACTCCTTCAAGTTAGATGGGTTGCGTTGGTGTACAGCAATCTTCAAGTTATGCCACAGATTTTCAACTGGATTGAGGTCTGGGCTTTAACTAGACTATTCCAAGACATTTAACTGTTTCACTTTAAACCACTGCAGTGTAGCTTTAGCAGTATGTTTAGGGTCATTGTCCTGCTGAAACGTGAACCTTCATCCCAGTCTCAAACCTCTGGCTGACTCAAACAGGTTTTCCTCCGGAATTGCCCTGTATTTAGTGCCATCCATCTTTCCTTCAGTTCTGACAAGTTTTCTTGTCCCTGCAGATGAAAAACATCCCCACAGCATGATGCTGCCACCACCATGCTTCACTGTAGGAATGGTGTTCTCAGGGTGTTGGGTTTGCGCCACACATGGCATTTTCTATGATGGCCAAAAAGTTCAATTTTAGTCTCATTTGATCAGAGAATCTTCTTTCGTGTGTTTGGGGAGTCTGCCACATGCTGTTGGGCAAACTCCAAATGTGTTTTCTTAAGCAATTGCTTTTTTTTTCTTCTGGCCACTCTTCCATAAAGCCCTGCTGTGTGGAGTGTATGACTTAAAGTGGTCCTATGAACAGACACTCCCATCTCCACTGTGGATCTTTGCAGCTCCTTCAGTGTTATCGTTGGTGTCTTTGTTGCATCTCTGATTAATGCCCTCCTTGCCCGGTCTGTGAGTTTTGGTGGGCCACCTTCTCTTGTCAGGTTTGTAATGGTGACATATTCTTTCCATTTTGCTATAATGGATTTAATGGTGCTCCCTGGGATATTCAAAGTTTGGGATATTTTTTATAACCCAACCCTGATCTATACTTCTCCACAACTTTGTCTCTGACCTGTTTGGAGGCTCCTTGGTTTTCATGTTGCTTGCTTAGTGGTGTTGCAGAGTCAGGGTCCTTCCAGAACAGGTTGATTTATACAGACATCATGTGACAGATCATGTGACACTTTGATTGCACACAGGTGGATCTTAATCAACTAATTATGTGACTTATGAAGTGAATTGGTTGGACCAGCTCTTACTGTATTTAGGGGTTTCATACGAAAGGGGGTGAATACCTGTGCACACTTCAAATTTCTGTTTTTTCATCTTAATTATTGTTTGTCACACAATAAAAATAAAAAAATTAAAAAAAAAACAATTTGCACCTTTAAAGTGGTAGGCATGTTGTGTAAATCAAATCGTACTCCACCCCCCCAAAAAAAAAAATCATTATAATTCCAGCTTGTTATGCGACAAAACAGGACAAACACCAAGGGGGATGAATACTTTTGCAAGACACTGTACCTTTCTATTAGGTAAGAGAATAATGAATGTAATGAAAGGGCTTGAAATTCAGGAAATATACATTTATCAAGTACAACTAATCTCCATTATAAAGCAGCATCCATTGATCCATCCATTATCTTATACCGCTTATCCGCCAGGGTTGTGCGGGAAGCTGGAGCCAATCCCAGCTGACTTTGGGCAAAAAGACAGGTTCATCCTGGGCAGGTCGCCAAACTTTCACAGGGCTCACACAGAGACAAACAACCATTTCACTCACATTCACACCTATGGTCAATTTAAAGTTGCCAGTCAACCCAATCCACATGTCTTTGGACTGTGGGTGTAAACTGGAACTAGCAGCAAACAATTTCTATCAATTTGTTCTAATCCCAGGCACTTTTTTTCCACAAAACATGTAACTCATTGGCTTCATTCATAAGTTGCTATTTCACTGCTTCCAGAGAAGTTGAATGACATGACCAAGTTTCACCAAGCTGTCTTCATAGTTCGTCATGACATATTCATGGATTTTGATTTATATGTTTCTTAAAAGAGGGCGGCACGGTGGTGTAGTGGTTAGCACTGTCGCCTCACAGCAAGAAGGTCCGGGTTCGAGCCCCGTGGCCACGAGGGCCTTTCTGTGCGGAGTTTGCATGTTCTCCCCGTGTCCGCGTGGGTTTCCTCCGGGTGCTCCGGTTTCCCCCACAGTCCAAAGACATGCAGGTTAGGTTAACTGGTGACTCTAAATTGACCGTAGGTGTGAATGTGAGTGTGAATGGTTGTCTGTGTCTATGTGTCAGCCCTGTGATGACCTGGCGACTTGTCCAGGGTGTACCCCGCCTTTCGCCCGTAGTCAGCTGGGATAGGCTCCAGCTTGCCTGCGACCCTGTAGAACAGGATAAAGCGGCTACAGATAATGAGATGAGATGAGATGTTTCTTAAAAGGTAGTGGTATGACTAATAGGCTTATAATCGTGTTCCCTATTTGTATAACTTTACATCCTACAGAATGCATACATAGAGGGAGAAAATAAGATGCATAGAAAGTGTATCTGATACACAGCAAATTCAGAAGTGTTAAATTTTGGGTGTTAGTGAAATTTGAGCAAAAGTAGAGTTAATTTTACTCTGATAGAGTTAAATCCATTATATTTGACTTCAGTTGATAAGTAGTTGGTGTCAAAATTGGGTGTAAAAACAAAGCGTCACTAAATCAAACCTGTCAGTGTAATTGTATAAATACTAACTCTGAACTTTTAACTCTCAACTCTGATCCTGGGTTTTACACTTGAAGTGTTCATGTCACCCCACCCACTGCATAGACACACATCGATTGGCTGAAGCCAGAAGATCTATGCGCGCTTCACCGACTGCTGCATACATCCAATGACCAGGGGCGTATCAAGCTTTCCAAAAGTGGGGGTGTTCTGGAATGGGGAAGCCATATCATTAGAAATCGGTTTATGGCTATATACACGCCCGGCGTGTACACTGTGATGTACTGTCAATGACCGATATGGAACTTTTTCATACCCATGGTCCATGGATGCAAATGAAAGGGAGGACAGCAGAAAGCCTATAAATCCAGTTGACTCCAGCCAAGTTCTGCATTTCATGCAGAGATCTATCATGCTGGGTTTTGGTGTTGTTACTGCCAGGGCTATGTAATTATTCAGTAAGTGAAGGCAAAAAATATTGAGTGATAATTCTAGGTAACAGGATACTGTTCTATAACAGAGATGTCAGTATTGCTGCCTACACTGGTATACACTGATATAAACAAAACCAAAAACTTCACATAGCCCAAGAAGTCATACACAGTGTATAGATCATTCAACGTTTGATAATCACACGAGTCGACACGAGTCACATTAGCATAGCTAATATTGCCTCTCTCTCTCTAGCCGGCTAGCATGCTACTAACATTAAGCATTTCAATCAATACTGCCTTAAATAAAACTGGTGCATCACGGATCCTCGATTGAGCAGTAGGGTACTCAAAGTAGTGGCACGTTTGCAAGCCTGTAGGTGCAGTGGTAATATAGTCAACTTACTTGGGTCTTCTTGAAAAAGGAGTCAATCGTCCCCTGCCTTTTCCTTTTCTGCATCCTTGTCAATATTGCACGACAAAAGAGGACAGCATTAATAGTCCTATGGAAATTAACACAATCTTTTAGGGCATGGCACCTGGGACAACTGTTTGAACGACGGCATCGCAAGCGCTTTGAGAAGGGTCTGTCTGCAGAGCTGCAGAGCCAGGCACAGTAAGCACCGCATGCGACGTCAAACCTGGAACGATGAATCAGGAGCGGTAAAACTGGTGTTGGCTCTGCAGACAGATACTGTATTATTGAGCGCTTTCGGCACGCTACGCAAACTGGCTATTATATTCACGCAACTGCTGATTGGTTGGGTGAGAAAAACTGTTTTGAGTCCGTTGCGTGGCTGTTTTTTGTCTAACATTATGGCAATAGATTACTTCCTTGTTACACATTTTATAGTAGCTGTATAATTTTCATAATGATGTCATTTTAATCTGTCAAAAGTGCGGGGGATGAAATTGTGTTTCAACAAAAGTGGGGGGGATGAAACGTACGCATCCCCCGCGGGTGATACGCCCCTGCCAATGACCTACCTGTATTCAACAAAATCTGCAACATAATATTACATGAACAGCGTGCTTTAACCCTCATCCTACCATGCTATTTTACACCTTAATCTTACCATGTGGGGTCCGTTTGGACCCCAATACTTTTCTTTAAAATTAAAGCTTATAAAGACAAAATCACCAGATAAGTTTTGTTCAGAACATCTTGTATTAATAACAGCAATACACTAAAGGGCCCAAGGCATAAAGAACACACTTAACCTTCATCCTACCAGCCAATTTTACATAGACAAACTACCAGGCGGGGTCCGTATGGACCCCAGGAGGGAATACCTTGAAATCAATGCAGTAAGAACCAATTCAATGCAGCAAACAGACATAACTTTATTGAAGAACAAAATCCACTATGGCTGAATATCAATGATGTATTATAAATGCAATAACATTGCAATCATATTGCAATAACTAGCATACATGTAGCAAATTATAGCGCCACAAAAAAATTGGCATTATATACATGATTTTTGCAGCTCATGCAGCTGTAAAACATTCTGGATTACAACTTAGGTCTTTTCTTACAGAATTTAAAACAAAAAAGTAATTGTAAAATAATTTAGGGCTTTTGTTTTGCAGCCTGTGCTTATTGCAGCAGTGGGGTCCACACGGACCCCAAGAAGGAATGCCTTGGTAGTTTCATTATGGAACATAAAAGAAATAAAAGAAGTTAACTTTCAGTGTGCTATTCAATTATAAAATGAAAGACAGATAAACTTTACTCTGGGGTCCGGTTGGACCCCAGTAACAAATTAATTATACCTTCACAATGCAAAAAGCTGATCTTCCGGTGCTTTAGTGTTTTAATTAAGACATAAATTCCGACAAATTCATAAAACGGTGAGGCAGTATGTCACATATTTTTAAAATGGCAAACAAACATATAGGTGCGGGGTCCAGATGGACCCCACTTGGTAGGATGAAGGTTAATAATAGCCTCTACTGTTGATACACTATATTTTGATGAACACTTTCATGCGTACTGTATACAGGAACAAAGTAATGAACATGCTTTGATTTTTGTTGACCAGTTGACTTACTTTAGACCATTTCAGAAGCAATATTCTAATGAGAGTGAAAGGACATATATTGTTCCATATTGTTAAATTTTTTAATGTGACTTCATTTTTTTGGGGTGCAAATGTTTAAAATAAATGTTTAATTGTAAAACGCAAAATATGTCCACCTTTATTTCAGCAAACTTTAATTTGAAAATCATTTCCAGGAAGAGCTGTATTTACACCTTTTAAGTGTTATGGAGCGAACACTTTTATAGTCAACAAATGATCCTCTGAGAGCGTTAATGTCTAAGGCCCTGTCCACACGGCAACGGATTCAGGTGACTCCGATACAATTGCTTATCGTTTAGGCCTGGCGTCCACACGGCACCAGCGTTTTGGGTGGCCAAAACGCAATCTTTTTGAGAACGGGTTCCAGAGTGGAAAGATCTGGCAACGTTGCCGTTGTGAAGTCGTCTGGATGAGTAGAACAGATTTGTTTACGATGACGTCACAACCACATGACTGTGAGTGCTTCACGCCAGGTAGAAGTGTAACGAATATCACCAGGAAAAAGCCTTACAGAGCACTAGTGAGAGTGAAACACGAGCTTGGATATTATTATTATTATTATGTTCAGTGTTAGTTCACAGTAGTAATGCAAGAAGCAGAATAGTGACAGTAATAGTGAAGCAAAAACATGCAATTGTACAAACACTGCAGCTCTACAGCAAAATATTCATTTATGAAATGGTCTGATTCTTAACACCAGTAGTGCCAATGATCTTCTCATTGCGATGCGATGCAAGTTGTCAACAAATCCTATAACTTGGTTCATGAAACGCGCTTACAAAATATTTTCACTGTGAATATTTATTGTGTAATGGTGCAATCCCACCAGCAAAAATAGGGGAAAAAAGGAGCGATCTCACCTCTTCAGATGTTGATTTAAGTCCGACAATACATTCCTCAAAAAGGGCGTAGAGGAGCAAATTAATCCAATTTATTCCGGACCATTAAAGACGCCGCCTTCCGCGTAGAATCATACGTCATCCTCGCCGCCATATTGGATAGGTCAAAGCGGAGAATAAAGATTCATGTGCTGCCTTTAACTGTACCAACAGGTTTACCGTCCAAACGAGATCACATGGGATTACCTTTCACAGGTGAGAAACAAATTAATCCATCAACGTGTAGTATTCAATTTATTCCGGACCATTAAAGACGCCGCCTTCCGCGTAGAATCATACGTCATCCTCGCCGCCATATTGGATAGGTCAAAGCGGAGAATAAAGATTAGCTGCGTTTAACTGTACCAACAGGTTTGCCGTCCAAACGAGATCACATGGGATTACCTTTCACAGGTGAGACTGGAAAAATACTTTTCATTGTATTTGGTCATTATAATGTAATTTTACAGACAGATTTTCCTGACTTTGTGGCTAATATGAAGTCTCGCGTATTATGCGCATGCGTCCTTACTTCTTCTATTGTTCTGGTGTCTCCGAAGGGACCGTCTTACAGCGCCCCTAGAAGTGTGGCATGTGTATTGCATCGTTTTCAGCAAGCGTTGTGTTGCCATATGGACCTGATATTTTACTGATCGTTGCCCATTTGGACGCGATATATTTTTAAATAACATCTCGTTGCCGTTGTCGTGTGGATGTAGCCTAAGACTACATATCAGTGTTGAGAAAAACTAACACTGGATGTTGTTAATAAGTGTTAACTTTTAACTCCAAAAAGAGTGAAAAGTGACACCAAATTAGTGTTAAGGTACCAACACTGCAAAAAGAGTTAAATTAACACTCATGGGGTGGACCCATATAGACACTTTAAAAGTGTTGAAATTAAATCTGACAGTGTTAATTTGGGTATGCGGATTTTGCTGTGTATGATTACCATGCGGGGGCGGCACGGTGGTGTAGTGGTTAGGGCTGTTGCCTCACAGCAAGAAGGTCCTGGGTTCGAGCCCCGTGGCTGGCGAGGGCCTTTCTGTGTGGAGTTTGCATGTTCTCCCCGTGTCCGCATGGGTTTCCTCCGGGTGCTCCGGTTTCCCCCACAGTCCAAAGACATGCAGGTTAGGTTAACTGGTGACTCTAAATTGACCGTAGGTGTGAATGTGAGTGTGAATGGTTGTCTGTGTCTATGTGTCAGCCCTGTGATGACCTGGCGACTTGTACAGGGTGTACCCCGCCTTTCGCCCATAGTCAGCTGGGATAGGCTCCAGCTTGCCTGCGACCCTGTAGAACAGGATAAAGCGGCTAGAGATAATGAGATGAGATGAGATGAGATGATTACCATGCGATATGAAATAAAACTGAATTATTACATTACGCTCATTAGGGAGGTCTATAGGAAGGAAGATTCCTCAGAATTTGCTTCACGTAAAATGAACTACATGGTGATGTGGTTGAATTCTCTTCAGTTTTATACAAAAGTGTATGCTAACCCTGGCAACCTAACTGAAATTGAAATTGGTGAAATAAATTATCATGTGAGTCTACAAATTCTCTCTCTCTCTCTCTCTCTCTCTCTCTCTCTCTCTCTCTCTCTCCCTTTCTATATTTGTCCATGAGGCAATTCAGGAAAATCCATCCAGGAGATTAATAGATATATTAATATGGACACGATGTTAATCCTGTTGTCATGTTAATTGGGAAAGCATCATGCTGTCCTTCATATAACAAATATTTGGAGGGATTAATCTCCAGGGTAGTGTTCTGCTGAACACCACATTTCTACACGCACAAAAAATAAATAAATAAATAAATAAATAAAAAAACTGTTTTATTAATGTTTAGGCTAAATGTGGTGGGCTGTCAGACCCAGTAACTCCAGCAGACATTAACATGGGCTAATTATTTTCAATTCCTCGCTATTTCTATGATTGTTGATGACACGGGGTGTCACGAGTGGCATTTCTCCATGATGTGTCTGCTCTTTCATCCAAGTAAGCCTTCTTTGATTTTAGCCTACAGAAAATTCCTCTAATGAACTTGCCAGCCCATGAGCATCCTTCATTTGGTTCTACATCATCTACATGGAGGAATTTCAGATGCCTGATGAGCAGAAATCCTTTTAGCATTTTTTCTGATTGGAGCATAAGGGCAACTACTGAAACACGTCATTACCTGGTCTCTAAAGACGGATCATATGTTATCGTGTATTGATAGACCTCTCTGAGTAAAAGGGCCTCCTTTTCTTGGTGCATGTAGCTTAACTCTAATTATCATAGGGGGAAAAAAACGGAAATGTAAATGTTCTGCCTTGTTTGGAGTAACTAAGGCATACACTCTGGGAAAACCTAGACGTTTTCCTAATTTTAATACCTACCTCAGAGAGCATAACCAATCCCAGATGTGCCCCAGCAAAAAAATACATTTTCACCCTCTTAAAATGTTTTTCTCCCCTCTTTTTCTTCCTCCTAAAGACAACCCCAGGTCAATGACTTCCAGCTACAGTGGTGGCTAAATATAGATTTATAGAGTGACTAAAGTTGTTTGTTTTTAGACATCAGTTAATGGGGTTAAAGAGAGCACATATTAACGACGTTTTAAAAAGGAGTATTTCCATGGTAGTGGCATCACTTTTCTAGAGGATGACAGAAAAAAAATCCTATAAATTATGACTCAGGTTGCACTAAATCACAGTAATATCCATTCTAAAGAAAAATGAGCCCGAGGTCCTGTTAATCATCATCCAAGGCCAGAAGACTCCCATCGAAATAACGTGAGAAAACATTTTAAAAAGTGAGAGAACTTGTCTTTGGACACACACAAATATCCTACGTCACTAGGCCAGACCGTTTGGAGGAAGTCAGGAACGTGTGAACCTTGCCAGTGTTATGACAGCGCAGCGTGAAGGCCCCCAGGCAATGTCCTCCCCACGTTCTCCGATCACCTTGGGGGTCTTCACATCCTGTTCTCCTCCAGCAGAGAGAGAGAGAGGTGGGAAAGGCAGGAAGTGGGGCGGTGTGTGAGCCACAGATCGTTAGGACTTTGAGAAAGTGAGGGGTGGTTGGTTTGACCCATACTTTCCCAGGAAGAAGAGCCTTAGGAATATCTCACGAGCTGGGGATTTGGGAGCCTGTTTCCTTTTCTCATGTACTCCATGCATTAAATGATTTTTTCATACAGAGCACTGGGACTCCTAAAGATTTCTCGACATGTACAGTCATATATACACGCAAGGATGAATGGATCCAGTATAGAAAACATTACAGTGCCTTGCATAAGTATTCATGCCAATTAAATATGTGAAGTCTGATGACAACTTGTTGAAACAGAATTAATATTGGAGTTTCATACCAACGGGGGGTGAATACTTATGCAATCACAACATTTACATTTTTAAACCTTTTGTAATTAATTTTGCAAATTATATTTAATTTCCCCTCACTGTTTTGTGTTGCTAGAGGACATATACTGGAATCCCATATGGGTTTCAGGTTGTCACACAACAAAATGTGTGTGTGTGTGTGTGTGTGTGTGTGTGTGTGTGTGTGTGTGTGTGTGTGTGTGTGTGTGAATGACCTCTAAGTATGATTTTAATCTTGTAAAATAGTGTACAGTGGTGCTTGAAAGTTTGTGAACCCTTTAGAATTTTCTGTATTTCTGCATAAATATGACCTAAAACAACATCAGATTTTCACACAAGTCCTAAAAGTAGATCAAGAGAACCCAGTTAAACAAATGAGACAAAAATATTATACTGGGTCATTTATTTATTAAGAAAATTATCGAATATTACATATCTGTGAGGGGTGGCACGGTGGTGTAGTGGTTAGCGCTGTCGCTTCACAGCAAGAAGGTCCGGGTTCGAGCCCCGGGGCCGGCGAGGGCCTTTCTGTGTGGAGTTTGCATGTTCTCCCCGTGTCCGTGTGGGTTTCCTCCGGGTGCTCCGGTTTCCCCCACAGTCCAAAGACATGCAGGTTAGGTTAACTGGTGACTCTAAATTGACCGTAGGTGTGAATGTGAGTGTGAATGGTTGTCTGTGTCTATGTGTCAGCCCTGTGATGACCTGGCAACTTGTCCAGGGTGTACCCCGCCTTTCGCCCGTAGTCAGCTGCGATAGGCTCCAGCTTGCCTGCGACCCTGTAGAACAGGATAAAGTGGCTACAGATAATGAGATGAGATGAGACATATCTGTGAGTGGCAAAAGTATGTGAACCTCTAGGATTAGCAGTTAATTTGAAGGTGAAATTAGAGTCAGGTGTTTTCAGTCAATGGGATGACAATCAGGTGTGAGTGGGCACCCTGTTTTATTTAAAGAACAGGGATCTATCAAAGTCTGATCTTCACAACATGTTTGTGGAAGTGTATCATGGCACCAACAAAGGGGATTTCTGAGGACCTCAGAAAAAGTGTTGTTGATGCTCATCAGGCTGGAAAAGTTTACAAAACCATCTCTAAAGAGTTTGGACTCCACCAATCCACAGTCAGACAGATTGTGTACAAATGGAGGAAATTCAAGACCATTGTTACCCTCCCCAGGAGTGATCGACCAACAAAGATCACTCAAAGAGCAAGGTGTGTAATAGTCGGCAAGGTCACAAAGGACCCCAGGGTAACTTCTAAACAACTGAAGGCCTCTCTCACATTGGCTAATGTTAATGTTCATGAGTCCACCATCAGGAGAACACTGAACAACAATGGTGTGCATGGCAGGGTTGCAAGGAGAAAGCCACTGCTCTCCAAAAAGAACATTGCTGCTCATCTGCAGTTTGCTAAAGATCACTTGGACAAGCCAGAAGGCTATTGGAAAAATGTTTTGTGGTTGGATGAGACCAAAATAGAACTTTTTGGTTTAAATGAGAAGCGTTATGTTTGGAGAAAGGAAAACTGCATTCCAGCATAAGAACCTTATCCCATCTGTGAAAAATGGCGGTGGTAGTATCATGGTTTGGGTCTGTTTTGTTGTATCTGGGCCAGGATGGCTTGCCATCATTGATGGAACAATGAATTCTGTCATGCAGCAAGACAACGACCCTAAGCACACAAGTTGTTCTACCAAAGAATGGTTAAAGAAGAATAAAGTTAATGTTTTGGAATTGCCAAGTCAAAGTCCTGACCTTAATCCAATGGAAATGTTGTGGAAGGACCTGAAGTGAGCAGTTCATGTGAGGAAACCCACCAACATCCCAAAGTTGAAGCTGTTCTGTATGGAGGAATGGGCTAAAATTCCTCCAAGCCGGTGTGCAGGACTGATCAACAGTTACCCGAGACGTTTAGTTGCAGTTATTGCTGCACAAGGGGGTCACACCAGATCATATTTTTAGGTCATATTTATGCAGAAATATAGAAAATTCTAAAGGGTTCACAAACTTTCAAGCACCACTGTACCTACATGAGGGCAGCCTTGGGCCCAAAGGTCGCTTGTTTGATTCCTGGGACCAGCAGGAATAATGTGAGGGGAATTGAGTGAATGAACAGCACTTATCCCTCCCTCTGTAGCATGGCTGAAGTGGCCTTGAGCGAGGCACCTAACCCCCGACTGCTCCCTGGGTGCTGTAGCATAGCTGCCCACTGCTCTGGGTATGTGTGTGTGCTCATTGCTTACATGTGTGTTCACTGCTTCAGATGGGTTAAATGCAGAGGAGGAATTTCACTGTGCTTGAGTGTACATGAGACAAATAAAGGTTTCTTCTTCTTCTTCTTTTACATCACCATGGCCTGAAAGACTGTCCTTAAACAAAGAAGCCCCTACAACAAAAACAGAAATGTTTGGTCATAATGATCAGCACGATGTTTAGAAGACAAAGGATACGGATTTTAATTTGGAGAACCCCATCCCAGCTGTGAAGCATGGGGGTGGCAGCATCATGGTGTGGGGCTGTTTTGCTGGAAAGGGGACTAGTGTCCTTCAGAAAACAGATACTAATACCATGGTGAAGGAGGATTATTCTTCAGAAATACTGAAGAAATGCTGATCTATCAGCCAGAACGTTAAAATTTGGTCACATCTGGTTCTTCTAGCAATATAGTGATTCTAAGAAATCCTCTGAAATTGCAAAAACATGGCTTAAGGACAATAAAATGAAAGTATTGGAGGATCTATGACAAATTCCTGACTTGAATCTCAGAGAAAATTTGTGGACTAAACTGAAAAAAGCAAGGAAACCCCCAAACGTAATAAAATTTTATCAGGAGGAATGAGACACAATTTTGGCAAAGTGTTATGGGAACCTTGTGGAAGGCAACTCCAAAGTGTTTGATTCAAATTAAACAAGCCACCAAATACTAATTGTATGTAAGAGTAGCAAATACTGAGTGCATCTAAACCTTTGACCCACTGAGAATCTGATCCCTTACAAAAAAGAAGTTTATTCAAGTGTGCTTCTAGTAGACTTCTTTTAAACTAAAAATAAGAGCGTATGCTTTCAGTTTACTTTTTATTTACTGATCAGAGATATACTTAATAAAGTTATACATAAGTATACTTGGCTTATACTGAAAAGTATATAGAAAAGTCTAAGTATATTAAGCTTATACTTAAAGTTTTGATCAAGATATACTTAACAAAAGTGTAATAAAGTGTTAAAATATTTGTCCCTTATGTTTAAGTGTACTTGCCCTGTAGTTGGGCTTCAGCATTGTTGACTCTTAGGTATGTCTGTGGTTCCATATAAGGTTTTTGTTTGTTTTTTAATTTCTCCTGAGTGGGATTATTATTTTTTTTTATTAATTTCTTTTTCTTTAGAGCTTCGGCATCAATTTCAGTCGTCCTTGCCATGTTTTTATACTTTGGCATTTAATCCAATGTTGCTTTAAATTTTGATTTTTACAGAAAATGAATATGTTCTTAATCCTGAGTATCTGTTATTATTTTGTGAATTCTTACCTTTATAACTTCATTGTAACTTAAGGTACCAAACACTTAAGTTGTCTCCTGGTAGTGTGCATGAGGTAAGGGTTAGGGCGCGAAAACTAATAGTATACCTAGAAGGGTAATTGCAGTATACTTCAAAACTAAAAAGTGGACTAGATGTATATAACCAGTAACTAATAGTATATTTCCAATATGCTATAAAGTATACTTTTATAAACTAAAAAGTGGACTAGAAGTATAAAACAAGTAAACTCATAGTATATTTCCAGTACACTATGAAGCATGCTTTTGTAAACTAAAAAGTGGACTACAAGTATAGAACTAGTAAACTATTAGTGTATAAGTTTACTTGTGGTTTATTTGCAGTACAAAATAAAAAATACTAGTTGTATACTCCAAGTTTACTTCTCTTAGACTTAAAGTATACTTTTTATAAACTAAAAGTGGGCCATTTTAGTCCCAAGAAGTATTAGATTAGTTTACTAACAAGTATACTGTAAGTACATTGATATCAGTATACTTGGTTCACAAAAGTATACTTCTTTTTGATAAGGGATATAGTAAATAAAAACTGAAATAAATCTGGCTCTTAATTATTATTTTGAAACGCCGTCTTATGGAAATAAAGCAGACGTTCTAATTGACTTAACAAAAGAAATGTACAGTAGCATGAAACGTGTGGTGTGAAAAATGAAGGTGCAAGTAAATGTTTGGCCTCAAGTGTAAACAAACAAGAAGTAGTGTGGAGTTGCTTCTCCATGACATCTATTTTTTACTTTCCCACCGAGTTTCAGTTCCACGTTTTAACTCTAACTACAGTGATTCAGCACCACGCTGAACATGTGCAATACCTAGAAACAATTTTTCCTTTGTATAAAACATAGTCTTTTGCATCTGGTATTTCATTGCTCTCTTCCCCAGTTAGTGAGAAAAGGGAAACAAAATGTAAAAATGAACATCAAATAAACCTTTCTTTTGAAGCGTGTCATAACATTAGTATGTACACTTACCGGTCACTTTAATCGGAACTTGTTCTTGATTCTAAGATCCCTGTTCTTGGCTGCAGGACTGGAACCCAGTGTGATCTTCTGTCTGCTGTTGCATGCTGAGATGCTTTTCTGCTCACCACGGTTGTAAAGAGTGATTATATGAGTTACTATATCCTTCCTGGCAAAAAAGCTCGAACCAATCTGGCCATTTCCCTCTGACCTCTCTTATCAACAAGGCGTTTGTTTCCACCCACAGAACTGTCGCTCACTCAACTCAATGTTTTTTGTTTTTCCGCACCATTCTGTGTAAACTCTAGAGACTGTTGTGTGTGAAAACCCCAGGAGATCAGCAGTTTCTGAAATACTCCAACCAGTCCATCTGGCTCAAACCAACACCCACAGTGCCACAGTGAAAGAAAGTCACACTTTGAGATCACAGTTTTTCCCATGCTGATGTTTGAACATTGTGAACATTAACTGAAGCTCTTGATTTGTATCTGCATAATTTGATGCATTATTTTGCTGTCAAAGGATTGGCTGATTAGGGGCGGCACGGTGGTGTAGTGGTTAGCGCTGTCGCCTCACAGCAAGAAGGTCTGGGTTCGAGCCCCGGGGCCGGCGAGGGCCTTTCTGTGTGGAGTTTGCATGTTCTCCCCGTGTCCGTGTGGGTTTCCTCCGGGTGCTCTGGTTTCCCCCACAGTCCAAAGACATGCAGGTTAGGTTAACTGGTGACTCTAAATTGACCGTAGGTGTGAATGAGAGTGTGAATGGTTGTCTATGTGTCAGCCCTGTGATGACCTGGCGACTTGTCCAGGGTGTACCCCGCCTTTCGCCCGTAGTCAGCTGGGATAGGCTCCAGCTTGCCTGCGACCCTGTAGAAGGATAAAGCGGCTAGAGATAATGAGATGAGATGAGATGGGATTGGCTGATTAGAGAACTGCATCAAACAGACAACAGGTGGATGTATGGGTATTTCTAAAAAAGTGGCCGGTGAGCGTATATGATCAGTATATAATCAAAGTACAACGAATCTCATGTTTGTATTATCTTTCAAAGTTGTCAAACAGTAAATTCATTAAACCGTTGCTTGAGCAGTGAACTAAAGGTTACAACGTGCCGCGGAAAGAGCTGCTGTAAATATCCTGTTGAACAAAGACATTAATGAAGGGATAATCCGAGCTACTTTGGCAGGAGATAGGTCAAGTTGCTTCACAATTATCCAGAGGGCAGTGCACGTGGTGTCACTGTCGTTTTGAAAGGAGGGTGAATGCCCATGGGGAACAGGCTAATGGCACTGGGCAAGAGTGTGTATGTGTGTGCAGGAGTGCTCGGCTGTCCCCCTCTCCTCCTACTCAGGTCACTGGTAATGCACTTGCACTCCGCCCTGGTCTCTGCATGAGGAGGGGGAAGGGAAGGAAAAATAAATAGTAGCTAAAAAAACGCGTCTGGGATCTGAAGGAGGAATGCAGCGGGGCATGGGAATAGCAATCGCCCACGAGGACATTTCAGCCAGCCCTTAAACACCACCTCGGCATCATTAAGCCCTTTTTTTCCTTTTCGTATATCTGCACATCCGTGCTATCGCTCAGACCATCGGTGCAAACAGGGGCTTGAGAAAGAACGAGTGGGCGCCGATTTTGTTCATGTTCGAGGGAAAGAAATGGGAGTCGCTACACGACACCTCCTCTTGCTGTCTCACACAAAAACACACACCCCATGTTCCTCACTGTCTCCAGGGACTTTCCTCCTTCCCTGGAGACAGGAAGGCCTATCCTCTGAGCCACGTCCATGCGCTCCTGTACTCCAGACAATTTATTTGAAGCGTGGGAAGTAGGAGAGAGGAGGGATGCAGGGTGTCGTTTGAGGGTTTAAGGATGACAAAGTCTTGGGTCCAGCAGTGGGGAAAGATGGACAGAGCACATCTTTCCCACGATAAGCGAAGGCCAGGGGGGTCTAAATGCTCCAATGTGCAGGAATTGATGCTTGCAGGGGAATGATGACAAGACCCCTGTGTCAAGTTAGGAGGGAGGAAGATAAGGCTCAAGCTCATTAGTTTTTGGGTAACATTAATAGGGCCGATAGTGAAAAAGAGAAGATAGGTCAAAGCGAGTGAGCCTCTGAGTCTAATATGTATTACCAAGGCCAAGTATAACAACTTATACTTAACTTTTGAACATGACTTTTTTTGGAAAAGCAGAAGATGCTACATTGCTCTGCTGCTATGAAGAATCTAGCAAACATCTAGTAAATTACAAAAATGAATAGATCGTGTGCATACAGTTCTGGTCAGAGGTTTACATACACGGACATGAATGTCATCATGGACGAGCGTCATAGCAGTATTGGGCTTTCAGTGATTTATTTGAACCGTTCTTTTTCTTTGGCAGAATGATTGTACAACATAGATCTTTAATTACAAAAATAATTTGGTCTATCAGTTGTAATTTATTATTTGTTTTCTGAAATCAACACAATTATACACACAGCACACCTAATATTTGGTTAAATGTCCCTTAGCAGGTTTCACCTTGATCAGACGCTTTTGGTAGCCATCAACAAGCTTCTGGCAGAATTCTGGTTGGATATCTGACCATTCTTCTTGGCAGAATTAGTAGAGTTCAATTAAATTTGTGTGTTTCTTGGAGCAGACCGGTCTTTTAAGCACAGGCCATGTATTTTCGATAGGGTTGAGTTAAGGATTTATTTTAAGCTTAATGGTAGCCTGCTGTATCCATTCCACAACCACATTTGATGTGTGTTTGGGATCATTGTCCTGTTGGAACACGCAATTGTGTCCAAGTTTCTGATGGTTTGAGGTTATGCTGAAGAATGCTGAGGTAGTCCTTGTTCGACTGGCAGCAAAGCAGCCCCAGAACATGATGCTTCCACCACCGTGCTTAACAGTTGGTACAGTGTTCCTTTGTACCTCTGGTCATTGTGGCCAAACAACTCAATCTTTGTCTCAACTGACCATAACACTTTCCTCCAGAAAGCTTTTTCTTTGTCTGTGTGGTTAGCTAGTGTTCCAGCAGCTTCCAATTCATGGCAGGCATGTGCCTTGATGGTTCATGGGTTGTTCCTGATTATCTGGACTAATTTCCTCTCAAGTGAGGGGGACAGTTTGGGTCTTCTTCTAGCAAAGTATCTTTGCAAAGTGGCTACACCCCTAATAACGTGTACTTATGTACGATTGTTTGAATTGATTATCCTGGAATCTGTTCTTG
Source organism: Neoarius graeffei (assembly GCF_027579695.1). Lineage (NCBI taxonomy): Eukaryota > Metazoa > Chordata > Actinopteri > Siluriformes > Ariidae > Neoarius > Neoarius graeffei. The sequence goes on from NC_083577.1 coordinate 28,256,869, forward strand.
TTTAGAAATGGCTTCAAGAGACATTCCTGAGTCTGTAAATCTGTGATCCTCTTTGTCAGATCTGCACTGAACTCATTGGACTTTTCCTTTGTACTGTGTGTTGATCAATCTAGTGAGTGCTGTCAATCAAAACCTTTTTTTTGTGTTATGCACAAAGAAGCTACTAGCTGTAGTCAATCATGATCTCTAACAGGAAGTTAAGAGGCCTTGGGCTTGGCAGGTTAAAAGATATTTTGAAACTTTCAGCAGCACTGAATTAAGAATCTAAGGCTACGTTTACATTAGACCGTATCTGTCTCGTTTTCTTCGCGGATGCACTGTCCGTTTACATTAAAACGCCTGGAAACGCCGGGAAACGGGAATCTGCCAGCGTCCACGTATTCAATCCAGATCGTGTCAGCTCCGGTGCTGTGTAAACATTCAGAATACGCGGATACGCTGTGCTGAGCTCTAGCTGGCGTCTCATTGGACAACGTCACTGTGACATCCACCTTCCTGATTCACTGGTGTTGGTCATGTGACGCGACTGCTGAAAAATGGCGCGGACTTCCGCCTTGTATCACCTTTCATTAAAGAGTATAAAAGTATGAAAATACTGCAAATACTGATGCAAATACTGCCCATTGTGTAGTTATGATTGTCTTTAGGCTTGCCATCCTTCCACTTGCAAGTAGTAAGTGATATGCACTGGGATCTCACACACAGCGGCTCAGTCCCGAATCGTGGCTTGTGCACTTCACTCGCGCGCTGTGTGAGCTGCGCAGGGCCGGAGTGCGCACCCTCCAGAGGGCACTCGCTGTTCAGGGCAGAGTGATTTGGAGCGCAGGATGCCTGCGGAGCCGAGCGTATCCGTGTATTGGCGTTGCTGTGTGCACGCAAATCGTGTATTGGCGTTGCTGTGTGCACACTAATCGTTTTAAAAACGTTAATCTGATGATCGGCTGATACGGTCTAATGTAAACATGGGCTAAGTGGGTGCATATACATTTTTTACCCTGTCTTCCATCCATTATCCATAACCATTTATCCTGTACAGGGTCAAGGGCAAGCTGGAGCCTATCCCAGCTGACTATGGGTGAGAGGCAGGGTACACCCTGGAGAAGTTGCCAGATCATCTCAGGGCTGACACATAGAGACAAACATCTTGCCACACTCACACCTACGGTCAATTTAGAGCCACCAATTAGCCTAACCTGCATGTCTTTGGGCTGTGGCGGGAAAACGGAGCACCCAGAGGAAACCCACGCGGACACGGGGAGAACATGCAAACTCCACACAGAAAGGCCCCTGTCGACTACTGGGTTTGAACCCAGAACCTTCTTGCTGTGAGGCAACAGTGCTAACCATTACACCACCATACCCTGTATTGGGCTCGGAAAATAAATTAAAACTTGTGAACCAAAATCTTGTTTTTCATGCTGTACAATCATTCTGCCACAGAAAAAGAACAGTTCAAAGAAATAATTGAAAGCAGAATATTGCCATGACACTCATGTCCCTGTATATAAACGTCTAACCGCAACTGTATGTTGCAATTTGCGTTGAACGTTTGAACAGGAGTTGGGAAATGAGGCCAGGGAAATGAAGTGATTATTGTTATTTAAAATTTACTTCTACTTCTTGTCAATTAAGTTAGTTGCTTACTGTGTGTGTGTGTGTGTGTGTGTGTGTGTGTGTGTGTGTGTGTGTGTGTGTGTGTGTGTGAAAGACAGAAAGAGAGAGAGAGAGAAAGGAGGTCAATGAACATTTTGGAAGCAACTCAAAAGCTCAAATGAGAACACTGTCAAAGTGAGGGATGGATGTTTATAAAAGTGCTGCGAGAATGATAAAAGTTCATTGGAAAGCGATTCGTTTGTTTCATAATTTCAAATTGTCCCTTCATGTCCTATCAGAATTCTGTGTGTGGCTACTGTTTTTACTGAGATGAAAAGGGAAGGCTGAATTATGATGGATTTCACGATCCATAAATCAACTTAGCAGGCTTTAAGCATAAGACTTGGAGAGAATACCAAAAGAAATAGGCCTGCACCAATAAAGAGAGAGAGAGAGAGAGTGAGCAACTAAACAAATTCCCTGATTATATGTACACTACAAGCTAATTAACAAATTTCTAATTGAGAACAAGTTGCATAATTATCTAATAAAGACACAAAACATCGTTTTTCCACTGCCCCCCCCCCCCTTTTTTTTTTCCAGATGCTTAAACAGTCAGTTCCATTTAAGAAGTTTTATCTGCAGGTTGGTTTAATTATGCAAACGAGCTCCCGTCTTTGCCCAACCTATGCTTTGATGTTCTCTAATTGTTGAGATCATCAAAGACGTAATAGACACTTGCTGGGAATAAATCCAACACTTGTTTTCATTAAGGGAGCTTCAAGTTAATGAAGGTAGAAGTAATTAAAAATGGATGAATCTCAATGTGTTTAACTGGAAGATTTATTTCAACATTTGGCTTGGGAAAACGAACATGGCTGCGGTAGGAACTCAAACACAAGGAGATCTGAGAGTCTAATCCTCTAGATTGTCAGCAGGCGAATTTTCTGATCAGATTCACACTAGACTTTTCTTTAAAAGTTGTGCAAACGTGACGATCAAAGATAACCATTCTCTGAGCTCTGATTTTCTGGGCCATACACTGTCTTTCAGTACATATTTACAGCTCAAGCATTAATAACAAGAACAATAAACAACATGTGTGACTGTGACTGTGATGATTTTTTTGCTTCCCAGCTCTTCGGCTTATCTCTGCGTTCGATTAAAATTCATACTATAAACCACAATATTTACGTAGATACAATATATACACCCACCGGCCACTTTAATAGAAACGTGTTCTTGATTCTAAGGTTCCTGTTCTTGGCTGCAGGACTGGAACCCACTGTGGTCTTCTGCTGTTGCATGCTGAGATGCTTTTCTGCTCGCCACATTTAGATATGAGTTACTATATCCTTCCTGTCAAAAAAGCAGGGGTGGGTTTCCCAAAAGCCTCTTAATGCTAAAAGCAGTTTAACTAGGAGAGTGTTCATTGTGATGCTTGCGCTACCATTTAGCGATGATCTTTGTGCTACGATGCTTTTGGGAAACCCACTCCTGTCCATTTCCCTCTGACCTTCTCTTATCAACAAGGCGTTTGTTTCCACCCACAGAACTGTCCCTCACTCAACTTAGTGTTTTTTGTTTTTTGCACCATTCTGTGTAAACTCTAGAGACTGTTGTGTGTGAAAACCCCAGGAGATCAGTAGTTTCTGAAATACTCCAACCAGTCCATCTGGCTCAAACCAACACCCACAGTGCCACAGTGAAAGAAAGTCACACTTTGAGATCACAATTTTTCCCGTTCTGATGTTTGAAATGAACGTTGACTGAAGCTCTTGATTTGTATCTGCATGATTTTATGCATCGTGCTGCTGTCGAAGAATTGGCTGATTAGAGAACTGCATAAAACAGACAGCAGGTGGATGGATGGGTGCTCCTAATAAAGTGGCCAGTGAGTGTATGCTTCATGCTCAACAGACTCTTCAATCATGGTATATTTGCCAAATGTGGATTCTTAAGGAGCTTCACCATTCTGAATGATGGACTTACCACCGTGTTCCCCTTGATTCTTATAATGCTAAAGCTCTAAAGGTTATGATATCTGGACTGTACCTTGATGCTCTTTTTTAATTATCTCATCTCATCTCATCTCATTATCTCTAGCCGCTTTATCCTTCTACAGGGTCGCAGGCAAGCTGGAGCCTATCCCAGCTGACTACGGGCGAAAGGCGGGGTACACCCTGGACAAGTCGCCAGGTCATCACAGGGCTGACACATAGACACAGACAACCATTCACACTCACATTCACACCTACGCTCAATTTAGAGTCACCAGTTAACCTAACCTGCATGTCTTTGGACTGTGGGGGAAACCGGAGCACCCGGAGGAAACCCACGCGGACACGGGGAGAACATGCAAACTCCGCACAGAAAGGCCCTCGCCGGCCACGGGGCTCGAACCCGGACCTTCTTGCTGTGAGGCGACAGCGCTAACCACTACACCACCGTGCCGCCTTTTTTAATTATTATTATTATTATTATTATTGCATGGGCAGCACGGTGGTGTAGTGGTTAGTGCTGTCGCCTCACAGCAAGAAGGTCCGGGTTCGAGCCCCGTGGCCAGCGAGGGCCTTTCTGTGTGGAGTTTGCATGTTCTCCCCGTGTCCGTGTGGGTTTCCTCCGGGTGCTCCGGTTTCCCCCACAGTCCAAAGACATGCAGGTTAGGTTAACTGGTGACTCTAAATTGACCGTAGGTGTGAATGTGAGTGTGAATGGTTGTCTGTGTCTATGTGTCAGCCCTGTGATGACCTGGCAACTTGTCCAGGGTGTACCCCGCCTTTCGCCCGTAGTCAGCTGGGATAGGCTCCAGCTTGCCTGCGACCCTGTAGAACAGGATAAAGCGGCTACAGATAATGAGATGAGATTATTATTGCATTTTAGGAAGGAGACTTGTATGTCAGTCTTTTGTAACACACAGAGCCATCACTACTTTGTTGAGACTTTTGGGAAAGTCTTCAGGACAGAAGGCTTTATAGTATCTATATAACATGACAAGTTGCATTTTTTGGTCTTTTTATCTTCAAGAAAAAGGAAAAACGAGGCTGGTGAGAGAAGTGCTGTTTATAGATATTTGTTGTTGTTGTTTGTCCCTCGTAATCAAGGATGACCATAGACTCCTGGATTCAGTGACGGGGCTGGTGGGTCCGCAGATGGCTAACAAGTCCAATGTGGGCCGGGAAAGCTCTCCCACATGTTGTACACAGGTGGGTGGCTGTGGTGCTCTGGGAAGTGTTATCTCCCATTTTCCAGGCTCTACACTATTTCTCTGCAGCAGTAGTTCTTTTGTTTTCAGCATTGTGGGCACCGGTGTGGATTAGGCTGCACCACTTTGATCGACTTTGGGCAAGTAGTTCCCAGGTGTTGACATTAATGTTAAGGTCCTTCAATGATGATTTGCGCCAGTCTTTGAACCAGACAGTCTTTGTCCTCCAACTGAGCACTTGCCCCTGCTGACCTCACCATAGAGCAGTTGCTTTGGGATGCGGTGGTCAGGCATGCGGCTGACATGCCCAGCCCATCTCACCTGTGCATTTTGCAAGAGGGTGAAGAGGCTTGGGATGTTGGCCTGCTGGAGCACTTCAGTATCTGGGATCTTTTCTTGTCAAGTCTTGACTTGCACGATACTTGGATTATAGTGAGGAAGGACTGTGCTGGTAAATGCCAACCTCACTCTCTCGTCCCGAACTTCCGAGTCCAGTACCAAGGCATGGCCAAGACACCTGGGGGAGACTGGGATGCAATGGGATGACCAGGGCAATCTGTGTGTCATGCCGTGCTCGAAGATGCGCGTCCCATGGCTAAGCAGGTTTGAATTCGGGGTTTCCTTCCCCTAGACAGACTGCCTTCCAAGGCTAACAAGCTCCGTCTACCCGAGTGCTATTTGCCCATAGCTGGGGGTCTGGTTCATGGGCATCAGGGTGTGTCCACACACCAGTGGGCTATGCATGCCGCATGTCTGGGAACCAGACTGCCTCCGGGCTCCCTGCAGTTTAGCCTGGGGCCTTGTGGTGCCCAGTTTCCGTCTGTAGCCACACGGAGGCACTACATAGGACTTGCTGTGGAGAGGTGATGTACTGGCAGGAGAGACTTACGCACTTGGCTGTCTTTTTGCGCTAGCCAGCGGTGAGGGCTGAAAGCGAGAGGTGGCAAACACACTAATGCTATGCCTACACACTCGACACATCACGCAGCCATTTACAGAGTTATAGTTATTTTAATGTCAATGATAACAGGACATATTCTGTTTCTGGGCATTCCACAACTTTAAGCTTTGCAATGTACAAATCAAAGGTATGTCATTCTTTAATAAAAAATATTTTATCTTGAGGACAAAATTGTGTCTAAAATTTTGACAAGTTGTTTGATTTTAAGATGAAGTGCATTGAAATGACAGTAATTGGCGGTAGGAAACTACACACACCCTTGTTCTCTTATCTGTGTGTTTCAATGATTGCCATCACTCAGGGCATATAAGCCAGGAGGAAGACAGGTTGCACTTACCTTTTAGATATTAGACAGGAATTAGACACGGGTTAGCATATCCATGTGGTGGAGAAAGAGAGAGAGAGATTGTTTGTATATGTTTGTCCACCATGCAGTCAGTACTGAACTCCCTCAGAATAAACATGCTTTCTCTTATACATCATCATTCAGTACCTTCTGTTTTACTCTGCTTTACCTCACGCTTTATTGTTTTAAGTAATTTCACACCTAATACAGTATATTATATGGACACGAGTGTTTTCCTGGGAAATCTGCCACTCGTATTTTTCGTACAAACTCCGTCTGGGACATCGAGAGCCAAAACCATGACATAAATCTCTATATGTCACTCATGAAGAAATTGGTGAATTGTTTTGAGAAACTTGGGTACTTTTTACATTCTAGGCATTTAGCAAGCACTCTTGTCCAGAGTTACGTACAATATACCTGGGGTTAGATGACTTGCTCAAGGGCACTTCAGCCATTCCTGCTGGTCCAGGGAATTGACCCAGTTACCTTTTGGTCCCAAAGTTGCTTCTCTAACCATTAGGCCATTTTTGCTTATGAACATATCGATATAATAAAAAGAAAATCACATGTTGATATGAAGTTTATCTTCTCATGCTGATAAACTTGCATTTTTCATACCAAATACATCACAGATCTGAGTGACATATTTAAATAGTGTTGGCTGGCTTTGAGTGGTATATCAGATATATTCCATTCAGCGAGCATGATATTGAACGGCTTGAAGACGAGTTAGTTGAATGGAATATATCTGATATACCACAAAAAAGCCAGCCAATATTATTATAATAATAATAATAATAATAATTATTATTATTATTATTATTATTATACATTCCTTTTGGTGTTCAACACATCTTTCTTTTTCAAAATTCTCTCAAAATCTTCCATATTTAACAAAGCAAACCTGGCAGCCATGTTTGTTTACAGATCATCACAGTCGCTCACTAGTGCGGAAGTTTTACGTGTATTACATACGGTATCACAGCAGCTCCGACGTGTGATGTCATGTTGTCTTGACAACCATGCAATATTGTAAACCATATTCGACGCTTATTCTCCATTGGGTAGAGTGACGTAATAGACGTAGGATAAGCGATATGCGAACAACATTGCATGCTATCAAACCAAATGAATGGAACCAGCTAGAAGGGAATAGAACACATGTTTTTATTCCATCAAAAAAGTGTCCTGTATGTATAATAATTACTGCTATTTCATTCAGATGACATCACTCCCAGTGTTTTTTCCGCTGACTAGACGTACGTTGTCAAATGGCGAACCAGTTAAAAATTAAAGTCCTTTTGATTCACTTGCGGGATTTTTTTTTTTTTTTCGTGGATGTGTCCATATAATGTAAAGAACATTACACATGGTGGTGTGAAGACATGAAGTTTATCTTCTCATGTTGAAACATTATTTCACCCACTTACTTCTCTCAATATTTTCACCACTTGAAGATAAACTTCATATCTTCGTGCAACTGTGTAATATCCTCCATATATGCTAGCATTAATTCTTTCTTGGGCAAGAACAAACATCATCTCAGCGTTTGTTTATTTATTTATTTATTTATTTAGGGAGGAAAAAAGTCATCCTATAACCTGTTACTATTATTTTGACACACGTCACCAGTCCATAAGCCTTGCTAAAGTCTAAGACTAAGTGTCCTATTAAATCCGAAATAAATAGGGCTTTAAAAAGGTAATGCATTAAGTGTGTGTGTGTGTACGTGCGTAAAGTGCCCTTTAATACGCTTTGCCTGGGAATGGCCAGATATGGACAGATGTGTCTGGGGGTTTACTAATGCTTCCCAAAACAGGTTTTTATTTTGCCCTGTAGGATTTCTCACTACACTACTGTAATGTCGTGAGGTCACACAAACGTAGCATTTGCATCGCTGCCGAAATGTCTTAAATGGTTTCCTGCTTTGCACGCTCATATGGCTTTGTTTACTGCGGGCTCCCAGAGATCTGAGGTTCCCACAAATCTTGAGCACAAATGTTTTAGTTTAGCACAAAATGTATTTTGTTTATCTGGCTTGTTCATATTATCTATGGGAATCCCAAATGAAAACGATCATTTCCCAGTGTCACTTCACTTGTAAACCTTGTTCATGTTCCCTTTATTTGTAACAAAATACTATGTACGTTATAACCAGTCAATCTTTTTCTTTTCTTTTTTTTTCTACAGTGGCTGAAAAACAGATATAAGAACATAAACATAGTCCAAACCTATGCTCTAAAGCAAAAGATAACTCACCCTACTGTTATCCACTTTGTTGGGGTCTGGATATGATCTCTTATTTCCTGGATTTGAGAGATCAGATAAGGATTGTGGGTCTCACATTGAGACTCCTGCTTTTTCTCATGTACAAAACAAGTATTACCTGTGTCAGAGCATTGAAACACTCACGCTGTGAGTAATGTGTTGCAAAAAAAAAAAAAAAAACCTTGACAACGCATATTATATTTCTGTTCCAATTGCAGAAAATCCGCTTTTCTGTTATACGTGTCCAACTTTCAATCCTTGTTTCCAAAACAGTATTTCTTTTTTTGTGTGAGAACGTTTAACACGTCATTTTGATGCTCTTGTAATGCTGTCAGCACTTCATTAACCATTTTTTTGCTGAACGCTGACAACTGATATTAACACCTGATTGCTTTTGCTCCAAAACACATGAGAAAATAAACCTTGAGGATCTCTGAGGGGGTTTTGTAAGTGTCAGATCCTACATTTTCAAACAAATAAGACCAAAAAAAAAAAAAAAACAGGCTGTATTTGTTATCAATTGAGTCATCCATAGTCGTTCTGGAAGGTTTCGTGTGTATCATTGACCTCCTCTATACTCCGATACGGCCGTTCACTTCAGAGCCAAAGAGGAAATAAAATTCTGTCTTGCGGGTTCGAAGAGATATGTAAGTCATGACAGAATGCATGTTCTTCTTGAGGTTGGGTAATGATAAGGTTCAGTTTGCCTGGAGGAAGGTTAGAAGGCTTTTTCGCTCTTGATGCATTTCCAGCAATCGCAGCCCCTTGTCATTTTGATATTAAACACTTGATATTAAATGCTTTACTGATTTATGTGCTTGGTTTGTTCTTTCCCACCTTGCGGAAAGTCAAAGAAAATGTCAGAGCAATACTTGTGTCAGCGCAGTCAACATCAAAATCTACTCATTTGGTATTTCCGAATGGTTTCCTTATTACTTACAGTAACAGTCATGGTAGAAGGGACTTAACCAACATTCGTACATACTGAGAATTCAGATGCGGTCAAGGTCCATTTACTAACTCAGGCAGCATGGTGGTGTAGTGGTTAGCACTGTTGTATCACAGCAAGAAGGTTCTGGTTTTGAACCTCATGGTCAAGGGGGCCTTTCTGTGTGGAGTTTGCATGTTCTCCCTGTGTCTGCATGGGTTTCCTCTGGGTTCTTCAGTTTCCCCCACAGTCCAAAGACATGCAGTAGGTTGACTGGCTACTCTAAATTGCCTATAGACCCCTTTCACTGACGTCACCCGAAACCGGAAGTAAACAGACCCTGCGCCATTTTGGAAGACCAACAAACTTGTGATAAGGGGATAATAACGGCAGCGGTATGTGAACCCACGAGAATAAAGTGGAGTGGCAAACGACTTAAACAAACAAATCTGAGCTGTTTTATTTATGATTTATTGGCCCAACAGTAGACTTGAAAGAAACCTGTGTGAGACTTGGCAAAAAACTGTGGACATAATGGATAAGTCTGTGCATGATCTGCGGACACTTTGAGGTAAGCAAACGCAAGAAATTCAGATTTTAAAACATGCTTAAATGGCCCCAAGTTGATAACTGTATGAGGAGCAAGCCTCCCAGACTTCTACAATTTAATAATAATAATAATTTAGGATGGTTTGGGGCTTGCTCGCTGCTGCCAGGTTGGTTGTTGAGTAGCCTGACTGTTTTTTTTTTTTTCTTGCGTGTGGTATCATTGTTGACGCGAGGTTGTTTTTTGAACATGCCAATGCGGACACGATTTCCCCTGATGAGTTATGACTTCAGACGCGATGCGTGTGTGGAGTCCGCATGATATGTGCGCAAGATAGGCTTCTCATGTGTTTGGAGATCCGCGCTCTGAGACAAGCGCAAGCACACACACCCCCAAGGGAAAAAAAGGGGCCCCCCGAAAATATCGGCATAGTTCGAACACTGAGTGTAGGTACTGGGTGTAAACAACAAATAGTTTACAATGTCTGGGTAGCAAACAGATGGCAGAATTGGTGTCCGGTCCTCCTTATGTTTCCATTCTCCCTTGCCGCGAGTCTTATCATATGGGTCAAACCTATCAATCACAGCCAGTTTCTCCACATACCGTGCCCTTTCTGCAGCTGGTAATGTACTCACATAACCAGAATTATCATCCATCATGTCACTTTACTCTCGCTCGTACTTTGTTTTATATTGTGAGCGCATGTACTTGGTCTTCCAATATGGCGCCTAACAAAATCTCGCAGCGCGGTGACGTCATGTGAAAGGGGTCTATAGGTGTGAATGGTTGAGAGGAGAAAACCTCTGTAATAATCCATTAGAAGGCAATGGGAAACCACCTAGAAACTTTCATGGTTGGAAGAAAAAAGCTGTCAGGGTGGCCATATCACTATAGTGATAACCATCCATCCATTATCCGTAACCGTTTATCCTCTGCAGGGTCATGGGCAAGCTGGAGCCTATCCCAGCTGACTATGGCTGAGAGGTGGGGTACACCCTGGACAAGTCTCCAGATCATTGCAGGGCTGACACATAGAGACAAACAACCATTCACACTCACATTCACATCTACGGTCAATTTAGAGCTACCAATTAACCTAACCTGCATGTCTTTGGACTGTGGGCAAAACCGGAGCACCTGGAGGAAACCCACGCAGACACGGGAAGAACATGCAAACTCCACACAGAAAGGCCCTCGTTGGCCACTGGGCTGAAACCCAGAACCTTCTTGCTGTGAGGCGACACCACCGTGCCATCTACTATAGTGATATGAGAAATCGAAACTATCATTAAAAAACAAGACAAGCAGATGAATGTGAGAGCATCATGGACAAGCAAGGAAGCATACTGTTCCAAGTCCTGCTTGGCAAAGGAACCCTAAGAATTCCTCAAACCCTAAGTCACCCCATGGAGCTGAGAGCTGGATACCCCACCCTTCTTGTCTTCTCTCTTATCCTCACCATCCTGGTCCCAGATCTGTGAGTCAGTCTCTGGGGATCACTTAAGGTGGGAAGATACAGGAAACAGTCTGTGTGTTTATGAGGCCAACCCAATCTCGCACCAAATTTACAAGAAGTCCTGCTTCTCATTTTAACTGTAACCACTTGTAACTCTTCACTCCGAGTTCTGACACCATTTTGGTGTGGTGGAGGAGGGCTATACTTACCCAGATGAATTCTTACGCTCAAACTCATTTTCCATGTGTTCACTAAAAATCATCCACGTATCTGATGACTCCCAGGCACAGTTTCTCATTCTAAATGATATTTTTGCTACATCCCACCCGACAGCACTTACCGTCTTAAGGTGTTTTAAGCTTTCTGGATGACTTCCCAGAGGGGGAAGCCAGACGCATCCTGGTGACATGAAACAGCCAAATTACTGGGGCCTTTCCTATCTCAAGGGAGAATTGCTGATCTTTGCTTATTTAGTTTGTGGGACGAGAAGCTTTTTTCAACGTGAACTTCAGGATAAGAAGATAACAGAGCCACTGAGGCCCAGCATTCATCAGTTTTAAGGTAAAAGGGCCTTTAAAAAATGTGTACGGGGTCAGAGGAGCACTGTTTGTGTTTTCTCATCATATCATACTCAACAGCTGCATGAACTCTTTATTGAAGAGGCCTCTGGGAGACGCAGTATGTGGACATGAGCACAGCAACCCTGTGAAATCAGTCACATGCTCATTTGTGGACACAAATAAGACTGTTCTGTGATACAAAATAATCCCTAAGCACCTACAAGGGTTTAGTCCTTTCCTTGAAGTCTTTGCTTCTAATATACATCTGCTTAAAAAAAAAAATTCGCACAGACACCTGTTGGAAGAAATGGAAGTGACCGAGATGAGAAGTTAAGCTGCGAGAGCAATCCTTGTGATCTGGACCCATAGCGACCCAAACAATCTCTGACATAAAATTCTCCTGAAATCTTTTTTTAAGTTTTTATTTATTTATTTATTTTTTTAAGGCTGCACAGCTGACAACTTGCAACATAAAATGCTAACATTTTAAATGTATGCAGTGCGGTATCTACTTCATACAGCACTCTGGAAATTAAACTTCAACAAAACAGACATTGCAATCTGCTGGAAAGCTGCTGGAAAGCAAAATGAGCTCAGCACGATAATATTTTCAACCAAGAGGACAGCAACCTCATGCATGTTCACAAGAGATGCAAAAAAAAAAAAAAAAAAAGACACTTTATCTAGCAAAACAAAACACAAGATGATGGCACCTTATATGGCCATTGTAAAGTGATTGCAAGAGAAAAGGAGATATTTAAAGCGACAGAAGTGAAAAGGAGAAAATATTTATCATTTGTGCGTCACCAGGCTTGTGGTGCACTCCAGTATGCAGGGTAAGAAGGTCGTCAGAATTAGGGCGTGTTACAAAGCAGGGAAATGGGGAAATAAAATATGAGGACACACACATATCTCTCTCTCTCTCACTCTATCTCACTTGGCTCCCTCCATATCATTACCTCATATGTCCTCGAGGACTGGAGATTGAATGAAGAGGCAGAAATAACAGATACTAATTTGTAGTTCATGAAACTTGGTGCTCTCTGAATCTATGGATTTCAATAGTGATCTTGGCCTTCTAATACCGACAGTGTTTTGCAAAAGTATTCATCCCCCTTGATGTTTGTCCTGTTTTGTCGCATTACAAGCTGGAATTAAAATGGATTTTTGGAGGGTTAGCACCATTTGATTTACACAACACTTTAAAGGTGAAAATTGTTGTTTTATTGTGACACAAACAATAATTAAGATGAAAAAAAAAAAACAGAAATCTGGAGTGTGCATAGGTATTCACCCCCTTTCATATGAAACCCCTAAATAAGAACTGGTCCAACCAATTCACTTCATAAATCACATAATTAGTTGATTAAGATCCACCGGTGTGCAATCAAAGTGTCACATGATCTGTCACATGATGTCTGTATAAATCAGCCTGTTCTGGAAGGACCCTGACTCTGCAACACTACTAAGCAAGCAACATGAAAACCAAGGAGCCTCCAAACAGGTCAGAGACAAAGTTGTGGAGAAGTATAGATCAGGGTTGGGTTAAAAAAAAAAAAAACTTTGAATATCCCAGGGAGCACCATTAAATCCATTATAGCAAAATGGAAAGAATACGTCACCACTACAAACCTGACAAGAGAAGACCACCCACCAAAACTCATAGACCGGGCAAGGAAGGCATTAATCAGAGATGCAACAAAGACACCAAAGATAACACTGAAGGAGCTGCAAAGATCCACAACAGAGATGGGAGTATCTGTCCATAGGACCACTTTAAGCCGGACACGCCACAGAGTGGGGCTTTATGGAAGAGTGGCCAGAAAATGTCATTGCTTAAGAAAACGCATTTGGAGTTTGCCCAACAGCACGCGGCAGACTCCCTAAAAGATTCTCTGGTGAGATGAGACTAAAATTGGACTTTTTGGCCATCATGGGAAACGCCATGTGTGGCGCAAACCCAACACCCTGAGAACACCATTCCTACAGTGAAGCATGGTGGTGGCAGCATCATGCTGTGGGGATAATTTTCATCTGCAGGGACAGGAAAGCTGGTCAGGACAGAAGGAAAGATGGATGGCACAAAATACAGGGCAATTCTGGAGGAAAACCTGTTTGAGTCAGCCAGATGTTTGAGGTGGGGTTTACATTAGACCGTATCAGCGGATCATCAGATTAACGTTTTTAAAACGATTAGTGTACACACAGCAACACCAATACACGATTCGCCTGCACACAGCAACGCCAATACACGGATACGCTCGGCTCCGCAGGCATCCTGCGCTCCAAATCACTCCGCCCTGAACAGCGAGTGCCCTCTGGAGGGTGCGCACTCCGGCCCTGCGCAACTCACAGAGCATGCGAGTGAAGTGCACGAGCAGTAATTCGGGACTGAGCCGCTGTGTGTGTGCTCTCAGTGCATATCGGGTATGCGCGTCACTTACGACTTGCAAGTGTAAGGATGGCAAGCCTAAAGACAATCATAACTACACAATGGGCAGTATTTGCATCAGTATTTGCAGTATTTTCATACTTTTATACTCTTTAATGAAAGGTGATACAAGGCAGAAGTCCGCGCCGTTTTTCAGCAGTCGCGTCACATGACCAACGCCAGCGAATCAGGAAGGTGGATGTCACAGTGACGTTGTCCAATGACGACGCCAGCTAGAGCTCAGCACAGCGTATCCGCGTATTCTCAATGTTTACACAGTACCGGACCAGACACGATCTGGATTGAATACGTGGACGCTGGCGGATTCCCGTTTCCCGGCGTTTCCAGGCGTTTTAATGTAAACGGACAGTGCATCCGCAAAGAAAACGAGACAGATACGGTCTAATGTAAACTTGGCCTGAGACTGGGACGAAGGTTTACATTCCAGCAGGACAATGACCCTAAACATACTGCTAAATCTACACTAGAGTGGTTTGAAGTGAAACCTTTTAATGTCTTGGAATGGCCTAATCAACGCCCAGACGTCAATCCAATTGAGAATCTGTGGCATAACTTGAAGATTGCTGTACACCAACACAACCCATCTAACTTGAAGGCGTTGGAGCAATTTTGCCTTGAGGAATGGGCAAAAATCCCAGTGGCCAAATGTGCTGACACATACAGTACAACCATTAAAACCTACAGTCAATTTAGAGGCACCAATTAGCCTAACCTGCATATCTTTGGACTGTGGGGGGAAACTAGAGTGCCCGGAGGAAACCCACACAGCCTTCACACAGAAATGCCCCTGTCAGCCGCTGGGCTCGAACCCAGAACCTTCTTGCTGTGGGGCAACCACTACACCACTGTGTCACCCATGTTTAGTAAAGGCAAGGTTTGCATTTTTCTTAAGACATTGTTTGCGTGAAAAGAAATAAAATTCAAACAAAAACAGCAAATTGTATTTGAATTCATATGAGATCAAGTTTGTGTATGGTGCTTTCAAGAGATGTTCTCTAACTTCATTTAGATCAGATTAATATTTAACAGCAGTATATTTATGAGCAGCTTCTCATGGTACTCCTCCCACTGCTGTGTTTTATAGAAGGAAATTAATTAAAGGTCATAATCTAAACAGTTCAGCACTCTTGGACTGTTAATCTGATCATGGACAGAGTGATAAATAAGTATATTCACACTTAGTAGTGTAATGAAATCTCAGAAGTTTAAAAAAAACGTTCTTCAAAACCAGGATTGAAAGGTTGATTTAAAGATGTATGTAATAAAAAGAGAATCAAACTCCAGAACACAGTCGAAATGAAACGTAATCTCGGCTTTGTTCACTAAACCTGAGTCCCTGAGTCACCAACTGTTTTGATGAGAACCTGGTTCACATAATGAAAGGTGGAGTCGATCGTTCACTGATTCGTTATCATGTTTTCCGCTTATTAAGTCATGCAGCCAGCATGAGACTCTTTGCCAGGGGAGAATCAAAGCTAACTCACTATAATCAGGTAATTAGGGCTATTTAATGTAATTGTTTTCAGCTCCACACCACAAACCAGATTTCCTTGATCTTTCATTATTATTATTTTTATTATTCATTTATTCATTCATCTTCACTAACCACTTTATCCCGGTCAGGGTTGCGTGGATCCGGAGCCTATCCCAGGAACACCGTGTGCAAGGCAGTCCATCACAAGGCACACACACACACACTCATTCACATCCTTGTGCAACTTAATGCAGAATTGATAGTATGTTTTACACTACATACAGTATACAGTATAACTCATCTCCACTATGTTTGATTTCTAGAGTGTCATGTTACACTGCAAAAAATTCAAAACTGAATTTGAGGAGAAAATTACTTAATATGAGTGAAATTATCTTGCTGCATGGACAGATATTTTTTATTTGATAAGACATCTTAGAATACAGTGGTGCTTGAAAGTTTGTGAACCCTTGAGAATTTTCTATATTTCTGCATAAATATGACCAAAAACATCATGAGATTTTCACACAAGTCCTAAAAGTAGATAAAGAGAACCCAGTGAAACAAATAAGACAAAAATTTTATACTTGGTCATTTATTTATTGAGGGAAATGATCCAATATTACATATCTGTGAGTGGCAAAAGTATGTGAACCTTTGCTTTCAGTATCTGGTGTGACCCCCTTGTGCAGCAATAACTGCAACTAAACGTTTGCGGTAACTGTTGATCAGTCCTGCACACCGGCTTGGAGGAATTTTAGCCCGTTCCTCCATACAGAACAGCTTCAGCTCTGGGATGTTGGTGGGTTTCCTCACATGAACTGCTCGGTTCAGGTCCTTCCAAAACATTTCCATTGGATTAAGGTCAGGACTTTGACTTGGCCATTCCAAAACATGAACTTTATTCTTCTTTAACCATTCTTTGGTAGAACGACTTGTGTGCTTAGGGTCGTTGTCTTGCTGCATGACCCGCCTTCTCTTGAGATTCAGTCATGGACAGATGTCCTGACATTTTCCTTTAGAATTCGCTGGTATAATTCAGAATTAATTGTTCCATCAATGATGGCAAGCTGTTCTGGCCCAGATGCAACAAAACAGACCCAAACCATGATACTACCACCACCATGTTTCACAGATGGGATAAGGTTCTTATGCTGGAACGCAGTGTTTTCCTCTCTCCAAACATAACGCTTCTCATTTAAACCAAAAAGTTCTATTTTGGTCTCATCCGTCCACAAAACATTTTTCCAATAGCCTTCTGGCTTGTCCACATGATCTTTAGCAAACTGCAGAGGAGCAGCAATGTTCTTTTGGAGAGCAGTGGCTTTCTCCTTGCAACCCTGCCATGCACACCACTGTTGTTCAGTGTTCTCCTGATGGTGGACTCATGAACATTAACATTAGCCAATGTGAGAGAGGCCTTCAGTTGCTTAGAAGTTATCCTGGGGTCCTTTGTGACCGCACCGACTATTACATGCCTTGCTCTTGGAGTGATCTTTGTTGGTCGACCACTCCTGGGGAGGGTAACAATGGTCTTGAATTTCCTCCATTTGTACACAATCTGTCTGACTGTGGATTGGTGGAGTCCAAACTCTTTAGAGATGGTTTTGTAACCTTTTCCAGCCTGATGAGCATCAACAACGCTTTTTCTGAGGTCCTCAGAAATCTCCTTTGTTCGTGCCATGATACACTTCCACAAACATGTGTTGTGAAGATCAGACTTTGATAGATCCCTGTTCTTTAAATAAAACAGGGTGCCCACTCACACCTGATTGTCATCCCATTGATTGAAAACACCTGACTCTCATTTCACCTTCAAATTAACTGCTAATCCTAGAGGTTCACATACTTTTGCCACTCACAGATATGCAATTTTGGATCATTTTCCTCAATAAATAAATGACCAAGTATAATATTTTTGTCTCATTTGTTTAACTGGGTTCTCTTTATCTACTTTTAGGACTTGTGTGAAAATCTGATGATGTTCTATATTTATGCAGAAATATAGAAAATTCTAAAGAGTTCACAAACTTTCAAGCACCACTGTAAGTTGGCTGCAATTTAGAACTAGGTTTAATAATCTCAGAATTGGTGTCTTGTACTCTTCTAACAGGAAATGCTAGATCGTTTCAACTATTTTCAAGATATTTTCACTTGCTAAGATATCATTTTTTGCAGTATACAGTCTTCTCTTCATTTTACCCAATTTTTATTGATAGCCACAAAAAAAAAAAATCAATAAATCATCAGAAGGCATTTGGACAAACCCCCTGTTTCTTAACACCGGGCTTGCATCAGAGGCATCAGATGAACTAGATGCTGTTGTATTTGAGTTATAAAGTCAGGCTCCCACACATCCATACCACTTCCTGGGAGTAAATCTCTAAATCCACTTTCTCCTACTGACCTTGATCATGGAATCTGCTTCCTTTGCAGTAGCCCCCTTTTGTAAGCTCATGATAGTTCATTTCCCTGTCCCTGTAAGTCATCAAGGCATGGTTGTGCACAAGCCAGAAAACCTTCTAGTCGTTGACAGAGCCCATTCTTCCCTTCTCTCCGAGAAATGGATAAGCTCTGTAAATTCAGAATTAAAAAAAAAATGCAGAGAAACACCACAAAAAAAAAAAAATCCATTTTAAGGAAGCTGCAGCATTAAACAAAGCAAGGGATAAAATGCCTCCCGCTGTAGGAGCTGCAAGCTGTTCGTTGAAAAGATGGCACCACTTATGTTCCAGATCTTTTCCTCCTCCTCATTTTAACCAGATGCACTCAATGAATTAAGTTATCTTGCTTTTTTTTTAAACACGGAGCAATTATTAAATATTCAATGATATTATTATGTAATCCTATGACCATGACTTCACTGCAAACCATCAGTGACTCAACTGTAGTATCAAAGCATCTTCTTTTGGAGAACAGTTTTTGGGTGGAATGACTCCCACACTACGTTTTTACCTTAACTGTCCTAACTTTTCTGCCAGAAGAAACCTAATCTATTTTAACTTGTATTTCTGGTGGACCAACTTTTTTTTTCTTGTCTTTACCTCCTACATGTGTCCTAATCCTAACAATGTAAGTGTAGGACGCTCCACATATCTCACTTCATTGCCTGTTCCATTTACATCACAAGGCAGTCAAGTGATACTAAAGTGTGTCGCGGAGTTAGCGCCTCACATCCCCAAGGCGCACGATTTCATTACTTGGCACAGGTCGGAGATTTCATCCTAAACAGTGCCCTGAAGGTTTGCTTGTTTGTATGGGTGGGCTCAGCTAAAAAACAGAGATAGGAGCCAGTTGTGCTTTATGAGTCACTTGGCGGCATCCGATATTCCTCAAATACCTGGCATTATGGGATGCACACTGCTTACAGCGACGTAATGCAATGTGCCCAGCTTGCGTGGCAGGTGCTCCTGCATTAGTGTCTATTACGGAGAGATTACGGAGGCTGAGATATCGTTGCAATCTTGGCTTTGGAAGAGATGAAGGGAGGAGGAATAAAAAGGCATTTTTCGAAAAGACTTAATCCACGAAGCTAGAGTACCCACAAGGTATCAGCTAGGTAGACATCAAAGCCTCAGCAGCCCACTCAATGACAAACATGCTTTCGTGTAGAGTATGAAAGGCGCATGTCGCCAGAGGCTGCGAGCTCAATCCTGTGGAAGAGGGTGGAAAGAAAAATCCAAGTGAACGGAGCGAACATGTATGCTCAATCCATGGTACTGTTTTGTAGCGCTTATAGGAGAGCCCTTTTTTTGTTTGTTTTACACATTGTTGCTTTTCACATTGTTGAATTTCAAGAAAGCTTTTCACATTGTTCCACTTGAGGTTCTGAAAGAATGCCTTATGTCAGCTGTCTTGATTCAGCTTGCTTGGTTATTCAGCTTGTTGGGTAGAGTGTATACCTCTGCCAAGCCACATACTATATTATCAACATCAAAATTAACTTACTCAAACCTTGGATAATACTAAAGCTGTACACCAAATTTCATCCAAATCCGTTGACTACTTTTTGAGTTACATTGGGAAAAGACAAAAATTCCTGGATCCACATATATATCCAGATTTGCATCAAAATCGAATCAATTGTTCCTTGGCCCATGGATCACCTTTCCTCCAAATTCCATTCACTCCTTTTTGTGGCTACTGCCTCATAGAGGCTGCATCCACTATGTCATGTTGTAAGAATGTAAGAATGAGTGTAACAATCACGCACTGCGCATACGCATACAGGTGTTCCTATTAAAATGGCCGGTGAGTGTATACAATTCGGTTCACCATTCACAATAAATGGACTAGACTAAAGAAATCGCTTGCAGACATGTTTATGCTTATTACCGAGGGAAAGTGCGTTCCTGTTTTAAAATATACTCCAGGTATATATATACAGTTAGGTCTATAAATATTTGGACAGAGACAACATTTTTCTAATTTTGGTTCCGTATGTTACCACAATGAATTTTAAACAAAACAATTCAGATGCATTTGAAGTTCAGACTTTCAGCTTTAATTCAGTGGGTTGAACAAAATGATTGCATAAAAATGTGAGGAACTAAAGCACTTTTTAAACACAATCCCTTCATTTCAGGGGCTCAAAAGTAATTGGACAAATTAAATAATTGTAAATAAAATGTTCATTTCTGGCGGCACAGTGGTGTAGTGGTTAGCGCTGTTGCCTCACAGCAAGAAGGTCCGGGTTCGAGCCCCGTGGCCGGCGAGGGCCTTTCTGTGCAGAGTTTGCATGTTGTCCACATGGGTTTCCTCCGGGTGCTCCGGTTTCCCCCACAGTCCAAAGACATGCAGGTTAGGTTAACTGGTGACTCTAAATTGAGCGTAGGTGTGAATGTGAGTGTGAATGGTTGTCTGTGTCTATGTGTCAGCCCTGTGATGACCTGGCGACTTGTCCAGGGTGTACCCCGCCTTTCGCCCGTAGTCAGCTGGGATAGGCTCCAGCTTGCCTGCGACCCTGTAGAACAGGATAAAGTGGCTACACATAATGAGATGAGATGTTCATTTCTAATACTTGGTTGAAAACCCTTTGTTGGCAATGACTGCCTGAAGTCTTGAACTCATGGACATCACCAGACGCTGTGTTTCCTCCTTTTTAATGCTCTGCCAGGCCTTTACTGCAGCGGTTTTCAGTTGCTGTTTGTTTGTGGGCCTTTCTGTCTGAAGTTTAGTCTTTAACAAGTGAAATGCATGCTCAATTGGGTTGAGATCAGGTGACTGACTTGGCCATTCAAGAATATTCCACTTCTTTGCTTTAATAAACTCCTGGGTTGCTTTGGCTTTATGTTTTGGGTCATTGTCCATCTGTATTATGAAACGCCGACCAATCAGTTTGGCTGCATTTGGCTGGATTTGAGCACACAGTATGTCTCTGAATACCTCAGAATTCATCCGGCTGCTTCTGTCCTGTGTCACATCATCAATAAACACTAGTGACCCAGTGCCACTGGCAGCCATGCATTCCCAAGCCATCACACTGCCTCCGCCGTGTTTTACAGATGATGTGGTATGCTTTGGATCATGAGCTGTTCCACGCCTTCGTTATACTTTTTTCTTTCAATCATTCGGTAGAGGTTGATCTTGGTTTCATCTGTCCAAAGAATGTTCTTCCAGAACTGTGCTGGCTTTTTTTAGATGTTTTTTAGCAAAGTCCAATCTAGCCTTTTTATTCTTGAGGCTTATGAGTGGCTTGCACCGTGCAGTGAACCCTCTGTGTTTACTTTCATGCAGTCTTCTCTTTATGGTAGATTTGGATATTGATACGCCTACCTCCTAGAGAGTGTTGTTCACTTGGTTGGCTGTTGTGAAGGGGTTTCTCTTTACCATGGAAATTATTCTGCGATCATCCACCACTGTTGTCGTCTGTGGGCGTCCAGGTCTTTTTGCATTGATGAGTTCACCAGTGCTTTCTTTCTTTCTCAGGATGTACCAAACTGTAGAATTTGCCACTCCTAATATTGTAGCAATTTCTCGGATGGGTTTTTTCTGTTTTCGCAGCTTAAGGATGGCTCGTTTCACCTGCATGGAGAGCTCCTTTGACTGCATGCTTTCTTCACAGCAAAATCTTCCAAATGCAAGCACCACACCTCAAATCAACTCCAGGCCTTTTATCTGCTTAATTGAGAATGACACAACGAAGGAATTGCCCACACCTGCCCATGAAATAGCCTTTGAGTCAATTGTCCAATTACTTTTGGTCCCTTTAAAAACAGGGTGGCACATGTTAAGGAGCTGAAACTCCTAAACCCTTCATCCAATTTTAATGTGGATACCTTCAAATGAAAGCTGAAAGTCTGGACTTTATGTCCATGTCCATTATATCACTATAACTTGAATATGTTTCAGTAAACAGATAAAAAAAAACAAAATTTATGTCAGTGTCCCATGTGTGATGGAGATGTGACTCACTTCTGAGTTGTTACAGGAAGTTGTCAAAAAGAGTATTGAGACCACTGAGCTCTAGCACCAGGCCTTTTCCGGTAAATAAGAGTTTCGGTCATGGCGACAGTGTGTGTATATCAGCCTCGGTTCGGAGGTTCCAGTTTCAAAAACTGTAAGAGGTAAGAGTAGAATAATATAAAGTACAGACACTTGGTATATTCTCTCATCTCATTATCTCTAGCTGCTTTATCCTGTTCTACAGGGTCGCAGGCAAGCTGGAGCCTATCCCAGCTGACTATGGGCGAAAGGTGGGGTACACCCTGGACAAGTCG
Source organism: Neoarius graeffei (assembly GCF_027579695.1). Taxonomy (NCBI): domain Eukaryota; kingdom Metazoa; phylum Chordata; class Actinopteri; order Siluriformes; family Ariidae; genus Neoarius; species Neoarius graeffei. Next base: position 28,279,381 of record NC_083577.1, read on the forward strand.
CCAGGTCATCACAGGGCTGACACATAGACACAGACAACCATTCACAGTCACATTCACACCTACGGTCAATTTAGAGTCACCAGTTAACCTAACCTGCATGTCTTTGGACTGTGGGGGAAAACGGAGCACCCGGAGGAAACCCACGCGGACACGGGGAGAACATGCAAACTCCGCACAGAAAGGCCCTCGCCGGGCACGGGGCTCGAACCTGGACCTCTTGCTGTGAAGCGGCAGCGCTAACCACTACACCACCGTGCCGCCCCACTTGGTATATTTTACTTTGCTATTTTTAAATTGTTCATTTTTGGATTATGCTTCATTTTTGTGGCTACTGACTCAGAGTAAATATATATGCTCTATTTAATGTATGGACATGGGATCAGAAAACAATTTTATTTATAAGCAGTAGCCACATGTACCCATAGGGTACCTATTTTTGAGTTATGTTGGGAACAAACAAACAGAGGTGCAAACATAACGTCCTCCAACAAAGTTGGCAGAGATAATAAGACTTGACAGTCGGACAATCAGCAAAGGTTTTAGTCAATGTTTTAATCAAACAGATCAGAGATCATCAACTGGTGAAACATGGTCTGGATATAGACCCAACAAAACAGTTTAGCGAAGTCAAAATATACAGCGTATGAAAAAACGTTCCCCGTGTCCGAAATCGCTCACTCATTCACTACTTCCTACTCCCTATATAGGAAATTACTATATAGAGGACTACATAGTGAGCTCATTGGTAAAATGAAAAAAAAAAAAAAACGCTTTCGGACACTAGTATTTACGTCATTACTGTTGCACAATTAAAACGTGCCAGATCAGTCGGCTGGTGGGTTTTCAAAATAATAAACACATGCATGTACAGTGGTGCTTGAAAGTTTGTGAACCCTTTTGAATTTTCTATATTTCTACATAAATATGACCTAAAACATCATCAGATTTTCAAACAAGTCCTAAAAGTAGATAAAGAGAACACAGTTAAACAAATGAGACAAAAATGTTATACTTGGTCATTTATTTTTTGAGGAAAATGATCCAATATTACATATCTGTGAGTGGCAAAAGTATGTGAACCTTTGCTTTCAGTATCTGGTGTGACCCCCTTGTGCAGCAATAATTGCAACTGAACATTTCCGGTAACTGTTGATCAGTCCTGCACACTGGCTTGGAGGAATTTTAGCCCATTCCTCCATACAGAACAGCTTCAACTCTGGGATGTTGGTGGGTTTCCTCACATGAACTGCTCGCTTCAGGTCCTTCCACAACATTTCAATTGGATTAAGGTCAGGACTTTGACTTGGCCATTCCAAAACATTAACTTTATTCTTCTTTAACCATTCTTTGGTAGAACGACTTGTGTGCTTAGGGTCGTTGTCGTGCTGCATGGCCCACCTTCTCTTGAGATTCAGTTCATGTGAGGAAACCCACCATTCATATACTGGGGTCCTTTGTGAACTTGCCAACTATTACATGCCTTGCTCTTGGAGTGATCTTTGTTGGTCGATCACTACTGGAGAGAGTAACAATGGTCTTGAATTTCCTCCATTTGTACACAATCTGCCTGACTGTGGATTGGTGGAGTCCAAACTCTTCAGAGATGGTTTTGTAACCTTTTCCAGCCTGATGAACTTCAACAACGCTTTTTCTGAGGTTCTCAGAAATCTCCTTTGTTTGTGCCATGATGCACTTCCACAAACATGTGTTGTGAAGATCAGACTTTGATAAATCCCTGCTTTTTACATAAAGCAGGGTCCCCACTCACACCTGATTTTCATCCCATTGATTGAAAACACCTGACTCTAATTTCACCTTCAAATTAACTGCTAATCCTAGAGGGTCACATACTTTTGCCACTCACAGATATGTAATATTGGATCATTTTCCTCAATAAATAAATGGCCAAGAATAATATTTTTTGTCTCATTTGTTTAACTGGGTTCTCTTTATCTACTTTTAGGACTTGTGTGAAAATCTGATTATGTTTGAGGTCATATTTATGCAGAAATATAAAAAATTCTAAAGGGTTCACAAACTTTCAAGCACCACTGTATTTTTGTGATAAAGCCATATTATACTGAGCGCATTTCCTGCATTAATCAGTATGAAGTACCTGCATCTTTCAGTTCTTTTAAATCAAGGCTGAATACTTTCTTCTTTGCCGCTGCCTTTTATTCAATCAAATCTGAGACTTTTAATTTGATTTCTTTTAGCGCGACCGCAGTGCATGATGGGATGTATTGCTTTGGTTAGTGACCATTATTGTGCACTACTTTTCGTGATGCATTGTGGGATACTTTGAGTGCACTGTATAGGGTGGAAATAATCCTCACTAAGGTTTCGGACAGCACTACAAAATGGCGTCCTCGCTATATAGTGAGTAGGGAGCGATTTCGGACGCAGGGTTAGCGTCAGTGATGAAAACAGAATGTTGAAAGATGATTGGACAGAGAAGTCAGAGACACGTCTCATCTGTTTAGGGTGCGAGTCAAAAGTGATAACATGAAGCGCCAGTGCGAAAGAAAACAGCAGCACTACAAATTGAAATGTTTTATTTCTATAAGCCATAAACTAATCACTCATGGTTAGGCATTAAACTGTGACTATGGTCATGTTAGTTATGAACTTTGGATCTTTATGAATTTCATTTGGCTCAAGAACACCGAGAAACACAGTGATTTTGCTTTCTTTCATTCCTTTTTTTTTTAACAAAATGCTTATGAATATCAATTCTTTTGACTTGCTCTACACCACAGTACAATGACATTATGGTCTGCTCACATGACTGAAGGTCTCACGCTTATTTCTTCCAAAAGTGCTCAACAACGATCGTTTGTGACAGTGCTCAGGTTGTTATCGCAAAATGCCATTCCACTTTTGTCGGTTGCAGAAAACTGCCTTGGAAAAGGCTAATGAATGGCTCCCTGTGTTAACTTACACACAGACATGGTCTGTAGTGTCCCTCTAACATTATACAGCCGGGTAAAATGACCCCCCCTTTGCCACTTTGCCCAAAGGCCTTCCCTGAACTGTCATTACTCACTTCTAGTCTGGTCTCATACCTCTGGGACGAACACCACTGTTTAATGACTAGCAGGACTCAGAGATGATTACTGTCATGACAATCTGCCTTAAATACTTCAGTGTAGTTAATTAACAAGGGTCATGAGGAGGTTACACACTCCCCGTTCTAACAGCGAGCTATTTAAAGCGCATCTTGTGCTTGATGCTAGCAAACGTGAAATACACTTCAGTGTGTCATGCTTAAAGTAGATAGAACGATGGGTTTCAGTGACTTCTTGAACAGCATCAATACACGAATTTGGAAATTTAGATACAATTTACAACTGGTCAAACGTGAGCGATCGCACTGTCCACCAAATGACAAAGTTTATTCCTTGGATGTTAAGTTCATAAGACCTATTCGGAGCTGAACAAACTCTTGGTATTTTTGTTTACTGACTGATTACATTGCATACCTCCCTACATCATGAAAACAATGCCGTTATTAATGGACAAAAAAACAACTCGTGCTGATTTACAGCCGTTTGGAAAACATGCGAGTTATTATTAACCGGCGACAGAGTGCAGGAGCTCCCAGGCTCATGCTGCTTCTTCAACTCTGAAATCAGGCCGGAGCGTCGAGAAGATTTAAGCGATCTGACCAAAGCTAACCCACGCCACAGCCTATCAGCAGCCTTGGACATGGGAATGTGTCAGCTTCCACTGCTGTGTTTGTCTAGTTTGCAGTTTCACTTTAAGTCATCCCAGAGGAATACATTTCAGAAGAACTTAGAGCTTTGGGGAATTTTCGTCTCCATCGTGAAAGCTGATAGCAAATCATTTCTGCTAGGCTGGTCTTGAATTTTTTTTTAAGTATATGACTGGGTTGTTTGGATATGACATACCACAAGAAGGTTAACACCATTATTGGATATTGTAGCTGTGTCAGAGGTTTTATGAGGGCCTCATTTATCTTAATCAAGTTTGAGTGCAATTTAGAGTGGATTGATGCTCGTGAAACATTTTACGTGTTTTAGATTATAATTACCTGCACCCACTTTGTTGGAAGAGGTTATGTTTTAGCCTCCATTTGTTTGTTCCCAATGTAACTCAAAAAGCAGTGAACAGATTTTGATGAAATTTGGAGGAAAGGTGAACCATGGGCCAAGGAACAACTGATTAGATTTTGATGCAAATCTGGATATGTATGTATGTGGATCCAGGATTGTTTTAGTCTGTTCCCAGTATAACTCACGATGCAGTGAACGGATTTGGATGAAATTTGGTGTACAGCTCAAGTATTATCCTAGGTTCGTATGTGGCTTGGTGTAGGTATGGACTCTACCAAGTGCCCTTCTAGTTACTGAACCTATTACAGCTGGTCATTTTGCATGGCTCTGTCACAAAAGTTTTTGGTAAGAGTATAAACTTATAGTCACCTTAAAACATGTTCATAAGCCATTAATAGATGCGGTGATCATCTTTTAATGCCACAAACTCTTGTAGACCATCACTAAAGTAGTACCTAAATGTATGGAACGGTTATATCAGTGATCTTGTCAACAAAATTAATGTAACGAATGTATTTATTAGTTTATTATTATCCATCCATCCATTATCTGTAGCTGCTTATCCTGTGCAGGGTTGCGGGCAAGCTGGAGCCTATCCCAGCTGACTATGGGCGAGAGGTGGGGTACACCCTGGACAAGTCACCAGGTTATCACAGGGCTGACACATAGGCCCTGTCCACATGGCAACGGATTCAGGTGAATCTGATAAAATTGTTTATTGTTTCGGCCTGGCGTCCACACGGCACCGGCGTTTTAGGTGCCCCAAAACAAAATCTTTTGAGAACGGGTTCCAGAGTGGAAAAATCTGGCAACGGCCCCGTTGCGAAGTTGTCTGGATGAGTAGAACGGATTTGTTTACGATGACATCACAACCACATGACTGTCAGTGCTTCACGCCGGGTAGAAGTGTAATGAACTCGATTCAAGTTGTCAACAAATCCTATAACTTGGTTCATGAAACGCGCTTACAAAATATTTTCACTGTGAATATTTATTGTGTAATGGTGCAAAGTGAGAGAGAGAGAGAGAGAGAGAGAGAGAGAGAGAGTGAAAGAATAGCCCTTAGGGCAGAGTCAATCCCGCCAGCAAAAATAGGGGAAAAAAAAGGAGCGATCTCACCTCTTCAGATGTTGGTTTAAGTCCGACAATACATTCCTCAAAAAGGGCGCAGAAGAACAAAGTAATCCATCAACATGTAGTATTCAATTTATTCCGGACCATTAAAGAATTCTGGAGGATATCAGAATGTTGGCGTACCGGCTTCCATCTACCCCCATTCATTCCTCTTTCCGTGTCTCCATTCAAAAAACGAGCACGTGATTTAAAGGGACTATATCCATAGGATAGGGAGTGAGAAAGTGTGTGCGTGTGACAGTGACAGAGAAGAACCTAGGCTCATGCTCGCCCTGAATTTCTCTTAAAGTGAAGGCAGAAGAACGTTCAGCGCCTGGCCAGGCTTTCTATGTATTCATTTACATAGACATTTGAATATGAAATATAAATAAGTGTCTTAGACAATAGATACTATTTTACACTACTGACTAATAATCAAAACTTTATGTGGCTGATGCTACAGAAGAAGGGGTTTATGCGCATGCGTCTACTTCTTCTATTGTTCTGGTGTCTCCGATGGGACCATCTTACAGCGCACGTAGAGGTGTGGCATGTGTATTGCATCGTTTTCAGCAAGCGTTGCGTTGCCATATAAACCTGATATTTTACTGATCCGTTCCCCATGTGGATGTCTCATCTCATTATCTCTAGCCACTTTATCCTGTCTTACAGGGTCGCAGGCAAGCCGGAGCCTATCCCAGCTGACTACGGGCGAAAGGCGGGGTACACCCTGGACAAGTCGCCAGGTCATCACAGGGCTGACACATAGACACAGACAACCATTCACACTCACATTCACACCTATGGTCAATTTAGAGTCACCAGTTAACCTAACCTGCATGTCTTTGGACTGTGGGGGAAACCGGAGCACCCGGAGGAAACCCACGCGGACACGGGGAGAACATGCAAACTCCGCACAGAAAGGCCCTCGCCGGCCACGGGGCTCGATCCCAGGACCTTCTTGCTGTGAGGCGACAGCGCTAACCACTACACCACAGTGCCGCTCCCCCCCATGTGGACGTGATATTAAAAAAAAAAATCTCGTTGCCGTTGTCATGTGGATGTAGCCATAGAGACAAACAACCATTCACACTCACATTCACACCTATGGTCCATTTTGGCCAAGTTTACATTAGACCGTATCTGTCTCGTTTTCTTCGCGGATGCACTGTCCGTTTACATTAAAACGCCGGGAAATGGGAATCCGCCAGGGTCCACGTATTCAATCCAGATCGTGTCTGGTCCGGTGCTTTGTAAACATTGAGAATACGTGGATACGCGGATACGCTGTGCTGAGCTCTAGCTGGCGTCGTCATTGGACAACGTCACTGTGACATCCACCTTCCTGATTCGCTGGCGTTGGTCATGTGACGCAACTGCTGAAAAACGGTGCGGACTTCCGCCTTGTATCACCTTTCATTAAAGAGTATAAAAGTATGAAAATACTGCAAATACTGATGCAAATACTGCCCATTGTGTAGTTATGATTGTCTTTAGGCTTGCCATCCTTCCACTTGCAAGTGGTAAGTGACGCACATGCCCAATATGCACTGAGATCACACACACAGCGGCTCAGTCCCGAATCACTGCTCGTGCGCTTCACTCACGCGCTCTGTGAGCTGCGCAGGGCCGGAGTGCGCACCCTCCAGAGGGCACTCGCTGTTCAGGGCGAAGTGATTTGGAGCGCAGGATGCCTGCGGAGCCGAGCGTATCCGTGTATTGGCGTTGCTGTGTGCACGCGAATCGTGTATTGGCGTTGCTGTGTGCACGCTAATCGTTTTAAAAACGTTAATCTGATGATCCGCTGATACGGTCTAATGTAAACCCCACCTTAGAGCCACCAATTAGCCTAACCTGCATGTCTTTGGGGGAAACCGGAGTACCCGGAGGAAACCCATGCAGACACGGGGAGAACATGCAAACTCCATACAGAAAGGCCCCCATCGGCCACTGGGCTCGAACCCAGAAGCTTCTTGCTGTGAGGCAACAGTGCTAACCATTATTATTATTATTATTATTATTATTATTATTATTATTATTATTATACCTTAGTTACGGTGTTTCAGGCTGCTCGATGAAAGTTAGGATTTGCCCATTTTAAGTTATTAAATGAGTTAAAAAAGGTTTCACAACATCTATTATTATCATATTATCCAGCATCTGATCCTAGCCATGTCGAAGGAATTCATAATGCATATGGAGGAGATTCATAATGCATGAACTCTGTTACTTCTCTCTGACATCACCACACGGAGGAATGGAGCAGTGGGATTGCTTCTCTCTCTGCTGCGAGAAAAGCTACATTTATCGACTAGACAAACATTAAAGCTACAGCAGGTGTCCTCTGGCACTGTGACAAACGAATCACTTTGAATGCTCTGAATCGATCCAGTCATCAAAAAGGCCCCTTGTTGACCATCAATATCAGATGATTCCATTTTTTTTTTTTTGGTTCATGACAGAAAACGAGAAAAGGCAGACGCATTGTTGGTCATATACTACCATTGGAATGAGGTGTGTTGATTGCAGTTCATGGCTATATGTTATATGGTAGGTCTTGTAGCTGTTGTTAGATATGAACTGATATGGATGAGAATTCTCCATTGTGAGCAAATCGTCCGCAAAGAAAGACAAGTGCGGTCTATAAAGCAACTTACTCGGTAAGATAGATCAAAAACATCTGAATACAAATACATGACATGCAGAAGTAAGGGTGCGCGGGGGGGGGGTGCATGCCAGACTAGGTGAAATAATATAAGCGAGGTAAGAGTGTGCCACATCAATAGCCTCTTTTTCTCAGCATCGATTGGGATTTGTATAACAAGCAGCAGGAGATGCCCCATATGAATCTTTGACTCCGTGGTCCAGGACTAGCTCAGTGAAGGTGCATGACAAAAAGATCAGCAGCAACACAAAAGCATCTTTTAACACCTGGAGGTCTCCTGTCGTTACGTCTCGAATAGAGAGGGCCCGATCAATGATTATAAGTGTCCACAGGGAAAAAAACCCTCCCCCACTGATGTAAATGACTATTGACATTGTGCTGTTTAAAATGGGCTTGTAAGGCTTTGTGAGGTGTAGTGCAGTGATTTTATGTGTCAAGAGAACAAGACATCGAGAAAGTCCTTGCCACTGTACAGCTTGTCTAAGAGTCTCAATAGTTTGACTGAAAAAAATTTTAACCTTATGGATTCATAATAACTAGGTGTGTGAGACAGTACTCAGTGCTAGAGTACAATAATTAATCAGGCATTAATGAGTAAATATGTCATTCTTTCAAGTAATACTTCGTGCATACAATGCACATAAAAGTTGGATCTGTAACTACATTGAACCAAAACCAAAACTCAGTACCTGATGATATCCACATTTGGACATGATGTTATTAATAAGCATTTATTTTCAGTTTAGTGTTGAATAGCACTGTCGCCTCACAGCAAGAAGGTCCGGGTTCGAGCCCCGTGGCCGGCGAGGGCCTTTCTGTGCGGAGTTTGCATGTTCTCCCCGTGTCCGCGTGGGTTTCCTCCGGGTGCTCCGGTTTCCCCCACAGTCCAAAGACATGCAGGTTAGGGCCAAGTTTACATTAGACCGTATCTGTCTCGTTTTCTTCGCGGATGCACTGTCCGTTTATATTAAAACGCCTGGAAATGCCGGGAAACGGGAATCCGCCAGGGTCCACGTATTTAATCCAGATCGTGTCTGGTCCGGTGCTGTGTAAACATTGAGGATATGCGGATACGCGGATACGCTGTGCTGAGCTCTAGCTGGCGTCGACATTGGACAACGTCACTGTGACATCCACCTTCCTGATTCGCTGGCGTTGGTCATGTGACGCGACTGCTGAAAAACGGCGCGGACTTCCGCCTTGTATCACCTTTCATTAAAGAGTATAAAAGTATGAAAATACTGCAAATACTGATGCAAATACTGCCCATTGTGTAGTTATGATTGTCTTTAGGCTTGCCATCCTTCCACTTGCAAGTGGTAAGTGACTTGCGCACAGCGGCTCAGTCCCGAATCACTGCTCGTGCACTTCACTCGCGCGCTCTGTGAGCTGCGCAGGGCCGGAGTGAGTGCGCACCCTCCAGAGGGCACTCGCTGTTCAGGGCGGAGTGATTTGGAGCGCAGCCGCTGAGGAGGAAGCGCTGAGCCGCACTGACACATTTCAACTTACGTGACGAATTAGTCATGTGATTAGTGTAACCGTGTATTGGCATTGCTGTGTGCACGCTAATCGTTTTTAAAAACGTTAATCTGATGATCCGCTGATACGGTCTAATGTAAACCCCACCTAGGTTAACTGGTGACTCTAAATTGACCGTAGGTGTGAATGTGAGTGTGAATGGTTGTCTGTGTCAAAAGCTGTGTTCACACTTATACCGGTACAAAAGTGGTGTAACTGTATCGATACAAAGTATACCGGTACAGTTTAGTGCATCTGTCCACACTAGCGAGAAATGTTTGTGGTTTTCTTTCACGGAAGTTGAAATGCGCGTGCGCGAAATGTTTCCGTGGTTACCGAGTAACTTCCTTCCGAGAATATGGCGGATGAAACAGCATGTGTGTGCTTTTTGTTGTCAGTGTACAGTCTGTATTTCTGGTGGTCATTTATTCAGTCGAATCATATAAAACGCGCGAGGCAGTTGAGAAAGAAACAAAGAAAACGAATCTCCGTTCTTCACTATTTTATTCAGCTATTTTATTGTATTGTATGAATAACCCGGAAGACGTAGGAATGGTTCATTGCGCTTGCGCATTATATTTGTATCGATACAGAGCCGCTTCATCTGTCCACACTACAGTGAAGCGCGACAGTACCGATACTGTACCGGTATGAAACCCATACATTTGTAGGTTTCGTACCGATACAGTTATACCGCTACAGTACCGGTATAGTTGCTAGTGTGGACAGGTGTTGCGGTACAAAAGTAGTATCGTATCGGTACAAAATCCCTAGTGTGGACAGGGTATATGTGTCAGCCCTGTGATGACCTGGCGACTTGTCCAGGGTGTACCCCGCCTTTCGCCCATAGTCAGCTGGGATAGGCTCCAGCTTGCCTGCGACCCTGTAGAACAGGATAAAGCGGCTGGAGATAATGAGTTGAGATAAATATGTAATATTAAAGGTATTATTACACATTTGTGGTTATGTAATTACTCACTCACTAAAGAACACGCTTTACTCATCACACGTACAATTAAAGGAGAACTGAAGTCATTTTTAAACTTGCTTTATTTCTTAATTAACATGTTATTCAATGACGTTTTCGGTTTTAGTAACCTTATATCGTGACTTGTATTGGCAACTAATTGCAATTAAATATTATACTTACTGGCCTTTTCAGTTTTTAGCCATGTTGAATTTAGTTCGTTTGGTCCACGGCAGGCGTCGCTTATCCGTGCGATCTTCACGAGACTTGTGTGAGACTTAGAATCGTCAAGTGTCAGCAGCGCCATTTTGAAAATTGTTTTCCAAATGAAATGTTGCACAAAAACAAGTTTAAATGACAATTACTGCTAACTTTTTTCAATCTTTCCTGACTGCTATCAAAACAAACAAAACATCCGGCTTGATTACGTCAGCATTCGAAAGAGGGCGCGCGCGTCTTTTGACAACGTTGGGAGATGTCGGTCGCGTTGATTTCCGCTGTACGTTTTACTTCCGTCCTACGATGTCTCGCACAGGTCTCAACGAATCTTGTTTACAGCCATTGCTTTGACATATGGACTGATATATTACAGAGCATATTTCAAACACTCATAACTTACTATAGCAGTGACAGAATAGCGATCAGAAATTCATTCTGAAATTTAATAAAATGAAATAAATAGAATTTTGATAAGGCGGCACGGTGGTGTAGTGGTTAGCGCTGTCGCCTCACAGCAAGAAGGTTCGGGTTCAAGCCCCGTGGCCGGCGAGGGCCTTTCTGTGCGGAGTTTGCATGTTCTCCCCGTGTCCGTGTGGGTTTCCTCCGGGTGCTCCGGTTTCCCCCACAGTCCAAAGACATGCAGGTTAGGTTAACTGGTGACTCTAAATTGACTGTAGGTGTGAATGTGAGTGTGAATGGTTGTCTGTGTCTATGTGTCAGCCCTGTGATGACCTGGCGACTTGTCCAGGGTGTACCCCGCCTTTCGCCCGTAGTCAGCTGGGATAGGCTCCAGCTTGCCTGCGACCCTGTAGAACAGGATAAAGCGGCTAGAGATAATGAGATGAATGAGAGAGAATTTTGATAATAAAAAAATTTGCCTTCAGTTCCTCTTTAAGCACAGTGAAATTCCTTCTCTGCATTTAACCCATCTGAAGCAGTGGGCAGCTATGCTACATCACCCAGGGAGCAGTTGGGGGTTAGGTGCCTTGATCAAGGCCACTTCAGCCCAAGACAGCCCCATGTTAACCTAACCCCATGCCTTTGGAGTGTGGGGGAAACCTACATAGACATGGGGAGAACATGCAAACTCCACACAGAAAGGCCCCCATTGGCCGCTGGGCTCGAACCCAGAACCTTCTTGCTGTGAGGCGACAGTGCTACTGTAACCACTACACCATCGTGTCAGATAAGCATGTGTTTATTTAAAGCAGTGTGGTAAAACTTTATACCTGGTATTTTTCCGCATTATTCAAAGTATTTTTGAAGTGACTTGAAATTGAAATGAACACCATCTGTGCAGCAAACTATTTTTTTTAAATATAAAATTTTCTGCAAATGGTAACAGTGTTTTTCATTTTAATTTAACGTATTTAGCTTTGCCATAGCAAGATATATATGTACATATATTATGGCTGGGAAACCACTACAGCTTGCGCCAATTACAGTGGCCCCATTGTACTGAATAATAATGTATTTGAATTGTGGGAGGAAACCCACACAGACAGGGGGAGAACATGCAAACAGGCCACTGTCAGCTATGAGGTTCGAACCCAGAACCTTCTTACTAGGAGGTAACAGTACAAGCTACTACACCACCATAACTTCACCCATCCATTATCTATACCACTTATCCATCAGGGTCACAGGGGAGCTGGAGCCAATCCCAGTTGACTTTGGGCAAGAGGCGGGGTTCACTCTGGGCAGGTCACCAATCTATCGCAAGTCAAACATTGAGAACATTCACACTCACATCACTGACAGCAAATTTTGTTCCACCCGCGTCTGGACCATCCTTAAAAGGCATGCTGGATCGGGGCCAGTTAGTTATGCACAGCAGCCCAAACCCGGGTCTCATCATTTGCCAGGGTATGAACCAGATGCAAACTGCATCCGTGCCAGATCCGGGCTGCTTTGGGCCAGAAACGGTGTGGACCTCACATTGCGGTTTTGGTGTCATGCATAAACTGTCATACTAGCAAATTGTTTTTAAGTTGCGGATCTCAGCTGGCGTAAACGCTGAAAACGTAATGTAGATTTGTCTTATTGACAACGGCGCTGGGCCAAATCCTCTTGCTATGGGGAATACATTCACAATCACATTCATATTCATTCACACTCATATTCACACCTATGGGCAATTTAGAGTAACCAGTTGATCTAATCTGCATGTCTTTGGACTGTAGGAGGATAGGACAGCACCCAGAAGAAACTCACTCAGGTATGGGTGCTAATTGAGCATGCAACATGCTCCACACAAAAAGAACCCAATTGGCCATGAGGTTCAGAACCTTCTTGCTGTAAGGTGACAGTGCTAACCAGGGCCGTCGACAGGGGGGGACAACCGGGTATTTTGTCCCGGGCCCAGGCATGAGGGGGGGCCCAGAACTGGTCCCTCATGAAGATGCCATTAATCATTCTGTTTCATTTCAAAATGTGTTGATTTGGGGGAGAAAAATGTGCTATATTTGCATTCAATGAATGATTTCTGGTTCTTTTGCCTTTATTGTCTTTGAAAATAGATTCAAGAACCCACGTACCACCCCTAATGCAGAAATGGTTTGGTCTTTGATTAAGGCGCCAAATAACACGGCACTATAGAGATCTTGCAGTCACGTGACCGGAAAGTACACAACCGCCATCTTGTCGGTCAAAAACACCGCTGAATACTGCTGCACTCGTGTACAGAATGGATCAATTTCAACCGACGGACTACACGGCTCATTTTTCTAATGAACAGATAACTAGATATATGTCTGAAATAAACGATCTACAGATTAGTGACCCTTATGGCTTTCCGGGCGGAGTTTTCACGACCGGATTTTGAACTGCCAGCGGAATACCCGGACGTGTATGATTACCTCATCAACTTTCCCTCACTGTTCAGTGGTGAAGCACTGCGTGCTTATAAACCTCTGGACAGTTTTCTTTACACAAATTCAGGATTTGTCAGTGACTCAGATGTGGCATCTTGTAAACAAAATAATCCTCACTGGATGGGTAAGTCACTTAAGTATTGAGTATAGCACTGACCAGCCGATTATAGAATAGAATAAGGTAATTCCAAATCATCCGTGTTGTTTACATGGATCTGGCGTTGGAGAGGTAGAGGCTTGGCAGTGGAGATTTTAATGGCTGTTTGTACAGTGGGGCAAAAAAGTATTTAGTCAGTCAACAATTGTGCAAGTTCTCCCACTTAAAAAGATGAGAGAAGCCTGTAATTTTCATCATAGGTATACCTCAACTATGAGAGACAAAATGAGGAAAAAAAAAATCCAGAAAATCACATTGTCTGATTTTTAAATAATCTATTTGCAAATTATGGTGGAAAATAAGTATTTGGTCATAACAAAAGTTCATCTCAATACTTTGTTATATACCCTTTGTTGGCAATGACAGAGGTCAAACGTTTTCTGCAAGTCTTCACAAGGTTTTCACACACTGTTGCTGGTATTTTGGCCCATTCCTCCATGCAGATCTCCTCTAGAGCAGTGATGTTTTGGGGCTGTCACTGGGCAACATGGACTTTCAACTCCCTCCAAAGATTTTCTATGGGGTTGAGATCTGGAGACTGGCTAGGCCACTCCAGGACCTTGAAATGCTTCTTACGAAGCCACTCCTTCGTTGCCCGGGCGGTGTGTTTGGGATCATTGTCATGCTGAAAGACCCAGCCACGTTTCATCTTCAATGCCATTGCTGATGGAAGGAGGTTTTCACTCAAAATCTCACGATACATGGCCCCATTTATTCTTTCCTTTACACGGATCAGTTGTCCTGGTCCCTTTGCAGAAAAACAGCCCCAAAGCATGATGTTTCCACCCCCATGCTTCACAGTAGGTATGGTGTTCTTTGGATGCAACTCAGCATTCTTTCTCCTCCAAACACGACAAGTTGAGTTTTTACCAAAAAGTTCTATTTTGGTTTCATCTGACCATATGACATTCTCCCAATCCTCTTCTGGATCATCCAAATGCTCTCTAACAAACTTCAGACAGGCCTGGACACGTCTGGCACCGCAGGATTTGAGTCCCTGGCAGCTTAGTATGTTACTGATGGTAGCCTTTGTTACTTTGGTCCCAGCTCTCTGCAGGTCATTCACTAGGTCCCCCCGTGTGGTTCTGGGATTTTTGCTCACCGTTCTTGTGATCATTTTGACACCACGGTGTTAGGACTAGGACTGTTTTGGCCTCTAGAGGCCGCTGTTATTTCCTTTTCATGTCGTGTTTATTTTGGCCTCTAGAGGCCGCCACTGTTCCTGTGTTTTGTGTTTGTGTTAATTGCCTAATTATCTTCACCTGTGTCCTTAATTAGTTTGTCTATTTATACCCCTGAGTTCAGTCCTCTTGTCACGGAGTCTTTGTGCTGTTATGTTTATCTCCAGTTTCCTTTGTACTGTGTTTTTTGATCTTCTTAGCTTTTGTATTTTTGCACTTTGCTTTTCTTTTGGATTTTACTCTTTGGTTTTTTTTTTGTCTTTTGTTTTGCCCTGTATATAGTGTATATAGTTTAAATAAACCTTTTGATTCTTTTTCTACTTCCGCCTCACGCCTCTGCATTTGAGTCATCCCCCTGGTGGCCTAGTGGGGGTTTGCTGGATTATCACACCAACGAACCAGGTTCGAATCCCAGCAAAACCCTAACAGAAAGACTCCGTCATGACCGACTCAGCAGAGGCTGCTTCAACTGTCTACCCGGCCAACCTTCAGGGAATTATGGCAGCTTTGACACGCTTCGGAGCGACTATGGACGCTCATGGACGTACGCTCACCAGCCAACGTGAGGCCCTCGCTCGCCACGAGGAACTGCTTCAGCAAATTGGGAAAACCCTGGCACAGCTGACATCTCTGCCTGCATCTCCTGCTCCTGATCCAGCTCCCACTCCTGCTCCAGTGCCTCCTGCAATGCTGCCTTCTTCACCTCGCGAACCCAGCCTTCCTGCACCACAGAGGTATGACGGCAAGCACAGTGAGTGCCGAGAGTTCCTTACTCAGTGTCAACTCACCTTTGAGCTTCAGCCTACCACCTACACTACGGATCGCCGCAAGATTGCCTTTGTGATCACCTTATTAGCTGGTAAGGCGCGAGCCTGGGCTACTGCTATCTGGCAAAGACAGGGACCTGAGTGCTTTGATTTCCAGCTGTTTTCTGAAGAGATGCTTCGGGTCTTCGATCAGGCAGACATCAGTACCGACGCAGCCCGAAAGCTCATGTCCATCCGGCAAGGAGGAAGCGTCGCAGATTACGCCATCTCGTTCCGAACACTCGCAGCAGTAAGTGGATGGAACGAGACTGCCCTGGTGTCAGCCTTCCACCATGGTCTGTCTGACCCCATCAAGGACGGTCTGGCCTCTATTGGATGCCCAAGTGACCTCGAAACCCTCATCTCACATGCTATTCGTCTGGATAACAGGATGAGAGAACGCCACCAAGCCTTGAGCCCCCCCAGCCTCCCTACCTCTACCTGGAGACCGTCTACCTCCTTCAGTGACTGTCCAGAACCCATGCAAGTGGGTCGTACTCGCCTCTCCGCATCTGAGAGGGAGCGCAGAAGGAGGGACAAGTGCTGCATCTACTGTGGCAAGCCTGGTCACTTCCGAGCATCATGTCCCGAACTCTTGGGAAAAGGACCGCCCCGTCCAGCCGAGGGAGGGTTGTGACGGGGCCTACCCTCTCTCCCGGACTCCCTGGCCAAGGAATCTACATCCCGGTCTCCATCTCCTGGGGTGAGTCTGTCCACTCTTGTCAAGCTTTGATAGACTCAGGGGCGGCTGGGAACTTTATGGATATTCACTTCGCCCAAAGCATCAATATTCCGACTGCACCTCTTGAAGTCCCACTGTCTGTGTCTGCCCTCGATGGCCAAGCGTTAGGTGATGGAAGAGTCACCCAAGTTACTTCTCCAGTTTTCCTCCAGTCTCAAGGTCACAAGGAAGAAATATCCCTGCACCTGATTCCTTCACCTGAGTTCCCAGTTATTCTAGGCCTTCCTTGGCTTACTCGCCACAACCCTCGCATAGACTGGGTAACAAGCCAGGTTGTGGAATGGGGCCCTGCATGCCATGCCTCTTGTCTGCTCTCTAGCTCTCCTGTGTCTCCTGCCGAGCCCCCTGATCTCACCGAGTTATCTCAAGTTCCCACAGAGTACTGGGATCTCAAGGAGGTATTCAGCAAGAGCAGGGCCGCCGTTCTTCCTCCGCACCGGGCCTACGACTGTGCCATCGACTTGCTCCCTGGGACTACCCCTCCTCGTGGCAGACTGTTTTCACTCTCTCAGCCAGAACGCAAGGCCATGGAGGAATACCTCAAAGATGCCCTGGTCTCTGGGTTTATTCGACCCTCCACTTCACCTGCTGGAGCCGGCTTCTTCTTTGTCGGCAAGAAGGATGGGGGGCTCCGACCATGTATTGATTACAGGGGCCTGAATAAGATCACTGTGCGCAACCGATATCCCCTTCCGCTGATGTCCACAGCTTTCGACCTGCTCCAAGGCGCCACCGTCTTCACCAAGTTGGACCTACGGAACGCATACCACCTCATCCGTATCCGACAGGGAGACGAGTGGAAGACTGCCTTTAACACCCCGTCTGGGCACTACGAATACCAGGTGATGCCCTTCGGACTCACCAACGCACCAGCTGTTTTTCAGGCCCTAATCAACGACGTCTTAAGGGACATGATTAACCTATACGTTTTTGTCTACCTCGACGACATCCTTATCTTTTCCAAGACCGTGCAGGAGCACCGCCACCATGTCCGCCAGGTTCTCCAGAGGCTGCTACAGAACAATCTGTTCGCCAAGGCCCAGAAATGCGAATTTCATGTTCCCGAGGTCTCCTTTCTGGGATTTATTGTACGGACAGGCCAACTCCAAATGGACCCTGCCAAGACCCTGGCCGTCCGGGATTGGCCTACTCCCAAGTCCGTTAAGGAGGTTCAGCGGTTCTTAGGATTCGCTAACTTCTACCGCAAGTTCATCAGGAACTTCAGTTCTGTGGCAGCACCCATGTCAGACCTCACCAAAGGGACAGGTGGATCTTATGGCTGGTCTCCTCAGGCAGAAAAGGCGTTCAAAGACCTCAAGGACCGCTTCTGCACGGCACCCATTCTGGTTCTCCCGGACACCTCCCAACCATTCATCGTGGAGGTGGACGCCTCGGACAGTGGTGTCGGCGCGGTGCTCTCTCAACGTTCGGAAGGAAAGCTGCACCCCTGCGCTTACTTCTCCCACCGCCTGAGTCCTGCTGAGTCCCGGTACGATGTGGGGGATCGAGAACTGCTAGCGGTCAAACTGGCCCTTGAGGAGTGGAGGCACTGGCTGGAGGGAGCACAACATCCATTCCTGGTTTGGACTGACCACAAGAACCTGGAGTACCTCCAGCAAGCCAAGAGACTGAACCCTCGACAGGCTAGGTGGGCCCTGTTTTTCAGTCGGTTTGACTTCACCCTCTCATACCGCCCCGGCTCCAAGAACACCAAACCTGACGCACTGTCCAGACTGTTCTCTGCCACTAACAGGGAGAATGAAGTCGGGCCTATTATCCCTGTGTCCCGGATTGTGGCCCCTGTCCGCTGGGGTATTGAGGAGGCTGTCCGACGAGCCCAACGCCAGGACCCCGGTCCTGGGACGGGGCCACCAGGCCTCTTGTACGTCCCACATCAAGCCCGGGCCAAGGTTCTCCAGTGGGGTCACTCTTCCCCTCTCACCGCCCACCCGGGAGCTCGGAGGACCCTGGACTTCCTGAAAAGACGCTTCTGGTGGCCTAACATGGAGAAGGAAGTAAGGTCATTTGTCCTGTCCTGTGAGGTTTGCACCAGAACCAAGAACCCACGACAGCGTCCCCAGGGTCTCCTGCATCCTCTGACCATTCCCCGGCGTCCCTGGTCCCACGTGGCAGTCGACTTTATCACGGGTCTCCCTGAGTCACAAGGTAACACGGTCATTTTGGTCTTAGTTGACAGATTCTCCAAGGCCTGCCGCTTCATACCACTGTGCAAACTCCCCTCTGCTCTTGAAACTGCGAAACTTTTGTTTAATCATGTCTTCCGAGTCTTTGGTCTTCCACAGGACATCGTCTCAGACCGAGGGCCCCAGTTCTCCTCCCGAGTGTGGCACGGGTTCTGCAAGGTCATCGGAGCCACTGCCAGCCTCTCCTCTGGGTTTCACCCACAGTCCAATGGTCAGACGGAGAGGCTCAACCAGGACCTGGAAACCACCCTGCGAGGCCTGGCTATGGATAACCCGACATCGTGGAGCACCTGGCTGCCATGGGCGGAGTACGCCCACAACACCCTGCAGTCATCGGCCACCAAGCTGTCGCCATTCCAGTGCCAATTCGGGTTCCAGCCACCTCTGTTCCCGGACCAGGAGGAGGACGCGGGGGTGCCCTCGGTCAACCAATATGTGAGACGGTGTCGCAAGACCTGGAGCAAGGTCAGGAAGACCCTCATACAGACCTCCAGAACCAACCAGACTCAGGCCAACCGCCATAGAAGACCTGCACACGCTTTCCGCCCTGGGCAGCGTGTTTGGCTGTCCACTAAGGACCTTCCACTGCGGGTGGAGAACCGCAAGCTTGCTCCTCGCTACATTGGCCCCTTCAAGGTGGTGCGCAGGGTGAACCCTGTCTCCTACCGGCTCCAGTTGCCCCGGACTCTGAGGATCAACCCCACTTTCCATGTTTCCCTGTTACGGCCCGTACTGACGTCTACGTATGCCCCTGCCCCTAGGAACCCCCCACCCCCCCGCATCTTCCAGGGGCAGACTGTGTTCACTGTGAATCGCCTGCTTGACTCCCGCCGGGTCCGCGGCGGGTTGCAATATCTGGTGGACTGGGAGGGCTATGGTCCTGAGGAGCGCTGCTGGGTTCCTGCTCGGGATGTCCTTGATAAAGAACTATGTCGGGACTTCCATTCGGCCCATCCGGATCGCCCTGGGAACGTCAGGAGACGCTCCTAGAGGGGGGGGTCCTGTTAGGACTAGGACTGTTTTGGCCTCTAGAGGCCGCTGTTATTTCCTTTTCATGTCGTGTTTATTTTGGCCTCTAGAGGCCGCCACTGTTCCTGTGTTTTGTGTTTGTGTTAATTGCCTAATTATCTTCACCTGTGTCCTTAATTAGTTTGTCTATTTATACCCCTGAGTTCAGTCCTCTTGTCACGGAGTCTTTGTGCTGTTATGTTTATCTCCAGTTTCCTTTGTACTGTGTTTTTTGATCTTCTTAGCTTTTGTATTTTTGCACTTTGCTTTTCTTTTGGATTTTACTCTTTGGTTTTTTTTTTGTCTTTTGTTTTGCCCTGTATATAGTGTATATAGTTTAAATAAACCTTTTGATTCTTTTTCTACTTCCGCCTCACGCCTCTGCATTTGAGTCATCCCCCTGGTGGCCTAGTGGGGGTTTGCTGGATTATCACACCAACGAACCAGGTTCGAATCCCAGCAAAACCCTAACACACGGGGTGAGATCTTGCGTGGAGCCCTAGATCGAGGGAGATTATCAGTGGTCTTGTATGTCTTCCATTTTCTAATAATTGCTCCCACAGTTGATTTCTTCACACCAAGCTGCTTACCTAGTGCAGATTTAGTCTTCCCAGCCTGGTGCAGGTCTACAATTTTGTTTCTGGTGCCCTTTGACAGCTCTTTGGTCTTGGCCATAGTGGAGTTTGGAGTGTGACTGTTTGAGGTTGTGGACAGGTGTCTTTTATACTGATAACGAGTTCAAACAGGTGCCATTAATACAGGTAAGGCGTGGAGGACAGAGGAGCCTCTTAAAGAAGTTGTTACAGGTCTGTGAGAGCCAGAAATCTTGCTTGTCTGTAGGTGACCAAATACTTATTTTACCAAGGAATTTACCAATTAATTCATTAAAAATCCTACAATGTGATTTCCTGGATTCTTTCCCCCCATTCTGTCTCTCATAGTTGAAGTGTACCTATGATGAAAATTACAGGCCTCTCTCATCTTTTTAAGTGGGAGAACTTGCACAATTGGTGGCTGACTAAATACTTTTTTGCCCCACTGTATGTGTATATGTATGTGGCAATCATATCCAAATGTTTTAGGCACGCTTGCTGAGCTGCGCTGAGCTGGACTCCGGTTAGCTGAAAGCCCGTGGAACGCTGCCTCTTGTTAATTAAACCTTATTTTGTTGGAAATCATCCCGTGTAGATACGACGGCATGTGAAATTGCCAGCTAGATAGAGTTTAATGTAACGAATGGGCTATAAATGGGGTGTTTTGAGGTTAGTCTGTTGCAAAACATTAAACTTTCGCTTAGACTGGATACTCTTCAAACAATTCCCTTGCTCAAGTGAAAAATGATAGGCCTGTATGAAAAGCGCAATTAATGAAAGTAGCCTAATAAGCCCTAAATGAATAAAACAACCTCTGTTTTATTGTTGTTGCTTACACGTTAAGATTTTGAAATCTTCTCGGTCCAGTTCTATATCCAGGGAACGTTGTAATCCTTTTGGTTTATCCGTAATAAACATGTCAGCCCCCAGGTCAGATAGGCTAATGTTACGTGGTTGGGAGGGTGTCAATTTTTTTTGTAACATTCTAAATCGAGTACGGAAAGGACGTTTATGAAAAACAAGACAAAAAAATACACTGAAAAACTCACTGTACACATCACTAGTGGTGATGCTTCTATGTTCAGATTTTGGGAAAGCCATAACTCCGTTCTCATTGAGGCCCAGTTCCATCCCGTAAACAATCATTTTGGTTTATCAACTACCTGCGCTCAAACATGTCACAGGAGAGGCTCAATGGGCTGGCTATGCTCTCTATAGAGCGCGAACTTGCAAAGAAGCTGGACTTCAATGACCTTATTGACGACTTTGCCACAGCAAAAGTCCGGCGCATTGCATTTCGCACCTGAATAGTTGCAGACTAAGGAAATGTTCAAACTGTAAATATGTTGAAATGTTTAAATAAAATGGTTGACTGTTATAATGGGCTTGGAATACCTGTTATTTAAGGGTTGGAGTGAATGGAGACTGTGAAAAGAGGGGTTGGGTGTGGGTGGTTGCTGTGTGGCGATGTGCGTGCGCGCGCATGTGTGTGTGTGTGTGGGGGGGGGCACTCAGATTATTTGGGGGGGGGGGCCCACTCAGATTATTTTGTCCTGGGCCCAGCCAAAGCTGTCAACGGCCCTGGTGCTAACCACTGCAATGCTGTGCCGCCCCACAGTAACTTTATATTTGACAAAATTTTAAAACAGGAAAAAAGATTCATAATGATTGTGGCTTTAGTTTTGTGAAGTCCATCCATCCATCTATCTATCTTCTACCCCTTATCTGGATCCGAGTCATGGGGGTAGCAGCCTAAGCAGAGCAGCCCAGACTTCCCTCTCCCCGGCCACCTCCACCAGCTCTTCTGGGGGAATACCGAGGCATTCCCAGGCCAGCTGGGGTCTCCTCCCAATGGGGCATGCCCAGAAAACCTCCCTTGGGAGGCGTCCAGGGGGCATTCTAACAAGGTGCCCAAACCACCTCAACTGACTCCTTTCGATGTGGAGGAGCAGTGGTTCTACTCTGAGTCTCTCCCGAATGACCAAGCTTCTCACCCTGTCTCTAAGGGAGAGCCCAGCCACCCTGCGGAGAAAACTCATTTCTACCGCTTGTATCCACGATCTCATTCTTTCAGTCACTACCCATAGCTCGTGACCATAGGTGAGAGTTTTGTGAAGTCCCAGAACTTAATTAACGCATTAAGCCTTAATTGACTCATAAGGACTCATTACTCAGGTCAAGAACTGTCAATAGGAATAACAATTCCAGAGCATACGTAATAAATTCTCTGACTCTTCAAACCTCTAAGCAGCTGTAGATAATTGATGCCTAAAAGGCAGAGGAAGGGTATAAAATGATTTCAAACATCTTCCAGCTCACAATTTTCAAGGTCCAAAATGTAACTAAGAAGTGACAGTTTAGGAGGACCTTGGACGTCAAGACTCCAAGCTCTGGAAGATCAAGAGTCTCTTAGACAGAACTTCCTGTATAACAGCCAGAAAGACCAAGTAAAACCCGTTATGGCACAGGAGTGGTGGTAAGCCATTCTACTCTGCAGCGTTCCTTACAAAATATGATCTGCATGGAAGAATCATCAGAAGGAAACCTTATGTGTGACCTCAACACAAAAATGAAATGTCTGGTGTCTGTAAAATAAAATGTAGATAAGCCAGTGGCATTTTGGAAAGTGTTGTGGACTGATGAAGTAAAAATGGGACTCTGGCAACAATCATAAAAGCGAGAGTATGAGTCAAAAGTTTGTACACCCCTACTCGTTCATAGGTTTTTCTGTATTTTGACTATTTTCTACATTGTAGAACAATACTGAAGACATCAAAAGTATGAAATAACACATGGAACTTATCTCATCTCATTATCTCTAGCCGCTTTATCCTTCTACAGGGTCGCAGGCAAGCTGGAGCCTATCCCAGCTGACTACGGGCGAAAGGCGGGGTACACCCTGGACAAGTCGCCAGGTCATCACAGGGCTGACACATAGACACAGACAACCATTCACACTCACATTCACACCTACGGTCAATTTAGAGTCACCAGTTAACCTAACCTGCATGTCTTTGGACTGTGGGGGAAACCGGAGCACACCCACGCAGACATGGGGAGAACATGCAAACTCCACACAGAAAGGCCCTCGCCGGCCCCGGGGCTCGAACCCAGGACCTTCTTGCTGTGAGGCGACAGCGCTAACCACTACACCACCGTGCCGCCCCACATGGAACTTATATAAAACAAAAAAAGTGTTTTAAAAAAACAAGATATGTTTGATATTTTAGATTCTTCAAAGTATCCAGCATTTACCTTGATGACGCTTTGTACACTATTGGCATTATCTTAACCAGCTTCATGAGGTAGTCACCTGGAATGTTTTTTAATTACCAGGTGTGTCTCATCAAAAGTTAATTAGTGGATTATTTTCTTGCCTTCTTAATGCATTTGAGATCAAACAGTAAAGAGTAAGTAATAAAATGACAGTCAATAGCCCTATTCCACAACTGTCTATTATGTCAAGAACTGCTTTACTAAGTAAAGAGAAATTACATCATCATTACTTTCAGACATGGACTGACTTTTAATTAATAAAAATAAAGAAAAACCACTGAATTAGAAAGTATCCAAACTTTTGACTGGTACTGGATATATGAAGAATAAAAGAAGCAGTGTAAAAAAAAAAAAGTACGGTGACCAAACATTTATATGTGCCACAATTACTATTTTATTCTTTGGGATTTTTAAAGTAATCAAAGATAAAGTAACCATGCATTAACATTTGCAGGAGAGTTTTTTGCAGAAATTTTACATGACAAGCCAGGGAAAGATTTGAGTGGAGTTTGTAGGGATCCTGTCGCCCACAAATCGTTCCTCCTGGAAAACTTCCATCACATTTGGAGTGAAGTAATAATACAAAGATCGGTGAACATTCTTTAAGATATTAGCAGGTATGATTACCAGCAATACAGCTCCCCAGTTCAGGGTTCCAACATGAACTTGGATTACTCTCAGTGTGGAGGTTCACATGCTCTCCTGGTGATTGTGGGGGTTTCCTCCACGTTCTCCGATTTCCTCTCACCTCGCAAATACTTTCCAGGATGTGGATTGGCCTTTAGATCTGAATGTGTGTGTGTGTGTGAGATGGAATGTCCGGGGTGTGTTCCTGCTTTGCACCCAGTGTTTCAAGGATAGACCCACACAGATCTGCAGATCTGCAGTGACCCTGACCAGGATAAAACAGGCGCTGAAATTGTATGGATAAATTTCATGTTAAGGTCATTACATTAGTAGAAGACGTACAGTAGCAATTAATTGTCTCATATGGGTTATGACAGCTACCTGTCAGTGGGGCGAAGTATTCTGTCAGTAAATGGGTTGAATAGAGTCGGATGTAAGTGCAGATGAGTTTATTATAAAAGCAATGATCAGGCATACAGTCCAATATGGCAGGCAGAAATCACAAACAGTAAACAGGCAAAGGGTCGGGCGAGGCACAAACAGGCTAAACAGGGCTAACAGAATCAAATAATGGAACAGGAATCAGGAAACCAGGAAAACAACAAAGCAACAAGGCTTGATAATGTGTCACTCGTAACGCAATACTTCGCAAAGTGAGTGAGTCCTCAGCGTCCTTATATGAGCATGTTGATTGGGCCTTAATCTGAGGCAGGTGTACGTCATTAGTGGCAACGCGCGTGAGAGAAAGTCTGCTGCATGAGCCAATGCGCCCAGGTGTGACACTACCTTTTGTTGTTGTTGTTGTTATTTACTGGTGTTATCAAATCAGGCTACATGACTACTGCTATAATGAAGGGGCACGCCAGGTAAATGTACTGTAGATCTCGGAAATGTCATAAATCAGAAGAACCTTCATGCAGTAGTGATGACGTAAAAGGCTTAGAACGTCATAGAACTTGCGCAAAGTTGCCACGGAAACCGCTTGTAACTTGAGTAAATTATTAAATTGCTTTACATTTTTTTTGTATAATAAGTTTGGTCTGTATGTAATGGCTAATTCATTACTAGTATGCTGTGAGTAGTCACTTCACATATATATATATATATATATATCATGCTTGGGTTTTTTGTAGTTGTTTTTGTTTTTTACACACACACACACAAACACACACACACACACACACACACACACACATTACAGACCAAGCCACATATCCTCTATGAATAGGATGACTGAACGAACGTTGTCCATTCTCTCCTGCTCTGCCTGGTACTGAGTTGATTCGGTTCCTGAAGGGTGTGTGTGTATGTGTGTGTGTGTGTGTGTGTGTGCATGTTTGGAAGAGTGTGTGTGTCCAGGGTGAGGTGAGGATAGGGCCTCTCACTGTCTTCTTAGACAAGGCTGCTCCCCAGCAGGGCTAACAGGGCGTCTTTGCGCACCGCACATCTGGACGCCGCCACAACAAGCGACCCACTGTGCGCTGCCGTATGAAATCAAACGCACATTCATAACCGGGTCTCTGATTCTCCTCTGTCCCTGATCCCCCTCCATCTCATGGCCAAAATCGCATCCTCAGGGGGTAAGAGAGGATCACACTATTATCTGTACTATTCAGAGTGTAAAAAAAAAAACCCACACACAAACACACTCACATGCACGCTGGTGCAAGTCCAGTTGTTTTTTCTCCACATGCCGACGAAAGAACATCTCACAACGACGAGGCTGTTTAAGTGACTCGTGCAGAGCTTTGAGTACAATCCAGTTTCCTGTTGATGAGATTTCCACTCCTACAATGGTATGCACTAATGTGTTCCTTGATGCAAAAGACATAATATCCCAAGTTAGGGCTACAGATGAAGACACTGGATGATATTTAATTTCAAGCACCGTATTTGAAATCATTTTACTGTTTTTTTGTTTTGTTTTGTTTTGTTTATAATGCATCTAACGTGCAATGATGAACACTGTGTACATTTCTGACATGATCTGAATCCTAATTAGTGTCAAACTTGGTGGACCAAAACTGCAAGTTGGCTTAGTGGTTAGCGTGTCCGCCTCTCGATCGTGAGATCGTGAGTTCTACTTACGGTCCGGTCATACCATCATAAAAATGGTACCTACTGCCGTCTGGCAAGGCACGCTGCAATACAGATGCGAGTGGGGAGTCAAACTCTCGCGGTTACCAGAGGACTAGCCCCCTACTGTAACCCTAGCTCCGCCGCCCTATACGCCTAAGCTAGATCGGCACCGCCCTATGCGCCACATGGCGTGGGAAGGGACTTTGACTTTGATTGGTAGACCAATCCATCACCCATTAAAGCACCACAACAGACTGAAAGGGAGAAGAAATAAGAAAATATCTTGAACAAAATTTCCTAAAAAAACAAAATATCTTGTCCTACAATACATTATCCAGGTGCAATGAGAATCTCTCAATGGCTTAAAATAGAACAAACAAAGCCTCTCCTATTAAAACCAATTCCCAGATTCACAAGGCATTTTATTCGAACAATAATCCTCAATAACTCTTATCGTCCATATAAGAATTATCCAGCTCTTTTCATTCCAGAGCAGTTTTGAAACTTTGATTTTGTGCCATTGTGTACAGTCATGACTCCATGTTCCAGCATTATTCACGCACTTACACTACCGTTCAAAAGTTTGGGGTCACTTTGAAATTTCCTTATTTTTGAAAGAAAAGCACTGTTCTTTTCAATGAAGATCACTTTAAACTAATCAGAAATCCACTCTATACATTGCTAATCCAGGCGGCACGGTGGTGTAGTGGTTAGCGCTGTCGCCTCACGGAAAGAAGGTCCGGGTTCGAGCCCCGTGGCCGGCCAGGGCCTTTCTGTGCAGAGTTTGCATGTTCTCCCCGTGTCTGCGTGGGTTTCCTCCGGGTGCTCCGGTTTCCCCCACAGTCCAAAGACATGCAGGTTAGGTTAACTGGTGACTCTAAATTGACCGTAGGTGTGAATGTGAGTGTGAATGGTTGTCTGTGTCTATGTGTCAGCCCTGTGATGACCTGGCGACTTGTCCAGGGTGTACCCCGCCTTTCGCCCGTAGTCAGCTGGGATAGGCTCCAGCTTGCCTGCGACCCTGTAGAACAGGATAAAGCAGCTAGAGATAATGAGATGAGATGAGACATTGCTAATGTGGTAAATGACTATTCTAGCTGCAAATGTCTGGTTTTTGGTGCAATATCTCCATAGGTGTATAGAGGCCCATTTCCAGCAACTCTCACTCCAGTGTTCTAATGGTACAATGTGTTTGCTCATTGCCTCAGAAGGCTAATGGATTATTAGAAAACTCTTGTACAATCATGTTAGCACAGCTGAAAACAGTTGAGCTCTTTAGAGAAGCTATAAAACTGACCTTCCTTTGAGCAGATTGAGTTTCTGGAGCATCACATTTGTGGGGTCGATTAAATGCTCAAAATGGCCAGAAAAATGTCTTGACTATATTTTCTATTCATTTTACAACTTATGGTGGGAAATAAAAGTGTGACTTTTCATGGAAAACACAAAATTGTCTGGGTGACCCCAAACTCTTGAACGGTAGTGTACATACATCCTTAAAGACGTCAGCTACTCAGATTTGTTACTACGTACAGGTTCATAAAGTGCAACATTCGATATCTTGAACTATCCATCTCTCATATTTTTCTTTCCACTTTCCTTAAACATTAGATGGCGAGTATTTGCGAAGACTCCATGGCCTGAGAGTGTGTTAGCCCTTCAGTGTTAGCCACCCAGAGGATAGTGGCGGGAGAGGAAGTCAAGAAACATGAGTATTATGGACAGAACTGAAGAGATGCTCAGTGGTGAGAGGGCTCCTGTGGTGATGTGTGCAGTGTGAGCTCTTAAAGGCCTGGGGAGAGATGTCTCTGTGTCAGTAGGGTCCAACCAGGAAACAGGAGAAACCTTTAGACTCATGTGGGGTAAGCATGGTTTTATCCTACTGCTCTTTGACAGTTGTAATTATTTTCCATGGTGAGAATGTGTTGTCGGAGTGTTCTACAATTGATTTATCTTGCCCAAGACATTTTTAGAACCACAACCACGACATATTTCTCGATATGTCACTTGTGAGGAAATCGATGCATTGTTTTGATAAATTTATGTACTTTTTGTTTGTGAATGTGTCTATACAATTAAAAGAAAATTACACGTTCACTTGAGGATGGAGGCATGGTGGTTAGCACTGTCGCCTCACAGCAAGAAGGTTCTGGGTTCGAGCCCAGTGGCTGATGGGGGCCTTTCTCTGTAGCGTTTGCATGTTCTCCCCATGTCTGTGTGGGTTTCCTCTGGGTGCTCCGGTTTCCCCCAAAGACATGCAGGTTAGGCTAATTGGTGGCTCTAATGTCCAGGGTGTACCCTGCTTCTGCTTCTCACCCATAGTCAGCTGGGATAGGCTCCAGCTTGCCCACGACCCTGTACAGGATAAGCGGTTGCGGATAATGGATGGCTTGAAGATATGAAGTTTATCTTCTCATGTTGAAAATCTCGCAATTTTTTTTTTTGTACAAAATACATCGCGGATCTGAGTGACATATTTAAATAATACTGGCTGGTGTTGAGTGGTATATTGGATATATTCCATTCAGCTAGCATGATACTGAATGCGTTGAAGACAAGTTAGCTGAATGGAATATATCTGATATACCACAAAAAAAAACCCAGCCAATATTATTATTATCTCATCTCATCTCATTATCTCTAGCCACTTTATCCTGTTCTACAGGGTCGCAGGCAAGCTGGAGCCTATCCCAGCTGACTACGGGCGAAAGGCGGGGTACACCCTGGACAAGTCGCCAGGTCATCACAGGGCTGACACATAGACACAGACAACCATTCACACTCACATTCACACCTACGGTCAATTTAGAGTCACCAGTTAACCTAACCTGCATGTCTTTGAACTGTGGGGGAAACCGGAGCACCCGGAGGAAACCCACGCGGACACGGGGAGAACATGCAAACTCCGCACAGAAACACCCTCGCCGGCCACGGGGCTCGAACCCAGACCTTCTTGCTGTGAGGCGACAGCGCTAACCACTACACCATCGTACCGCCCCATTATTATTATTATTATTATTATTATTATTATTATACTACATTCTCTTCATATCAGCATTCTCGAAAGCCAACACTAGCTTACTGGCGAGTTGGCTTTCAGCGCAGCAGTGAAGTCACCTTCCAGCCAGTGTAGCGTTCATCATTAGTGTTAGCGAATGCTAATAAGCCAGTGCTATCAAAAGCAAGTAGCACAGTGTGGCAGCGGGGGCATGGTCAAGCGTCGGTCTGTGAATGGAGGGCGGAGTCAGGGAAGGTAAGTGACAGAATCACTGCACCTGACGTGAATTAACCTGTGTTTGTGTGTCTTCCCCAGCGACCGTGCCCTATAAAAGGAGAGAGAGAGCAGAGAAAGGGAGCGCTCTCCTGACCAGAATGCATGTGTGTGTGCGTGTGAGAGAGTGAATGAGCTGAAAAGTCACATATACAGTGATAAAATAAAAGTTTCTGAGAACTCAGTTCTGGCCTTTTTGGTGTGGAGAGAAAACTCCCATCCACCGGCTCCCCAGGTTGCGGATAGGGGAACGGCCTCTAGATATAGAGGTTAGCTGCGAATAACCCGAATAAGCAGCCCCGGACAAAATCTCGGGACTCTGTCCCAAACAAACCATGCTGGTTTCTGGAAAGACTCTCGGGCAGCAGGATTATCAGTTGGTAGGTCGGGCAATAAACGACTTATGTGTGAACCTGGTCAACTCTTCCGGTGGCAAGGCGACTCATCTTAACACTGTTAGATGTTTCGGCAAGGCACAACTACCCTAGCCAGGGTACTGCGCACACTTGTATGGAGTAGCGACCGCAAGTGTTCTCTCAGCGACTGAAAGCTTATCATGACTATTCAAATCTCAAAACGACTCTCATCCCGCATCGCGCGTCGCGCGGTTAAACAAGGAGCGCGTCCTGCAGTGACTCAGGCTGCAGTTGAAAAATCAGCTACTGAGGATAAAAGAAAGGAAAAGGCTATAAATGTTCTAATGAAAGGGAAGAAAGACATCATTGTCGGCACTATCAATGTACAGACTCTTCAGAGGGACGACAAGATTTTCGAAGTAATTGCTGCAGCAGAAGCCACAAACCATGATATTGTGTGCGTGCAAGAACATAGGTTTATACATAATGACTTACTGTCTAAAGAACACACTTTTGGGAACTGGAGGCTGGTCACCTGCACAGCATGGAGAAATAGCTCAAATGCAGCAAATGGCGGGGTCGGGATGCTCTTTAGCCCTGGAGCTTCTCAGTCACTTACTAGTATCGAAATGATAACACCACGGATCATGATAGCAACCATAAATGGAAACCCTCAAACCACCGTTATTTCGTGCTATAGCCCAACAAATGTGAGTGATGAAAGCGAAGCTGAACGTTTCTACGAGGAGCTGACTTCAGTCACCAGGCAGGTACCGAAGCACAACTTCCTCATCATTGGTGGAGATTTCAATGCCCACCTAGGCCATCTTGATGGTTTCAAGTATGCGTACCACTCCCACACAAATCGAAACAGCGAGATGTTAAAAGACTGCCTCTCCGAAAACAACCTGGTGTGCTTAAATACCACTTTCCATAAACGACCCGGTCAAAAATGGACACACGCAGCACCAAATGGAAACAAGGCACAAATAGATTATGTCATCATAAACAGAAAATGGAAGAACAGTGCCAAAAACTGCAGAGCCTTCAACTCGTTTGCCAGCGTGGCATCTGACCACCGTGTCATCTCTGCCAAACCCCACCTCAGTCTCCGGACTACCAAGAAGAAATCCAGGAATACAGCACCCTATGACTGGTCTACCTTGAGGACCAACACCGATATCGGCAGGACTTTCACCATCCGTCTAAACAATAGATTTGCTGCTCTCCAGGACTCCGACTCATCAACCTCAGTCAACAATACCTATAAGAACTTTGAAACAGCATGCAGGGAAACAGCCGCTGAAACCATCCCCATAAAACCAAAAGTAAAGAAACGCAAGCCTTGGGAAAAAGAAGCGATCTGCCAAAGACGTGAAGACCTTCACAAAGCTATGCAACTCCAAAACTCTGATCCATCACCAGAACACCTCAACCAGCTTGTAGAAGCCCAAGAAGCTCTGAAAAGTGCATACAAAGCAGACAAAATAGAATACCTGGAAAGTAAGATCAACCACATCAGTAAATCAGTCAGCAACAAAAAAACAGCCGAAGCCTGGAAGACTGTCAATGAAATAAGTGGCAGAAAAAGCACCAATAAAGGCAAGCTGACAGCATCCAGTCAAGAAGAGCGAATACTATTGTGGCGGCAGCACTTTCAGAACCTACTTGGTAAGCCACCTGAGATTTCCGATAAGACCATTACACCAATCTTCACCAGAGAACTGCAGATAAAGAAGGGCCCCTTCTCGATGGAAGAACTCAGAAAGGCAGTTGGCTCTATCCAAAACGGGAAGGCTTGCGGACTCGATGAGATACCAGCTGAAGTGTGGAAGATAGAAGATTTCCACAAAATCCTTCTTGACATGTGCAATAGAGTTTACAATCAAGACCCTATTGACAGATGGTCTGATGGGTGCCTACTCCCCTTCCCCAAAAAGGGCAATCTTGGAGATGCCAAAAACTATCGTGGCATCACGTTAACAGCAATCGCATCCAAGATCTATAATTTAACGCTGCTAAACAGAGTTAGACCGGAAGTCGATCCAATATTAAGGAAGAACCAAAATGGCTTTAGAACCAATAGGTCAACATCTGGCTTTAGAACCAATAGGTCAACATCTGGACAGACACTTACCATCAGGCGCATTTTAGAGGGAGCAAATACAAAGAACCTACCAGCAACCCTCCTATTCATCGACTTCGCCAAAGCCTTTGATTCCATCCACCGGGGAAAAATGAAGGAGATCTTGCTGGCTTATGGTCTACCAAACGAAACTGTGGATGCCATCATGATGCTCTACAATAACACCCGATCAATGGTACGCTCCCCTGACGGTGATACTGACTTCTTCGATATCACCTCCGGGGTCTTGCAAGGAGACACCTTGGCACCATATCTCTTCATCATTTGCCTCGACTACGTGCTTAGAATAGCCCTGGACGAAAATATGGATCGTGGCTTTACCCTTTCAGAACGGAGAAGCAGACGCCATCCAGCTCGCAAGATCACCGACATCGACTACGCCGATGACCTAGCAGTCATGGCTGACTGACTGGAGGACGCAACGTTTCTACTACATAGCATTGAGAAAGAAGCCAACGTAATAGGACTACATGTCAATCCAGAGAAAACTGAATTCATATCCCTAAACCAGAATGCATCTGACGGCGTGAAAAGCCTAAATGGCCACTCGGTTAAACGGGTGGATGATTTCAAGTATCTTGGTAGTCATATTGCATTGACCGAACAGGATATGAACATCAGACTTGGGAAAGCCTAGGGTGCCTTAAATGGTATGGACTAAATCTGGAAATCAAATCTTCCTGACTATCTAAAGAGGAATTTCTTTTGAGCTACTGTGGAAACTGTCCTCTTATATGGCTCTACCTCCTGGACCCTGACATCAAAACTAGAAAGAAAAATCGACGGTGCCTATACCCGCATGCTCCGCGCAGCTCTCAATCGATCCTGGAAAGATCATCCCACCAATAAAGAGCTATATAGCAACATACCACCCATTACTACATCTATCCGGCAGCAGCGGCTTCGCTTCGCCAGACACTGCTGGCGCAGCAAAAATGAATTGGCTGCTGAAGTCATCCTGTGGAGACCAACCCACGGAAGAAGAACACGTGGTCGACCCAAAAAGACCTACATCGACCAACTGGTTGACGACACGGGCTGCCAGGCAGACGAACTGGCAACTGCCATGAGCGACAGAGAGAGTTGGGCTGAGCGTGTCATGGAAAGCTGAGCTAGCTCGACCTGGTAAGGTAAGTGTGGCATGGGCAGCTTACACATCTGGAAAGACACCATCAATGCTGAAAGGCATATTCAGGTTCTAGAGCAACATATGCTCCCATCCAGGTGACGTCTCTTTCAGGGAAGACCTTGCATTTTCCAACATGACAATGCCAAACCACATACTGCATCAATTACAGCATCATGGCTGCGTAGAAGAAGGGTCCGGGTACTGAACTGGCCAGCCTGCAGTCCAGATCTTTCACCCATAGAAAACATTTGGCGCATCATAAAACGGAAGATACGACAAAAAAGACCTGAGACAGTTGAGCAACTAGAATCCTACATTAGACAAGAATGGGTTAACATTCCTATCCCTAAACTTGAGCAACTTGTCTCCTCAGTCCCCAGACGTTTACAGACTGTTGTAAAGAGAAAAGGGGATGTCTCACAGTGGTAAACATGGCCTTGTCCCAACTTTTTTGAGATGTGTTGTTGTCATGAAATTTAAAATCACCTAATTTTTCTCTTTAAATGATACATTTTCTCAGTTTAAACATTCGATATATCATCTATGTTCTATTCTGAATAAAATATAGAATTTTGAAACTTCCACATCATTGCATTCCGTTTTTATTTACAATTTGGACTTTGTCCCAACTTTTTTGGAATCGGGGTTGTAAAATCAACATTGACAACTATACACAACGGAGCGACCTGGCAGCCAAAATTCTCTCAAAATCTTCCACTTTTAATGAAGCAAACTTGGTGGCCATGTTTATTTACAAATTGTCACAGTCACTCACTAGTGCAGAAGTTTTACATCTCCGATATGTCTCTTTTCCAGTTTTTCGATGTCCATTGGTATGTTTTTCTCTTGTAAATATGCATGAAGAATATCTAATGAAGTTTTGGTAGCCTTTTGGGTGTTCAGCGCGTCTTTCTCTTTCCTGGCGAACAAAGAAATGCTTCTGCACATGCGCAGCAGAAAAGTTTCT
This sequence comes from Neoarius graeffei, assembly GCF_027579695.1. Lineage (NCBI taxonomy): Eukaryota > Metazoa > Chordata > Actinopteri > Siluriformes > Ariidae > Neoarius > Neoarius graeffei. The sequence continues at coordinate 28,313,354 of NC_083577.1, forward strand.
CATTGAATATTTGTGTCAGCTTGGACATGTGCCGTCAAGTTGTCTTGACAACCATGCAATATTGTGAACCATATTCACGCTCATTCTCCATTGAGTAGAGTGATGTAATACACATAGGATAAGCGATATGATAACAATATTGCATGCTATCAAACCAAATGAATGAAACCTGCTAGAAGGGAATAGAGCACATGTTTTTATTCCATCGAAAAAAGTGTCCTGAATGTATAATAATTCCTGATATTTCACTCCAATGATGTCATTCCCAGTGTATTTCCACTGACTGGATGCACATTGTCAAAATGGCGAACTGGTTCAGAATTAAAATTCTTTTGATGAACTTGCCTTTTTTTTGTGTGGATGTATCTGTAATAATATAAAGGACGTTACACATGGTGGTGTGAAAATATGAAGTTTATCTTCTTGTGTTGAAAAATATATCACATTCCCCACTAAAAGATACATTTCATGTCTTTGTGTAAACACGTAATATCATATAGTATATATACAGTGCCCTCCACAATTATTGGCACCCCTCGTTAAGATGTGTTCTTAGGCTTCTAATAAATTCTTTTTTTTTAATAATATAGGACAACAATGCAAAAAAAAAAAGAAAAATCCAACCTTTAATTCAAGTGCATTTATTCAGTGGGAAAAAAAATCCCACATTAAGAAATAATTCTTTTACATGAAATCATGTGTGCCACAATTATTGGCACCCCTGATGTTAATACTTTGTACAAACCCCTTTTGCCAACAAGACAGCACTTAATATTCTCCTATAACATTTCACAAGATGGGAGAATACAGAGAGAGGGATCTTCGACCATTCCTCTTTGCACAATCTCTCTAAATCATCCAGAGTCCTGGGTCCTCTCCTATGCACTCTCCTCTTCAGCTCACCCCACAGGTTTTCAATTGAGTTGAGGTCTGGAGACTGAGATGGCCATGGGAGGAGCTGGATTTTGTGTCTGGTGAACCATTTTTGTGTAGATTTGGCCACATGTTTAGGGTCATTATCTTGCTGAAAGACCCAGTGACGACCCATCTTCAGCTTTCGGGCAGAGGTCACCAGATTTTGATTTAAAATGTCCTGGTATTTCAAAGAGTTCATGGTGCCATGCACTCTAACAAGGTTCCCGGGGCCTTTGGAAGAGAAACAGGCCCACAGCATCACCAATCCTCCCCATACTTCACACTGGGCATGAGGTGCTTTTCCGCATACTCATCTTTTGTGATGTATTAGAGTGTTTCTTGCCAAAAAGCTCTATCTTGGTCTCATCTGACCAAAGCACACGGTCCCAGTTGAAGTCCCAGTACTGCTTAATGAACTCCAGACGTTTACGTTTATGCTTGTAAGTGAGAAAAGGCTTTTTCCGTGCATGCCTCCCAAACAGCTTGTTGGCATGTAGATAGCGCCTGATGGTTGTTATGGAGACTTTGTGACCCCAAGATGCTCCTCTTTGATGCAATTCTCTAACAGTGAGCTTTGGAGAACTTTTTACTTCTCTTACCATCCTCCTCATTGTGCGTGGTGGCAAAATAAACTTGCATCCTCGTCCAGGCTTGTTTGCCACTGTTCCAGTTGTTTTAAACTTCTTGATGATTCCTCTGACTGTAGATATGGGCAGGTGTAGGCGAGCGGCTATTTTCTTGTAGCCATTGCCTGACTTATGAAGATTGACACACATCTGCTTTACTTGAATGGTGTGTTCTCTTGTCTTTCCCATGTTGAAGAGTGGATAAGAGAAATAGGCCTCTGTGTCACATCATATTTATACCCCAGGGAAACAGGATGTGATGAATTACTAATTAAAGGTTCCTAGATACTCTGATCAACTTTATAAACTACAGTAGAAATGACAGAAATGCTTCAATTACATTTATTTTCTAGGAATTGTTATGGGTGCCAATAATTGTGGAACAGGTGATTTTTATGAAAAATAATTATTTCTTAATCAGGGATTTTTATTTTTTTAATTCACTTGAGTTAAAGGTTACATTTTTCTACAATTTTCAGTGTGAGATTATGCTTCTGCAATAAAAATTGAATTTATTTTAAGGCTTTTAACGCATCTTAACCAGGGGTGCCAATAATTGTGGAGGGTGCTGTATATATCTCATCTCATCTCATTATCTCTAGCTGCTTTATCCTGTTCTACAGGGTCGCAGGCAAGCTGGAGCCTATCCCAGCTGACTATGGGCGAAAGGAGGGGTACACCCTGGACAAGTCGCCAGGTCATCACAGGGCTGACACATAGACACAGACAACCATTCACACTCACATTCACACCTACGGTCAATTTAGAGTCACCAGTTAACCTAACCTGCATGTCTTTGGACTGTGGGGGAAACCGGAGCAACCGGAGGAAACCCACGCGGACACGGGGAGAACATGCAAACTCCGCACAGAAAGGCCCTCGCTGGCCACGGGGTTCGAACCCGGATCTTCTTGCTGTGAGGCGACAGCACTAACCACTACACTACCGTGCCGCCCTGCTCTGTGTATATATATATATATATATATATATATATATTTTTTTTTTTTTTATATATATTAAAGCAGCACAGCAGGAGGTGAAACGCTGTGTGAGGGAAGCTAAGGACAGCTACAGGAGAAAGGTGGAGCAAAAGCTGAAGGAAAACACCATGAGGGAGGTCTGGGAAGGTGTGAAAACCATCACAGGCCACAATACAAAGACCAGAGTCATTGAGGGGACAGTGGAGAGGGCGAACGAGTTGAATGACTTCTTCAATCGGTTCAACCAGCCCACGTCCCCCCCCTCACTGCAGCCATCTCTCCTTCTTCCCTCAACACACCTCCCCTAGTCATCACAGCAGCCCCCTCCTCCCCCTCCTCAACACAGACTCCTCTATGCGTTACTGCAGACCAGGTCAGATGTCAACTGAGGAAGCTTCACCCCAGGAAAGCAGCAGGCCTGGACAAGGTGTGTCTACGACTACTGAAGACCTGCGCTGCTGAACTGGGTGAACCACTCCAATGCATCTTCAACCTCAGCCTGCAGCTGGGGAGAGTGCCAACCCTCTGGAAGACATCATGTATCATTCCAGTTCCCAAAAAGAACTGGCCCAGTGAGCTGAATGACTTCCGACTGGTGGCACTCGCTTCACATCTGATGAAGACATTGGAGCGGCTCTTCCTCAGCCTCCTCAGACCCCAGGTACAACATGCCCAGGACTGTCTGCAGTTTGCGTACTGGGCAGGTGTCGGTGTGGAAGATGCCATCCTCTACCTGCTACACCGAGCCCACTCGCATCTGGATAAGGGAAATGGCACAGTAAGGATCCTCTTCTTGGACTTCTCGAGTGCCTTCAACACCATCCAGCCCCTATTGCTTCAGGACAAACTGAACAGGATACGAGTGGACCCCTGTCTGGTCACCTGGATCTCCAGCTACCTCACTGACAGGCCGCAGTACGTCAGGCTGAAGGACATCACATCTGACACCGTAATTAGCAGCACCGGAGCACCCCAGGGCACGGTGATGGCCCCTCTTCTCCTCACCCTGTACACCGTGGACTTCTGCTACAACTCGGAGCTGTGTCACATTCAGAAGTTTGCCGATGACACAGCCGTCGTTGGGTGTATCAGTGGCGACAGAGCAGAGGAGTATAGGAGCCTCATGAGGGACTTTGCTGTGTGGTGCAACAGGAACCATCTGCAGCTCAACACCTCGAAGACCAAGTAGCTGGTCATTGACTTTGGGAGGTCCAGACCAAGGTCACGACCAGTTCTGATCGAGGGAGTCGAGGTGGAGGTTGTGGATTCCTACAAGTACCTCGGGCTGTGGCTGGACAGCAAACTGGACTGGACTTGCAACACCAATCACTTATACAGGAAGGGACAGAGCAGGCTATAGTTCCTTAGGAGGCTGCGGTCCTTTAACATCTGCAGGAAACTCCTGTGGATGTTCTATCAGTCTGTGGTCGCCAGTGTCCTGTTTTACACCGTGGTGTGTTGGGGAGGGGCAGCACATCCAAGAAGGACACATCCAGGCGGGCCGGCTCTGTGGTCGGCATGAAGCTGGACTCTCTGGTGACGGTGGCAGAGAAGAGGACTATGGACAAACTACTGAACATCATGGACGATGCCAGTCACCCTCTGCACACCGTCATCAGCAACCAAAGGAGCCTGTTGAGTGACAGAATGCTCCTTCCCAAGTGCAGGACGAACAGACCCAAAAACTCCTTTGTCCCTCACGCCATCAGACTGTACAACTCCTCTCTGGGGGGGAGGTGGGGTAACAGGAGGACAGAGGACGGGAAGGAGCAGTAGCCTAGCCTAACAATAAGCAATACTGGGCAATGCGCAATATAATGTGCAATATAAAGTGCAATATCTTTCCTGCTTCCCCCCCACACACACACACACACACACTTACCCTAACCCCACTTCTCCTGCCCTTCCTCTCTTCCCCATATCTTATTCTTTTATATTTGTATATATTTGTATATGTAAATACTTAATTTATTTTAATTTATCTAGAAGTTTTTCTCTATTTCTTTTCTCTGTTTATCTGTAATGATGCTGCTGGAATCTTAATTTCCCTGAGGGAACCCTCCCAAAGGGATCAATAAAGTTTTATCTAATCTAATCTAATCTAATCTAATCTAATCTAATCTAATCTAATCTAATCTAATCTAATCTAATCTAATCTAATCTAAATATATATGGACACCTCTACTCATTTCTACATTGTAGAACAATACTGAATACATCAAAACTATGAAATAACGTATGGACCATATGTGGAATTATGTGGTAAAAAAAAAAAGATATGTTTGATATTTTAGATTCTCTGCGATGACCTGGCGACTTGTCCAGGGTGTACCCCGCCTTTCGCCCGTAGTCAGCTGGGATAGGCTCCAGCTTGCCTGCGACCCTGTAGAAGGATAAAGCGGCTAGAGATAATGAGATGAGATGAGATGAGATTTTAGATTCTTCAAAGTATCCAGTGTTTACCTTGATGACACTTTGCACACTATTGTCATTATCTTAACCAGCTTCATGAAGTCATCACCTGGAATGCTTTTCAATTAACATGACATGACAGACGACCCTTTGTTTAAAAAAAATAGTAGTCTGAGGTGCAGTGAGTGCAGTTTTATGCGGAAATGAGCTGTAGGTTTTACTGAGCATCTTACAGAACCAGCCACAGTTCTTCTGGACTCTTTGACTCTCACACTCGCGTCTTCATTTTGCACCAAAACCCAGCAGCCTTCATTATGTTTTCTTTTTTAATCTGAAAAGTGCTTTCTTATGTAATATGCTGCTCAGATACAAACTTTTTTTTTCTGTAACATTTAATTTTGTGCTGGAAAATGAACATTTGGACTCTGAAATGTTTTTGTACCGACTCGATAATGTAGAAGTCATAAAATAGAAATCCATAGCAAAGTTTGTCTCATCTCATCTCATTATCTCTAGCCGCTTTATCCTGTTCTGCAGGGTCGCAGGCAAGCTGGAGCCTATCCCAGCTGACTACGGGCGAAAGGCGGGGTACACCCTGGACAAGTCGCCAGGTCATCACAGGGCTGACACATAGACACAGACAACCATTCACACTCACATTCACACCTACGGTCAATATAGAGTCACCAGTTAACCTAACCTGCATGTCTTTGGACTGTGGGGGAAACCGGAGCACCCGGAGGAAACCCACGCAGACACGGGGAGAACATGCAAACTCCGCACAGAAAGGCCCTCGCCGGCCATGGGGCTCGAACCCGGATCTTCTTGCTGTGAGGCGACAGCGCTAACCACTACATCACCGTGCCGCCAGCAAAGTTTGTATGAAGAAAAAAAAAACCAGGGTGCCCCCGTCTTTTGCACACTAATATATATATATATATATATATCATCTCATTATCTCTAGCCGCTTTATCCTTCTACAGGGTCGCAGGCAAGCTGGAGCCTATCCCAGCTGACTACGGGCGAAAGGCGGGGTACACCCTGGACAAGTCGCCAGGTCATCACAGGGCTGACACATAGACACACACAACCATTCACACTCACACCTACGGTCAATTTAGAGTCACCAGTTAACCTAACCTGCATGTCTTTGGACTGTGGGGGAAACCGGAGCACCCGGAGGAAACCCACGCGGACACGGGGAGAACATGCAAACTCCGCACAGAAAGGCCCTCGCCGGCCACGGGGCTCGAACCTGGATCTTCTTGCTGTGAGGCGACAGCGCTAACCACTACACCACCGTGCCGCCCCATATATATATACCTGATGTCAACAAGATAGACATAGATATAGTCTTTATTGTCCCACAGGACATTTATTTTCACAGCCTATACAACTGCAACAGAAGAAAGCACACAGATGACCACACCCCAAAATACAGGTATACTGTACATATAGACACATAAAAACATGACATTCATTCGCTGTCAGTCTTCCAGTACATACACACATAACACAAATACATCCATCACACTATGGACAGAGCTGTCTCTGTACAAGATCAGCGAAGCAATTCGTTTTGTCACGCTATGGCAGTCTGGACAAAACTTCTGCCAAAGTGAGCTCTTCTCCATAACTAAAAAAAACCACCAAAAACCCAGATATATTCATTGGATGGTACATCCATTTAAAAATGATACAGTCTAAAACATTTCTCGGTTGTACTTTACTCTAAGGTTCACGAATAAGCATGCAAATAAAATATTTAAGTCATACGTTCATAAAGATGAATTAATACATGCACTAATCCTTAACGCATCAGGAAGTAATGATGTGTACAGTCGGGACTAGCGCATAGAACTTTAAATTGTCCCAAGTTACTTAAACAGCCTAAGTTCAGGTCCAAAAAGACCTTTAATGAAATGTTTTTCATCCTCGAAATGGTCATTGATAAATCAATTACTCAGTGTTATGTGTATTATGTTCTGTGTATCGCTTTCAGAAGTCAGGCGTCCCTCTAATGAGCCGTCCACAGTCTCCACATTGATATAGGTTGTCCTCTGGGCCTGGTCTTGTTCATGCACAGCTGTGGCAGGCGATGAAGGGAGGGACAGAGAGATGTGAGGACAGCGGCTGTCTCTCCTCTGGCCCACAATGCCCTGCTTGTGCTGCCCTTTTTTCAAAGTAGCAAAACCTCTCACTTTCCATCTCCTGAACAGACATGACAAGGAAGAGGAATCAGAGGGGTGAGTCGATGAAATCAAAATCAATGTGGCAGAAGAATAAAATTTCCTGTAGGTACAAAAGGAGAACAAAAAAATTAGGGCTATTGGGACCATACTCTCCGAGCTCTGGAGACGATTCTTTGGTTTGTCCTGCTTTTTTTTTTTTTTAAATTGAATAAATGCTAAGGATCCTATGAGATACTCTTTTCAATAAGGTTTCCAGCATATATATATATGATGTATTCATTAACATGATTTTTTGATTTAACAGTCAAGGAATATCTGAGTGGGATGAAAATATCTAAATTAAGATATTTGTCTTGGGTCAGGTAGTTCTTGACTTGTGGCTCTTTCTCCAAGACAATTGGCAGGAACCTGCGTTTGACAGATGGGCTAACAAGACTTGATTCGCTACCATCTGCTTCTCATTATAGAAGGTGCTGCTCTCACTTAAAAGCCAGCTTGCAAGAAAAATCTACCATATGAGTAGGAGTCCATACGAGTATGTACAAAGTCAATCGATCCCCTGTCTGTGCGTTACTGGACTGTCCAATTATTTCCTTGCTAATAGTTTCGAAACGATGTGCGCTGAAATGAAGCCACTCGTGTTTTCTCCCATTAACTTCGAACGCAAAGAGCTCATAACTCTCTAATGAGGTGAACTATTTCTTCTTGTTAATTCTTATCATCCACAGCCCAGGGAAGGTCATGAGATAAAACGGAGTTGATGTACCGTATTCAAATGTTTTGCATACCATCTAACACCTTTTGTGAAGTTCTCCAGCTCTGACCATCAGCATCAGCATCATTATCACTGTTTCTCTAACTTTGTTATGATGTTAAACCCTAATTACAGGATTAAGTATCGATTGTTTTCTGACTCCTGTTTATTCCTGCTGCTAGCACACAGACATTAGGCAGAACCTGCCAAGGGCCAGGTTGAGCTTCATTATTGGACTATGACATGCTCAAGAGGATTAGGTTGCACTGGAGTGGAGGGTAAAACTTTGCTTGAGGCTAGAGTTTTTCATCGGTGCTAGATCACTCTCTTGCACACAGCACTGGCCTTTTGACTCCTCGCTTTCATCTGTGGAGCTGCTGCGATTCTAGGCTGCACAGTTGGAGGTCTTCGTGTTAGGGCAAAGGCTCCTCGAGGAGAGCATTTCCTGATCTCTCTCTCTCTCTCTCTCTCTCTCTTTCTCTCTTGCTACTGGCACACATGAATTATTCAGCAGCTAGAACAGAACAAGAAACTACAAATAAGGTTACGCTGTGCCATGCGGTACCATATGGGTTTCTCATTTTATGCATTTCTACAGGGATGGAAGATTCTTTCCATTCGATGCCGTACCTTATGATTTTTAGAGTACGTCCAAAAATAAAATTAGAACCTAACACAGAGCGGCAACAAAGACACCTTTTATATAGTTATTCTGCAGACACGGAGCAGCCCGTTATTTATTTTTCACTTTAGACTAGGTTGATGATTTCCAGATTAAAGTGCACCACAATTACAATTAAAGGAGAACTGAAGCCATTTTTAAACTTGCTTTATTTCTGAATTAACGTGTTATTCAATTACGTTTTCGTTTTAGTAACCTTATATCGTGACTCGTATTGGCAATTAAATATTATACTTATTATACTTACTATTCGGTTTTTGGCCGTGTTGAATTTAGTTCGTTTGGTCCACGGCGGGCGTCGCTTATCCACACGATCTTCACGAGACTTGTGCGAGACTTCGAAACGTCAAGTGTCAGCCAGGTGTCAGTACGGCCATTTTGAAAACTGTTTTCCAAACGAAATATTGCACAGAAACAAGTTTGAATGACGATTACTGCCGACTTTTTTCAAACTTTCCTGATTGCTATCAAAACAAACAAAACTTCCGGCTTGATTACGTCAGCGTTCGAAAGAGGACGCGCGCGTCTTTTGACAACGTTGGCAGATGTTGGTCGCTTTGATTTCCGCTGTACGTTTTACTTCCGTTCTACGATGTTTCGCACAGGTCTCGACGAATCTCATTTACGGTGTTTGCTTTGACATATGAACTGATCTATTACAAAGCATATTTCAAACACTCATAACGCTATAATGGTGACAAAATAGCTCTCAAAAATGCATTCCGATATTTAATAAAATGAGATTAATAGAATTTTGATAATAAAAAATTTGGCTTCAGTTCTCCTTTAAAGCCAAAGGTCATGCAAGGAGCTGCTATGATACCAATATGCATTATTTAGTTGCTTTAAATCATATTATTCACTAACTACAGAAGTAAACTAAACAAAAGGTATGGTGTTCCAAGAGGACAGAAAGTAGGTTTGAGCTGTGCCGTCATAAACTACAATCCTGCATTCCCAAATGCATTTTAATGTCGCCCACATCCTCTGTTTAGCCTTAACATCAAATAACTGAGGTTCACTTTGTCACGGTGGTTCTGACCTTGTGCCAGCTTGAAGACCTGACTCATTCTCATCTGGATATGAGCCGTTACCCATCTCTACACACCAGTGCTTTCAAGTCAACTTCAGTAGAAAGGAGAGATTATCAGGAGCCCAGAGCATGTCGTTCATGTGAATCAGCTCCTGGGTGGGCCCGCTGACCTGCCCTCTGTAGGATGTGCAGAAGTGAGTTCAGCCTGCAGGATAGGAAGGTGTGAGGGCCAAGTGGAGATCCCCAAATTGTGATTTGCCTTCAAGTTGGATGTTGGAGAATGTGGGAAGGCTGTGTGTGTGCGCATTTGCATTTAGTTGCATTTACATGACATACCTTATTTTCCGGACTATACGTCGCTCCAGAGTTTAAGTCGCATCAGCCAAAAAATGCATCATGAAGACGAAAAAAACATATATACGTCGCACCGGACTACAAGTCGCACTTTTTTGAAGGGTTATTCTATCCATAGAATCTGTGATTGTATCTGATAAGCGGCGTGTGGTTACTGCGCGACTGCATTGTTTATTTAATAAACGAACAGCTGAGCAGTGATAACGCGCCCTTTGCCCTGTAAGTAGCCTAGTCTGATTATTTTAAATATCTACTACTATCTTTAATGCTATCACTATCGTTATTACTAATAGCCTATATTATTATTATAACTAATATTAGTACCCTATTACTAATCATTACTATCGTTATTACTCGCGGTGAAAAAAAAAAATATATATATATATATACGTCGCACCGGAGTATAAGTCGCATGGCCAGCCGAACCATGAAAAAAAGTGGGACTTATAGTCCGAAAAATACGGTATGTGTTCTAGCAGCATGTCACCTGTAGAATAGATTAAACAAACAAACAAATAAACAAACATTTTTGTGATCATAGTGCACATGAAAAAATGAGGCATAAGGTCAGAGATTCGACATTTTGGGGATTTTCATGACTAGCTTTGCTGGTGGAAACCTGAAAAGTAGCCGATTTTTTTTTTTTTCCTGGATTTTTGTTTGGTGTGGTGTTTAGCACTGTCGCCTCACAGCAAGAAGGTCCAGGTTCGAACCCAGCGGCCGGCGAGGGCCTTTCTGTGCGGAGTTTGCATGTTCTCCCCGTGTCCGCGTGGGTTTCCTCCGGGTGCTCCGGTTTCCCCCACAGTCCAAAGACATGCAGGTTAGGTTAACTGGTGACTCTAAGGTGGGGTTTACATTAGACCGTATCCGTCTCGTTTTCGTCACGGATGCACTGTCCATTCACATTAAAACGCCGGGAAACGACTCCACAGGCGGAACAACTTGAATCCGCCAGGGCCCACGTATTCAATCTATTACGTATCTGATCCGGTGCTGTGTAAACATTGAGGAATGAGGATACGCTGTGCTGAGCTCTAGCTGACGTCGTCATTGGACAACGTCACTGTGACATCCAGCTTCCTGATTCGCTGGCGTTGGTCATGCCACGTTGGTCATGTGACGCGACTGCTGAAAAACGGCGCGGACTTTCACTTCCTGCTATTTGTCCCGAATCACTGCTCGTGCGCTTCACTCGCACGCTGTGTGAGCTGCGCAGGGCCGGAGTGCGCACCCTCCAAAGGGCACTCACTGTTCAGGGCGGAGTGATTTGGAGCGCAGGATGCCTGCGGAGCCGAGCGTATCCGTGTATTGGCGTTGCTGTGTGCACGCGAATTGTGTATTGGCATTGCTGTGTGCACGCTAATCGTTTTAAAAACGTTAATCTGATGATCCGCTGATACGGTCTAATGTAAACACCACCTAAATTGACCGTAGGTGTGAATGTGAGTGTGAATGGTTGTCTGTGTCTATGTGTCAGCCCTGTGATGACCTGGCGACTTGTCCAGGGTGTACCCCGCCTTTCGCCCGTAGTCAGCTGGGATAGGCTTCAGCTTGCCTGCGACCCTGTAGAACAGGATAAGCGGTTACAGATAATGGATGGGTTTTTGTTTGCTTGTTTTGTTTTGTTTAAAAGAGGGGTGTGTGTTTTTGAATGAATACATCATCATCAGAGGTGTTCTTAAGCATGCAGTGAGCTGTGATATCCAATCCGGTCAGCTTCGATCGTTTCCTTTAAGAACCAAGTGCACACAATGCAGCACAATGACATAATGACATACTATTAGATTTACAGATTTGATATTGATTTTAGTCACAGAAGAAACAAGCTGGCTGAAAGAACTTACAGGAAGTATATTTTCTTTCCGATTGACTAGATTTCATGTTAAAATTTTGGCGAGAGTGTGACAAAACAGTGGACGCTTGAATTCAAGGTGGGTGACCACAGTGGTGTAGTGGTTAGCATTATCGCCTCACAGCAAGAAGGTTCTGGGTTCGAGCCCAGTGGCCGACAAGGACCTTTCTGTGGAGTTTGCATGTTTTCCTTGTGTCTGTGTGGGTTTCTTCCGGGTGCTCTGGTTTCCCCCACAGTCCAAAGACATGCGGTTAGGTTAACATGGGGCAGCCATGGCCTGAGGTTGGGCTCAAGTACCCTTGAGCAAGTGCACCTAACCCCCAACTGCTCCCAAGGTGCTGTAGCATAGCTGTTCACTGGTCTGGGTATGTGTCTGTGTTCATTGCTCACTTGTGTGTGCATATGTGTGTTCATCTATCAGGATAATGCAGACGATAAAACTTGAAAAAAGAGAAAAGGTGCAAATGGTAAATGATGAATAAAGATAGCATGAGTAATTGTATTTGTTCCACTCGGCATTGTTTCCTGCTATAAATACAATAGTTATCCTATTTTTAGCAAAAACACTACCTGTGAATAACATTGATTATCTCATTACATTGGCACATGTCAAGCGGTGGGATATATTAGGCAGCAAGAGAACAGTGAGGTCTTGAGGTTGATGTGTTGATGTGAAGCAGGAAAAATGGGTAAGTGTAAGGATCTGATGCCCCTTTTCCACCAAAGCAGTTCCAGGGCTGGTTCGGGGCCAGTGCTTAGTTTGGAACCGGGTTTTCTGTTTCCACTGACAAAGAACTGGCTCTGGGGCCAGAAAAAACGGTTCCAGGCTAGCACCAACTCTCTGCTGGGCCAGAGGAAAGAACCGCTTACGTCAGCGGGGGGGGGCGGGGGGGGGGGGGGGGGGGAGTTGTTAAGACCAACAACAATAACAAGATCGCGAAAGGTCGCCATTTTTAAGCGGCGAGAAGCAGCAGCTGTACAAATGCGAAGTCATCCATTATTATTGTTGTTGCTGCTGCTGCTTCTTCTCCATGTTGTTGTTGCTACGATGTTCGCGCCAAGGTTTATAGAAATGCAGCGACCTAACTGACGTATACAGCGACATAATGATGTGGCTCCGCTTAGCACTCCGAGCTATGGAAAAGCAAACTGGTTCTCAGCTGGCTCGCAAGTTGAACGAGTTGTGAACCAGCACCAGCACTGGCCCCGAACCAGCCCTGGAACAGATTTGGTGGAAAAGGGGTATGAGTGACTTTGACAAGGAGCAAATTGTGATGGCTAGATGACTGGGTCTGAACATCTCCAAAATGGCACATCTTGTAGGGTGTTCCTGATATGCAGTAGTTAGTACCGAACAAAAGTGGTCCAAGGAAGGACAACCAGTGAACCGGTGACAGGGTCATGGATGTCGAAGGCTCATTGATTGATTTGCATGGGGCACGAAGGCTAGCCCATATGGTCCAATCCCACAGATAGGTGCTAGCACCTTTTGGTTTTAGCCAGCATTAACTTTTTCAGCAGTTTGTGCTATAGTAGCTCTTCTGTGGGATTGGACCATATGGACTGGCCTTTGTGCTCCATGCGAATCAATGAGATGAGACTTAAAGTTTGAGTTGTTTATGGATGAAATAATCAAGTCAGTTGTACTGGATTTAGTTCATCTATGGATGTCATCTGCACTAAGAGGAGGTCTTATCAGCCCGTAACATTCAAGAATCTCTAGACAAAAAAAAAAGCTTCACAAATTCCACTGTATCCACGCAAATACAAACATACAAACAGCTCATATCCAATTATACTTGTGTTGACAGGAAATGGGACCCTACTTCTACCGGGTCAATATAAAAGCAACTCGCAGTTCAAACGTTCTCGGAGATTCATTTTATTCTGCGCAGCGGTGTTACCTTTTTCTTGTATCTTTTGTTACCTAATTGCTAGGTATACATTTGTTTCTTTTCTACAAAATCGCAGTCTTGTTAAAATTTTCTGTAAAGTGAAAACCTTTATTCAAAGCAGCATGTTGCCTCATATGGATTTAGTGAAGTTAGTAAGTTTTTGCCCCATTTTCTCACCAAGGTGGAATGAGAAGATGCCAAGTAACTACATCTTTTTCGAAATGTGGCTCATGCTGCATCATAGGGCAGTGTAACACATTCAGAGGAACGTGCTATCCACCCTCTTCCACATACATGAACTCACAGATGCCCATGATTGGCTAGTGTCACTGTGATTGGCAGGGGAATGAGAGAGAGAGAGAGAGAGAGAGAGAGAGAGAGAATGCCACGCCTCTCACCCTGAGAGCATGGCCAAATTTGCTCCCTTGGCTCCCAGCCACAGATAGCTGTAACATCATCAGGATTTGAGGTCACCGGCAGAAAAACTACCAGACACCTTGGTTTAAAGGAACCCTACCCACCCACACACACCCACACAAACAAGCTGAGGTGAACCTGAAACAATTGCCTCAGCTGAGCCGGTAATGGAGCAGACATAACAAAGAGCTGGCTAGTCCCCTGAGACATCATATTAGATCAGTCACACAGCATGCCTTGCGCACACACACACACACACACACACACACACACACACCAGGGTTGGCCCCAGGTGCACACAGAGCCAAACGTTTGCCAGCCAGTGACACACGCCAGGTGAAAAATGTCATGGGAGATGACGGAAAACTAGTGAAACATAGCTAAAGAGCCAGATTCTGACATCTTACACAGGCTTTACCTGCACAAGCCGAGCAGTGGAAGTGAACAAACATTGTGGGAACAATTATGTAACTGATAGAGCATAAAACACAAACCAACACAATGTCCATGTACTTTCAAAGAATTAATACTAATTAATACGACTGTCAGATATGATCCAGGGTTATTACATTTTACAAACAGTTGAAATTGGGGTGTAATTAGTTCCAAATAGCCCAAATGGTAATAACCTAATTATAACCAACCAGGAGCTAGCCATAGGATAATTAATTGTCTAATTTGCAGTTACTAATTAGGGGTCTTCTATTAATAGAGGCAGCCATACCTGTTTCAGGGTGGATGTGAAATAGATGAGCCGGCTCATTTGGGAAGACGCTGTAATTATTCAGCAGTGTAATGTAAGCTGTGTGTTCATGTATAGCTCTTTACTGCTGAAAAGGGAAAATGTGACACATTATGAGATAGTAAAGTTCATAAAACGTGATCATCTTGTGGAGAAATGATCAGGAAACGGCCACAGACATGGAACAAAATAGCATTAATAGCATTTAGCGTTTACAGAGAATATATATACCGGTATATAAAGTCAAAGTCCTTCCCACGCCATGTGGCACACAGGGCGGAGCCAATCTCCGTTTCCATAGCCCTCGGCCTCTCGCCTATTACCGTACATAGCTAGGGTTACAGTGGGGGGCTAGTCCTCTGGTCACCGCAAGAGTTTGACTCCCCACTCACATCTGTATTGCAGCGTGCCTTGCCAGATGGCAGTAGGTACCATTTTTATGATGGTCTTTGGTATGACCCGACCGTGAGTAGAACTCCCGATCTCCCGATTGAAAGGCGGACACGCCAAGCACTAGGCCAACTCACGGTATGGTTGAATTATCATAAACAACAATTTAAGTTTGTGAGACAAAAAATGCCATTTTATTAGCAAAGGTTTATACTATAATGTATACTTTGTGGTCAAAAGTATGTGTACACCTACTTGCTGAACATTCCATTCCAAAACCTCTAAAACCATCCATCCATCCATCCATCCATCCATCCATTATCTGTAGCCGCTTATCCTGTCCTACAGGGTCGCAGGGCAAGCTGACTATGGGCAAGAGGCGGGGCGCACCCAGGGCTGACACATAGACACAGACAACCATTCACACGGTCAATTTAGGGCCACCAATTAACCTAACCTGCATGTCTTTGGACTGTGGGGGAAACCGGAGCACCCGGAGGAAACCCACGCGGACACGGGGAGAGCATGCAAACTCCACACAGAAAGGCCCTCGCCGGCCACTGGGCTTGAACCCAGACCTTCTTGCTGTGAGGTGACAGTGCTAACCACTGCACCACCGTGCCACCCACACCTCTAAAACCATACCTATCAATTTAGAGTTTACCCTATTTACTCTTATAATAACCTTCACTCTTCAAGAAGAAGAAGAAGCCTTTATTTGTCAGACGTACACTCAAGCACACAGTGAAATTCTTCCTTGGCATTTAACCCATCTGAAGCAATGAACACACACAGACAAGTGAGCAATGAGCGCACACACATACCCAGAGCACTGGACAGCTATGCTACAGCACCCGGGGAGCAGTTGGGGGTCAGGTGCCTTGCTCAAGGGAACTTCAGCCCAACCTCAGGCTCTGGCTGCCCCATGTTTACCTAACTGCATGTCTTTGGACTGTGGGGGAACCGGAGCACCCAGAGAAAACCCACATAGGCACGGGGAGAACATGCAAACTCCACACAGAAAGACCCCTGTCAGCCACTGGGCTCAAATCCAGAACCTTCTTGCTGTGAGGCGACAGAGCTAACCACTACACCACCGTGCTGCCGTTTAGATTTCAGGCTTTTAGGTTGTGGACATTTGTGTTCATTTAGCCATAAGAGTTTCCGTGAGGGCAGGTTCTGATAACAGGGTTCAGTCAGTGTTGCAGTTCATTCCAAAGGTGTTCAGTGGGGTTGAGTTCAGTAAGGGTTCTGTTCAGGTTTGGACATTCATGGAGCTCGCTTTGTGCACAGGAGCATTGTCATGCTAGAACATGTTTGAGCCTCTTAGTTCCAGTGAAGGGAAACTGTAAATCTATTACATACAGAGGCATCCTATACAATTGTGTCCTTCAAACTTTGTGGCATGTAAAAGGAAGGTCCACGTATGGATGTGGAGTCGGGTGTCAACCAACTTTTGACCATATAGTGTATTAAGTCCATGTACCAGAACATAAAGATACACCAAAAGGAGTTAAACCAAAGGGATGGAAGTTTTCCATGTAACCAATCCAGGCAAAATTTTCAGAAAGCATTGTCAGTTTCATGGAAAAGATAAACCAGTGGAAGTCACTGCATGTTTTCGTCAACTAATGATATGTAATATATTCTGGATGGATGTGGTCTCAGTAATGCATTACATTAAGGAAACCATAACTAACATTGTTTACTGCATTAGTTAACATGTACAAATGTTAAGCTTAGCATTAATAAACTATAGTTTTCTTCTTGGGCAGCACGGTGGTATAGTGGTTAGCGCTGTCGCCTCACAGCAAGAAGGTCCAGGTTCGAGCCCCGTGGCCGGCAAGAGCCTTTCTGTGCAGGGTTTGCATGTTCTCCCCGTGTCCGCGTGGGTTTCCTCCGGGTGCTCCGGTTTCCCCCACAGTCCAAAGACATGCAGGTTAGGTTAACTGGTGACTCTAAATTGACCGTAGGTGTGAATGTGAGTGTGAATGGTTGTCTGTGTCTATGTGTCAGCCCTGTGATGACCTGGCGACTTGTCCAGGGTGTACCCCGCCTCTCACCCATAGTCAGCTGGGATAGGCTCCAGCTTGCCTGCGACCCTGTAGAAGGATAAAGCGGCTAGAGATAATGAGATGAGATAATACTGGATGAACTTCCTGACGTAAACCTCTCCAATCGATTTGGGCTTGGGACTGGCACTAGGTATGCACTGGCTTGTGCAATCTGAGTGGCTGGGCCGGGCATCCAGTATAAAATAAATAAATAAACAGATAGATAAATAAAACTATGCCAGATCAAATATGCAGATCCAGATGATCCGCTGTGGCAACCCCTAACGGGGAGCTGAAGGAAGAAAACCATAGTTTATTAATGCTAAGTTTAACATTTGTATGTTAACTAATGACTATCAGCATCAGTACTTTATAGCGAACTGCTAGCTACACACTGTTAAAATGGCTCTTGTGCAATATATCTACTTACTTGTGCAATACTATCTGTGTAATATGGGCAATGCTACCTGTGCAATACTTACACGTGCAATACCACCTGTGGAATACACTTATGTTCACTGTATATCTGCAAACCTGTGAATTTATGCAATTTTGTTCATTTTTACCTTTAAATTTGTAGTTTATTTATTTTTATATATACCCTTTTTTTGTATACTTAGTACTTTTGCACTACTCCTTCAATGCCTTATCTTTTGCTCTTTCTATATTTTGCTGCTGTAACAATGTAAATTTCCCCTTGTGGGATAATAAAAGGCTAGCTTATTTTACCTAATCTGCATGTCTTTGGACTGTGGGGGAAAGTGGAGCACCCAGAGGAAGCCCATGCAGATATGGGGAGAACATGCAAACTCCACACAGAAAGACCCCCGTCAGCTGCGAGGTTCGAACCTGGAACCTTCTTACTGTGAGGTGACAGTGCTAACCACTACACCACCATTAATAAGCTATAGCATTATTAATAAACTATAGTATTAATCTAATGTATAGTATACTATACTACCGGCTAGTGGCCTAGTGGTTAGCGTGTCCGCCTCTTGATCGGGAGATTGCAAGTTCTGCTCATGGTCGGGTCATACCAAAGGCAATCATAAAAAATGGTACCTACTGCCGTCTGGCAAGGCACGCTGCAATACAGATGCGAGTGGGGAGTCAAACTCTCGCGGTTACCAGAGGACTAGCCCCCCACTGTAACCCTAGCTATGTAATAGGCGAGAGGCCGAGGGCTACGGAAACGGAGATCGGCGCCGCCACATGGCGTGGGAAGGACTTTGATTTTGATAGTATACTATAGATTAATGAACTATATATTAACAGGTTTATTATTGATGCATGTATTAACACACTTGCATTGACGAATAATGTTCATTCAAATCCATGATTAAAGATAAGTATACATAATTTAGCACAAAAAAAATTAACAACAAAATGTTCTTCCTTACTGAGAACTTACTGAATTCTCTGAATTTTGAATTTTGCCAGTTAGCAACCATAATGTGTTTATTAACGTGTTCAGGCTGGCCTTAATTTTACTCATAGCTGATATTAAGTCTTGGTTTATTTGGTTTATTGTTTACTGATGATGCATTAATGCTGGTGTTCAGGGTTTGTTCATGTTTTCTAATGCATTAAATATTTCCACTTATAGGAAACTTGCTGTAAAGCATTATTCTCTATAATCTAAATTCAAAATTGAACAAAAATTTGAAATCCTGCTACAGTTTCTCTTTGACATCTAACACAATTACTTTACGAATCTCTCATTTGTAGGCTTCATCAGACCAAGCCTTCCTTTCTTAAAGTGTCGACTTTCTTCAAAACCATTTTCGCAGCCCATATCAGTCCTCGCATGGCAGTGTTGTGGTTTGTCATGTACTAAAAGAAAAAAGCTACCAGTAGCTCATCATTAATACATTGCTAATGTATGTACGTGTTGAGCAGGTGAAGATATAATCTGCTCCAGACATAATTTACATTTCATTATTCTCAATATTCATTAAAGCATTTCGCAGAGTTCGACATCAGAGCTTTTGACTTTTGAACCTCTCATGTTTAAAAGTTAAAAGAAATGAACTAGGCCCATATATTAAGTATTTAAAGAAGGAAATATTGATGGCTGTACTTGAATATATATAGGATACCACATTAATATTTAATTACAAGGAATAACAGCACCTTAAGTGTGATGTTCTTACAGGAGAGGTGGAAGTATCAGGATTAAATGATTTATGAATCCTGGAGGGAATATTTTTGATACTTAAAAGGCCTAACGGCAAGTGAAACGGTTTGAAAGTGAGAGGTCGTGTCTACTGTGCCTTGTGCACAATTGAAGGAACCTCTGAAAAACAAATACCTTTATTCATTCTTATTCAATACAGCAGGCAAACCTGAATTCTTAATAATGAAGTAGGGTGTAGGGTGTCATGCAAACATATACACATACATACACAGATAATATACGTATAAAGTTGGGACGGTATGTTGAAATTGAAATTAATACTGAAAACAATTATTTGTAAACAATCTCTGACTTGTATTGCACTCAAAACAATGCAACGACATTATTTGATACTTTACCTCATGAATTTTATTGTGTGTTTTTTTAATCAACACTTATTTCAGTTTTCATTCTTGCAAAACATTTCAAAAAAGTTGGGACAGTAAAGCATTTAGCACTTTATGATGTTGCCAGGGCGGCACGGTGGTGTAGTGGTTAGTGCTGTCGCCTCACAGCAAGAAGGTCCGGGTTCGAGCCCTGTGGCTGACAGGGGTCTTCCCTTCCCTTCCCTTCCCAGGTGTTTTCCCTGTGTCCACGTGGGTTTCCTCCGGGTGCTCCGGTTCCCCCACAGTCCAAAGACATGCAGGTTAGGTTAACTGGTGACTCTAAATTGACCGTAGGTGTGAATGTGAGTGTGAATGGTTGTCTGTGTCTATGGCTACATCCACACGGCAACGAGATGTTATTTAAAAATATATCGCGTCCAAATGGGCAACGATCAGTAAAATATCAGGTCCATATGGCAACGCAACGCTTGCTGAAAACGATGCAATACACATGCCACACCTCTAGGGGCGCTGTAAGACGGTCCCTTCGGAGACACCAGAACAATAGAAGAAGTAAGGACGCATGCGCATAAACTATTATGTGCGAGACTTCATATTAGCCACAAAGTCAGGAAAATCTGTTCGTAAAATTACATTATAATGACCAAATACAATGAAAAGTATTTTTCCAGTCTCACCTGTGAAAGGTAATCCCATGTGATCTCGTTTGGACGGCAAACCTGTTGGTACAGTTAAACGCAGCTAATCTTTATTCTCCGCTTTGACCTATCCAATATGGCGGCGAGGATGATGTATGATTCTACGCGGAAGGCGGCGTCTTTAATGGTCCGGAATAAATTGAATACTACACGTTGATGGATTAACTTGTTGTTTCTCACCTGTGAAAGGTAATCCCATGTGATCTCATTTGGACGGTAAACCTGTTGGTACAGGTAAATGCAGCACATGAATCTTTATTCTCCACTTTGACCTATCCAATATGGCGGCGAGGATGACGTATGATTCTACGCGGAAGGCGGCGTCTTTAATGGTCCGGAATAAATTGAATGATACACGTTGATGGATTAATTTGCTCTTCTACGCCCTTTTTGAGGAATGTATTGTAGGACTTAAACCAACATCTGAAGAGGTGAGATCGCTCCTTTTTTTTCCCTATTTTTGCTGGCGGGATTGACTCTGCCCTAAGGGCAGAGTCTCTCTCTCTCTCTCTCTCTCTCTCTCTCTCTCTCTCTCTCTCTCACTTTGCACCATTACACAATAAATATTCACAGTGAAAATATTTTGTAAGTGCGTTTCATGAACCAAGTTATAGGATTTGTTGACAACTCGCATCGAGTTCGTTACACTTCTACCCGGCGTGAAGCACTGACAGTCATGTGGTTGTGACGTCATCGTGAACAAATCCGTTCTACTCATCCAGACGACTTCACAACGGCAATGTTGCCAGATCTTTCCACTCTGGAACCCGTTCTCAAAAAGATTGCGTTTTGGGCACCCAAAACGCCGGTGCCGTGTGGACGCCAGGCCTAAACGATAAGCAATTGTATCGGAGTCACCTGAATCCGTTGCCGTGTGGACAGGGCCTATGTGTCACCCCTGTGATGACCTGGCGACTTGTCCAGGGTGTACCCCACCTTTCGCCCGTAGTCAGCTGGGATAGGCTCCAGCTTGCCTGCGACCCTGTAGAACAGGATAAAGCGGCTAGAGATGATGAGATGAGATGAGATGAGATGAGATGAGATGAGATGAGATGATGTTGCCATTCCTTCTCGCAACACTTAAAAGATGTTCAGGGACTGAAGACACCAAGTTATGAAGCATTATGTTATTTTGTCACATTCTTCCTGCAAACAGGTCTTAAGTTATGGAACAATACAGAGTTGTCATTGTCATAGTTTTCATTTCAAAATTCTCCACACGTTCTCTATTGGGGACAGAAGGGACCGGCACCCTCTTCTTCCACAACCATGCCTTTGTAATGTGTGCAGAATGTGGTTTTGCATTGTCTTGTTGAAATCTCCCTGGAAAAGATGTCGTCTTGAAGGCAACATACCGGTTATGTTGCACCAAAATCTCAGCATACATTTCAACATTAATGCTCCATCACAGAAGTCTAAGTTACCTTTGCCAAGGGCACTGACACAACCCCATACCATGACACACCCTGGCTTTTGGACTTGTTTCTGGTAACAGTCTGGATGGTCCTTTTTGTCCTTGGTTTGGAGCACACAGTGTCCATTTCTTACAAAAAAGACCTGGAATACTGATTTGTCTGACCACAATACACATTTACACTCTGTGATGGTCCATCCCAGATGTCTCTGAGCCCAGAGAACTCGACGGTGCTTCTGGACCCAGTTAACATAAGGCTTCCTTATTGCACAGTAAAGTTTTACCTGGCATTTGTCAATGTAATTCTGCATTGTAGAGCTTGACAAAGGTTTGCCAAAGTAATCCCGACCCCGTCAGCTATAGATGAATGATAATTATTGATGCAGTGCCGTCTGAGGGATCGGAGATCACGGATGTTCAGATTAGGCTTGTGCCCTTGCCCTTTACATACCAGAATTCCTCCAGACTCCTTGAATAGTTTAAATGATATTATGCACCATAGAAATATCCGAATCCCTTCATATAGTTTTCTGAAGTAAACTAGAGATCCGAGATCCCTCCGGATGTCTGAGCTCCTCACCCTATCTCTAAGGGTGAGCCCAGCCACCCTACAAGCTCCTTTCAGCCACCTGTATCCATGATCTCATTGTTTTTAAACATTTCAATAATTTTCTCATGCATTTGCTGACAAACTGGAGATCCTCAACCTATCTTTAATCTTCAAAGACTAGGCCTTTCCTGGATACTGATTTTGTACCAAATCATGATTACAATCACCTGTTAACATCACTTGATTCAAATCACATCATTATTTCATTGTTTTACCTCATTACTAGCCCTAAATTGCCCGTGTTCCAACATTTTTTGGGATGTGTTCCAGGCCTTAAATGCAGGAATGGATGTGGATTAACAAATGAAATGAAGTTGCCCAGACAAAACATGAAATATCTTAGGTTCATACTGTCTCCCATGACAGTATTGTCTACATTTCACCCTGTAAAGCATATTTGTGGGGAATATTCTGGATAAGGATTCAATGGCAGGATTTTTGCAGAATTATTTTTCCTATATGAACAATACAGACTCAGTTGAAGTTCTGTAACATTTTTTGTTTCATTTCACAGATACATGCAAGAAATGAAAAATACCATTAATATTTCTGTTCCCATACTCCCATTCACTGTCAAATTATCTTTGCTTTGCATTAAATCTGTCCTCCTGGTTCTCAGGCACTTTGCTCTAATGTCAGAAGAATTTAGATGTTTCAATATATAACAATAATATATGAAGTTGAAGGAAAATCAGAGAGTTGAAAGTTAAACGTTTTTGTTTGTGAGGTGGAACTTTATCAGAAGACTGGAGGCCAAACAAGTACTGAACTATTAATCCTAAACTGAGCTGGGAACATGATGGCAACAATCATGTGTGTTTTTTATAGGTTCAATGTCCATGCAGCAAAATTCCTAGTGTTAAATTTACATCTACAATGTTCATTAAAGTCCAGATGACAACACGAACACTGTAAGAGTTCCACAAGTTCACTGTATGTGTGAAGTATCCATCCATCCACCCATCCATCCATTTTCTTCTGCTTATCTGAAGTCAGGTCGCGGTGGCAGCAGGCTAACACCTAGACAACCTTTATTGTCATTCAGTATGCAACACGTGTACACCGAACGAAATTTCGTTGCAATTTGGCTCAGCACAGAATTAAATATGAAGTGTATTAAATTAAATTATGCAGCAGCAAAAATATTATAAAGTGCAATAGTATAAAGTGACCTGTGGAATTAGGAATGTTCAAGTATAAATAGAAGTTTAGAGTCTGGGTTTGGAATTCAGCAGTCTGATGACCTGGAGGGAAAAGCTGTTACAGAACCTGGTGGTCCTGCACCTAATGCTGCAGAACCTCTTTCCAGAGGCCAGAGGTGAGAACAGTCCATAATGAGGGTGTGAGGGGTCACTGGTGATGCTTCTGGCTCGAGACATGCAACGCCTTGGTGCAATGTCCTGAATGGAGGGAAGAGAAGTCCCAATGATTTTCTCTGCTGTCCTCACCACTGTCCTCACATTCTTCCAGTCAGAGGCACTGCAGCCTCCACACCACACAGAGATGCAGCTGGTTAGAATGCCCTCTATGGTACAGTACTTCTGTAGAATGTAGTGAGGATGGGCGGGGGCAGGTGGGCTCTCCTCATCCTATGCAGGGTATTTCAGGCTTCCTTCTCTCCAGCAACACTTTCTAGTTCCTTCTGGGAGATTCCAAGGCATTCCCAGGCCAGATGAGATATATAATCTCTCCAGTGTGTTCTGGGTCTACCCCAAGGTCTCCTCCCAGTTGGATGTGCCCGGAAAACCTCCAAAGGAAGACACCCAGGAGGCAAACCACCTCAGTTGACTCCTTCTGACATGAAGGAACAGCGGCTCTACTCCGAGATCCCTCCGGATGTCTGAGCTCCTCACCCTATCTCTAAGGGTGAGCCCAGCCACCCTACAAGCTCATTGCAGCCACCTGTATCCACAATCTCATCCTTTTGGTCACTACCCAAAGCTCATTCCCATAGGTGAGGGTTGGAACATAGATTGACTGGTAAATCAAGAGCTTAGCCTTCTGGCTCAGCTCCCTCCTCATCATGACAGACCAGTACAACGCCCGCAATACTGCTGACGCTGCCCCAATCCACCTGTCCAGCTCACGCTCCATTTTACCATCACTTGTGAACAAGACCACGAGATATTTGAACTCCTTCACTTGGGGAAGCAACTCACTCCCAACCCGGAGGGAGCACTCCATTGTTTTCAGCAGAGAACCATGTCCTCAGACTTGGAGGTACTGACTGTCATCCCAGCCGCTTCACTCTTGGCTGCAAACTGTCCTAGTGCTTGCTGAAGGTCACGCTCTGAAGAAGCCAATAGAACCACATCATCTGCATTGAGCAGAGATGCAATTCTGAGGTTCCCAAACCGAACGCCCTCTTCACCCCAGCTGCGTCTTGAGATCCCATCCATGTGTGAAGTGTCACGGTTAAAAAACAAAACACAGAAAACTGTTTAGTATAAGTGTGACGTAGGCTACATTCTTAGGAAAGAAGTCTGAATCAAAAACCCTAAACAGTCTTAGGTTGATCTTTTTAAGGGAACTTTAGAAGGTTCAATGTAAAACTCAGCATTTTAGTATTTCCCAATCCAAGATGGATTCAAATATAAATCAGGAAAATAAGAACCTTAAACTGTTTCATGGTTCATTCATTAGGAAGTCACAGATATTTAGGTGGGGTCCAAATGCAAGCAGGCAAAGTAAAAACATAATCCATAATCATACACCAAGAATTTGTTAATAAGGTATAAAATATTTTTTTAAATATAAAGGAAGCACAAATCTTTAAACAAGGCTTTTAATTATTAGCATGAAAAGACTTTGCAAAGATAATGAACCACAAATATCGACAGGAAATAGGAGTGTAATGTATATATCCATCCATCCATTATCTGTAGCCACTTATCCTGTGCAGGGTTGCAGGGAAGCTGGAGCCTATCCCAGCTGACTATGGGCGAGAGGCAGGGTACACCCTACATAGAGACAAACAACCATTCACACTCACACCTACGGTCAATTTCGAGCCACCAATTAGCCTAACCTGCATGTCTTTGGACTGTGGGGGAAACCGGAGCACCCGGAGGAAACCCACACAGACATGGGGAGAACATACAAACTCCACACAGAAAGGCCCCCGTTGGCCACTGGGCTCAAACCCAGAACCTTTTTGTTGTGAGGCGACAGTGCTAACCACTACACCACCGTGCTACCCGTATTGTATATATCTATGTTGGTATTCGTTTGTAATACATATGTTCAAGTTGAATAATGTATTTGTATTCATCCGTAGGAATGGGAAGAAGAAGAAGAAGAAGAAGAAGAAGAAGAAGAAGAGATTATGTGACCTACACTATGACAGGAAAAATGCCCTTACCATATGGTCAGAAAAGTTCATTTTGTGTCTTGTCTTCAGTTTGTTGGTATTAAACTTTCTCGGCATTGTGTTGTTCCCTGGTTTGTGTTGAACTATGGGAAATGTGAGTGAGAGTGAAAGTGAGACAGCATCCTTAATTGGACCTTATAAGTTAGTCAAGATGGACTGGCATGGGATAAAGGTTGAAGCTGTAGATGAACCAGAAACACAGGCAGAATAGAGCTCAGTTGTTATGGCTGCTGATGTGTATCCATGGAGAAGGGCTTTGCTTAGTTGGATCAGCATTGCTTTAGTGCTAAGCTAACCACAGTGAGGGAAGCCTTGGACAACATGCACAATGCTAAAAAAAATGACTCAGCGAGGGCCTATGAATCAGATCCAGCTGAGGAGTTACTGCACGCCTGGGCTGCCAAGTGATGCCGTCCAACTTAAGATACTTCACTTGGTGAACACGCCAAGTTTGGCTAAAGTGCAGCATACTCGCATAGTGGTCTTAGGTTCCTCTGTCTTATGGGAACGACTTCAATCCTGAGATGTTCTCATTGTTACAATGAGAAAATGCTTTAATAACAAATTCGGGTGTATCATGGGACTGGTAACACTATTTCCTCTATAATGGATGTTCATGGCAATCCAAGCTCTCCTCCTGTTGCCACATTAGCAAACCAAAACCTGCAAAGTGTGTATTATTCTTCATCTTTACTATTCACTTGGCTCTCAATAAATATCATTCAGTGCTGCTGAACATGTGAGCTAGTGTGTACATGAAGAGGCTGTCACGGAAATCCCATCTTGTGCTTGTTGAGAAATACAGAGCCAACGGTGAAGTTAGTAGCTCCAGAAAAGGCTGGAGTATAACCAGGAGCAGATGGGGCCTAATCCTAAGGGTCTCACTCTGCTTCCGGAGCCACCCACGTCCACAGGTGCTCCCCCCCTCTTCATTCCCCATTTCAAATCCTTTCCCAAACCCCCCATCTCCCATCCCATCCATTTCCTGCAAAGCAGGTGCAATCCTAATCCCTACTGTGGGTCAGCATGGCAGCGTGCCTCTAGCAAGACCTCCACCTGCTGCGGTTGTACGAGAGCCACTTCCAAGAAAACTCTCTTAAGAAAATCATCAGAGACATTAGGAGACATGGAGAATTTTATGTCTTATATTCAACCGTCATGTTACACTGCCAAAAACCTGTTTCAATAAAAATAAAATGGCAATAATAAAAGCCTGATTATTATCGTTTGACATATTGTGACATTACAAAGTCTGTAGCTTGCCAATCAACTCCTCATCTCCTTTCAGTTCTCACTTCTTTCCTCTATGATTACGTCTGGCTTGTCTGTCACTTCCGATTCACATCGAGGTTTCTCAGAAATGGAGGTAAAAAAGAAAAAAACTGCAGCAAAGGCCTCAAAGACAGCAGATGTCAAAGCGCTGGACTCTGCACTCATGCAAAATTCCATTTAAAATTTGATTACACACATCCTTTTTTTGCATGCTGAGATAAAACAGCATTTATGTGTGGTGGCCCAGATTTCCATTTTGACTAGTAAAAAGAAGTTCTCTACTACAAGTATGGTTTTAGTACTGAAGATTGAGGGATAATAATGGGTGTTGGTAGGCATAAAGTAACGCAAGTCCATTTTCTTCTTGTTTGTGGTAACTGGTGTGACCTTTGAGTGGAAAAATGTAAGTCACCGCATGACAACCCTGGCAGAAGACTAGAAACTGTTCTGCTTCTTTTTCTACTGTACAGTTGCCATAACTATTTCTCAAACATTAGGCTTACATATCTCTCCTTGTATTTGGCCCCTTCAAAACTCTCTAAATCTCTTTTGCAATCAGTGCACTTTCTTCACCCCTGTCCTCAAATGAGGTAAAAGGAGAAATAGGCAGAGGTGAAACTGCCATTTCGTGTGTTTCGGTGTTGTGAAACTTAATAGACAGCATTCCAGTTAAGGTTAAGCTTTTGCAAAAAAAACGAACCCCCAAATGCTTTATCAGCATGATTCACCACCCCAAGGTCCTAGTTTGGACAGTGCCAGGTAAATCACACTGTTGACGCCGTTGCAACAGGCAATTCTTGGCTCAACCTAAGTTCCCTCTCTCATAGTTTCATGAGGAAATTAAAAGGGAAGAGGTGACTCCAATCAGAGGTTGGATTATTTTCGAACGTCTGGTAAAGGATGTTGTGCAAAGGCATAGGTCAAAGAGGGAAATAAAAAAGTAGCACATGCTCATGGAACATTACAACAGAGGCAGACCTATTTGTGAAAAGGTATTGCAGAAAAATGCAGACAAACTTGAAATAAGTTTTCATACAACAGAAATGTTTCTACTTACTATCTGCATCTATACACGAGTTTCTAAATTATATATATATATATATATATATATATATATATATATATATATATATATATATATATATATATATATGAGAAACATCCTTGACTTCTCCTGCCTCTTACAGTGGAAAATTCGACTGCCTTTATTCAAAGTGGATGATTACTCAACGCGCCGCTCCCTACTGAGGTAAACTTTGTGGTTCCCTCAAAGAAAAGTCACTGCTCGTACAAACGCCCACCGCAAAGTAACTGCCTTATTACTCCAAATTGCTGCATGCAATCTCAGACCCTAAAAGGTAGCTCATCATAGCCTGATGAAAAACAGATGAGCAAGCAAAACACTTTATTCCGCCATTAGAGATGTATACATTCATCAGTCCTGTAGGAACTGCAAGGCACCAGGCCTGCTTTTGTGTTAATAACCCCCATTATCAAGAGATTGACCTTACTGGGACTTGCCTGATTAGCGGCTAAAAAGCAAAGGCCACATGTAAGTTAGGAAAAACACATTGTTTCTTTCGATTTGTGTTTGTACAGCTTGAGCTTGTGCAATCGGGAACAGGTCATCACTTCATACCTGTGAAACATGCATTATATACCAGAAGCCTCGTAGGCCTATGACTGGACCGGACTAGAGCATGAGCTTCATTTGTTGGACTCCATTACAGGTTGAACTGGTGCCTTTATTTATGTCAGTGCTGGTAACTTAGAGACTGTCCACATGGCAACGGATTCAGGTGAATCTGATAAAATTGTTTATTGGTTCGGCCTGGCGTCCACACGGCACTGGCGTTTTGGGTGCCCCAAAACGATATTTTTTGAGAACGGGTTCCAGAGTGGAAAAATCTGGTAACGGCGCCGTTGCGAAGTCGTCTGGATTAGTAGAACGGATTTGTTTACGATGACATCACAATTACATGACTAGGACAAGCAGCACTCTCGCTGTTTTGTATGAACCACTGCATTGCATTCACTTTTGTATACGGGTCAGTCCATGAAATGGGGTTACCAAAATGTGACATAGAGGGAGTCACTTAAAACAATTTACAACTGAAAACAACTTTTATTTCCATGAAGCCTTGACCATATAAGAAAATATAACATAGTTGTTAAGATAACTCCTGCTCTATAATGTATGATAAAATCCATAAATATTTACCCGGTTGCTAATGTAACAAGGACACGAACAAGCTTTTAAAAATAAAGGAAAAATATTGATAAAATCAATTTTTTGCTTTTATTTGCTTACTTTAAACATTAACACTGAATAAGAATTCATTAGAAATATTAGTTCAACATCATAAACACTGAAAATATGAAATACCAGTATTTCACAAACTTCATAAAATCTCTTTAAGATTTGAACAATAACAACAGTCATTAACAGGAAACAGTTTCATCCTCGTGTTATACAAGTCACAATAACATAGTAGACTTCCTTATCACATAATATCACCAACTGTCGGTCGAACGCAACATGGTTTTAAGCGTAACTTTGCTGGACACGCTGATAATATCACCTACCTGCTCTTGCTGGCCGCCATTTTGATGCCATTGATAGCGACGAGAGCACGTGTTGTGGTGTGTGAGATCCCGCGATAAGTTATCTCGCGTCAGTTCAGCTGACCTAGATCGAGTAAATAGGTCTCGCAGGTTGCGAACGAATCAGGAAGTGAGTGGACGCTAAGTTAGGATGTGAGAAAAAACATCGATAATTTCTTTTATTGCCGTTTGTTTAAATTTCTTTCTACCTACATCGTTTTATAGTATATTCTTCTTTATATTAAAAACATCAATCATGATTTCAACTCGTTTTATCATTTTTTATAAGCCTGGTTTCTAACGTAACACGGTAGGACATCACAATGTTACGTTCACAACCTATTTTTAGTGGATGAATTCAAAGCTAAATAGTTTATAGAACCTTCTTAACTTTATTATGAGTGTAAAACTAAATTGCAAGTACCATGAAACTAATTTTACTGAAATTCTCAGAAAGTAATGAAGGTTTATTTAAGCTCAAAGTCAGCAAATATTCCATGTCACAAAAAAACGTGTCATCCGTGTCCAGTCACAGGGGAAGAAAATGTTTCACATTTCTTTATTTCAAAAGAAAATATTTTTTTATTTATTTTATTTCTTCAAACAATATTTATGGATAATCTGCTAAATATTTCTTTAAATCATGGAAATTAAAGATGAAATGATTATGTAAACCCGGACCAATGAAAAGTAACATCATTTCATGGACTGACCCATACAGCTTTTCTTTTAAATAAACAAGTAACTGAACCATTTCTTGAATTTCTTTTTTTATTGGATAAGACTGCTTTTCAAAATGTTCACACACAATATAAAAAGTTATATAAATTATATAAAAATGCTTTTCAAAATGTTCACACACAATAAGAAAATTAAGTTATATAAAACTATGCACACTAATAAAACTAATTTGTACACACAGAAGGCACGATTTCCTCGCGTAGTCGCAGCCATCTTCTTCTTGTTGTTGTGTGTTTGTTCCTGTGAGTGCTTCACGCCGGGTAGAAGAAGGGGTTTATGCGCATGCGTCCTACTTCTTCTATTGTTCTGGTGTCTTCGATGGGACCGTCTTACAGCGCACGTAGAGGTGTGGCATGTGTATTGCATCATTTTCTGCAAGCGTTGCGTTGCCATATGTACCTGATATTTTACTGATCTGTTGCCCATGTGGACGCGATATTTTTTTTAATAAAATCTCGTTGCCGTTGTCGTGTGGATGTAGCCTTAGTACTGTACTGGGGTGGGTTTCCCAAAAGCCTCTTAATGCTGATAGCATCTTAACTAGGAGAGAGAGAGAGAGAGAGAGAGAGTTCATTGTGATGCTTGCTCTACCATTTAACAGTGATCTTTGTGCAACGATGCTTTTGGGAAACCCATCCCTGAAGTTCAGAAGATAGTCATGATGGGGGAATTTACTCCAGAGAGAAATCATGGAGACAGAATTGGCATCACATACAAGTTATTCCATCCATCCATCCATCCATCCATCCATCCATCCATCCATCCATTATCTGTAACCGCTTATCCTGTACAGGGTCACAGGAAGCTGGAGCCTATCCCAGCTGACTATGGGCAAGAGGTGGGGTACACCCTGGACAAGTTGCCAGATCATCTCAGGGCTTGCAAGTTATTCTTCATAATCAATTTGTATCGATTCCCTTTTTTAGCACTGTCGCTTCACAGCAAGATAGCTCTGGGTTCAAGCCCCATGGCCCAGTGGGGCCTTTCTGTGTGGAGTTTGCATGTTCTCCTCGTGCTTGTGTGGGTTTCCTCCAGGTGCTCCAGTTTCCTCCCACAGTCCAAAGACAGACAGATTAGTTCAACTGTCTACTCTACATTGCCCTTAGGTGTGTATGTAAGTGTGAGTCGCTGACTGTCTCTCTGTGTTGGTTCTGTGATGGACTGTCCAGGATGTACCCTGCCTCTCGCCTTTTGTCGGCTGTGATTGGCTCCAGCTTCCCTGCAACCTGCAATGGAAAAACGCTATAGGAAATGAGTGAATGACTGTCAGATAGTTACTATAATGCAACATATTGCAAGTGTTTGGTGAAAGCTTTCCTGTTGGAAATATATCAGGAGTTGAATCGAGGAATTTGGTCAGAAGGTGTTGATTCATTTTCTTAACAGCAGCTCTCATTACTACACTCACAACTTCGACAGGGATGCTGGAATCTCCAAAAAACTAAGTTTTAAAAATTGTTTATATGAAGAAGAATTTGTGAGGAGACAGCATTTTTGGAAGGAGTCTCTAGTGTCAGTACTTTGTAACAATCAGAAGTAAAGCTGATTCTTTAAGTTTTCTGATTTGGGAAAGTTTTCTGATTTAGGACAGGGAAGTTTTCCAGTTTCATTATCTGTCTTCAAGAAGAGGAGAATAAAAAGCAAGACTGTTGTGGGAACAACTGTTTATAGCTAATGTACAACCCCGATTCCAAAAAAGTTGGGACAAAGTACAAATTGTAAATAAAAACGGAAGGCAATGATCTGGAAGTTTCAAAATTCCATATTTTATTCAGAATAGAACATAGATGACATATCAAATGTTTAAACTGAGAAAATGTATCATTTAAAGAGAAAAATTAGGTGATTTTAAATTTCATGACAACAACACATCTCAAAAAAGTTGGGGCAAAGCCATGTTTCCCACTGTGAGACATCCCCTTTTCTCTTTACAACAGTCTGTAAACGTCTGGGGACTGAGGAGACAAGTTGCTCAAGTTTAGGGATAGGAATGTTAACCCATTCTTGTCTAATGGAGGATTCTAGTTGCTCAACTGTCTTAGGTCTTTTTTGTCGTATCTTCCGTTTTATGATGCGCCAAATGTTTTCTATGGGTGAAAGATCTGGACTGCAGGCTGGTCAGTTCAGTACCCGGACCCTTCTTCTACGCAGCCATGATTCTGTAATTGATGCAGTATGTGGTTTGGCATTGTCATGTTGAAAAATGCAAGGTCTTCCCTGAAAGAGACGTCATCTGGATGGGAGCATATGTTGCTCTAGAACCTGGATATACCTTTCAGCATTGATGGTGTCTTTCCAGATGTGTAAGCTGCCCATGCCACACGCACTAATGCAACCCCATACCATCAGAGATGCAGGCTTCTGAACTGAGCGCTGATAACAACTTGGGTCGTCCTTCTCCTCTTTAGTCCGAATGACACGGCGTCCCTGATTTCCATAAAGAACTTCAAATTTTGATTCGTCTGACCACAGAACAGTTTTCCACTTTGCCACAGCCCATTTTAAATGAGCCTTGGCCCAGAGAAGAAGTCTGCACTTCTGGATCATGTTTAGATACGGCTTCTTCTTTGAACTATAGAGCTGGCAATGGCGGATGGCACGGTGAATTGTGTTCACGGATAATGTTCTCTGGAAATATTCCTGAGCCCATTTTGTGATTTCCAATACAGAAGCATGCCTGTATGTGATGCAGTGCCGTCTAAGGGCCCGAAGATCACGGGCACCCAGTATGGTTTTCCGGCCTTGACCCTTACACACAGAGATTCTTCCAGATTCTCTGAATCTTTTGATGATATTATGCACTGTAGATGATGATATGTTCAAACTCTTTGCAATTTTACACTGTCGAACTCCTTTCTGATATTGCTCCACTATTTGTCGGCGCAGAATTAGGGGGATTGGTGATCCTCTTCCCATCTTTACTTCTGAGAGCCGCTGCCACTCCAAGATGCTCTTTTTATACCCAGTCATGTTAATGACCTATTGCCAATTGACCTAATGAGTTGCAATTTGGTCCTCCAGCTGTTCCTTTTTTGTACCTTTAACTTTTCCAGCCTCTTATTGCCCCTGTCCCAACTTTTTTGAGATGTGTTGCTGTCATGAAATTTCAAATGAGCCAATATTTGGCATGAAATTTCAAAATGTCTCACTTTCGACATTTGATATGTTGTCTATGTTCTGTTGTGAATACAATATCAGTTTTGGAGATTTGTAAATTATTGCATTCCGTTTTTATTTACAATTTGTACTTTGTCCCAACTTTTTTGGAATCGGGGTTGTATATAATGTATAAAATGATAAGAGGGACTTTTTTTTTTCAGACATTCCACAACATTAATTAAAAAAAAAATGTTAGTGTTGGCAAATTGCAGTGGTATGATAGGAATAAAACTCTTTGGTATGTGATGTTACAGAACAATGATCAACCTTTAAGATGGTAACACTAAGTGTTTCACATTTGCCATCACTAGGGGTTCTGAGATTACTAGCAATTCAGAAAAAGCAGCACACTTTTCCATGTTTAACGTAAAAAATATGTTTGAGGACATAGTTATTTTTAAGCTGTTTTATTTGTGTAGAGAAGAAGGCGTCAAACCACAGTCAATTACCAGCCATATGTAGGCTACAAATTACATTTCCAACCAATTTTTTTTTTTCTGCTATGTTCAACTCCGGGCGGCACGGTGGTGTAGTGGTTAGCGCTGTCGCCTCACAGCAAGAAGGTCCTGGGTTCGAGCCCCGTGGCCGGCGAGGGCCTTTCTGTGTGGAGTTTGCATGTTCTCCCCGTGTCCGCGTGGGTTTCCTCCGGGTGCTCCGGTTTCCCCCACAGTCCAAAGACATGCAGGTTAGGTTAACTGGTGACTCTAAATTGACCGTAGGTGTGAATGTGAGTGTGAATGGTTGTCTGTGTCTATGTGTCAGCCCTGTGATGACCTGGCGACTTGTCCAGGGTGTACCCCGCCTTTCGCCCGTAGTCAGCTGGGATAGGCTCCAGCTTGCCTGCGACCCTGTAGAAGGATAAAGCGGCTAGAGATAATGAGATGAATGAGATGAGATGTTCAACTCCAGCCTCAGTAGTGTCTTTGAGCTGGTCTGTGCTACTGATCTGACTCAAAACTTGGTAAATGGGATTGGATAGTGAAGTGCAATCCACAGCTCTGGAAGCTCTCTTTCACAAGTAGTTGATGCAACTCCTAACTATCACATCATCTCACCAGTCATTATTTTAGGGGGAAAGAAAAGCTGATCTTGAGAGATAGTGAAAGAGCAGAGGCTTCAACTGAGACAGAGAAGAGGAATCGAGACTGCAGCTGACCAGTCAGTGAGTTACAGAGAGGAAACCTCCAGCCAAGGCCAACTCTGGGAATGACATCGAGTGTGTCACGTCTGCACCTGCTTGCACTCAAAACTCCACTTCCCAGAATTCACAGCGGTCTTCAAATATGGCTGCCACAGACTACAATAGCCATCCAGCACCTCCCCGCTCACAGTCTCCTGAATTCTAATCATATGCACTTGTTCACAATCACCACAGCTCACTATTTAAGGACTTCAACTCTCACGGTTCATTGTGAAATATATGCTCAGTTCTTTGTGTCTGACTTTAACAAGTCTTTATTTTGCCCTGCTGATTCTGGTTTTTGACTTTGTTTGTGTTGTTGGACTTTGTCTTTTGATATTGCCTCTGATATTTTGTTTGTGCCTCGCCTGACTTTTGCCTGTTTCTGGATTCTGATTTTTACCTCACCCACGATGGAGTAAGCAGGGTGAGGTATTGTAATCAGTGTGGTTTGTTTGTGTGTCTGTCTGTTAACAATCTGCTCATTCATTCGTCCGTTGGAAACGACGAGAACCATCTAGCCATCCTTGGGTTGGGATGGGAAAAAAAGGATGAAGGATGACTAGTGACTTGGGCGATGACTTGGTTTAAAGTGAGGAAGAGTTGCGTACCGGCAACCTCACTCTCTCGCCTGCGACCATCTATATCCAGTGGCAAGACTAGGTCAAGACATCTGGAGATGGGTCGGATGCAGTGGATGACCAAGAAGCCTTTACGTGCCTCAACTTGCTCTCTGCACTCCACAGGGCGTTGCTGTAACCGCCTTCTGCTCCGTTGAACCATAAGGGTTTCCTCCGCAGCGTCCGCCGGACCCAGTCTTCACATGAGTAGGTAGGCAAGCCCCAACTCACCGAGGGTTTCAAGCCCGTCAGCTATCCTCACATGGTTTAGCCGGCCAATCGAAGCCATTGCCCGGGGTGTGGCCGCTGTTGCATGTAAACAGCTACGAGGAGCCACATGTGAGAGCTGGGTGCCAGGTGGGGACCAGAGACGGGTGGACCACCACAAGGGTGCGACATGTCCCCCCTGGCAAAGGTGCTACCCCACTCTGACACCCCAAACACCCCCATTAATAATCTAGCGTCTAAACGGTTGCACTGATTGACTTCAAATTTTCAGGGTAGGTGGGCAATGGTCCGTAAATTACCTGATTAAATATGGGCTTTCATTTGGCATCATGACCTTTGACCGTGAATGACTGTGAAATGTCAAACTCAAGATCATGGATTTTCATAGCACTATAACCTGACAACTGATGATTGAGAAATATTACCATTATCAACATATAGGGATAAAATAAGTGCTGCCGGGTGAGGTTTGTTTTGCCTGGCAACACTTGTTGCCTACAATTTGGGTTTGTCTGACAGTGTGTCTGAACAAACCTTCTTTCTGCTTTTACATCCGTCTGTTGCCTGCATTCCTGACAGTGACTCTGGGAAGGGGGAATGAGACTGATGTTACAGAAGGCCCAGGGATTGACCCTAACAATCCAAAGACCCACCACCATGTCACTAAACACAGAGGCACTTGAGTTGAGACACTGATTAAACCAGGAGATTGAGCAGATGTTGACGCTGAGGCTTATCCAAGAGCAGAAACTGAACCTGAGATTAGATTAATCCGAAAGTTTGGACAAGGTTGGACTCATAGGGCATGTACAGCATCACTGCTATGGTACTGTCAACTACTAGTACGGTAAATTATGTCGAACACAGACTACATAAGAAATATGTGAACTAATCCTTGCTGTGGTTATTTTTATAGGTAGGCACGAGTGGCATCACACACATAATAGACCTGACAACTGACAATATGACCCAGTGAACATCTGAGGACCTCGAGGCACTCAAATGAAATCTGCTGCTGTATATTACACTCGTGTAAGACTCTTTTCTGAACACAGTCAGCAATAAACCTGTTCTGACAAAATCTTCTGTTATGTTTATGCCACAGATATGTATATCTTGGGCATGTGTATTTTATATTATATTACATGTAGATCAATTAATCTTCCTTGTAACTTTGTAACTTTGAAGTATGTGAGGAGGGAATTAAGTGGGCCCAAGGGGACGATGAGAGGAAATCTCTCAGACTACATTGTCTCCCTCGAGGCAGAGGTATTCCTCACCGTCTTGTCAGCACTTGGCAGCCCTGCTGGTTTAACAGCATCTGACATATCTCCCCACAGCTCTGTGTGTGTGTGTGTGTGTGTGTGTGTGTGTGTGTGTGTGTGTGTGTGTGTGTGTGTGTGTGTGTGTGTGGACTGCTATTGAAAGGGTATACTGATGTGAACACGTACTGAATAGACTCACTACAATTAGCCTTTGCTTAATGCCCAATACATTATGGTTGCTATTAACAATGGACCAACAGAATATCAGCTTTTATAAGGAGTACATTATTTGTGGTTTAATATCCAAATAGCCAAATTGTTGCTAACACAATAATAAGGCACACATGAATACTGAGTACATCTGAGAATCTGAGATCCGAGCACTACAAGGCTTTGTTAAATTTTTAAGCATTTTTCTTGACCTTCATTAATGCCTGTGTGAGAATAAACAGCCCCGTGAACCATGAACCAAATGAACTCGCCCTCTGGTCTGCTATGACTCGACCAACAGCTACAGTGCAAACTCCATTACTAAAATACAGCATTGCCGTAGGTCAGTCAAGTATTAAACAGTCTAAGACTTTCATGTAGAGCGCTACATTGGAAGCATTGTGTACTGGTTCTGCTCAGAAGACTAATCAAATCATGTGAAAGAGTTAATCAATCTGTATTTGCATCCGCTGTCGAACAGCAGTGAGAAAATCCGGAATTAAACATGCAAACACTTCCTAGTAATGCAGATGTGAATAGGAGGTGCACTATTCATGTTTTTGTTTGTTTGTCTCATCTCATCTCATTATCTCTAGCCGCTTTATCCTTCTACAGGGTCGCAGGCAAGCTGGAGCCTATCCCAGCTGACTACAGGCGAAAGGCGGGGTACACCCTGGACAAGTCGCCAGGTCATCACAGGGCTGACAAATAGACACAGACAACCATTCACACTCACATTCACACCTATGGTCAATTTAGAGTCACCAGTTAACCTAACCTGCATGTCTTTGGACTGTGGGGGAAACCGGAGCACCCGGAGGAAACCCACGCGGACACGGGGAGAACATGCAAACTCCGCACAGAAAGGCCCTCGCCGGCCACGGGGCTCAAACCCAGACCTTCTTGCTGTGAGGCGACAGCGCTAACCACTACACCACCGTGCCGCCATGTCATTATTTATTTCACAAAAATTAAGTGAAAATGCAGACTCTGTGTGTGAAAAAGTAAGTACACTCCATGATTCAACAGCTTGGAGAAACACCTTTTGCAGCAATAACTTGAAGCAATCGCTTTCTGTATGATTTTATCCATCTCTCATATCGGAATTTTGGCCCATTCTTCTTTACAACATTGCTTCAGTTCATTCATGTTTGGGGGCATTTGTTTATGCACAGCTCTCTTTAGGTCCCGCCACGGCATTTCAATTGGGTTGAGGTCTGGACTTTGACTTGGCCATTCCAACACCTTGATTCTTTTCTTTTTCAGCCATTCTGCTGTAGATTTGCTGGTGTGCTTGGGATCATCGTCCTGTTGCGTGACGCAATTGCGGCCAAGCTTTAGCTGTTGGACAGATGGCCTCACGTTTGCCTCTAGAATACTTTGGTATACAGAGGAGTTCATGGTTGACTCATGACTGCAAGGTGCCCAGGCCTTGTGGCTGCAAAACAAGCCCAAATCATCACCCCTCCACCACCGTGCTTGGTGGTTGGTATGAGATGATTGTGCTGATATGCTGTGTTTCAAAATCAAAAGCTTTCCCACACCAAGTGGCACATAGGGCAGTGCCGATCTCCATAGCCCTCAGCCTCTCACCTATTACATAGCTAGGGTTACAGTTGGGGGCTAGTCCTCTGAAAACCACAAGAGTTTGACTCCTTACTCGCATCTGTATTGCAGCATGCCTTGCCAGATGGCAGTAGGTACCATTTTTATGATGGTCTTTGGTATGACCCAACCATAAGTAGAACTCACGATCTCCCAATTAAGAGGCGGACACGCTAACCACTAGGGCAACTTGCGGTCAATAGCTGTCCAAAGGACATTGTTCCAGAAGGTCTGTGGTTTGTTCAGATGTACCTTTGCAAACCTAAGCCGTGCTGCCATGTTCTTCTTAGATAGAAGAAGCTTTCTTCTGGCAACCCTTCCAAACAAGCCATACTTGCGCAGTCTTTTTCTAATTGTACTGCCATGAACTTTAAGATTTAACATGCTAACTGTGGCCTGGGGTGGCACGGTGGTGTAGTGGTTAGCGCTGTCGCCTCACAGCAAGAAGGTCTGGGTTTGAGCCCCGTGACCGGCGAGGGCCTTTCTGTGTGGAGTTTGCATGTTCTCCCCGTGTCCATGTGGGTTTCCTCCGGGTGCTCCGGTTTCCCCCACAGTCCAAAGACATGCAGGTTAGGTTAACAGGTGACTCTAAATTGACCGTAGGTGTGAATGTGAGTGTGAATGGTTGTCTGTGTCTATGTGTCAGCCCTGTGATGACCTGGCGACTTGTCCAGGGTGTACCCCGCCTTTCGCCCGTAGTCAGCTGGGATAGGCTCCAGCTCGCCTGCGACCCTGTAGAACAGGATAAAACGGCTAGAGATGATGAGATGAGATGAGATGAGATGAGATGAGATGAGATGAGATGAGATGAACTGTGGCCTGTAGAGTCCTAGATGGAGTTCTTGGGTTTTTTTGCAATTTCTCTGAGCATTGCATGGTCTGACTTTGAAGTAAATTTACTGGGACGTCCATTCTTGGGAAGGTTGGCAACTGTCTTGAATGTTTTCCACGTCTGAATAATCTTTCTCACAGTAGAATGATGGCTTTCAAATTGTTTGGAAATGGCCTTATAACCCTTCCCAGACTGATGTGCAGCAACAATTGCTTCTCTAAGATCATTGCTGATGTCTTTCATCCTTGTCATTGTGTTAATGCACACCTGAGTGCTCCAGACCAGCAAACTGCCAAAACTTCTGCTTTTTAAGAGGTGGCCACACTTGCTGATGATCAATTAATCAACTTCATTTCATCAGCAACACCTGGCTGCTAATTGCCTTCATAATGGAAGCGGTAAGGGTGTACTTCATTTTTCACACACTGCTACTGCATTTTTGGCTTACTTTGTGTGAAATAAATAATGACAAGGTGAATATGTCATGTATTATTGGTCATCTGAGGTTGTATTTGCCTAATTTTAAGACCTGGTAAGGACCAGGTGACTTTTTATTATATATCCTGACATTTAAAACCTCGACTTTAAAGAGGGTGTGCCTTCTTTTTCACATGACTGTGTATGGGCATTATAATAAAAGCTGCTTAAAGGATCCTATTTTGACTGGCAGTAGCACCATGTCCCGGTTTCTGATAGACATTCTGTGATCATTCTGGAATGTAACAAGGTGCAAAATGAAAGTCAAATTGATAAAATATTAGTAGGTGGCTATTGTGCTATTCTTATCAACTTTAACCTCCTAAGGCCCAAGCTGTTTTTTTACATGCATTTTTTATTTCTCTTTGCTATTTGGGCTTATTAGAACCTGATTAGAATAAAAACTAAGCATCATCTTTTGATAAGATGTACTTTTAGAGAAAAAGTATGTCCACATATGTGGATTCTTGTTCCGAATTTCTAAAAAGTGCTGTCCACGCATGTGACCGCTAAGCCCTAGGAGGTTAAACAACGGTACCCTGATTTGGGAATGACATAAATGTTTTGAAAGATAGTTCCCTAGTTTACAGTCACATTTGAGAGAAGGCTTTCCAGAAAGTTCCACCTCCTAGCCATACCACACCCCCAAGGCATGCCCCCCCCCACACACACACACAAACGTTTGTCTCAGTATCCTTGTGAGGACCTTCCACTGAAAATTATTATTGCAGTTCATTAATGTTGTGCCTGCACCGAAACCTAACCCTAACCTTACTAATGAAAAGGAAACTTTTTGGCTCTTTTATTTATTTGTTTGTTTGTTTGTTTAGAAAACACAACAACAGCATTTTCCTTGTGGGGACCATCCACATGTCCCCACAAGGTTGAAATTGTCAGATTTTACTATCCTTATGGGGACATTTGGTCCTCAGTAGTATATAAACACACACACACAGAGTTTTTCAGTATTTCCTGGAATATAACGGTAAGGTTCATGTTTAATTTAGAAATGAATTCCGGTTTAGGCCACGCCCACTTCCAGATCAAATAGATATTTGGAGCACTAAATATAAATCTAACTGTAAAACTTAATTAATGCTTATACACAAGCTTTATATTTATATTCACAGAGGTCAAAACCACAAGTGCTGACAAGTTAACCATGACAATGAACTTCACATGTGGCATTTGTCAGAATTGAGCTAATATCATGTGAATTGCTGTTGAAAAGGGCATCCTGGCACCACTGTGACGACTTGACCCTTAGATAGACACACACACACACACACACACACACACATACACACATCACGTGCACACACACACGCATCACACAATATATTGCATATCCCCATTAGCCTCACAGAGTTTCCTCCACAGTTACAGCATGTGATCTCTCAAGATTACAGATCATAAACATGCATCAGTGTTTTTATAATATTAGCCATAAGTTTAAGGGTAATCTTCTTTCTGCAATTCACAGAAAGTGTCAAAAGTAAAATATCTGGCTTTGTTTATTCAAACTATCCCTTTAAGAACTCCATGGTTGGACATGGACCTCATAATAACATTACAGATTTATGTTCTCTGCTTCCTCTTCTGGCAAATGGTTGAGGTTCCTGTCAGTTCAAGCATGCCATCACTCTTATTGTAAGCAGTTTGTGCTCAGGATGCACTGATGAGACAGATGGGGGGAGAGAGAGAGAGAGAGAGAGACAGGGGGTCTTTCCTAAATGGCACTTATGTTCTTAAAAGCTTGACTCCATATAGAAGTCACTTAAATCGCTTCCTTAAAGTCGTAGCTCTTCCACTTTCAGATTTCAGGGTTTATATATATATACAGGGGCGCCGCCAGAAATTTTGGGCCCCATGAAAGATTAGAATTTTGGGCCCCCCAACTTTCCGTTATTAGCAACACTTTAATCTAGCAAACTGTATATGGCGCTCACTCATTTAAAAACTTCAATCCTAAAGCATTTATGGGTTGTATTGCTACTTACCTCCTTCTCCAAAGGGGGGTTCAGTGGTTTGGTAGGGTGGAGGTCCCCCTGAGGCTGAATTTGTGCATATTTAGGGCACCCCATTAGTTATGAAACTGGTTATTAGCACTAGTTATTAGCACCAGCATAACATAATATTTCATCTTGTTTATCACACAAGTCAGTTCAGTTATTAAAATGGAAAAATGTCACTGTACAAACTGTAAAAGTGTTCTCTTGATAGGCTAACCCAACCACGTTCATACTGTTCATTTACCGTTCGCTAATATTTTGAACACACATGTGAGCGATAGCTACCTTTCTTTGGGAAAAACTGAGTGACCAGTTGCCTGCCTC
This sequence comes from Neoarius graeffei, assembly GCF_027579695.1. Lineage (NCBI taxonomy): Eukaryota > Metazoa > Chordata > Actinopteri > Siluriformes > Ariidae > Neoarius > Neoarius graeffei. Next base: position 28,355,796 of record NC_083577.1, read on the forward strand.
TCCGGTCCCTCTCAGCTTTCAGCTGCCTTTCTTTATGTTTTTGACAGCCACTCTTCATATTTAGCGATCATAGACTGTACGCACTCCACTGCTGGCTGGCTGGCTGCTGCACCGCGACACAGCAGCAAGTAGCGTTGCACTGATCAGCACACAGATTTAACGCATCGCGCTTCTACCAGAACTGGACCGTAACCATTTCGCAAAAGGGGGAGGGTTAAATGACAATATGTTGAAGAACTCAAGAAATAGACAACCTTGTTCAATTAGCTCATTTTACCAGATGGAATATTGCATTGTTGTTATTTCAAAAGTCTTATTGAAATCATTAAAAGCATATTATCAGCCCCTTAAAGGGCCCCATGGCAGTGCTGGGCCCCTAGAATTGTTCTAACCTTTCCCCCCCGGCGGCGCCCATGTGTGTGTGTGTGTGTGTGTGTGTATATATATATATATATATATATATATATATATATATATATATATATATATATATATAAATTTTTTTGAGCATCAGTTTCGAATACCAAAGCATGACAGTATTTTCCAGTCTGATTTGATCATTCATCCATCCATTATCTATACCAATTATCTGTCAGGATCGCGGGGGAAGCTGGAGCCAATCCCAGCTGATTTCGGGCAAGAGGCAGGGTGCACCCTGGGCAGGTCAATTTGATCATCCAATTTAGGCAATTCTATTTTATTTTACTCTAACTGCACAAAGGCCTTTTGTAACGTACATCAAATTACTCCAGTTGATTGCATTTTCTCATAGCTAAGTTATCCTTGTGTGACTGCATTGTCTTTTCCCCTGTTAATTTGTACCTTAATCCATCCTCATACCGGATTACAGTGGAGTTTCTTTGTAAGCTACTTCCTATTTGAAAATACTGATCAGCTTCTGTAGATTTACAATTCGTTACATTACATTACAAGCATTTACGGTAGCAGGCTCTTATCCAGCACGACTTACGACATACCCAGAGCAGCCTGGGGAGCAGTTCAGAATTAGGTGCCTTGCTCAAGGGCACTTCAGCCATTCCTGCTGGTCTAGGGAATTGAACTGCCTACCTTTTGGTCCCAAAGCTGCTTCTCTAATCATTAGAAGCCATCTAACCATGGCTTCCCCCAATACAAATAAATTATTATTGTAAATAGTAAAATCAATATACAGTATGTACAACTTTAATAAGAACACCTGAACACCTGGTCATTTACTCAGAGACTGTTGTGTGTGAAAACCCCAGGAGATCAGCAGTTTCGGAAATACTCAAGCCAGTCCATCTGGTTCAAACCAACACCCATGCCACAGTAAAAGAAAGTCACACTTTGAGATCACAGTTTTTCCCATTCTGATGTTTGAACATTAACTGAAGCTCTTGCTGCAAACATACATCTTCCAATGCTGCATCTGGACACATCCTCAGTGATGTTCCTGGAATCATTGGGTGTTTTGGGTCTTTCAACATCATACACCCTCCTCCAGGTGACCCAGCCAGGGCTGATCAGACCCCAGCTTGTGTCCCGGTGGCTAGCTACTGGCTCCATGGCTCTCCTCTTTTGAGCCACAGCCATCTTGAGGCTCTCTCTGCCACGTTGGTAATCCTGCGGATGGCTCTCCTTTTCCTCTCTCCTATGATACCCAGATTGCTAAAGGCTCTGACTAGGGAACAAACTGCAAATCCTCTGCACCCTACTTCCACTGGGAGACACTTTGCTCTCCATCCAGCCTGCTGACAGGTGTTAACCAGCTCCATGTACTTTGAAAGCTTCCTTTCGAAAGCTTCTTCCAAGCGATCTTCCCATGGAACTGTCAGCTCCAGCATCACAGCTTGCTTGGCTGACTCAGACACTAAGACAGTGTCGGGTCACATGGTGGTGGCTGCGATGTGGCTGGGGAACTTCAGCTGTCGTTCAATGTCAACCAACAGCTGCCAGTCCCGTGCCAAGGTAAGGATGCCTGCCGATGCTGTTCTTCTGGTAAGATCGGGCTGCTCTCCTGCTCTGACAAAGATGATGGTCTTCTGGGAGGGACTGCACCCCTTGGCCAAATCAAGTCCTGTGCTGATGGCTTAAGTGATGGATTTCAGGACCTGAGTTGTATCTGCATGATTTTATGCATTGTGCTACTGTCCAGGGATTGGCTGATTAGATAACTGCATAAATCAGCAGGTGTATGAGTGAGCGTATGTATACTTTATCTTATTATTTTTAATTTTATCTACTCTGAATGTTTTTAGTCATACAGTTCATTATTGTAGATTTGTTATTGATATGCTGTTCCACATTTTCATTCTGTCTCACAATATTCTGCTTCTGTACTCTATGAAAGTATTGTATAGTTTTCTTCAACAACAACAACAACAGGGCCGGCATAGTAGTGTAGTGGTTAGCACTGTCGCCTCACAGCAAGAAGGTCCGGGGTTCAAGCCCCGTGGCCGGCGAGGGCCTTTCTGTGTGGAGTTTGCATGTTCTCCCCGTGTCCGCGTGGGTTTCCTCCGGGTGCTCCGGTTTCCCCCACAGTCCAAAGACATGCAGGTTAGGTTAACTGGTGACTCTAAATTGACCGTAGGTGTGAATGTGAGTGTGAATGGTTGTTTGTCTCTACCTGGTGTACCCTGCGTCTCACCCATAGTCGGCTGGGATAGGCTCCAGCTTGCCTGCGACCCTGTAAAACAGGATAAGTGACTACAGATAATGGATGGAACAACAACAACAACAGTAGTAGTAGGAGTAATAGTACTAGTACCAATGAAAATCCAAAGATTACCCCAATGAAATTTCCATAATTCCCCCACCTCTATGTCTGAGGTTTGCATTTCCTAGCTGGCATTTAATCCCCCTCCGTAAACATACAACAGTTTTTCAGGACGCGCTGTTCCTGAAAGTTTACATGGTGAACACCACCCAGTGGCTTTAACCCACGTGTGTGCAGTTTTAAAACTGACACGTTGTGGGAACTGCAACTCCTCATTCTGCTTCTTCCCTTACTCACATGGACACAAGTGGAAATCTCAAATATATAAATATAAATATACAAAAACATGCCCATGTGCTTTATGTTAGGCCATTAGCCATTGTGTGTGAGAAACTAAGATTTTATTTATTTATTTATTTAGCGAAATTAAATTTATCCGAGGGTGTGAATGGATGTGCGATTTATTTAAATCTAGTGAACCACTATTGTCTAAATGCACAACTGCATTCTCTCGGATTCGGCTGTTTATTTGGCTCGTGTCCGATGATATGGGAATGTTTTGGCCTGCCTCAGATGAGCAATTGCCTGTAATATAATATAGTGAACCCAGATGGGAAAATAAATGCTAAACGTTTTAAAATGTGATGCGTTCAAGAAGCACGGCTGTTTAATGTGAATTCTCGTGTGTGTTTCCTGAGTTAGCAGGTGGGAGAGTTGCCATTTACATGGCAAACCTCAGGATCTAAACTGTCGATCGAGTCAGAGTCAATTTACCAGAGGTTTGGAAGATTAAAAAGTGCTCAGAGCTGGTACTGTAGAGTCCTGTGGACTTTTCATGGTACTGAATGCATGCTGTTTTTTTATTGTTATAAACACACACAGAGTTATACAGTAAGCCAGTATAAAAAAGAAACACCATGATTTACAACCAGAACAATGCTTCTGAGCACCTTTGGGCAGTTCCACAACTGTATCAGCCCACATCATTTATTTTCTTTGGGTCGCTCTGCCTTGCTCTCAAGATTTGTGCTCTGGTTGTGGTGGAGCTGAGAGAGAAAACAGGACACGCCTTTAAAAAAAAAAAGTGTCTCTGGTGGTCGGTGTCAGTTGTGCATGGAGATTGTGGTGTTTGGCCCTAACCCAGGGATTAGGTGTTCCAGGGAAGAGAGTTTTCTTGGCCCCCGCCAGTCTACAATAGTGACTTGGGAATTATGTGTGCATGCATGGGCGTGTGTGCTTATGCATGCATGCATGCATTCGTGAGTACGTCTTTCCTCTCCTGCCTTCCTACCTCCTCTTCAGCATTTACGTCTTAGGCCATCCACCTCCCTCTTTGAATACCCGGTATTGCACGCAGATGGCGTAATCAAGGCCTGCCCTTTCCCTGGGTGGATAGCACAAAAAGATGAGGGAGAGAGATTCTGAGAGATGTATCGAGGAATAATCAGATGGGAAAGAAAGAAACGGAGGAGGAGGGCTGTCGAAAGAAAGAATGAGAAGTCACAGAAGCAAGTGGGGAGGCTTGGGCAGAAGGGGTAAGACCGGATATGAAAACAATGGGCTCATTGTAGACAGATGACAAGACGAAGGCAAAGAGACGGTGGGAGATTGGAAAATAGTGCCATCTACAGGCCTAAAGGCCACACAATCAGCAGATGAGCTTTGAAACGTTAGATTAGATGATATGGTTACAATTCCCTTTGTGTGGCGAAGAGAAATCCCAGCAAGTTGTACGACATGAAATCAAAGCCTTAATCAAAACCATATAGCATGAGGCTGTTGACTGTAACATGAGAACAAGATGCTAGCAATTTACGCTTTTAGACACGTTCGCTAAGTTATCAGATCAAAGAACTTAACATATCAGGAAAGCCAAATCTATTTAGACAATAAAAGTGCTGGATCTTTTTCTGCATCTTTAACCCTTGTATGGTGTTCGGGTCTGTGGGAGCCGTTTTCATTTTTTATCAAAGGAACAATGATACGATTAATTATTTTTTCAAACTCAGACTCATTGGCCTTGGCTCATTTTCTGTGAAGAACATATATCAGAACACATTTTCGATGACCACACGCTGTACCGCCCCCTACACATTTATATTCCATACAGGATGTTCGGGTCCGCTGGACCCGGGGCTAATAAAAGTGTGGACCTTCACTCTGTCCTCCTCCTGTCTGGGCCTGCTGTTAGTGTGTGTGTGTGTGTGTGTGTGTGTGTGTGTGTGTGTGTGTGTGTGTGTGTGTGTGTGTGTGTGTGTGTGTGAGTTTTGTGTTTCTGCCGCTGCCGTTCAAGCACCGACACCTGTCTGCTCTCACATTCCTACACATTTTACCCTCCGTCTTGCAGGAACCAAGACAGAAGTTCCCATAAATTGGGGGCGGGACACAATAAATATAGCTTTTCCAATGTGGCTCTTTATCACAACTGATCAAGATGGCCAAAAGATTCTCTGCACAGATGGACTTGCAAATGATTTTGGAAGAGAGAGAAGCTTTTGATGATGACGTAGAGGAAGACGTTTCAGAACGTGAGGATCACATTTCTGAAAATTCAGAGTCTGACAGTGACTTTGAAGAAGAGGATGAGATGGAGCATCAGCCGGTCCCAAAACGAAGACGAGCATGGGGATGATGTGTTGTATAGACTGACATGGTTACTGTATGTGTTCAGCTTCTCATCTCATCTCATTATCTCTAGCCGCTTTATCCTGTTCTACAGGGTCGCAGGCAAGCTGGAGCCTATCCCAGCTGACTACGGGCGAAAGGCGGGGTACACCCTGGACAAGTCGCCAGGTCATCACAGGGCTGACACATAGACACAGACAACCATTCACACTCACATTCACACCTACGGTCAATTTAGAGTCACCAGTTAACCTAACCTGCATGTCTTTGGACTGTGGGGGAAACCGGAGCACCCGGAGGAAACCCACGCGGACACGGGGAGAACATGCAAACTCCACACAGAAAGGCCCTCACCGGCCACAGGGCTCGAACCCGGACCTTCTTGCTGTGAGGCGACAGCGCTAACCACTACACCACCGTGCCGCCCAAGTAGCACTTTTTTTAAATAAATGTAATCTAACAAAGGTAAAGGACAAATATTAACCATATATGCTGTTTATGTTGCTGGTAATTGGGGTGAAGTAAACATCTGTTAAGTATTTAATGTAAAATTGTTTGATTGTGTTGAATTTAACGCACCGAAATGCAGCGGGTCCACCAGACCCACGAACACTGGCTGAGTAACAAAAATACGAACACTACACAAGTTACAGGCCCGATAAAAAGTTCAGATTGCAAAAAGAAGTGCTTGGTATTCAGGTCTAGAGTTGAATATCCATGCCACCACCACCTCACCTCGGAGTCGTTCATCCTCTTCTTCTAGGTAAAGGTTTTGCCAGGATGTCAAATGCAACAAGCAAGACGCAGATGCTGAGGAAAATGTCAGCACATTGACCCCCACTGAGTGGGCCTACCAAAGAGAGGCAAATATTTACCCTGCAATGTCTGAGCCCATGGCACTGAGCCACAGCAGGCCCCTTTGGTGGGTGTAAAGCACTGCAGGGTTTACCCGTCCTCCCTCAATCCCACCGCAAAACATGATCCAAACCAGGACAGCTCAAATGGCGTGGGTGTTAGGGCTCGAGTAAAGAAGAGTTGTGTGTACAAATCAGTGACGACAATGGCAATGATGATGATTACATGAATTTGAACTAGAAGAGCACTCATTAGAGTCCATACCTCCACCAAGCCACATATTATCAACATCAAAATCAAATCACTTGAACCTCAGATAATACAAAAGCTGTACACCAAATTTCATCCAAATCTCATCTCATTATCTCCAGCCGCTTTATCCTGTTCTACAGGGTCGCAGGCGAGCTGGAGCCTATCCCAGCTGACTATGGGCGAAAGGTGGGGTACACCCTGGACAAGTCGCCAGGTCATCACAGGGCTGACACATAGACACAGACAACCATTCACACTCACATTCACACCTACGGTCAATTTAGAGTCACCAGTTAACCTAACCTGCATGTCTTTGGAAACCGGAGCACCCGGAGGAAACCCACGCGGACACGGGGAGAACATGCAAACTCCACACAGAAAGGCCCTCGCCGGCCACGGGGCTCGAACCCGGACCTTCTTGCTGTGAGGCGACAGCGCTAACCACTACACCACCGTGCCACCTTCATCCAAATCTGTTCACTACTTTTTGAGTTACATTGGGAACAGACAAAAAAATCCTGAATCCACATACATATCCAGATTTGCCTCAAAATCCAATCAACTGTTCCTTGGACCATGGCGAACATTTCCTCAAAATTTCATCACAATCTGTTCACTACTTTTTGAGTTATGTTGGGAACAAACAAACAAACAAATGGAGATGAAAACATAACCTCTTCCAACAAAGTTGGTGGAGGTACAAAAGTTTATGAAAGGTTCGCGTGCATGCTTTTGTCCTTCAAAAAATGAACAATTGTGGATGCGTTTCTCTTTTGCAAACAAATAAGTGTTTTTGGTCTTTACCTACATAAAATCTGTACGCATTCAGCATTAATTCATACTTCACTTAGTTTAAAAGATCCCCTTATGAGTATGAGCACTGGTTAATCTCCATCATGTGGTAAATCTCCAGCACTGAATCAGACTCTTCTCCATCGCCACTTCTTTGACGGGCCAAATACGAACCCGCGAGCACAATTCATGCAGGGAACTGAAGTCTGCCTCGGAGAACAGAATGCACTGGATCAAAGAGAAGAAATGACGCAAAAAGACAAGGGCAAGTCAAGGACAGCTGACAGGACAGCAAGGACATAAAAACGAGAGAATGACACCGAATGAGGTCTCTGGGGAACAGAGCACACGCAATGGTGTACATTTTAATTTTGATACACGGCATAGTTTTACATCAACATCAGGTCAAGTAAGCTCACTGCAGTGCACACATGCCATGCCATGCCATGCCATGCCATGCCAAGCCAACATGAAAGAGTATAAGGAAAGGCTATAAACTAAAATTAGCACCAAAAGAAAAAGAACAGGAGAGTCAAAGGGTACATGAAAAGACAAAACACACAGACACTTCGTAAACATAGTCATCTGATTCCCATTAGGGCTCAAACTGTCACGCTCATCTCGGCCTCTTCCTCTTCTTACAGGCTACAATACATGAACCGAGGTGTTAAAAGACGCAGGATGTTCACTTTCTGGCGTGGTGCTAAATCTGTATACGTTGTATACATTCCTGCGTGTGATTTTCATCCACTCAAAGAAATGAGCGCTGAAAAACAAAACCTCCGGGAGAAAAGCATGCGCAGGACAGATGTGCACAACCTGGATAAAGAGAAGACATGTGATTGAACAGCTACATCGGAAATACCAGAGTGAAAGACAAAACAGATTTCACCGTAATCCGGTAAAAGCGCCCAGATTACTTGAGATACTTTAGCACTAATAAAACTTTCAAATGACAGTTCAGATTAGCGTATTGAACTCTAATCTGACAACAGGATTGTGATCACCATCATCTAGCCACAGGCACTAATCTCTCTCTCTCTCTCTCTCTCTAAAGAAGAGGTCATGGCACATGATTACAGATGTGTTTATCATAAAACCTTACAGAGATCTCAGGCTATTTAATTTAGGTTCTGTTTTATTACAGGATCCACGTACATTGTGTTCATTCTTTTTTTTTTCATTTCCCTCCGAGGGCGGCATGGTGGTGTAGTGGTTAGTGCTGTCACCCCACAGCAAGAAGGTTCTGGGTTCGAGCCCCGTGGCCGGCGAGGGCCTTTCTGTGCGGAGTTTGCATGTTCTCCCTGTGCCCACGTGGGTTTCCTTCAGGTGCTCCGGTTTCCCCCACAGTCCAAAGACATGCAGGTTAGGTTAACTGGTGACTCTAAATTGACTGTGAGTGTGAATGGTTGTCTGTGTCTATGTGTCAGCCCTGTGATGACCTGGCGACTTGTCTAGGGTGTACCCCGCCTTTCGCCCGTAGTCAACTGGGATAGGCTCCAGCTTGCCTGCGACCCTGTAGAACAGGATAAAGCATCTAGAGATAATGAGATGAGATGTATCTCCGACATCTGTGTTGGAGAAGGTCATGGTTTTGCCTCCATTTATTTAATTTTTTTTTTGCTTTTTTTTGTTCCCAATTTCACTCAAAAAGTGTGGAAGCCTACACAAAGGAGAAGAACTCAAGGGCATCCCATGAAGACCTACATTGACCTACTACAGGATGATGCCACCTACCGTATGAGATCCAGGAGATTGAAACCAGCATGCAGGACAGATGTTTTTGGAGAGCCATCATCAATGCCCGACAGCAAGAGTTGACGGAGTGAGTGAGTGAGTGAGTGAGTGAGTGAGTGAATGAGTGAGTGAACTCAAAAACTAGTGAACGGATTTTGATGAAATTTGGAGGAAAGGTGATCCATAGGCCAAGGAATAATTGATTAGATTTTGATGCAAATCCAGATATGTACATGGATCCATGATTTATTTATTTATTTATTCATTGCCTGTTCTCAGGTGGCATGGTGGTGTAGTGGTTAGCACTGTCGCCTCACAGAAAGAAGGTCCGGGTTCGAGCCCCGTGGCCGGTGAGGGCCTTTCTGTCCGGAGTTTGCATGTTCTCCCCGTGTCCGCGTGGGTTTCCTCCGGGTGCTCCGGTTTCCCCCACAGTCTAAAGACATGCAGGTTAGGTTAACTGGTGACTCTAAATTGACCGTAGGTGTGAATGTGAGTGTGAATGGTTGTCTGTGTCTATGTGTCAGCCCTGTGATGACCTGGCGACTTGTCCAGGGTGTACCCCGCCTTTCGCCCGTAGTCAGCTGGGATAGGCTCCAGCTTGCCTGAGACCCTGTAGAACAGGATAAAGCGGCTACAGATAATGGATGGATAGACATAATAAAAAATCATCTGGTCCTTACCAGGTCTTAAAATTAGGCAAATACAACCTCAGATGACCAATAATACATGACATATTCACCCTGTCATTATTTATCTAACAAAAATTGAGCCAAAAATGCAGTAGTAGTGTGTGAAAAATTAAGTACACCCTTACTGCTTCCATAGAAATTATGAAGGCAATTAGCAGCCAGGTGTTGCTTCTTAAATTAATTTGATTAATTGCAGAAGTTTTGGCAGTTTGCTTGTCTAGAGCACTCAGGTGTATGTTAACACAATGCCAAGGAAAGACATCAGCAATGATCTTAGAGAAGCAATTGTTGCTGCACATCAGTCTGGGAAGGGTTATAAGGCCATTTCCAAACACTTTGAAAGCCATCATTCTACTGTGAGAAAGATTATTCAGACGTGGAAAACATTCAAGACAGTTGCCAACCTTCCCAGGAATGGACATCCCAGCAAATTTACTCCAAGGTCAGACCGTGCAATGCTCAGAAAAATTGCAAAAAACCCAAGAACTCCATCTAGGACTCTACAGGCCACAGTTAGCATGTTAAATCTTAAAGTTCATGGCAGTACAATTAGAAAAAGACTGCGCAAGTATGGCTTGTTTGGAAGGGTTGCCAGAAGAAAGCCTCTTCTATCTAAAAAGAACATGGCAGCACGGCTTAGGTTTGCAAAGGTACAGTACATCTGAACAAGCCACAAGCCTTCTGGAACAATGTCCTTTGGACAGATGAGACCAGAGTGGAAATGTATGGCCATGATGCACAGCACCATGTTTGGCGAAAACCAAACACAGCATATCAGCACAAACACCTCATCAAGCACGGTGGTGGAGGGGTGATGATTTGGGCTTGTTTTGCAGCCACAGGGCCTGGGCACCTTGCAGTCATCAAGTCAACCATGAACTCCTCTGTATACCAAAGTATTCTAGAGGCAAATGTAAGGCCATCTGTCCAACAGCTAAAGCTTGGCCGCAATTGGGTCACACAACAGGACGATGATCCCAAGCACACCAGCAAATCTACAGCAGAATGACTGAAAAAGAAAAGAATCAAGGTGTTGGAATGGCCAAGTCAAAGTCCAGACCTCAACCCAATTGAAATGCCGTGGCGGGACCTAAAGAGAGCTGTGCATAAACAAATGCCCCCAAACATGAATGAACTGAAGCAATGTTGTAAAGAAGAATGGGCCAAAATTCCGATATGAGAGACGGATAAAATCATACAGAAAGCGATTGCTTCAAGTTACGACTGCAAAAGGTGGCTCTCCAAGCTATTGAATCATGGGGTGTACTTACTTTTTCACACACAGAGTCTGCATTTTCACTTAATTTTTGTTAAATAAATAATGACATGATGGAATCTGTTGTGCGTTGCTTTACACCTGAGATTAGATTTGCATAATTTTAGGACCTGGTAAGGATCAGATGATTTTTTTTTATATCTTGATTGGTAAAACCATGTAACTGGAAGAGGGTGTACTTGCTTCATCACATGACTGTAACTCAAAAAGTACTTAACTGATTTGGATGAAATTTGGTGGCCAGCTTTAGTATTATCCAAGGTTCAAGTGATTTGATTTTGAAGTTGATAAAATGTGGCTTGGCGGAGGTATGCACTCCACCGAGTTCCCTTCAAGTTTCATTTCAGTTCACTTTATTTGCACAGCACTTTTACCAACAGACTTTTTCACAAAGCAGCTTTACAGAAATCTGAATGGAGATTTCAGTCTCCAATGATCCCAATTTGACCAGTGGAAAAGACTGTACTGGTGAGCACAGGACAGTTTTTATGCTTCGAGCAGCAGTCCAAATCTACAAGATTATCCACTGAACCTTTCCTATGATTTGCTTCTTGCTCATTTGTACACGTGGTGGAAGTGCAGGCTTGACCATGCAGTGTTTATTTGAGCTAAGCCCTTTTGCATCAGCCTCCTTCAGCCCTCTTTGCCTGAAGTGGCGTTATTCAATTTCATTCAATTTCTACAGCACTTTTAACAATAGACGTTGAACAAAGCAGCTTTACAGGATGTAGATTTAGATCCCCAATGAGCATTTCAAAATGGAAACACGACAACAAGAAAACAGCCTTTGTTTTGTTTTGTTTTTTTATTTTTCCTGGCACACACTGAAATAGGAAATTCATGTTTTTTTTTAATAAAATTACCTTTATAAAACAAAATTTGACTCTCATTCATCTCATCTCATTATCTCTAGCCGCTTTATCCTGTTCTACAGGGTCGCAGGCAAGCTGGAGCCTATCCCAGCTGACTACGGGCGAAAGGCAGGGTACACCCTGGACAAGTCGCCAGGTCATCACAGGGCTGACACACAGACACAGACAACCATTCACACCTACGGTCAATTTAGAGTCACCAGTTAACCTAACCTGCATGTCTTTGGACTGTGGGGGAAACCGGAGCACCCAGAGGAAACCCACGCGGACACGGGGAGAACATGCAAACTCCGCACAGAAAGGCCCTCACCGGCCACGGGGCTCGAACCCGGACCTTCTTGCTGTGAGGCGACAGCGCTAACCACTACACCACCGTGCCGCCAAAATTTGACTCTTTCCCAAAAAAAAAAAAACGGTTTCTACGTCAAATATTCTTGAATCCAAATGTGAAAAATGCTCACTGAAGTACATTTCAGTGTGAATACCGGAACACTGGAAGTACAAATCAGCTATTCTACAGATTATTCTCTGGTTAAGATATGTACGCTGGATCCTTCTTCTGTTTTCACCCACCTGTTTCAATTGTGATAGATTTTAGGGCGCTGGAACAAATCTAGGTGTTATGTGAGGTCAAGTTCAAGGAAAAGCCAGCGAAATTTGTACTAAATCTGATCTATATTAACCTTTTCACCTTACAAATCCAGGTCAATAGCTTTATTCTCTCTAGATTTATTGGGGTAGTCTTTACTCAGCTAAACCTAGGGGATTTTTGTGCATATGTGTGTGTGAATTCTGTTAATCCAAAGGAGCATTTAAACAACGTTTCCGTTCGTACTCTGCAGGCGTGCTGCGAAAGGGTCAAAGCTGTAAGCTGTGAAAGCACCAGGCCCTGACTGAAACTCATCTGGACTCCCCATAAACACGTTGCTGCTAATTGAATGCACATGTGGCCATATGAGCATTGGTGTGTGTGTGTGTGTGTGTATGGGCTTAGTGTGTTAGCATGCATACACATGTGTCGGAATACAGCGAATGTTGAAATATCAGCATGATCAAAGAAGGATTTTCTTCAAACTGTCCACAATATGAAAGCCAAGCAAAAAGGCAGGAATGGCTTCGTGGTAAATATTTGAACTGGGGTGTAATTGGTACCTGTCTCTGAAAGCTCGGGGGGTCTTTGATCGGTACTCCTTTCCTGTTCCGTCGCTTTAAATGTGGAAATTTATTTATTGTTGGCTCCACCACATCCTACCTCATGCCATCTGGAGACGGTGCCAAGGAATGGTGTCCTCATGACAGCATCTCATACGACGTCCCATATCACAGCCAAACTCTACAAACTCAACACGTGGAACAGGTTTAAAAACATGTGCGCAGGATTTTCATGTGTGAATACTTTTGTTGAGAATTTTGTTTGAGTTTATACCACAGTGCTGTTGAATTCTCAATTCGGATTGGTTGAATCGTTTTCTTTAACAGCAGGTCTGACGAGAGTGTCGACTGAAAATCATAATCATGTTATCATTTGTATAGCAGCAGATGCACAGGGACTGGTATAGTTCACCCTAAAAGTGAACAAATTAAAAACTTGATCATACTTAAAGGAAAAAGAATTGATATGATGAAGCTTTCACAAATTAATATGACCTCAGGGTGGTTGTACTGGTCATAAAACAAGTATTTGTATTCCTTAGTTATCAGGTTATAGCAATCTCACCAGTCGTGTACATTAGGGTGGTCCCGAAATGTATGGGGAAAAAATTTTTTTTTACCAAAACATTCCGACCAGGGGGCGGCACGGTGGTGTAGTGGTTAGCGCTGTCGCCTCACAGCAAGAAGGTTCTGGGTTCGAGCCCCGGGGCCGGTGAGGGCCTTTCTGTGTGGAGTTTGCATGTTCTCCCCGTGTCCGCGTGGGTTTCCTCCGGGTGCTCCGGTTTCCCCCACAGTCCAAAGACATGCAGGTTAGGTTAACTGGTGACTCTAAATTGACCGTAGGTGTGAATGTGAGTGTGAATGGTTGTCTGTGTCTATGTGTCAGCCCTGTGATGACCTGGCGACTTGTCCAGGGTGTACCCCGCCTTTCACCCGTAGTCAGCTGGGATAGGCTCCAGCTTGCCTGCGACCCTGTAGAAGGATAAAGCGGCTAGAGATAATGAGATGAGATGAGATGAGATGACATTCCGACCACCTTACCATTTTTTTACATAGGCTAAAAGAAGGCAACAAGCAAAATTTCAGAAAAAATTGGTTAATATTTAGAGGTGCCACACGAGCCATTACCATTAGTTGGTGCGTAGACTGTTGCAGAGAAGATCTCAAACCCCCAAAAAGTCACAGTTCTAGAGGGAATATGCCACTTCTATGAAAAAGAAGAGGAAGGAAGAGTTTATAGACTGATAGAAGGTTAACGTTCATGCACTAAGGCAGGGGTCACCAAACTACGGCCCGCGGGCCAGATCCGGCCCGCCACCCCCCTTTGACCGGCCCCCCAGCCCCTCTGCCCCCCATCACTTGAACCGGCCCTATGAGGCAATCCCCAAAAGTGGTCATGGCCTATTTTTTTAAATTGCTTTTTGGCAAATAATAACATGTCTGCGGGCGGCACGGTGGTATAGTGGTTAGCGCTGTCGCCTCACAGCAAGAAGGTCCGGGTTCGAGCCCTGTGGCCGGCAAGGGCCTTCCTGTGTGGAGTTTGCATGTTCTCCCCGTGTCCGCGTGGGTTTCCTCCGGGTGCTCCGGTTTCCCCCACAGTCCAAAGACATGCAGGTTAGGTTAACTGGTGACTCTAAATTGACCGTAGGTGTGAATGTGAGTGTGAATGGTTGTCTGTGTCTATGTGTCAGCCCTGTGATGACCTGGCGACTTGTCCAGGGTGTACCCCGCCTTTCGCCCGTAGTCAGCTGGGATAGGCTCCAGCTTGCCTGCGACCCTGTAGAAGGATAAAGCGGCTAGAGATAATGAGATGAGATGAGAATAACATGTCTGCATCTTGTATTTTGTTGATTTTATCAATTAAAATTGACATTTAGTTATAAAATGAACTATTCATATTTTCTGAATTTTCGTCATATGCTCGCGATCAAGCAGTGACAGGCAGCGCATGCGCAGAGAACTGTCAGTGTTCATGACAGCAAAATGGCTAGCGGTAAGCGAAAAGCTGACAGAGAGTGCAGAGTTTTTAGAGAACAGTGGACCACCGATTATTTTTTCGTTCAGTGTAAGGACCGTGCAGTTTATCTTGTATGTAAAGAAAGTGTGCCGGTTTTCAAAGAATATAATCTCTATATATATAATTACAATTAAATATTATCCTTATCAGCCTATTAATTTTTTAGCCACGTTGAATTTAGTTCGTTTGGTCCACGGCAGGCGTCGCTTATCCGCGCGATCTTCACGAGACTTGTGCGAGACTTCGAAACGTGAAGAAGTGTCAGCCAGGTGTCAGTGCTGCCATTTTGAAAACTGTTTTCCAAACGAAATATTGCACAAAAACGAGTTTAAATGACGAGTACTGCCTATTTTTTCAAACTTTCCTGACTCCTATCAAAACAAACAAAGCTTCCAGCTTGATTACGTCAGCGTTCGAAAGAGGGCGCGCGCGTCTTTTGATAACGTCGGTAGATGTCGGTCACTTTGATTTCCGCTGTACGTTTTCCTTCCGTCCTACGATGTCTCGCACAGGTCTCGACGCATCTCGTTTACGGCCGTTGCTTTGACATACAGACTGATATATTACAGAGCATATTTCAAACACTCATAACTTGCTATAGCAGCGACAAAATAGCGATCAAAAATGCGTTCCGATATTTAATAAAATGAGAAATAGAATTTTGAGAATAAAAAATTTGCTTTCAGTTCTCCTTTAACATTTTCCAGTTCCATCATAACAAAGTGTACAGCAAGACTGACATTTCACTCTCATTAAGGTAACAGAGTTTGTGACAATTCTGCTTATAGCACTTTTTACCCATCACTTATTGAATCCATTGAAAGATTTCCATTTCTCAGTGCAGGGGTAGGGAGCAGGATCAATAAATCAAATCTACAAGACCCCAGTGAATCAGCTGCCTGTTCTGAACAGGGGATTGTCATTTTTGCACTCTGGTTCAAACAAGACCATAAAACATAAGGGTAACCTGCCATTGCTTGAGAGTAACAATTTGTGATGACATGGGTTGAGCTGAAATGCTAAAGCTCCATATATCCCAAAACAATGTATGGGCTACACAAATGTGTTTACACACCAGACTATAGGCCAAATTTCAATACCATGAAGTATGACGCCAAGCTGCATGAAGCATTATCACCCAAAGTCTGGCAGCCATTATCAAAAGGCCCGAGAAATTGGTCTTCTGTCTTCACAACAACAAAAAGATTGCTTCTTTCTCCACAAGGCAAACCACACTGGGTTCTGCAACAGAAATAGCAGCTCCAACCCGTCTTTAATAGTCTTATCATTTGAGCAGTGGAGTAGTTTTGGGTTTTGTACATCAGAACTGTTGCCCTTCAAAATGCTTCAGAGAGTCTGGGGCTTTTTAGCTCTGGTCCCCAGTATGAAATTGGTGCCAAACCTTGAGAAACGCTTGAGGATTGTGTTTAAGCGCTGGCAGAGGATCGCTCGGATATTTGTGTGCTAAGACGCCGCCAGAAGAGTGGGACCATGCCAAGAGGGGTTGTTTCGTCTCCGCTCTGTAAGCAACTGGATCGCTTCAATAGTTGCACGTTGCTTGGTGCAACTTTGCAGCAACCGCTGTCATTTCAGCTGAAACACCCTGAAACATATTAAATATGTTTGTGTTGAAGCATTCGGATGTGTTTAGCGATTCTGGATTCTGGTGCGAATCTGTTGGTTAGTGCTGTTTTTACATTATTTCTGTCAGAAAAGAGCCTTTGTGTCGCACTGTGACATTGCTAGAACACTTACAATGGAGTTAAATGAGAGGAAACAGTGACATAAGTGTTAATGGTCAGATTTGATCAGCGGTTAGCTCATAAAGACAAAAGAGCACAAGTTTCTTTTCTCATGAAATGTTTTCCAGCAACATTCCAGCATCACATTAATTAAAAACATAGAAGGGGTGAAGACAGCAAATATCAGACAGAAAGTCCTACAATGCTTTGCAGAGGGACTCGGAGGCAGAGACGGAGACTCGGCTTGGCTAAACAGATGAAGCATGACGGTGTTGTTGCTGGTATTAGCATGAAAGTTGAACCTTTTAAAGTTGATCTGTTTGAGCAGAGCGTACAGATGAAGAAGTGAGAGAGCCGGACAGATTAGAGTACTAAAGCGCTGCTGCATCACTCTCTTTAGGTAGAGAGAAAGCAAATATTAATGCTGTATTTGACTGAAAATTGTAAATCTGAAGTAAGGAAAGTCAGGAACTCCAAGTTGAGCAAGTGACATCAAGTCAACACAGTATCGGCAGTTAGCAAAGTATTAAAGTCAAAGACCCTCCCCTGCCAGGACCTGGACCTGGTCTTCCCAGGCAGTTTCCCGTCTGAGTACTAACCAGGTCCTTAAGGCGGCACCAGTCTCTATTTCTATATCCCTCAGCCTCTCGCCTATTACATAGCTGGAGTTAGAGTCGGGGGCCGGTCCTCTCGTAACCACAAGAGTTTGACTCCCTATTCACATTTTTATTGCGGTGTGCCTCACCATGTGGCAGGAGGAGCCATTTTTATGATGGTCTTTGGTACAATCTGACCGCAAGTATCACTCACGATCTTCCAGTTGAGACGTGGACACGCTAACCACTAGGCCAACTCACGGTAAACAAAGTAAACTAAATATTTAAATGTACAATAATATACATATCACCTGGTGACTTGTCCAGGGTGTACCCCGCCTTTCGCCCATAGTCAGCTGGGATAGGCTCCAGCTTGCCTGCGACCCTGTAGAACAGGATAAAGCGGCTAGAGATAATGAAATGAGATGAGGTCTATCTATTGTCTGTAGCCACTTATCTTGTGCAGGATCACAGGAGCCTATCCCAGCTGACTATGGGCAAGAGGCAGGGTACACTCTGGACAAGTTGCCAGATCATTGCAGGGCTGAGACATACAGACAAACAACCATTCACACTCACATTCACACCTACGGTCAATTTAGAGCCACCAATTAGCTGAACCTACATGTCTTTGGACTGTAGGGGAAACCAGAGCACCCGGAGGAAACCCATGCAGACACAGGGAGAACATACAAACTCCACACAGAAAGGTCCCCATCGGCCAATGGGCTCAAACCCAGAACTTTCTTGCTGTGAGGCAACAGCACTAACCACTACACCACCGTGCTGCCGAGTTAGTTATTTTAAAGAGCTAAATATACATCACACATCAGAATTAGCTGGCTATATTGTTACTAAAAATAAATGATCATGGAGGTAATGATCATGGTTGAGGTCAAGAATTATCGAATTTTGTGTTCAGTCTTCCCATTTCTGAGTTAAGTCCAAAGCAGTATACACTACTATGACTATGCACTACTGTCATCAGGCAGTCAAGTGGCATTGTGGGTAATATAGGTGCCTTTTAATCAATCACAGTGAAAACAGACCAACATTACAATGAAATACGTTTCAACAAAAAAGGCAACTCGGATTTTCATAACAGAGTATTTGGTACAACTGAAGATGACTTGTAAGTTATCGCAAATATTCATGAGAAAGACAGTACATGGTCACTATTAGGATTCCTTCTCTCTCACTTTTCTTCTTGGAAATGATCCCAGTAATTTATAGCCCAATCTACTGTGAGTCATCGTACTGTATTGTTTGATCTTAGCTTCTTCCATGACCTCCACGATACTATGGGTGAAGAAAATGAAAGAAAAGACACATTGGAAGAACTTTTCTATATCTTGGCCAGCTTGTGGCCAACAGTAGCAAGTAGTGATGAAGGCCAGCTCATAGCCACTTGTTTTCCGTAGAGTGTGTCTCAGGCACATGGAGTAATGGTAAACATGTGGGCCATCTGCAATGAGTTAGTGAAGATGGGGGGTCTTTGCCAAGTGGAAATCTTGATAAGTGCTGATAAGGGTCCTTTTTGAATTTTATTAGATTGACTTGTAAAAGACAGCAGAGTGTGTTTTTAGATATTAGATATAGTTTTAAATCACTCTTGAATGGAGTTTGAAATTGTGTGACATCAGTTTAGTGCATGGACGAAATAAAGATTATTATCAAAGAATAATACAGCTAATAATTTACTCATTGTAATAGATAGGAAAACCTTTACCATCTTTTGACACATTTAAAAACAGCAATCTGCTTCTCTATACAGTTGAAAAACCAACTTTTGTCATGTAAAGTTACTGTGGTTTAGGACCTTCTGCCAAGATTTTCCCAAGACGAATACGATGTTGTTTTCTTAAACTGTATGAGAGTATTGAATGTACATTGCTCAGACATTCATTTATTGTACATTATAGCCAATTCATAGGACTATACAATATATAGATCTGTCAATAATGATCTACACACAGGATGGCACGGTGGTGTAGTGGTTAGCGCTGTCGCCTCACAGCAAGAAGGTCCGGGTTCGAGCCCCGTGGCCAGTGAGGGCCTTTCTGTGTGGAGTTTGCATGTTCTCCCCGTGTCCGCGTGGGTTTCCTCCGGGTGCTCCGGTTTCCCCCACAGTCCAAAGACATGCAGGTTAGGTTAACTGGTGACTCTAAATTGACCGTAGGTGTGAATGTGAGTATGAATTTGTCGCTATGTGTCAGCCCTGTGATGACCTGGCGACTTGTCCAGGGTGTACCCCGCCTTTCGCCCGTAGTCAGCTGGGATAGGCTCCAGCTTGCCTGCGACCCTGTAGAACAGGATAAGCAGCTACATATGATGGATGGATGGATCTACACACAACTCAAGTTTGCTTTCAGTCAGGCACATTTTAACACCTTGATGGGTCCTAAAACTGTTTTTCTAGCTGTTGTGTGAATAATGTTGTTTAGTATAAATACACAGGTGATTATAGGTAATCGCACATGCTGATTGGTCGAGAGAGTTGGACTATTTCTCGATAATCACCTCGAGTGACTCGGCAAAATGGCGGCCAAGCACTTTGTCACCATCAGTGAGGAAGAATTAGAAATGATGAAAGAAAATGCTGTTCCTAAAAGCACTAAAGATGCTACGAAGTTCGGTCTAAAACTATTTAAAGGTAAAGTGGAATTGTGATTTATTTTATCCATTTCAAAGCAAAGTATTTTATGTGACACAGTGTAGATAAGTGACACAAGCCTGCACCGCACTGTTATTATATTTGCAAGCCACTTTTGAAGTTTGAAAAAAAAAATTTTTTATTAATAAAATATATATATATTTTTTTTCGCGGGCCGCTTTCCATCAAATCGTGCGCTCTGACTGGCTCGTGAGCGGTCTGGAATCCTACGATCTGGACCCCGGTTATGGACCTTTGGCGACCTGCTCGTTCACAACAACAACAAACATAGTAGCAATTTTTTGTCAACATTTTTGTCGCCTAGATCAGGGAAGTGATCTAGATCAAGCTTTCTTTTCAGAAAATTCTGAGCTGACGTAGCTTGTCAAACAGGTTTTTGACGAGCTTGTAGCAGGTTTGTTCTTTCGGGCGCTCTCGTTTTCTGTTAGAATTTGGTAAAGAAAAAAATAAATATATTATTTACCAGCTTAAGGTTGGTCCGTATCGTGAAATACCGTGACCTTGGCCTTGAATGCTGACCTCGGCCCAGAGGCCTCGGTCACTATTTTCAAGACCTGGGTCACGGTATTTCACCATATGGACCTCCCAGTTGGTAAATTATTTATTTATATATATATATATATATATATATATATATATATATATATATATATATATATATATATATAGTTAAGAACCACTTAACTAAGTAAAGAGAAACGATGGTCCATCATTGCTTTAAGACATGAATTGTCTTTTAATTTTATGAATATTATGATATTATGTCCTTTAATTGTTTAAATATTAAAAATCTGGTATTTTACAAACTATTTAACAATTATCTGTGGAAGGTGAAGTGAATATCGGTAAATAATAACCGAGATGAAGTCAAATTTATTATTCACCAATATTCACTGAGCCTGAGGTGGATAATTCTTTTAGTATAAATACACAGGTGATTATTCATATTAAAAAAATTATTTGGACGTATGGTATCTACCATATATATATATATATATATATATATATATGGCGGCACGGTGGTGTAGTGGTTAGCGATGTCGCCTCACAGCAAGAAGGTCCTGGGTTCGAGCCCTGGGGCCGGCGAGGGCCTTTCTGTGTGGAGTTTGCATGTTCTCCCCGTGTCCACGTGGGTTTCCTCCGGGTGCTCCGGTTTCCCCCACAGTCCAAAGACATGCAGGTTAGGTTAACTGGTGACTCTAAATTGACCGTAGGTGTGAATGTGAGTGTGAATGGTTGTCTGTGTCTATGTGTCAGCCCTGTGATGACCTGGCGACTTGTCCAGGGTGTACCCTGCCTTTCGCCCGTAGTCAGCTGGGATAGGCTCCAGCTTGCCTGCGACCCTGTAGAAGGATAAAGCGGCTAGAGATAATGAGATGAGATGAGATATATATATATGGTAGATGCCATATGTCCATAACTAATCAGGTTAAAATGTTAAGGTCACTTAGTCTTCATAACAATCAGTCTCTTCCAAGCTCTTCCCGTTTTCACATGCACAACAGTGCCAGGCGAAAGCAAGCAGATTTCAAATTTCACTTTAGTCTTATTGAGCATGTAAAGCCTGTAAAACAGAATGCCAAAAGGATGCAGTGTTGAACTCGGGCGATTTGTGCTATTGCTAAGAGACCACTTGTCGAGGCCAAAAGCCCTTCCTTCCTTCCGATCGGTCTCGACACGGAGTAGCCCAAGCTGCAATGAATTAAGAAAATGAGAAGCGGAAAATTGCACATTTAATTTTTTGACCTTGCTCCATTTCCTGATCTAATGTCCAATGCGCTGTGGGATCAGCAGTCTCTCTTTGTTCTTATGACTTTTATAGACAACACTACGCCATGTAAACCTTAGTCTCAAAAGAGCCCTGCACAATAAACATTCTGTCTTTGGTTTGGATTTGGGTTTTGAATCAATCTGTTAGGGTTTCTTCTAATCACAGGGTATCTGGGGAGGAAAAGAGAAATAGCCAGCTCAAAAATGATTTGAGCTCCTTCGTAGAGATTTTGGCAGAGACACGGACCTTAAACAAATGTTTTTATGTGGTATTATAGAACACACTGTGAGACCATGATGGCTTCTGGCAAAGGACGGTTGAACAGAGGATAAAGGCAGAGCTAAACTCGTGTTTTTCCAATGCAAATTAAACTCATACTGATGGTAATGTGGGCATTTTTTGAATCTTCAAATTGTGTTATATTTACAGAAAGCCATCTGTTTGTCAATTCAAGTGTTGGATCTCGAATGAAAGAAACATACTCCAGCCATCGCTTAAAAAGAGAATAGGGTTTTCCGTATGTGGACTTATCAGCCAATGTTATCAGGGTAAGAGTAATAGGCCAAGTTTAATGATTTTGACCACAGTGTATTTATAAGGCTCTTTGCCTTGAGCCGTATCTGTTTATACAGATATAATGACACGCTCGAGACAAGACACAACTGTGTCACTAAGACAAGTTACATGTGATTCAAACAGAGCACACTTGGATCCCTGGGCAACTTTTGGGAGCCACATCAAAGGAATATACCCTCCTTCTATGGTTTTTATATATGGTGTACTTTCACTGTACTTTATCATAAACAAGTTCGAACCCAGATATATTTGAGTTGTTATTGATTTGGATAATAGCACTGACTGTCCCCTTTTATGGAGCCAGTTGTTGTTTGGCACAAGGAACAATCCAGCCCCTGAGGACTTTTCACTAAAATAATACAGATGTTTTTGACATTCTGTTCATTACAGGGCAGAAAAACAAAAACAAATCCCATACTTTACACGGTGAATATAAAGACATGCATCAAATATTCCCTTTTTTTTCCCCAGCCATGAGACCACAATGTTCTGTATGAAAGCACTCATTACTCACATCACGCAGTGTAACTCCGGATTGAGAAAACTTATCTCAGTCCCTAGATAATAACCTGCTCCCTCTGACCAGTGATTTGATATTGTTTTCACCGTTAATGAAATGCAACTTAAGCCAGATAACCTATAGGGACCTCATTTAGCCGAGGTGAATTGACCACAAAGCAATTGCGTGTTTAATCACCGACCTTTCCGATACAGCCACGGCCTGTCAGTTTTCATATCTAACATCATTGTCCTTGTCTGATGGACAGTGCTCGGTCTTTATTTGCAAGCTAATTGACTTGTTTCAAATGAATAAAATGAAATTGTGAAATTATGCTGATTTGCATCTGTCCTTATTACCTGCCATTCATAAAGCATCGACTTCAGAGTAGATCAGAAAATAATATATGTATAAAATAGATTATAGACATTTTATGCATAATGAACTATGTGTAATCTTGGTGGGCTTCATAATGTAACGTGATTCATAATGTAAAGATGGGTCCAAGTTGAGCACATTGACTCCAAATATGAGGGAAAGATTCAACCAAATGTGGCTTGAATAAGAATTTGATTCTTTGTTGAAGTTGGACAGTTCCAACTGCTTCTGGGAATTGTAGTCAAATACCTAAATATGCAGAACAATTCACAAGCATGAACTCGGCAGCCATGATCAAACCTGAACTCTGGTGCTCTTGGTTTTCAACAGCAGTAAATCAAGAGCTCAGCTGTAACTGACTGTAACTGCTCCACATTTCTGCAAAGCCTGTGAAAGGACCAGACTTTATCTGCAGTGAATGGTGTTCGAGGCTCAATGAGGCATCTGAAGTGCTTTGATAAAGTGTGTTTGAGAGAAAATGAAGTCCCATGCGGATTTAATGGTATTAAAGAGGAGGTAATTGGCATTATGATTAGCTTACTTTGGGGTGAGCTGAAGAGAAGAGTGTACAAGAGAGGGCCAAGGACCCTGGATGATCTGGAGAGATTGTGTAAAGAGGAATGGTATCAGATACCCTGCTCTGTATCTCCAATCTTATAAAATGTTATCGGAGAGGTTCAGTGCTGTTTTACTGGCAAAGGGAGGTAGTACCAAGTATTAAGTACAGGGGTGCTATTAATAGTGGCACGTGTGTTTTTGTTGAAAATACTTATTTCTTGATGAGGGGTTTATTTTTCTCTGAATAAATTTATTTCAATTAAATGTTGGATTTTTCTCATTTTTTCAGTGTGTGATGAAGCGACTTCACCAAAAGGTGGATTTTTTTTCCTAATCTTTACAAGGGGTGCCAATAATTATGGAAGGCACATACAGTACTGTGCAAAAGTCTTGGGCACATGTAGAGAAATGCTGGAGACCAAAAATGGCTTAAAGATAATGAAATTAAATGTTTCAACCTTAAAAAAAATACTATAAACAGTAAGCAGTAAGCCGTAATACTAGTGCATCTCAAAAAATTTGAATATTGTGAAAAAGTTCAATATTTTCCATCAGTTATTTAAGAAAGTGAAAATGTTATATATTATAGACTCATTACACATAAACTAAAATGTTTCAAGCATTTTTCTATTTTGATTTTAATCAGTATGGCATACAGTACAAAAACATAAAAAAAACCCATCTCATAATATTAGAATATTTCATTTTGAGTTTGAGTAAAACAGTATGAACACAGTGTATCTCTCGGTTTAGTTCAGTACACACAACCACAATCATGGGGAAGACTGCTGACTTGACTGTTGTCCAGAAGATGATCACTGATGCCCTCCACAAGGAGGGTAAGCCACAAAAGGTCATTGCTGAAAAGGGTGGCTGGAAAAGGTGCACAAGCAACAGGGATGGCCGCAGTCTTGAGAGGATTGTCAAGAAAAGTTGATTCAAGAACTTGGGAGAGCTTCACAAGGAGTGGACTGAGGCTGGTGTCAGTGTATCAAGACCCATCACGAACAGACATCTTCAAGAAAGGGCATACAACTTTCGCATTCCTAATATCAAGCTACTCCTGAGCCAGAGACAATGTCAGAAGTGTCTTATCTGGGCTAAGGAGAGAAAGAAATGGACTGTTGCTCAGTGGTCCAAAGTCCTCTTTTCAGATGAAAGTACATTTTGCATTTAATTTGGAAATCACGGTTCTAAAGTCTGGAGGAAGAGTGGAGAGGCACAGAATCCAAGGTGTTTGAAGGCCAGTGTGAAGTTTCCACAGTCTGTGATGATTTGGGGTGCCATGTCATCTGCTGGTGTTGGTCCACTGTATTTTATCAAGTCCAAAGTCAACACAGCCATCTACCAGGAGATTTTAGAGCACTTCATGCTTCCATCTGCTGACGAGCTTTTTGGAGATGCTGATTTCCTTTTCCAGCAGGACTTAGCACCTACCCACAGTGCCAAAACTACCACCAAATGGTTTGCTGACCATGATATTACTGTGTTTGATTGTCCAGCCAACTTGCCTGACCTGAACCCCATAAAGAATCTATGGGGTATTGTCAAGAGGAAGATGAGAAACACCCGACCCAAAAATACAGATATGCTGAAGGCCACTATCAAAGGAACCTGGGCTTCAGTAACACCTCAGCAGTGCTACAGACTGATCACCTCCATGCCACACCGCATTGATACAGTAATTCATGGTACCGTAAAGGAGCCCCAACCAAGTATTGAGTGTATAAATGAATATACTTTTCAGAAGTTGGACATTTCTGTATTATAAATCCTTTTTTTTGATTGATCTTAGGGAATATTCTAATAATTTGAGATACTGGATTTCTGATTTTCATGAGCTATAAGCCATAATCATCAAAATTAAAACAAAAAGGCTTTAAATATTTCACTTTACATGTAATGAATATAGAATATATGAAAGTTTACCTTTTTTAATTAAATTATGAAAAAAAGGAACTTTTTCATGGTATTCTAATTTTTTGAGATGCACTAGTAAATGAAACAAAGTCAATATTTGGTGCAAGATGACCTTTTGCTTTAAAAAAAAATAGTAGTCTCAGGTACAATGAGTGCAGTTTTATAAGGAAATGAGTTGTAGGTTTTACTGAGCATCTTGTGGAACCAGCCACAGTTCTTCTGGACACTTTGACTGTCACACTCGCTTCTTCATTTTGCACCAAAACCCAGTACTATACATACAGTGCTCAGCGTAAATGAGTGCACTCCCTTTGAAAAGTAACATTTTAAACAATATCTCAATGAACACAAACGATTTCCAAAATGTTGACAAGACAAAGTTGAATATAACATCTGTTTAACTTCTCATCTCATTATCTCTAGCTGCTTTATCCTGTTCTACAAGGTCGCAGGCAAGCTGGAGCCTATCCCAGCTGACTACGGGTGAAAGGCGGGGTACACCCTGGACAAGTCGCCAGGTCGTCACAGGGCTGACACATAGACACAGACAACCATTCACACTCACATTCACACCTACGGTCAATTTAGAGTCACCAGTTAACCTAACCTGCATGTCTTTGGACTGTGGGGGAAACCGGAGCACCCGGAGGAAACCCACGCGGACACGGGGAGAACATGCAAACTCCACACAGAAAGACCCTCGCCGGCCACGGGGCTCGAACCCGGACCTTCTTGCTGTGAGGCGACAGCACTAACCACTACACCACCGTGCCGCCCCTGTTTAACTTATAACGGGAAAGTAAGGTTAATAATATAACTTAGATTACACATTTTTCAGTTTTACTCAAATTAGGGTGGTGCAAAAATGAGTACACCCCACAACAAAAACTACTACATCTAGTACTTTGTATGGCGTCCATGATTTTTAATGACAGCACCAAGTCTTCTAGGCATGGAATGAACAAGTTGGCGACATTTTGCAACATCAATCTTTTTCCATTCTTCAACAATGACCTCTTTTAGTGACTGGATGCTGGATGGAGAGTGATGCTCAACTTGCCTCTTCAGAATTCCCCATAGGTGTTCGATTGGGTTCAGATCAGGAGACATACTTGGCCACTGAATCACTTTCACCCTGTTCTTCTTCAGAAATCCAACAGTGGCCTTAGATGTGTGTTTAGTCATGTTGGAAAAGTGCACGACGACCAAGGGCACGGAGCGATGGTAGCAGCTTCTCTTTCAGTATAGAGCAATACATCTGTGAATTCATGATGCCATCAATGAAATGCAGCTCCCCGACACCAGCAGCACTCATGCAGCCCCACATAAGGACACTGCCACCACCATGTTTCACTGTAGGCACCAGGCATTTTTCTTTGTATTCCTCACCTTTGCGACGCCATACAGTTTTGAAGCCATCAGTTCCAAAAACATTTATCTTGGTCTCATCACTCCAGAGTATAGAGTCCCAGTAGTCTTCATCTCTGTCAGCATTGGCCCTGGCAAACTCTAGGTGGGCTTTTTTGTACCTGGGCGTTAGGAGAGGCTTCTTTTGTGGACGGCATCCATGCATGCCATTCCTCTGCAGCGTACGCCGTATTGTGTCATGGGAAATAGTCACCCCAGTTTGGCTTTCTACTTCTTTAGATAACTGCAGTGAACTTGCATGCTGATTTTCTTCAACACTTCTCATCAGAAGAAGCTCCTGTCGAGGTGTTAACTTCCGTGGACGACCTGGACGTCTCTGTGAGATGGTTGCAGTTCCATCTTTCTTAAATTTTTGTGCCACTTTTGCTACAGTATTCTGACTGATAAGTAAAGCTTTGCTGAGCTTCTTGTAGCCTTCACCTTTGTGATGGAAAGAAATTATTTTCTTTGGGGAATTCTGAAGAGACAAGTTGAGCATCACTCTCCATTCAGCATCCAGTCACTAAAAGGTCATTGTTGAAGAATGGAAAAAGATTGATGTTGCAAAATGTCGCCAGCTTGTTCATTCCATGCCTAGAAGACTTGGTGCTGTCATTAAAAATCATGGAGGCCATACAAAGTACTAGATGTACAGTAGTAGTTTTTGTTGTGGGGTGTACTCATTTTTGCACCACCCTAATTTGAGTAAAACTGAAAAAATGCGTAATCTAAGTTATATTATTAACCTTACTTTCCCGTTATAAGTTAAACAGATGTTATATTAAACTTTGTCTTGCCAACATTTTGGAAATTGTTTGTGTTCATTGAGATATTGTTTAAAATGTTACTTTTCAAAGGGGGTGCACTCATTTACACTGAGCACTGTGTATATATATATATATATATATATATATATATATATATATATATATATATATATATATATACACACATGTATATATATATATATATATATATATATATATATATACACACACACACACATCCCCCAGTCAGCCATAACAATAAAAACTTGTGCCACCAAAACAGGCATGGACTCCACAAGACCTCTGAAGGTGTGCTGTGGTTACTGTATCTGGCACCAAGACATTAACAGCAGATCCTTTAAGTCCTGTAAGTTGCGAGATGGAGCCTCCACGGACTGGACTTGTTTGTCCAAGCGCATCCCATAGACACTCGATCAGATTGAGATCTGGGGAATTTGGAGGCCAAGTCAACACCGTGAACTCTTTGTCATGTTCCTCAAACCATTCCTGAACAATTTTTGCAGGGTGGCAGAATGTATTATCCTGGTGAAAGAGGTCAGTGCCTTTAGGGAATACCGCTGCCATGAAGGTGTGTACATGGTCTGCAACAATGTTGAGGTATGTAGTATGTGTCAAAGTAAAATGTTGTTTTAAATGCACTTCATTAATAAAACTTATTTACTTACTAAAATAAAACTTACTTACCATTCATAAAAATCTCAACCAAATGCACCAAGACTACAAGACTCAGGGCCTGGCACTCCAAACCTCTCACAGCCAAGCTGAGCTCACCTGGTACAGCTCACAATTATAGAAAATTTCATTTTCCATGCCAGATTAAATAAATATCGTACATTTCCAGTCACAAACCTTTCATCATTGCTGTATCCAAACGCCATGTCTAGCAAACCTAATACCTCCCATAGCACTATGACTCAGAGTTAAATGTGCAAACACCACACTGGAGGGATGCCTAGGACATAGGAGG
Organism: Neoarius graeffei; assembly: GCF_027579695.1. Classification (NCBI taxonomy): domain Eukaryota; kingdom Metazoa; phylum Chordata; class Actinopteri; order Siluriformes; family Ariidae; genus Neoarius; species Neoarius graeffei. Next base: position 28,384,634 of record NC_083577.1, read on the forward strand.
CCAATGAGTAATATTAGCAGTGCCAACATACCATTACCTCAGGTTTCTCGGTTTTAGGTCACACCTTGGTGGACGTATTCCCAGTCTTAGGTTATGACACTTAAAGCACAGAAATGACACGTCCTTATTTCCATGTGATGAGGTGGGACGCCATGGCCTAATGGTTAGAAAAGCAGAGGACCAAAAGGTCATTGGTTCAATTCCCTGGATCAGCAGGGATGGCTGACGTGCCCTTGAGCAAGGCACCTAACCCCTAACTGCTGCTCTGGGTACATTGTACATTGCTCTGGATAAGAACGTCTGCTAAATGCCATTAACGTAATGTAATTTTACTCATCCTCAGTTTTCATCACTTTTCTCTTCTCACTTTCTTCAAAGTAAGGTCAAGCCAAGAATCCTTTATTTGTCATATGTACACTCAAGCACAGACTTAAGCACACAGTCAAATTTAACCTCTGCATTTAACCCATCTGAAGCATTGAACACACACATACCCAGAACAGTGGGAAGCTATGCTACAGCGCCCGGGGAGTAGTTGTGGTTAGGTGCCCTTGCTCAAGGGCACTTCAGCCCGACCTCAGGCCATGGCTGCCCCATGTTAAACCTAACCACATGTCCTTGAGCACCCAGAGGAAACCCACGTAGACACAAGGAGAACATGCAAACTCCACACAGAAAGGCCCCCATCAGCCACTGGGCTCGAACCCAGAATCTTCTTGCTGTGAGGCAACAGTGTTAACCACTACACCACCCTGCCCCCAACCAAGGTCAGGGGAAACCCACAATCATCACAGTTATCATATTTATTATAAAGTTTTTGCATTCATTATTTCCCTTGCACTATCTTTTGTTTTGGTGGAAATTCAATTCGATTTTATTCTGATTGTTTTCTATAAATACAACGTCTTGGTGATCACTGAGCATTTCTAAACTAGTCCAATTTGGGGTAAAAAGCACAACTATGGAGCCTGCTGCTCCTCCTCCAGTAAAAATGTTCATTGTACATGCATGGGGCAGCAGGATCACTGCCCCAGTGGGCCTCAGGGCTTGTTGCAGTTCAGATTTTTTGATTGGGCAGTGATCACACTACTCTATGTTTGCACAACATCTAGAAAGCCGAGGAAATCAATGGCACCTCAGCTTATATCTGTCAAACAGCAACATGTTTAAAAAAGAGCTTCAGTCAAAAGAAATACTTAGTATTTTAATGGAATTTAACATGGATGGACTTTATAAAGACTAACAGTTATTGAATGGCTGATATATGTATGTATATGGTGGAGCTCTGCTTGACCTATTCCTATGGTTGAGTCAACACTGATTTAATACAACCTCAATAACACAAAAACAGGTCACTCTGTAAATAAGGTTAACTTGAATCGAATGACTATGTGTTCTATGAGGGTAAAGTTGAGGAATAAAAAGCTATATGAGTCTTTACTTACATACATAAATACATACATACATTATCTATCAGGGTCACAGGGAAGCTAGAACCAATCCGAGCTGATATTGGGTGACGGGGGGTACAGCTTGGACAGGTTGTCAATCTATTGCAGGAAAAACACAGAGAGATAGACAGTCATTCCTACTCACATTCACACCTATGGACAATTTAGAGTAGCCAGTTGACCTAATCAACATGTCTTTGGACTGTAGGAGGAAGTCACGGGAAGACACGGGAAGTCACGGGAAGAACACGCAAAGTCCACACAGAAAGGCCCCAGTCAGCCGCAAGACTCAAACCAAGAACTTTCTTGCTGTGAGGTGACAGTGCTAACCACGGCACCATCAAACCACCCTATATGGCTCCATTAAATAGATAATTACTGTACACATTCAATAAAATGAGCTTAATATTGAAATAGTTGGATTTTTTTATTTTACAGCCAAATATATATATATATATATATATATATATATATATATATATATACACACAGTGGGCAAAAAAGTATTTAGTCAGCCACCAATTGTGCAAGTTCTCCCACTTAAAAAAGATGAGAGAGGCCTGTAATTTTCATCATAGGTACACTTCAACTATGAGAGACAGAATGGGGGGGAAAGAATCCAGGAAATCACATTGTAGGATTTTTAATGAATTAATTGGTAAATTCCTCGGTAAAATAAGTATTTGGTCACCTACAAACAAGCAAGATTTCTGGCTCTCACAGACCTGTAACTTCTTCCTTAAGAGGCTCCTCTGTCCTCCACTCGTTACCTGTATTAATGGCACCTGTTTGAACTCGTTATCAGTATAAAAGACACCTGTCCACAACCTCAAACAGTCACACTCCAAACTCCACTATGGCCAAGACCAAAGAGCTGTCAAAGGACACCAGAAACAAAATTGTAGACCTGCACCAGGCTGGGAAGACTGAATCTGCAATAGGTAAGCAGCTTGGTGTGAAGAAATCAACTGTGGGAGCAATTATTAGAAAATGGAAGACATACAGGACCACTGATAATCTCCCTCGATCTGGGGCTCCACGCAAGATCTCACGCCGTGGGGTCAAAATGATCACAAGAACGGTGAGCAAAAATCCCAGAACCACACGGGGGGACCTAGTGAATGACCTGCAGAGAGCTGGGACCAAAGTAACAAAGGCTACCATCAGTAACACACTACGCCACCAGGGACTCAAATCCTGCAGTGCCAGACGTGTCCCCCTGCTTAAGCCAGTACATGTCCAGGCCCGTCTGAAGTTTGCTAGAGAGCATTTGGATGATCCAGAAGAGGATTGGGAGAATGTCATATGGTCAGATGAAACCAAAATAGAACTTTTTGGTAAAAACTCAACTTGTCGTGTTTGGAGGAGAAAGAATGCTGAGTTGCATCCAAAGAACACCATACCTACTGTGAAGCATGGGGGTGGAAACATCATGCTTTGGGGCTGTTTTTCTGCAAAGGGACCAGGACGACTGATCCGTGTAAAGGAAAGAATGAATGGGGCCATGTATCGTGAGATTTTGAATGAAAACCTCCTTCCATCAGCAAGGGCATTGAAGATGAAATGTGGCTGGGTCTTTCAGCATTACAATGATCCCAAACGCACCACCCGGGCAACGAAGGAGTGGCTTCGTAAGAAGCATTTCAAGGTCCCAGAGTGGCCTAGCCAGTCTCCAGATCTCAACCCCATAGAAAATCTTTGGAAGGAGTTGAAAGTCCGTGTTGCCCAGCAACAGCCCCAAAACATCACTGCTCTAGAGGAGATCTGCATGGAGGAATGGGCCAAAATACCAGCAACAGTGTGTGAAAACCTTGTGAAGACTTACAGAAAACGTTTGACCTCTGTCATTGCCAACAAAGGGTATATAACAAAGTATTGAGATGAACTTTTGTTATTGACCAAATACTTATTTTCCACCATAATTTGCAAATAAATTCTTTAAAAATCAGACAATGTGATTTTCTGGATTTTTTTTTTCTCATTTTATCTCTCATAGTTGAGGCATACCTATGATGAAAATTGCAGGCCTCTCTCATCTTTTTAAGTGGGAGAACTTGCACAATTGGTGGCTGACTAAATACTTTTTTGCCCCACTGTATATGTGTGTGTGTGTGTGTGTGTGTGTGTATATATATATATATATATATATATATATATATATATATATATATATATATATATATATATATATGAGAGAGAGAGTGTTTTACTGGGAAACACTCCACTCGTATTTTTCATATGCGCTCCATCCAGGACATGGAGAACCACAACCGTGACATACATCTCTATATGTCACTTGTGATGAAATCAATGAATTGTTTTGATAAATTTGGGTATTTTTTGTTTGTGAATGTGTCTGCATAATAAAAAGAAAATCGCACATTGGCTTGAAGATATGAAGTTTATCTTCTCATGTTTAAAAACTCACACTTTTCATCTGAAATACATCGCAGATCTGAGTGATATATTTAAATAATATTGGCTGGCTTTGAGTGGTATATCAGATATATTCCATTCAGCTAGCATGATATTGAACGAGTTGAAGACGAGTCACTTTTCCTTACCTCCAAGTAGAACTTTGACAATATTTCCACTATTGCTCTCTTTTCCAGTTTTTCGATGTCTGTTGGTATGTTTTTCTCTTGTAAATATGCATGAAGAATATCCAGTGAAGTTTTGGTAGTCTTTCGGGTGTTCAGTGCGTCTGTGTCTTTAAATCTTTGGCTTTTAATGAAACAAACCTTGCGGCCATGTTTGCGTACAAACTGTCACAGTCACTCGCTAGCACGGAAGTTTTACATCTCCAATATGTCTCTTTCCCAGGTTTTTGGTGTCCGTTGGTATGTTTTTCTCTTGTAAATATGCATGAAGAATATCCAGTGAAGTTTTGGTAGCCTTTCGGGTGTTCAGTGCGTCTGTGTCTTTAAATCTTTGGCTTTTAATGAAACAAACCTTGCGGCCATGTTTGCGTACAAACTGTCACAGTCACTCGCTAGCACGGAAGTTTTACATCTCCAATATGTCTCTTTCCCAGGTTTTTGGTGTCCGTTGGTATGTTTTTCTCTTGTAAATATGCATGAAGAATATCCAGTGAAGTTTTGGTAGCCTTTCAGGTGTTCAGCGTGTCTTTCTCTTTCAAAATTCTCTCTAAATCTTCCACTTTTAATGACGCAAACCTCACAGCCATGTTTGCGTACAAACTGTTAGTCACTCACGAGTGTGCAAGTTTATATCTCCGATGTGTCTCTTTTCCAGTTTTTTTTATGTCCGTTGGTATGTTTTTCTCTTGTAAATATGTGTGAAGAATATATAGTGAAGTTTTGGTAGCCTTTTGGGTGTTCAGCACGTCTTTAGTTTCAGTTTTCAGTTTATTTATTTAGTGCTTAAACCGAGCACTGGATTAACGCCATCTTCTCTCTCTCCCGGCTGATAAAGAAATGATTGTGCACATGTGCAGCAGAAAAGGTTTGTCATTGGATCTTCGTGTGTGATATCGTGTTGTCTTGACAATATGCAATATTATAACAATATTGCATGCTCATTCTCCATTGGGTAAAGTGGTGTAATACATGGCGGGTAAGTGATATGATAACAATATTGCATGCCATCAATAAACCTGCGAGAAGGGAATACAATGCATATTTTCAGAATTATTTAAAAGCTGGGAGGTCCGTATGGTGAAATACCCTGACCGAGGTCTTGAAAGTACTGAGCGAGGCCCTCTGGGCCGAGGTCAGTATTTAAGGCCGAGGTCACGGTATTTCACCATACGGACCGACCTTAAGCTGGTAAATAATATATTTATTTTTTTCTTTACCAAATTCCAACAGAAAACGAGAGCGCCCGAAAGGGAAAACCGAGCCGAGCCGCCATTTTGAATCCTCATTCACGGCTGTAATACAAATTGCTTCCTCCTCGGTATACAAGTGCACTTCCATGGCAGGAAAAAAACTACATTTTGCCGCCTATGTAGTCCCCTATTTATACAAATAGGAGTCATTCAGGATTCAGCCATGTTTTTGCTCGGCGTTAGCAAGTTAGAGGTTTTTATCTTTCTCCTGAAATGTTTTCTTTTATTTCTTCTTCCTCAGGGTAGTAAAACTCACTTTCACTGTGAACACTGTCATTATCGCTATCCATGCTGTAAAATTAATGCTATTCTCCTGAGAAATGCTGGCAAAAATTAATAAGATTTTTGATAATCTTATAAATAAATCTTATTTAAAAAAAAGATAAATGTTGACAAAAAAATGCTACGATGTTTGTTGTTGTGAACAAGCAAGTCGCCAGAGGTCCGTAACCGGGGTCCGTAACTGGGGTCCGTATCATAGGATACGGACCCGCTCGCCAGCCAATCAGAGTGCAGGATTTGATGGAAACCGCAGCGTGAAAAAAATAAATGTTTTTATTCCATACAAAAAGTGGCCTGTATGTATAATAATTCCCGATATTTCACTTTGATAACCTCACTCCCAGTGTTTTCCTGCTGACTGAATGCATGCCGTCAAAATGGCGAACCGGTCCAAAACAAAAATTCTTTTTATTAACTTGTGGGGGGGTTGTGCATGTGTCCATATAATATAAATAACCTTACATGGTGGCACAAAGGTATGAAGTTTATCTTCTCATGCTGAAAAATATATCACTCATTTGCTTTGCTCACTCATGAATATGTTCACCACGAGATGGTAAACTTCAAGTCTTCGTGCAACCGTGTAATGTCCCATATAATTTGGAAAGTGGCTAGTTTGGAAAAATGCCATGCAGATTGAGGAATGCACTATATTTTGTCCCATCAGGTTTCCTTGGTTTCCTCAGCAGAGCACTTAGGGGTTTGTAATAAATACATTAGCAGTCTGTGTAAGGGGTCTGTGTTATGCCTTATACACCAATGCAGAAAGAAAGATTTGTTGAGAGACAGCTCAGAGAACAGGGGTGTGACGACACATAAGTGAATTGAGAGTTGAGGTAGTTGGGTGTGGATAATAACCTCGAAATGAGAAAAGACACATAACTGGCTAAAATATGTGACTGGAACATTCTTTGTGGAATGTGTCAAAGGTGTGTAACGAAGGTGCACTTTTAAGCAGAATAAGCTGTCTAACCTGGGTTTCATTATACGCACATTTACCAGACACCGTAAAGCTATTCTGCTCGAAGCTTTTCTTTGGCAATCAGTGGATTTCAAAAAGACATGACTCAGAGGTTGTTAAAGCAGTTCTTGACCTATCCGTGGTAATGCCCCTCTAACAAGAGAACAGAAACCATAATGAATAAAAAAATTGTTGCTAGAAAACGAATGACGGTAATGTCATTAGTACTTTTCTATGTAGAAATGATATTAAGCAAGTATGGAACACTAAATTGTAGAGTCTTTGTATTACATAAAGCAAGGTCTCAGACTGATGCTGGACCAGCTTTCATTTTTGGGAGACGGGTGGCCATTCTAATGAGAATATGCAGTTGTGGAAATGTTTCTTCTACAGGAATCAACTAATAGCTCAGCATCAGGGATTACCACCAAAGCAATCTTATACCACACTCACAACCCGCCATAAGTGTTTTGGACACGCACGGGTCACAGGGTTTGGTAGCTCGCAGCCGTGCCGCAGGGTCATGGTGAACCAGGGGGAAAGTTTGGGGGAGGAGTACGGACAAAGTACTTGTCAAGTCCTGGTTGCATGCCTGACTTCCTCGAGGCTTGGGAAAAATTGCGCCTTTCGCCCGTGGAAAGCATACCGGTATGTCTGACACACGTGATCAGTGCGTGTTCAGTGAGTGTGGAGTGCATGTGACTTGCATTTTACCAGTTTCCTGCGCTAGGCCGCACTTGCGAAGCATGCGTGACACACGTGATTAGCACGTGACAATCACACATGACTTGCGTGTGATGCAAGCCAGGAGTGGGTATAAAACCAATGTGTCTGCAGCATTCTGCGGCTGAACAACAATATGGCTTCGTGCTGCTCTTCAGCTTCTATCATCTGCCTATAAGGGTCCAACTCCCTTAGTCGTTGTGGCGGTATGGTGACAGCCATCTTCTTCCCTTCTACGATGCTACATGTTACATGATCGGTTCCTTGGTTCCTCTCCAATATATATACCCAGAGTCTTGCCCCTCATGTCGCGTGCGAGTCGCGTGCGCTGCGTGCACGCCACACATAGGGGTAGAAAGTGAGATGTACTTCTGTCTTGGGGGCCGCACAAAGAGCAAGTGTGGAGTACTTGTGCAGTACTTCTGAAGCACGTCGCTCGTACAATGACCGTGCATCACTCGTGTGTCTTACTGTCATCGCAAAGCCCCTACTAGCAGTGCTGCTGACTTGATTCAGGCATACAAAAGGAGTATGGATCCCGTACGTAATGTATGCGTTCTTGATTTTTCGCAAGAATTTGCATGTGCAGGACCAAAAGTCTCCATGGCCAGTCTGCGACCTTCTATAGCGCTGAACACACGCAAGCCTTAAGCACAGTTTTGCCAAATTTTTTAACGTAGACCACCCATAGTAGCATGTACGGCAGGTTGCGAGTGAGCCTTGAGTACCCAACATTATTACTTCAGTTTTAGCAGAATTTAAGTGACGCATGTTTCTATTCATCCACACCATCCTCTACTTCGTACCTCTACCTGGCTGAACTGATAAACGTTGTATCATCAGCCGCTCACTTTCTCCTGCTGTAGATGGTCACATGTGCCCACACTAATGATTTTCACTTCCAAAAACACCTTATGACCAAGACTCAACCTTTCTTCAGCGGATAATCTCACCTGGGTACCATAAACATGAACTTACGAACTGCTGCTGTAATCATGAAGATTTTTCTGTGCTCATTCCAGAACTCCTATTCACAATATACTCATACATCCATTCAACACACTTAGTACTATTTTCCTTTCGCTGAATCACTGAATTGAATCAGTGTCGAAGTTTCTGAATTGCGCATCTGTATTTAAGGGCTGAACAAAAAAAAAAAGCCTACAACAGAACCTGATGAGACACCATATTGTACTCTTTTTGGCTCCGAGGAAGCAGTCTGTCATGTCAGATGTAAACCAGGCAAGAATAATACCAAATACAGGTTCAACAGAAAAGTGCTCATCCTATGATTAGATTTTGAGTTCAAATCCCAACGGTGCCAGAGCCATCGGTGGCCAGGAGCCAAGGGAGAACAATTGTCTGTGCTTCCTAAATGAGTAGGATGGATGATATTACCCCTTCTCCCCTGTCAATCAAAGCAACACTAGCCAATTGTAGGTATCTGTGAGTTTACGTATGTGGAAGAAGGTAGATAGTAGAGCCCTGCACTCCCGCGGGAGTCCCGCGGGATCCGCGGGACCCGACGCAAAGCAGTGCGGCGGGGGACAAATTTTGAAAGCTCATTGCGGGCGCAGGCGGGAGGGGGAGTGCACAATGCAGGAGCGGGCCGGAGAGGTGATAAGCTGCAGTCCCGCTAATTAAAAACGTGTTTAAAATAAAATTTATAAATTATTAATTTATGTCTATCATATATAATTTGTGCTGGATATTTTATTTGGCATTAATAAAAACATTATAAGATGCCTAAATTTGCAGATGTGGTCTAATCTCGCGTACGTTTCCGATTCCTTTCTGCTCTTCCGTGTTTGAGATCTCCGATCATGGCAGAAGAGCAGAGCTCCTCTAGTGAAGCTCACAGTGCTTCAGAAGTAAGTGCTGCTTTAAAAAGAGGTACATTTACCGTTAAAAAGTCAAGAGTCCTGAAATCAGACATTTGGAAGTCGTTCTCACTCGTGTACGACGCAGAGGGAAATCAGCTGCCCTTTGCTTGTTGTGATAAGTGCCAAAAGGTTCTGACATACAACGGCCATAAATCAGGTACATCAGGCCTGAATCGCCATGTATGTGCTGTCTTAAAAGGACAACAATTGTTGGAGTTCAGAGGGAACAACGCAAAAGTGACAGATGCGTTGAAGGCAAAGACCGTGGAGAAATGCGTTGATTTTGTTGCTGCGGACCTCCGCCCGTATGACAGCATCGCTGGTCGGGGATTAGTTCAGTTAGCCCAACACTTAGTTGACATGGCAGCCACAATAGGCAAATTCGATGTGCGAGATATTCTGCCCCATCCAACAACCGTGTCACGTCATGTAGATGATAGGGCACTCAAATTTAGAAGAGCTGTTGTTGATGACATGAACAATGACAAGAACTTTCGTGAGAAATAACACGGACTTCTGCATCATGCGGGATTTGCAGGCGGGAGCGGGACAAAATATGGCAGGCGCGGGCGGGAGTGGGACCAAAAATCATAATTCTTTGCAGGAGCGGGCCGGAGCGGGACTGCACAATGTGGGAGCGGGCAGGAGCAGGACTGAAAATTCTGTCCCGCGCAGACCTCTAGCAGATAGTACTTTTCTCCAAGTGTGTTGCTCTGCCCTGTGACACAGCATGGGCCCATCTCTGATTAAAGTAGGCTTGACAGCATGCCGCTGCGCTGACGAACCTCCCATACCGTACGTTTGTATGGGAGAACAGCATGTTTTCGTTTGGCCTTTAAAGACATTTAAAAGTGTTTAACCTAGATAAAACTAGTGTTGATTCAAGAATAAATAACATACTTATAGAATATATTGTTAATTTTGTGTGGCGTTGTCTCGTCTCGTCTCGTCTTCTTCCGCTTATCCAGGACCGGGTCGCGGAGGCAGCAGTCTAAGCATGGAAGCCCAAACTTCCCTTTCCCCAGACACCTCGGCCAGCTCCTCGGGAAGAACACCGAGGCGTTCCCAGGCCAGCCGAGAGACATAGTCCCTCCAGCGTGTCCTGGGTCTTCCCCGGGGCCTCCTCCCGGGGGGACATGCCTGGAACACCTCCCCAGGGAGGCGTCCAGGAGGCATCCGAAAAAGATGCCCGAGCCACCTCAGCTGGTTCCTCTCGATGTGGAGGAGCAGCGGCTCTACTCCGAGCTCCTCCCGAGTGACTGTGCTTCTCACCCTATCTCTAAGGGAGCGCCCAGCCACCCTGCGAAGGAAACTCATTTCAGCCGCTTGTATCCGCGATCTTGTTCTTTCTGTCATTACCCAAAGCTCATGACCATAGGTGAGAGTCGGAACGTAGATCGACCGGTAAATTGAGAGCTTCGCCTTTTGGCTCAGCTCCTTCTTCACCACGACGGACCGGTAAAGCGACCGCATCACTGCGGAGGCTGCACCGATCCGCCTGTCGATCTCACGCTCCATCCTTCCCTCACTCGTGAACAAGATCCCGAGATACTTAAACTCCTCCACTTGAGGCAGGACTTCTCCACCAACCTGGAGAGGGCAAGCCACCCTTTTCCGGTCGAGAACCATGGCCTCGGACTTGGAGGTGCTGATTCTCATCCCAGCCGCTTCACACTCGACTGCAAACCGCCCCAGTGCATGCTGAAGGTCCTGGTTTGAAGAAGCCAACAGGACAACATCATCCGCAAAAAGCAGAGATGAAATCCTGTGGTTCCCAAACAGGATTCCTTCCGGCCCCTGGCTGCGCCTAGAAATTCTGTCCATAAAAATTATGAACAGAACCGGTGACAAAGGGCAGCCCTGACGGAGTCCAACATGCACTGGGAACAGGTCTGACTTACTGCCGGCAATGCGAACCAGACTCCTGCTCCGTTCGTACAGGGACCGGACAGCCCTTAGCAAAGAGCCCCGAACCCCATACTCCCGAAGCACCCCCCACAGAATACCACGGGGGACACGGTCGAATGCCTTCTCCAGATCCACAAAGCACATGTGGACTGGTTGGGCAAACTCCCATGAACCCTCGAGCACCCTATGAAGGGTATAGAGCTGGTCCAGTGTTCCGCGACCAGGACGAAAACCGCATTGTTCCTCCTGGATCCGAGGTTCGACTATCGGTCGAATTCTCCTCTCCAGTACCCTGGAGTAAACTTTCCCTGGGAGGCTGAGAAGTGTGATTCCCCTATAATTGGAGCACACTCTCCGGTCCCCTTTCTTAAAAAGAGGGACCACCACCCCAGTCTGCCACTCCAGAGGCACTGTCCCCGACCGCCACGCGATGTTGCAGAGGCGTGTCAACCAAGACAGCCCCACAACATCCAGAGACTTGAGATACTCAGGGCGGATCTCATCCACCCCCGGTGCCTTGCCACCGAGGAGCTTGCAAACCACCTCAGTGACTTCGGCTTGGGTAATGGACGAGTCCACCTCTGAGTCATCAGCCTCAGTCTCCTCAGTGGAAGACATGACGGTGGGATTGAGGAGATCCTCAAAGTATTCCTTCCACTGCCCGACAATGTCCCCAGTCGAGGTCAACAGCTCCCCACCCGCACTGTAAACAGTGTTGGCAGAGTACTGCTTCCCCCTCCTGAGGCGCCGGACGGTTTGCCAGAATTTCTTCGAGGCCGACCGATAGTCCTTCTCCATGGCCTCCCCGAACTCCTCCCAGTTCCGAGTTTTTGCCTCCGCAACTGCCCGAGCTGCAGCACGCCTGGCCTGCCGATACCCGTCGGCTGCCTCAGGAGTCCCGGAGGTCAACATGGCCCGATAGGACTCCTTCTTCAGCTTGACGGCATCCCTTACTTCCGGTGTCCACCACCGGGTTCGGGGATTGCCGCCACGACAGGCACCGGAGACCTTGCGGCCACAGCTCCGAACAGCTGCGTCCACAATGGAGGTAGAGAACATGGTCCACTCAGACTCAATGTCCCCCGCCTCCCTCGGAAGCTGGGAAAAGCTCTCCCGGAGGTGGGAGTTAAAGACCTCCCCAACAGAGTGCTCGGCCAGACGTTCCCAGCAGACCCTCACCATACGTTTGGGCCTGCCAGGTCTGTCCAGCTTCCTCCTCCGCCAGCGGATCCAACTCACCACCAGGTGGTGATCAGTTGACAACTCAGCCCCTCTCTTCACCCGAGTGTCCAAGACATAGGGTCGGAGATCAGATGACACGACTACAAAGTCGATCATCGACCTCCGACCTAAGGTGTCCTGGTGCCACGTGCACTTATGGACACCCCTATGCTCGAACATGGTGTTCGTTATGGACAAACTGTGACTAGCACAGAAGTCCAATAACAAAACACCACTCGGGTTCAGATCGGGGAGGCCGTTCCTCCCAACCACGCCCCTCCAGGTGTCACTGTCATCGCCCACGTGAGCATTGAAGTCCCCCAGTAGCACAATGGAGTCCCCAGTCTGAGCACCCCTCAGTACCTCTCCCAGGGACTCCAAGAAGGCCGGATACTCTATACTGCTATTTGGCCCGTAGGCACAAACAACAGCAAGAGCCCTCTCCCCAATCCGAAGGCGCAGAGAGGCGACCCTCTCGTTCACTGGGGTAAACTCCAACACATGGCGGCTGAGCTGGGGAGCTATAAGGAAGCCCACACCAGCCCGCCGCCGCTCACCATGGGCGACTCCAGAGAAGTGGAAAGTCCAGCCCCTCTCGAGGAGCTGGGTTCCAGAGCCCAAGCTGTGCGTGGAGGTGAGCCCGACTATCTCTAGCCGGTACCTCTCAACCTCCCGCACAAGCTCAGGCTCCTTCCCCCCCAGTGAAGTGACATTCCATGTCCCAACAGCCAGCCGCTGTGTCCGGGGGTCAGGTCGTCGAGGCCCCTGCCTTCGACTGCCACCCAATCCACACTGCACCAAACCCCTACTGCTACCTCTGTGGGTGGTGAACCCACAGGAGGTCGGGCCCACGTCGCCTCTTCGGGCTGAGCCCGGCCGGGCCCCATGGGCAAAGGCCCGACCACCAAGCGCTCGCATACGAGCCCCAACCCCGGGCCTGGCTCCAGGGTGGGGCCCCGGCTGCGTCCTACCGGGCGACGTCACGGTCCTGGATTTTTTCTCCATAGGGGTTTTTTGGTGAACTGCTCTTGGTCTGGCCTGTCACCTAGGACCTGTCTGCCTTGGGAAACCCTAACAGGGGCATAATGCCCCCGACAACATAGCTCCTAGGATCATTCAAGCACACAAACCCCTCCACCACAATAAGGTGGCAGTTCTAGGAGGGGTGTGTGGCGTTGTGATGAGCATTTACTTTAATTTTAAAAAACCCAAGATGGCGGCAGCCATGAATTTGATGTATTGCATCACACAACGTTAAAAAAACAGTAATTAATTAAAATTAAAGTAAATGCTCTGTGTGGCGTTGTGATGAGCATTTACTTTAATTTTAATTAATTACTGTTTTTTAACGTTGTGTGATGCAATACATCAAATTCATGGCTGCCGCCATCTTGGGTTTTTTAGTGATATTCGCCACCGGTCCGTGTGTTTTTTGTTGTTGCTTCCAGCTCGCTCACGATTGGTTCAATCAGCTTGAAACTCATGATTCCCACCTAGTGGTCAAAGCTCTTATGTCGACTTGATTTTTCCAATAAAATCAGCTGAACACTTTGGTGTCTAGTGCCTGCGAAAGATCGGATCACTGAGGAAAATTTTGCATCCTTCCTAAAAATCAATGATTTTCCTTATACTTTTTCATGGAGAAAAGATGAGAAGGGTTGTCAATATCAGTAATACTGTTCTAAAGAGAATTAATAAAAGTTTGATCCTTTTATACACAGCGCATTCTAGCACCACCATCATTAGTCATGCTCAGTGTCCACAATTTAAAGTGAACATACCGCTAAATTCTGGCTTTTATGTTTAAACACAAAGGATGGACCAATTTTATTGATGTATTACTTTTAAGCCTTCTAGGTGCAGAATTGTGAGCTACAAGAAGAAGCCTTTATCTGTAATTCTTACCCTGATACTCAAAATTCAAAATCTCTTTATTTTTGGCTTTTTGGTCTATTAATTTCTGATTGAGTTTTTTTCTCATGAATGAAAAATTAAACCAATGGAAAATGGTTGCTGGTTTGTGACCGGGGCAACGGACAGAAATGGAAATTTTATAAAAAACTGCATTTTCAAATTTGTTTTTTTAAGACATATTTACAAAATTAAACAAGTTTTAAATGGCCTGTCACTGCTAACTAGAGGGCGTAAACATTCTTTTTATAATTAATTTCATGATGTCGAGAAGTACCGATCGGTCGACTCTATATCAGCATCGGCCTTACATGGTTCAGGATGATTTTAACCAGTAGATGGCGTTTTGAGCCATTTTCATCTCATCTCATCATCTCTAGCCGCTTTATCCTGTTCTACAGGGTCACAGGCGAGCTGGAGCCTATCCCAGCTGACTACGGGTGAAAGGTGGGGTACACCCTGGACAAGTCGCCAGGTCATCACAGGGCTGACACATAGACACAGACAACCATTCACACTCACACTCACACCTACGCTCAATTTAGAGTCACCAGTTAACCTAACCTGCATGTCTTTGGACTGTGGGGGAAACCGGAGCACCCGGAGGAAACCCACGCGGACACGGGGAGAACATGCAAACTCCGCACAGAAAGGCCCTCGCCGGCCACGGGGCTCGAACCCGGACCTTCTTGCTGTGAGGCGACAGCGCTAACCACTACACCACCGTGCCGCCGTTTTGAGCCATTTTTTAACTCATAAAATGCAGATTTTTATAGACATGGCAATTTTGTCAATATTAACAGTAGCATTGATATGTTTCATTTCAGTACAGTCATAACATTTAGTTTACGGCAGTGGCGTGCACAGACATTTTGGGGGGGCAAGTGCTCTGGGGGGCAAAAGGGGCACTTTTTTGCGCATGTGTAACACCTTATTATAAAAGTCTGAGATTTAACCCTCCTCTTGTGTTCGGGTCGCCACTGACCCGTTTTAGTTTTTAAAGGTGTAAAACAACCACTTAATATTAATTTATTACATCAAGGCTTTTTGACTTTGCCAGGAATCTCTAGTTGAACTAAATAGAAAAAGAAATTTTTGTTTTCCTAAATCTGAAAATGGTCTAGCAAAAAATATAATACTTATGTGCAGTTGTTTCAGTATGCGATGGGCTACTTCACGACAAAATAATTACAGCTTGGGCTTAGAGGGCAAACAATACATTTTCACTCGATTCATGTGTTACCTGGCTGGTGGGGTAGGGGAAGAGCTGACTGACTGCCCGATGTGTTGTCTGCGCTACGACAAGGCCGTGGCTTCCAGGACGCTATGCTGCTGCAACCTCACATTGAATGCACTGCACGCTTGTTCACGTGACAGAGCAAGAGAGACAGAGGTCCGGTGTGTGTGCGGAGGGGGCACACATCGGGACATTATTTTCACACACGCTTTTAATGTCGCGGTTTTTCTAAAAGATCATGTCGACATTGGCCTCAGTAAACTGTAAAAAAAAAAAAAATTAAAAAGGGCACTTTTTTGGACAGAGGGCAGAGGGGCAGGTGCTTGAGCACCACCTCGTGTCTATCTGTGCACGCCACTGGTTTACGGATTTTAAAAAAAACACATTTAAGTGTGCGGTAGCTCTTTAAATATGGCATGGGAATTCAAACTAAAGCTAGATTGTGATATGAACTGATTTTGTTTCTGAAATTACTTTTCAATAAACAGAATTACACTCCAAACCAGGGGCTAGGAGCAACTTCAAGAAGAAGAAGAAGAAGAAGAAGAAAAGTCTTGTATTGTTAAAATATTTAAACTAATTCAGTTTGCTCCTCCTAGACATGTTAGCGTTACACCACTTGAAATGCTCCCCTTTTTTGCACTACACCCAGCACAGGAAATGAGATAATTGTTGCATTTTTTCCCATGCCCACTTGTCCCACGCTTGACCCTTGCAGCCAACTGCTGGGAATGGCCCACATGAACACTAAGTGATTAAGGCTGGAGGGGGCTAGTTGAGCAGTTCAGGACCTTTACAGTGTATACATGTGCCTGTGATGAAGAATTTGTGGGAAAAATCATTTATGAGGACCGGCTGCTAAAAACAGCTCTTCAGGAAATCTGTTAAACTGCTGCTCTGGTGTGAATTAATTAAATCATCACACAGCACAGTGTAGTGGGAAGACTGGTAGCCCTGGATGAACTGGGTTCTTATAAAGTCCTTAAGTTTTATTATTATGACTAGATGACACCATGGTGATCTCATCATTGTTGATAGCTTTGCTTATTAACCATTCACTTCCCATTCCGTCTTGCATCAATCTCTCTGACTGCCTATTACTACCGGGGGTATGAGGGATGGATCAGATGGGAGAGCCCCAATCCAAACAGTGAGGTGTATTGTCATTCCTAATCCAGTTAAATGACATCATGCAACTTCAGGTCAACTCTGAGGTCATATGAACTGCCTCGGACTACATTTCTCAAGAAGAAGCAGTGGAAGAAAAGAGGAGACGGTCAAAAACAGTGAGAGATTCTGGATTGTTTTTTTACTTCAGGTTTGAACTTTGCATTGTAATCTGTAATTTCTTATCATATATTCCATTATGTTTCAAATTTCCTGTTTTTTCAATGAGTTAATGGGGTCTTTGGTGCTAGCTCCTATGTACACTACACTACCAGTGAAAAGTGTGGACACTGAAGAGAAGGTTTTGTTTGTTGTTGGTTGGTTGGTTGGTTGGTTTCTCTTATTTTAGCATAATAATGAAAACAATGATATTAATTATACCACAGCGTGACTGAATTAATCTTGATTAATCTTCTACAGCATGGCTCTGAGAGTAATTCTAGTAATTCTAATGAGAATTCATCTCATCTCATTATCTCTAGCCTCTTTATCCTGTTCTACAGGGTCGCAGGCAAGCTGGAGCCTATCCCAGCTGACTACGGGTGAAAGGCGGGGTACACCCTGGACAAGTCGCCAGGTCATCACAGGGCTGACACATAGACACAGACAACCATTCACACTCACATTTACACCTCATCTCATCTCATCTCATTATCTCTAGCCGCTTTATCCTTCTACAGGGTCGCAGGCAAGCTGGAGCCTATCCCAGCTGACTACGGGCGAAAGGCGGGGTACACCCTGGACAAGTCGCCAGGTCATCACAGGGCTGACACATAGACACAGACAACCATTCACACTCACATTCACACCTACGGTCAATTTAGAGTCACCAGTTAACCTAACCTGCATGTCTTTGGACTGTGGGGGAAACCGGAGCACCCGGAGGAAACCCACGCGGACACGGGGAGAACATGCAAACTCCACACAGAAAGGCCCTCGCCGGCCCCGGGGCTCGAACCCAGGACCTTCTTGCTGTGAGGCGACAGCGCTAACCACTACACCACCGTGCCGCCCACATTTACACCTACGCTCAATTTAGGCTACATCCACACGACAACAGCAACGAGATGTTATTAAAAAAAATATCGCGTCCACATGGGCAATGGGTCAGTAAAATATCAGGTACATATGGCAACGCAACGCTTGCTGAAAACGATGCAATACACATGCCACACCTCTACGTGCGCTGTAAGACGGTCCCATCGGAGACACCAGAACAATAGAAGAAGTAGGACGCATGCGCATAAACCCCTTCTTCTACCCGGCGTGAAGCACTCACAGGAACAAACATACAACAACAAGAAGAAGATGGCTGCGACTACGCGAGGAAATCATGCCTTCTGTGTGTACAGATTAGTTTTATTAGTGTGCATAGTTTTATATAACTTTTTATATTGTGTGTGAACATTTTGAAAAGCAGTCTTATCCAATAAAAAAAAATTAATTCAAGAAATGGTTCAGTTACTTGTTTATTTAAAAGAAAAGCTGTATACAAAAGTGAATGCAATGCAGTGGTTCATACAAAACAGCGAGAGTGCTGCTTGTTCTAGTCATGTGGTTGTGACGTCATCATAAACAAATCCGTTCTACTCATCCAGACGACTTCGCAACGCCGCCGTTGCCAGATCTTTCCACTCTGGAACCCGTTCTCAAAAAATTTCGTTTTGGGGCACCCAAAACGCCGGTGCCATGTGGACGCCAGGCCGAAACGATAAACAATTTTATCAGATTCACCTGAATCCGTTGCCGTGTGGACAGGGCCTTAGAGTCACCAGTTAACCTAACCTGCATGTCTTTGGACTATGGGGGAAACCGGAGCACCCGGAGGAAACCCACACGGACAGAACATGCAAACTCCGCATAGAAAGGCCCTCGCAGGCCACGGGGCTCAAACCCGGACCTTCTTGCTGTGAGGCGACAGCGCTAACCACTACACCACCGTGCCGCCCCATGAAGTTTTCAGTTAGGAGAAATTTATTAAACACTTATGAAAGGAGCCCTCAGTAACAGTCAGTAAACTTCCTAACCTGGGAAAATTTTCTGGACAGTGGACTTCCAGCATCTTAGTAACATGATAAGCTGAGGTTTTGTTTTGTTTTGTTTTATTATCTTCGAGAGAGAATATACCTGTAGGAGAGGCTGGTACGGCAATGACTGTTTACACCAGCTATAATGTAAGCAACAGCAGGATGTCACTTGTCTCACAGACATTGCTTAACAGTAAATGTAACCATAAATGGTTAAAAAGTGCAATGCGTCATCCATTAATAACTTGTAATCTTTGTCAAATCACAAGTGAATCAATATTCTAGTCACATTATCAAGTGTTATTCCTTACATAACAATGTAAATGTAAAACTATTTCAAATTTGGCATGCTTAACAGCTTTTCACATTCTTGGCATCTTCTCCACTGGTTCATGAGGAGCTTTACCTGGGAAATTTTTCTTAAAGTTCAAAAATAGCCTGAGCTCCTCACTGCTTCTCCAAAGGTTGAAATGAAAAGTACTTTGCAATTGATTTTCAGTTTTAAAAAAAAAACTAATTATTAAAAATGCATTTTGATTTGTAAATAATCCGTAGGTGCTAAAGAAGGCAACTGGACTTGCTTGAAATTCTTGAAGACGTTTCACCTCTCATCTGAAAGGCTCCTTCAGTTCTGTCTAGCTAGTAGGGAGTTCCAGGTGTTTATCCTCTAGTGGACCAAAAGTAACCCTAAAGAGAGTCGTTGAGGTTACATGGGTCATTGACCTTCTCAGCCATCCTGTAGGTTGGTAGGGTCACTGGAAGCCGGGTGTGAATGATGTTAGCAGCCTAGAGGGTCGTTAGGATGATCTGTGGGTCATTGGCTCTCTCTGCCATCATGTGAGACATTGAAGTCAGCTGAGTCTTGGGCCCTGTCCACACGGCAACGGATTCAGGTGACTCCGATACAATTGCTTATCGTTTAGGCCTGGCGTCCACACGGCACCGGCGTTTTGGGTGCCCAAAACGCAATCTTTTTGAGAACGGGTTCCAGAGTGGAAAGATCTGGCAACGTTGCCATTGTAAAGTCGTCTGGATGAGTAGAACGGATTTGTTTATGATGACGTCACAACCACATGACTGTGAGTGCTTCACGCCGGGTAGAAGTGTAACGAACTCGATGCGAGTTGTCAACAAATCCTATAACTTGGTTCATGAAACGCGCTTACAAAATATTTTCACTGTGAATATTTATTGTGTAATGGTGCAAAGTGAGAGAGAGAGAGAGAGACTCTGCTTTTAGGGCAGAGTCAATCCCGCCAGCAAAAATAGGGAAAAAAAGGAGCGATCTCACCTCTTCAGATGTTGGTTTAAGTCCTACAATACATTCCTCAAAAAGGGCGTAGAAGAGCAAATTAATCCATCAACGTGTAGCATTCAATTTATTCCGGACCATTAAAGACGCCGCCTTCCGCATAGAATCATACGTCATCCTCACCGCCATATTGGATAGGTCAAAGCGGAGAATAAAGATTAGCTGCATTTAACTGTACCAACAGGTTTGCCGTCCAAACGAGATCACATGGGATTACCTTTCACAGGTGAGACTGGAAAAATACTTTTCATTGTATTTGGTCATTATAATGTAATTTTACGAACAGATTTTCCTGACTTTGTGGCTAATATGAACTCTCGCGCATAATAGTTTATGCGCATGCGTCCTTACTTCTTCTGTTGTTCTGGTGTCTCCGAAGGGACCGTCTTACAGCGCCCCTAGAGGTGTGGCATGTGTATTGCATCGTTTTCAGCAAGCGTTGCATTGCCATATGGACCTGATATTTTACTGATCGTTGCCCATTTGGACGCGATATATTTTTAAATAACATCTCGTTGCCGTTGCCGTGTGGATGTAGCCTTGGTGTGGATGTGAAGTTTTCTGGGAAGTGTGCCAAGGACTGCATTGTATGTGGCTGATAAGTGGCGTCTCAGACCACCTTCTCTGTTCAGTGATGGTCGTTCCAGTTGACGAATATGGCTTCTTTTACTCCTCTTTCAAACCACCGGTCTTCTCTGGCTAAAATGTGCATACTGCAGTCCTGAAACGAGTGTCCTTTGTTATTGAGATGAAGATAGACTGCAGAGTCCTAGCCTGAGGAACTGGCACTCCTGTGTTGAGCCATGTGCTTGTGAAACGGTTGTTTCATTTCCCCAATGTACAGGTCTGTGCATTGAGAAGTTTCACGGACAATTTGTAAATAAAATTTTACATGGGTATGCACTTCACAACTGATATTTGTCAGAGAATCAAATTTCTACCATACAGTAAAAGCCTCTAAGACAATGAAGAATTAGGTAACGCTTTGCCATACTGCTCTCTAAATAATGGAGAAATGCTTATTAACTTAGCAGTGAGTAGTTCCTCGATTATTACTAATCACCATAATAAACTACTAGGTATGCGGACAAAAGTGGAATGATTTAGTAAGTGATATTAAATGACTATGCTGATAAAACAGTAGTGACCTCTTCATCAATTTTGAATCACTGTGTTATCTACATGCATCAGGGTCATACAGTGTTCTTACTTTGTCATTCTATTAAGCATTAAGTCATTAAATATGGATTAATCAATGTCCTTACTCTTACTATTAATCCATTTGTAACTGGTATCCAAAATTGGATAAAAAGTCATTATAATTTTGTCAGCATAGTAGTTCTTAGCAAGTGATTACTAATTATTGAGGAACTACTGTGGTCATATTTGATTACTTAGTGCTAAGTTAGTATTGAAGCATTAATTAAGGAATCATATTGCAAAATGGTACCAAAAATTATAATGTAATACACAGTACAAGTCAAAAGTTTGTACACCCCGACTCATTCATAGGTTTTTCTGCATTTTGATTCTGTATTTTCTACATTGTAGAACAATACTGAAGACATCGAAACTATGAAATAACAAATGGAACGTATATGGAATTATGTGGTCAACGAAAAAAGTGTTAAAAAACCACTGTAGCCACTGTTTACCTTGACGACGCTTTGCACACGATTGGCGTTATCTTAACGAGCTTCATGAGGTAATCACCTGGAATGCTTTTCAATTAACAGGTGCCTCGTCAAAAGGTAATTAGTGGATTAATTTCATGCTTTCTTAACCCTTTGATGCAAAACATATGCACACCCCTTCTAATGCACAACATGGGTCAAAAATGACCCGCATTCATTTTCCAGGTTATTTCATGCTGACTGAGTTTTTCTTTGCTCTATCTTTTGAAATCAATTTATTTTATGATTGAATATTCCAAGTATTCTTTAAATATCTTGTTTTTAATTACCACAAATCATTAATTTAATTTTTTCTTTCCTACTTTATGAACAAAAATACTTTTTATATTACAACCCCGATTCCAAAAAAGTTGGGACAAAGTACAAATTGTAAATAAAAACGGAATTCAATAATGTGGAAGTTTCAAAATTCCATATTTTATTCAGAATAGAACATAGATGACATATCAAATGTTTAAACTGAGAAAATGTATCATTTAAAGAGAAAAATTAGGTGATTTTAAATTTCATGACAACACCACACCTCAAAAAAGTTGGGACAAGGCCATGTTTACCACTGTGAGACATCCTCTTTTCTCTTTACAACAGTCTGTAAACATCTGGGGACTGAGGAGACAAGTTGCTCAAGTTTAGGGATAGGAATGTTAACCCATTCTTGTCTAATGTAGGATTCTAGTTGCTCAACTGTCTTAGGTCTTTTTTGTCGTCTCTTCCGTTTTATGATGCACCAAATGTTTTCTATGGGTGAAAGATCTGGACTGCAGGCTGGCCAGTTCAGTACCCGGACCCTTCTTCTACGCAGCCATGATGCTGTAATTGATGCAGTATGTGGTTTGGCATTGTCATGTTGGAAAATGCAAGGTCTTCCCTGAAAGAGACGTCGTCTGGATGGGAGCATATGTTGCTCTAGAACCTGGATATACCTTTCAGCATTGATGGTGTCTTTCTAGATGTGTAAGCTGCCCATGCCACATGCACTAATGCAACCCCATACCATCAGAGATGCAGGCTTCTGAACTGAGCGCTGATAACAACTTGGGTCGTCCTTCTCCTCTTTAGTCCGAATGACACGGCGTCCCTGATATCCATAAAGAACTTCATATTGTTACGCCCATCTATGCCCCCTTCAGGCCCAGCACTGTCCGTGCACGGGCAGGGCTGGGTCCTGGTACCTGATTACCTAATTAGGTACACCTGTAATGCCAGCTGGGGCTATCAAGGGGCTGGCACCTATGGCCTCAGGAGGCTCTCTCTCGACTGGCACTACCTGCTTGCTCTCTCTCTCTGTCCTCAGCTCTTACTCTTCTCCCCCTTGTGCCTCACTCTTTTGTTATTTTTAGCACAATCTTACATACTGACCTTTTCATTTGCATCCACTCACGCATAACCTCACTCCTGCACTTTACCCCTAGACACGGTTTTTTGTTTAAATAAATTTCTTAAAACTTACTTTTGTTGTCGTCTCCCTCATTATGTGATGGTAAATGAGCCTGCCGTTACATAATTTTGATTCGTCTGACCACAGAACAGTTTTCCACTTTGCCACAGTCCATTTTAAATTATCCTTGGCCCAGAGAAGATGTCTGCGCTTCTGGATCATGTTTAGATACGGCTTCTTCTTTGAACTATAGAGTTTTAGCTGGCAACGGTGGATGGCACGGTGAATTGTGTTCACAGATAATGTTCTCTGGAAATATTCCTGAGCCCATTTTGTGATTTCCAATACAGAAGCATGCCTGTATGTGATGCAGTGCCGTCTAAGGGCCCGAAGATCACGGGCACCCAGTATGGTTTTCCGGCCTTGACCCTTACGCACAGAGATTCTTCCAGATTCTCTGAATCTTTTGATGATATTATGCACTGTAGATGATGATATGTTCAAACTCTTTGCAATTTTACACTGTCGAACTCCTTTCTGATATTGCTCCACTATTTGTCGGCGCAGAATTAGGGGGATTGGTGATCCTCTTCCCATCTTTACTTCTGAGAGCCGCTGCCACTCCAAGATGCTCTTTTTATACCCAGTCATGTTAATGACCTATTGCCAATTGACCTAATGAGTTGCAATTTGGTCCTCCAGCTGTTCCTTTTTTGTACCTTTAACTTTTCCAGCCTCTTATTGCCCCTGTCCCAACTTTTTTGAGATGTGTTGCTGTCATGAAATTTCAAATGAGCCAATATTTGGCATGAAATTTCAAAATGTCTCACTTCCGACATTTGATATGTTGTCTATGATCTATTGTGAATACAATATCAGTTTTTGAGATTTGTAAATTATTGCATTCCGTTTTTATTTACAATTTGTACTTTGTCCCAACTTTTTTGGAATCGGGGTTGTACTGCACATGGGTCATCCAAGTGTGATTTAAAATTAAATGTCTTAATACTATAATAATAATTTGTTTCAAGTAATTACTTTAGCAGTGAATGGGGCCAGTTATTTATTTATTAACTATGTTGTTAGCAAAGCCAACTACAATAAAATTAGCTAACTAAAGTAGAATACCGTATGTCAACAGCTCGGTAGCTAATAGTAATTACTCGTAGCTTTCTGACAAGTAATCTACTCACTCTCAAGGTAACCTAAACATAATCAATTTTTTTCTAAGGTAATGTTAGAACAACTGAAAAACATTACTTACATGTATTAGATGGGCAAAGGGCGCTGTGCTGAGCTGTGAAATGTCTGACACAAGCACAATTCACAGTTCCCACCAAACGCTGGAGTAAATGCATGCGGGTCGTTTCTGACCCATGTGTGTAAACTTGATGTAGAATTACAAAAGCTGTGCTTGTTCATAACTTAAGAAAGGAAAAATAAAAATGATGATTTGTGCTAAACAAAAACAAGATATTTACTGCATATTTGGAAAAGTACCATAAATGACAAAATGGATTTATTTCAAAAGTCTATCATAGAAACACTCAGCCATACATGAAATAACCTGGAAAATGAATGCAGGTCGGTTTTGACCCATGTTGTGCATTAGAAGGGTAGTGATACAAAAAGGGTTTTTATTCAAAAAGTAAGAAAGGAAAAAATAAAATAAGGATGTATGATGATCAGAAACAAGTTATTTGAGGAATACCTTGAATACTGAATGATGGAATTAATTTATTGCAAAGATATAGAAGATAAAAACTCAGCCGGGTCACTTTTGACCCATGTTTTGCATCAAAGGGTTAAGATGTGAAGTGTCTTTCAATTCATAAAAAATAAAGAAAAAACATTGAATTAGAAGGTGTGTCCAAACTTCTGACTGGTACTGTATAAACTCATGTAGAACATATTATATTCATAATGAGTGGCATGATTGCTGTGAAATACTATGAATTCATCAGAAAATAAACCATCATATTTTAAAATTGACATTGGCTGTTTATTATGTGACAGTTCATGATTAGATCTCATGACATTCATTTCTCATTCAGTCCCTAGATTTAATGAGTTATTGATGCCCTACTATTTTTCTACAATCTAACAAGTACTTCAGTAGGCTAACGTGAATAAGAAGAAGAACATCAACAACTTTATTCATCACATGTACAGTTGTGAAATTCATCCTCTGCATTTAACCTATCTGAAGCAGTGAACACAGACACACACACACACACACACACACACACACACACACACACACAAGTGAGCAATAAGCACACACACACATACCCAGAGCAGTGGGCAGCTGTGCTACAGTGCCCAGGGAGCAGTTGGGTGTTTGGTGCCTTGCTCAAGGGCACCTCGGCCCAAGGCCGCCCCATATTAACCTAACTGCGTGTCTTTGGACTGTGAGGAAAACCAGAGCACCCAGAGGAAGCCCACACAGACAGGGGGAGAACATGCAAACTCCACACAGAAAGGCCCTCATCAGCTGCTGGGCTCGAACCCAGAACCTTCTTGCTGTGAGGCGACAGTGCTAACCACTACACCACTGTGCTGCCCACATATCCTGAAGGTTATTTTGTTTTTTATCTCATTCTCATCTCATCTCATTATCTCTAGCCGCTTTATCCTGTTCTACAGGGTCACAGGCAAGCTGGAGCCTATCCCAGCTGACTACGGGCGAAAGGCGGGGTACACCCTGGACAAGTCGCCAGGTCATCACAGGGCTGACACATAGACACAGACAACCATTCACACTTACGGTCAATTTAGAGTCACCAGTTAACCTAACCTGCATGTCTTTGGACTGTGGGGGAAACCGGAGCACCCGGAGGAAACCCACGCGGACACGGGGAGAACATGCAAACTCCACACAGAAAGGCCCTCGCCGGCCACAGGGCTCGAACCCGGACCTTCTTGCTGTGAGGCGACAGCGCTAACCACTACACCACCGTGCCGCCCTTGTTTTTTATCTAATTGGAGAAAAAGTAAATACAGAAACAGTTCATTTACACATTGACTAAACATTGAACTCAAAGAAATTAATGCGTACCTGCTAAGTGTGCACAGTGGAGAATCAAACCCTGTGACTTACACACTTCTTCATAAATAAATGTCTGAGCTAGCACCATTTTGATTTTTCATGCAGGTCTCCAAGATTGGGTGGAATAATATTGTAAAACTTTTCTCATATTCTGAGAACAGGACATAAATGGTTTATGGTATTTTAGTGTATTGCTTGGCTTTTATGGTCCAATAATTTACTTCCTAGTTAAACTGAAGAAGGATGACAACTGACTTTAGCAAGGGATCAACAAATAATCCTATCACAGAAGTGGGTTATATAAAATGCATGGATTTTATATATTTGAAAATAAAATCCTGGAATAATTCTAAAGTGTTTCAAATACCCTCCACTATAAACCGCAGTTCCACTCTGAGGATACGTACTATTGGTTTAAGCTGAATTTGGTGTTGTAAGGAAATCAAATCTCACCCTGAGCACCACATTTCAGACATGATACAACCATATTTGTTATGTTCTGTTGATACCCTTTTGCTCCATTACATTTTTCCTTTTAAGTTGACCAAGTTCCTCTTCAGGAGATTTAAGACCACTTTCTTATTGACCACTGTACAAGTCATGTAGATGCTATGCTAGCAGTGCAGGATGTGTGTTATTTTTTGCCTGCCTCATTTTTCACTCCAAAATAGAAACATGCCAACAGCAAGAGTGTGCATGAGTAAGACCTTGGGGTTTATTTAGCCTCATGAAACCCAGCTGTTATACAGCAACAACACATTCATTCACTTGGTGTTCACATTCATCCGAATGCAAAATCTAGATGCTTTCCAGGATTCGATGTTTTGTACATACCATAATCAAGTCACTGAGATTAAACACTGTTCTTCCAAACTTGGAAGAAATTCTTCTAAATTATATCAAAATGCAGATTTAATCAAAGAATTCCAGATCAAAATTAACTCCAAGAAAAAACTAGATAGAGTCTGTGACTAAACTCAGTAATTTGCGCTAGCTGTTACAAACTGGGATGTCTGGTCACCATATCCCATGTAATTCAGCACAGAGGTATTCTCCATGTGAAATTTGGAGATGATTGGTTGAAAACTGAAGGAGAAATAGCATTCTAAAATAAGTTAGGAGAAGAAGAAGATAGATAGATAGATAGATAGATAGATAGATAGATAGATAGATAGATAGATAGATAGATAGATAGATAGATAGATAGATACTCTGACTAAAGTCACAGTGATTTGCACTAGCTCTTACAAACTGGGACGTCTGGTCACCGTACCCCATAGATCCAGAATGGTAAGAAATAGAGAATGACACTCAGTGAGGGGAAAAAAGCCTGTTTTTCATGGATCATTCCGGTTCAGTGATCCAGATCAGCACCAAAAGTCATAGCAACATAATTCAACCCATAGGTCTTCTTCATGTGAAATTAGGTGATAATTGGTTGAAAACTGAGGGAGAAATAGCATCCTAAAATAAATTAGGAGGAGAAGAAGAAGAAGCGATAGATAGATAGATAGATAGATAGATAGATAGATAGATAGATAGATAGATAGATAGATAGATAGATAGATAGATAGATAGATAGATAGATAGATAGATACTCTGACTAAAGTCACAGTGATTTGCACTAGCTCTTACAAACTGGGACGTCTGGTCACCGTACCCCATAGATCCAGAATGGTAAGAAATAGAGAATGACACTCAGTGAGGGGAAAAAAGCCTGTTTTTCATGGATCATTCTGGTTCAGTGATCCAGATCAGCACCAAAAGTCATACCAACATAATTCAAGCCATTGGTCTTCTTCATGTGAAATTGGGTGATGATTGGTTGAAAACTCAGGGAGAAATAGCATCCTAAAATAAGTTAGGAGGAGAAGAAGAAGAAGATAGATAGATAGATAGATAGATAGATAGATAGATAGATAGATAGATAGATAGATAGATAGATAGATAGATAGATAGATAGATACTCTGACTAAAGTCACAGTGATTTGTGCTAGCTCTTACAAACTGGGACGTCTGGTCACCGTACCCCATAGATCCAGAATGGTAAAAGATAGAGAATGACGCTTAGTGAGGGGAAAAAAGCTTGTTTTTCATGGATCATTCCGGTTCAGTGATCCAGATCAGCACCAAAAGTCATAGCAACATAATTCAACCCATAGGTCTTCTTCATGTGGAACTGGGTGATGATTGGTTGAAAAATGAGGGAGAAATAGTGTCCTAAAAAAGTTATAATAATAATAATAATAATAATAATAATAATAATAATAATAAAGTACAACCCCAATTCCAAAAAACTTGGGACACTGTGTAAATGGTAAATAAAAACAATGCGATATTTTGCAAAATCATGGAAACCCTATATTTCACTGAAAATAGTACAAAGACAACATATCAAATGTTGAAACCGAGAAATTTTATTCTTTTTTGAAAAATATATGCTCATTTTTTTAAAATTTGATATTAGCAACACATTTCAGAAAAGCTGGAACAAGGTCAACAAAAGACTAAAAAAGTTGTGTAATGCTAAAAAAAAACTAATTTGGTTAACTGGCAACAGGTCAGTAACATGATTGGGTATAAAAAGAGCATCCCAGAAAGGCGGAGTCTCTCAGAAATAAAGATTAGGATGGGTTCAGTGCTCTGTGAAAGACTGTGTGGGCAAACAGTGCAACAATTTAAGAATAACATTCCTCAGTGTAAAATTGCAAACAATTTGGGGATCACATCATCTATGGTCCATAATATCATTAAAAGATTCAGAGAATCTGGAGAAATCTCTGTATGCAAGAGACAAGGCTGAAAACTGACACTGGATGCCTGTGATCTTCAGGCCCTCAGGCAACAGTACATTAAAAACAGACACGTGTCTGTAGTGGAAATCACTGTATGGGCTCAGGAACACTACAGAAAACCATCGTCTGTGAAAACAGTTCATTACTCCATCCACAAATGCAAGTTAAAACCAGATATAAACAATATCCAGAAACACTGCCACCTTCTCTGGGCCCGAGCTCTTTTATGATGTCCTGAGGTGAAGTGGAAAACTATCCTGAGGTCTGATGAATCAAAAGTAGAAATTCTTTTTAGAAATCATGGACACCACGTCCTCCAGGCTAAAGAGGCGAGGGACCATCCAGCTTGTTATCAGTGCACAGTTCAAAAGCCAGCATCTGCAATGGTATGAGGGGGCTTTAGTGCACATGACATAGGTAGCTTGTACATCTGGGAAGGCATCATTAATGCTGAATGATATATACACGTTTCAGAGCAATACGCTGCCATACAGAAAAAATCTTTTTCAGGGAAGGCCTTCCTTCTTTCAGCAAGACAACGCCAAACTGCTTTCTGCACATATTAAAACTGCATGGCACCATAGTAAAAGAGTCCGGGTGCTAAACTGGCCTGCCTGCAGTCCAGACCTGTCTCCCATTTAAAACATTTGGCGCATTATGAAGTACAAAATACGACAAAGGAGGCCCTGAACTGTTGAGCAACTGAAATTGTATCTCAGGCAAGAATGAAACAACATTCCTCTTTCAAAACTACAGCAATTGGTCTCCTCAGTTCCCAAACATTCACAGAGTGTTGTTAAATGTAGAAGTGATGCAACAGTGGTAAACATGCCCCTGTCCCAACTTTTCTGAAATGTGTTGCTGACATCAAATTCAAAATGAGTGTATATTTTTCAAAAAAACAATAAAATGTCTCAGTTTCAACATCTGATATGCTGTCTTTGTACTATTTTAAACGAAATATAGGGTTTCCATGATTTGCAAATTATCACATTCTGTTTTTATTTACAGTTTACACAGCATCCCAACTTTTTTGGAATTGGGGTTGTACAAAGATCCTGAGTGAGAGTAACAATTTGCACCAGCGCTACTAGCACAAATTAATGAAAGTATGTCTTAAAGTAGTTTCCAAAATCAACATAACACCTTATTTGAAGAGTACCGAAGTCGAGAAAGGCCATGAGTTATGTATTTTCCTTGTACTGTTATCCTGAGATCTTGTGATCTCAAGATGATTTTTAAAAAAGTTGCTCATGTAGCAATAGTATACTAGTATTGGAGCATCATTGTAGCCAGTGGTGCTCTGTCATAAACTTGTGCTATGGCGATTCAGCAGTAATTACATCCTGTTGCTAAAAATTTTGATGAAGGTTAAAAAAAAAAATCATGAGCCACTAAGCATTCAGACAGCATCTCTCAAACATCATGTGATCATTATGGAGATCACTGTGGAGACATCTCAGTCCCTCAAAAAGAACTTGACCATGAAACTGACCTCCTGTTCAGGATCACGATATTGTGTAACTGATGGTATAGTTATATTTCTGAGTCAACTTCTCAAGTGACAGACACTTATTTAGAAATTGTCTAACACTGACAATCATACTGACAATGATCAGCTATTTCCTCTTGGTCAACTCCTGATCCTGAAAATACTGTATGTGCTCATCCATGATGTCCAACATGTAGTATACAGGAAAAGATCGTGCATTTTGACATCAAGAGAAAAGTAAGTTGTGATCTTGAAAAATTAATTTGTTTTCTTGAGAAAGCAACGGGGGCGGCATGGTGGTGTAGTGGTTAGCGCTGTCGCCTCACAGCAAGAAGGTCCGGGTTCGAGCCCCGTGGCCGGCGAGGGCCTTTCTGTGCGGAGTTTGCATGTTCTCCCCGTGTCCGCGTGGGTTTCCTCCGGGTGCTCCGGTTTCCCCCACAGTCCAAAGACATGCAGGTTAGGTTAACTGGTGACTCTAAATTGAGCGTAGGTGTGAATGTGAGTGTGAATGGTTGTCTGTGTCTATGTGTCAGCCCTGTGATGACCTGGCGACTTGTCCAGGGTGTACCCCGCCTTTCGCCTGTAGTCAGCTGGAATAGGCTCCAGCTTGCCTGCGACCTTGTAGAACAGGATAAAGCGGCTAGAGATGATGAGATGAGAAAGCAACGTTTATCATCTCAAGAAAAGAAGTTTTGTTATTCTGAGACTGGGAGAAAAATAAGTTCTTACTCCAGGAAAACAAGTTTTGTTATCTCAAGAAAACAAATTTTCCTAGCTCAAGATCAGAAGAAAAATAAGTCATAATATTAAGATATCATTAAAAAAATAAAGACGTTTCTGGACTACCATAGATGGCTATTTACAACCCCAAATCAGAAAAAGGTTGCAAATGATCTTTGACCTGTTTTGCATTCAAAACAGTACAATACATTATAGCCCTGTGATGATCTGGCGACTTGTCCAGGGTGTACCCCGCCTTTCGCCCATAGTCAGCTGGGATAGGCTCCAGCTTGCCTGCGACCCTGTAGAACAGGATAAAGTGGCTAGAGATAATGAGATGAGATGAGATGAGATGAGATGAGATGAGATGAGATGAGATGAGATGAGACAATACATTATTTCATGCTTTGCCTCAAGATTTTTTTTTTCCAAAATAAACACATTTCAAAAAAAGTTGGGACGGTAAAGCAGTTACCACTTTTATAATGTTCCATTCCTTCTCACAACACTTAAAATATGTTTAGGGACTGAAGACACCAAGTGATGAAGTATTTCAGGTGTTATTTTCCCATTCTTCCTGCAAACAGGTCTTAAGGTGTACAGTACAACAGTTCCGGGTCATTATTGTCATATTTCCATTTCAAAATTCTCAACACATCTCTATTGGGGGCAGATGGGACCGGCACCCTCTTCTTCCACAGCCACACCTTTGTAATGTGTGCAGAATGCGGTTTTTCATTGTCTTGTTGAAATCTTCCTGGAAAAGATGTCGTCTTGAAGGCAGCATATGTTGCTCCAAAATCTCAGAGTACTTTTCTGCATTAATGCTCCATCACAGAAGTGTACTGTAAGATACCTTTGCCAAGGGCACTGACACAACCCCATACCATGACATGCCCTGGATTTTAGACTTGTTCCTGTTAACAGTCTGAATGGTCCCTTTCTTCTTTGGTCCAGAGCACACTATGTGTGCTACTCTATTTTTTATTTGCACATGTATCTGCCAAGGGGATGATCTCAAAGCGTAGAACCCAAAGGTGTGTGTGTGTGTGTTTAATTTCACTCATTGCTTATGCTGCTAATAAAAGATGATGACTAACATGTACAGGGGTTTTATCTTTACGTGCATTGCCTTAATATGTAAAGATGACCTGTGCTGATGCCTTTACTCAACATTGACTGGAGCATGATGGTTTAATGACCACAGCTCAATCCAGACTTATGCTGTTGTATGATTTGCCCATTCTGAACTTTTCCCCCCACACAGGCTGCTGAGCATCGGTGGACACTGAACGCTGAGGTGTTAAAATGTACTGACTGTATGCTGGGATAAAACCCTGTTAGCTGGGGAACAGTAAGAGCTGGATTAGAGCATCTTGGCCTCTCAGCTTGTGGATGTCGTCGGCCAAGAAAAATTGCAGGTCCGCAGTGGTCTTATTCATGTGTTATCAGCAGAATGCCAGTGAATTGGGGGATACCGATGGAATTCTAGCTCTGCCGCACTGGCCTATAAACACTAATGCCGGGCTCGAAAGAAGATTTACCAAGCTTCGCCTGCTTTAGTCGGCTTTGTGTGTGGGGGTGGGGGTGGGGACGTGGGTGAAAATTTCATCGAGTCAATAATAATAATAATAACAACAACGAGACCATCAATGATGGAATAGCTCACTCCGGCCCCATCTAGTAGATATAGAAGCTATATACACCCTAAGAATTCCGATCTATTTGCCAGAAAGAATTCAAAACAGCCAGGAATTGACTGAGAAGAAGCGATTTTTGTTGAACTGTTCATTAAGGCTTAATTAGTCCATAACTTCATTAATAATTGTAATTAAGCAAATCTGGGTAGAAGTTATATGCACCCTAGGTACCCCTACCTTCATGCCAGAAAGAATCAAAATCAGTGAAGAACTGAGGGAGAAGAAGCGATTTTTGTGGAAACTGCTCGCTAGGACTTAATTACACCGTATCTTCATTATTAACTGCAATTATGCAAATGTGGGTAGAAGCTATATGCACCCCAGGCAGACCGACCTTCCTGCCAAAAAGAATGAACATCGTGTGAAGGACTGAGAGAGAAGAAGCGATTTTCGTGAAATGTGGACGACGCATTTTGTCCACACGTGACGGCATAAACTCATCGCCTGTCGGCCGGATGAGATAATAATAATAATAATAATAATAATAATAATAACAACGAGACCATCAATGATGGAATAGCTCACTCTGGCCCTATCTAGAAGCTATATACACCCTAAGAATACCGATCTATTTGCCAGAAAGAATTCAAAACAGCCAGGAATTGACTGAGAAGAAGCGATTTTTGTTGAACTGTTCATTAAGGCTTAATTAGTCCTTAACTTCATTAATAATTGTAATTAAGTAACTCTGGGTAGAAGTTATATGCACCCTAGGTACCCCTACCTTCATGCCAGAAAGAATCAAAATCGGTGAAGAACTGAGGGAGAAGAAGCGATTTTTGTTGAAACTGCTCGCTAGGGCTTAATTACACCGTATCTTCATTATTAACTGCAATTATGCAAACTTGGATAGAAGCTATATGCACCCCAGGCAGACCGATCTTCCTGCCAAAAAGAATGAACATCAATGATGGACTGAGAGAGAAGAAGCGATTTTCGTGAAACGTGGACGACGCATTTCGTCCACACGTGACGGCATAAACTCATCGCCTGTCGGCCGGATGAGATAATAATAATAATAATAAAGTACATCTTACAAAAACATTTGAGAGTTTAAAAAGTAAAAAGATTGCCAGTGGAAAAGTACAGCTGTACATGTGTAATAAAATAACACCTACAAAGACAAAAACGTATTAAAAAAAATGTTCATGGTGGTTTGCAACAGGAGGAAAAAAGTCATTCCCATTTTACAGTTAATTATTCCAATTCATCAAGCCAGCAGGTCAGCTATAAAACCGCCAGTGAGCCAGCATGTGACCGCCACTCAAAACATTCAGCTCTACTCACTGCACCTGTAAAAATACACATCATGTAGTAATGCAGTGATATCAGCCCCTGAAGGTAATAGTCATCATTTCAGTACAGCGCAAGATGTTAAGTACTGCAATAGTTACACTGATGACTACAGAGTGAATTAAGCAGCTGCTATATTTGGCTAAAAGTAACTGCTGCGTCTCTTTTTACCTCCAACATCTGTGAGTATTAAAACAGAGCCTGAATGCTCCTTTAGTGACCTGCAAAGGCCCTGAAGCTATCACGCCTCTGAAGCACACCTGTGCCGCTTGGAGAGAACGATCAGATCATGGCGATTAGTCGGCAATTAAAGATTAGTTAAACCTGAACTACTACCAGATCACGTTACAAGTGTTTGGCAAGCAAGTTCACAAGTGCAGGAGGCCTCAGATTGCTCTTTTTTTCTTACCTGGAGAATGGTAGGAATGTGACGGTGCACATTTAATAGCTATAAGGTTTGTACAAACATGATTTGCTTGGTCTGTGTGTGTGCGGCACCTTATCTCTAGCCGCTTTATCCTGTTCTACAGGGTCGCAGGCAAGCTGGAGCCTATCCCAGCTGACTACGGGCGAAAGGCGGGGTACACCCTGGACAAGTCGCCAGGTCATCACATGGCCGACACATAGACACAGACAACCATTCACACTCACATTCACACCTACGCTCAATTTAGAGTCACCAGTTAACCTAACCTGCATGTCTTTGGACTGTGGGGGAAACCGGAGCACCCGGAGGAAACCCACGCGGACACGGGGAGAACATGTAAACTCCACACAGAAAGGCCCTCGCCGGCCACGGGGCTCGAACCCGGACCTTCTTGCTGTGAGGCGACAGCGCTAACCACTACACCACCTGTGTAAATCCTGACGTCTCTAAAAACCAGTGTAACATTACAGTAAATCGTCCTCATCTTACTACTATTCAGCTGAAATCTGCAGGAATTAGACCTAATCAGAATGTAATAATTATCAGAATGGCCTTCAAACGACTGCACGTATTATTCCATCGGCGACAGTTACTGTGCTGTTACAAATTCTTCGAGTAAATGGGAAAAAAGTGGGAGTTTTTCCCTCCTCTTTGAAACACTACCAACGTTTAAAACTCCACCTTGTACTATCAGGTTTAAAATGGCGGCACAAAGCACAAAGACTGGGATTTATAACGTTGTCATTTTTATTTCCTTGCATTTCCAAAGCTCCAAAATGATTACATGACTTGAGTTCGGAGTCGGCGATGTGAGACTGCATGTGAGAATCGAACATTAAATAAATCCAGCCTGTTGCATTGTGTCTTGTACAAATTTTATGACTCGCATCGACTTTAAAGCTGTCGTTGGAACGGGGAAACATGCCAGCTTGGCTCCCTCTAGTGTCCCAGGGACAGGAGAGAGATTTTCTCATGAAGCACTGTCTCCAGATATTTCAATATCCATTCTGTTATTTTGCATTCATTTGAAAATGTGCCACTTGTTGTTTGATTCATTACTCTTATTATTCCTGGAAATGAAATTTAAAAAAAAATGATACAACACAAACAGATAACAGGGCGGCACAGACTAGTGGTGTAGTGGTTAGCGCTGTCGCCTCACAGCAAGAAGGTCCGGGTTCGAGCCCTGTAGCTGGCGAGGGCCTTTCTGTGCGGAGTTTGCATGTTCTCTCTCCCCGTGTCCGCGTGGGTTTCCTCCGGGTGCTCCGGTTTCCCCCACAGTCCAAAGACCCCTTATGAAAATCTACCATGGTTTACTATGGTTTTATCATGGTTTTTATGTAGTAACCATGATTCTACCATGGTATCTCATGGTTATTCTAAGTACTATGAACCAACCATAGTATTACTATGGTTCATCCACGGTAGTAACCATGGTTCTACTATGGTATTTCATGGTGATTCTAAGTGCTATGAACCAACCATAGTATTACTATGGTTCATCCATGGTAGTAACCATGGTTCTACTATGGTATTTCATGGTGCTTCTAAGTGCTATGAACCAACCATAGTATTACTATGGTTCATCCATGGTAGTAACCATGGTTCTACTATGGTATTTCATGGTGATTCTAAGTGCTATGAACCAACCATAGTATTACTATGGTTCATCCATGGTAGTAACCATGGTTCTACTATGGTATTTCATGGTGCTTCTAAGTGCTATGAACCAACCATAGTATTACTATGGTTCATCCATGGTAGTAACCATGGTTCTACTATGGTATTTCATGGTGATTCTAAGTACTATGAACCAACCATAGCATTACTGTGGTTTATCCATAGTACTGCAGTAGCTGTGGTAGCATCATAGTTGTATGTGTAATAGGTCATAGTAACTACGAAATTAGTTTAAAAAGGGATAGTATGGTTTTTAAAAGGATGCACTAACTGTAGTATTACCATGCTTTCGTCCAACAGTCAATGCTGTAGAGAAGGATCTCGATTAACAGCCCAGATCCATTAACATTTACTTAGAACCTAAAAATTTAAGTGAACATTGAGGTAAAATGCACCATGGTTTTCATGGTTACCCAAAAAAACATGAAAACCATGAATAACTATAAACCATGGTAAAACCATGGTTAGTTTTCATAAGGGACATGCAGGTTAGGTTAACTGGTGACTCTAAATTGAGCGTAGGTGTGAATGTGAGTGTGAATGGTTGTCTGTGTCTATGTGTCAGCCCTGTGATGACCTGGCGACTTGTCCAGGGTGTACCCCGCCTTTCGCCCGTAGTCAGCTGGGATAGGCTCCAGCTTGCCTGCGACCCTGTAGAACAGGATGAAGCGGCTACAGATAATGAGATGAGACAAACAGATAACTCAAACTCCCATTTTATGTTTTTCAGAATTAAATGCATATTAACGTTAAATGAAACATTAAACATGGCTGTTGACTATTGAATTATCGATATGATAACCATAAAGTCATAAAATACTGTATATTACACAGTTATTCCACGAAATCGAGTCGTACCATGAGCTGATAGCCGTCGAGGCACGTACCGTAGCACCGAGTCAGCTATAATCCATGTACGACAAGATTGAATGGAATAACTGTTTTATTCTCTCCACATTCACTGGATTTTGAGAAACGGAGCATTTTTTTTTTTTTTTTTGCAAATTCGATAAATAAAAACTTTTATACAAAACATCCGACAAAATCATTTCCGCTTAGAATGGAAACAAACCGGCGAAACGACCGGAGCAATTTGTGGAAAATGCTATAATAATTGAAAAATAAAATTTAAAAAGATACCTTCTTATCATCAAATACTTTTATTCCATTTTTTTTTTTTTTGCTTTTTTTTCGTCTTTCTTCGGGGTTTTGTTTTCGAGTAGTTTTTATTTCGTCCTCGGTTGGTTCAGCAACACGCGCCGCCATTTTGTTTTTCTCTACTCACTGGATATGAGCTGATATCCTAGTAGTCGAGCAGCCAATCAGAGCGCACGATTGCGCATATCCAGTGAATGTGGATAGGATAATTCACGTTGTACATAATAAGGGTTTTGTTTTCATCATTTCCTCCAAATTATTTGTACACTGCTCCAGCCACAAGGTGGGAGCAGAACTCTATTAGCAGTACTCTGACCCCAATTCATTCTCAAAAGGGATATAAAACCTTGAATATTTCCAAACGTTGTGGTTTTTTTGTTGTTTTTTTTTAACACACCAAGGACTGCTTCGAACATGAAGACCATTTCATTTGTATGACTCAAGGCAGACTTCCTTCTTATTATTCCAGTGAAGGAATCCGAAAGTAAAGGGTCCGAAATCCAGTGTATCATCACACCTTTTCAATTCTGACATCAGAAGAATGTCTTGCATGACATGAATGAAATGCAAATTTAATCAATGTGTTTATAACCAAAACAGAACAATGAAGGCGGGTCTACTGATTAAAGAAAAAAAACCCTCTGAAATCTACTGCGTTTCTAAACTCCACGCTCTTTGTTGACTGGAAAGACGTTCAAGAAAGACGTCCATGAATGAGCTGTCTTATTTAGAAACGCTAAATTGCAATACTGTGGTTCGAGTTACAGCCTGCCCACAGTGTAATTGGAGACGCCCGTTAAAATGTAATAAAACACACCATAGTATATCATAAGTATTGTGTGAAAATCCCATTGGAGAGATTACACACAGTGTTGAGGTAAACAACATGGGTCTTTTCACACGATCACGTAACCATGCAGCGGTAGCGATTAAGACGGAGCCTTATTAAGAATTCGAGTGTCCTTTTGTTTGGCTGAAGGATCCATTTGCAATAGTCCAATTTTAACTTTAAATAAGAGTTAATAGCATGCACTTTGTTCGAGGTTACAGTGAGAAAAAGCAACTCGGCTTAATTAATCACGGCCTCCTCAGCAACGTCCCTACTTTTGTCTCACCATAATTCAGTTTAATACAGAAAACGAGGCCACTATTACCACCAGTGATGTAACACATGATGCAACTGCGTGCAAGACTGCAAGCAGATGCTATTAAAAGCAAGGCTGAGAGCTATTTGCTGAAAATCGTGCCAGTGGAGGAGAACAGATCTTGTGTTTGCGTACATTAAGGTGAACTGTCAATTTCTTTTTTAACTACTGGTGAGAGTTTTTATCCTGAGCGTGTTTTTTTTTTTTTTTTAGCCATATTATCTTTCTCACACACACACACCCTTTAAAGGTATGACATACAATAAGATCAAACACAGGGTTGAGGTTATTTTTGAAATTGGCACACTGTTCGAGAGCATTTGATCCATGTGGTAGGAGTGACAGTGAACTATGTGATGGTATATACTGTATTTTCAACAAGAGGTTCCTCATATTAAGGTTAAAACCTCAAATCAAACCTGACTCCTGCACAGACAAAACAAAAATGTCTTATAGCACGTGGGCCATTTCAGATACAGTGACAGGAAATAAGTGAGGGTGGCACGGTGGTGTAGTGGTTAGCACTGTCGCCTCGCAGCAAGAAGGTTCGAGGTTCGAGCCCAGCGGCCGATGGGGGCCTTTCTGTGTAGAGCTTGCATGTTCTCCCCGTGTCTGCGTGGGTTTCCTCCGGGTGCTCCGGTTTCCCCTACAGTCCAAAGACATGCAGGTTAGGTTAACTGGTGGCTCTAAATTGAGCGTAGGTGTGAATGTGAGTGTGAATGGTTGTTTGTCTCTGTGTGTCAGCCCTGTGATGATCTGGCGACTTGTCCAGGATGTACCCCGCCTTTCGTCCATAGTCAGCTGGGATAGGCTCCAACTTGCCTGCGACCCTGCACAGGATAAGCGGTTACAGATAATGGATGGAAATAAGTGTTCAGACACTTGTGATTATCTGATATCCTTAAAGTGCATGCATTCACTTCAAATTTACGCACAAGATGTCATGATGAAGGTGTAGGAGCATCCTAAGGTTCTTTGGGACAACAGTATTAAACAGCACTAGAATGAAAATGCTTTAGATCCTAAGGCCCTGGTCACACTACAGCTCACGATGGGTTTGCGAATACTTGGTGATGAAAATTACTAGCACGGCCACCAATTATGCGACGCATGGCGAATATTCTCCGAGATTCGCGAGTTGTTTTATGGTGTGTCTCCACCTCATGAGTGGCTAAAAACATCACAAAAAATTTAAATGCACGCATCGAAATTTTGTGGTGATGTTTTCGTCGGCAAACTAAGTGGCGAATACTCACAGATGGGTTTCGGAATACTTCCCGAAGCTCGGTGAAGCATTGCCACCAAACATCTCATTTTCATCAATAACCCATCGCAATAGCCTTCGCAAAGACCTGAAACAGCCCTGTTAGTGTAGCTGCTTCAATAAAATACAGACAGAAAGTTCATGGAACCACAACTAATCGTCTCTGGATAGGTGAGCCACGCAAGATCTCACAACACACTCTCAGACTAAAGATAAGGAAGGAAGCGCTCAAAAAGAGTTGCAGGACGACCTGAAAGCAGCAAGAACAACAGTTACACCGCGAACGATAAGGAATGAACTGCGCCACGATCGTCTCTGTTCCGACACCTCATGCAAAACCCTTCTGCTGAAAAAGAAGCACAGACATCTCATCTCATTATCTCTAGCCGCTTTATCCTTCTACAGGGTCGCAGGCAAACTGGAGCCTATCCCAGCCGACTACGGGCGAAAGGCGGGGTACACCCTGGACAAGTCACCAGGTCATCACAGGGCTGACACATAGACACAGACAACCATTCACACTCACACCTACGGTCAATTTAGAGTCACCAGTTAACCTAACCTGCATGTCTTTGGACTGTGGGGGAAACCGGAGCACCCGGAGGAAACCCACGCGGACATGGGGAGAACATGCAAACTCCACACAGAAAGGCCCTCGCCGGCCCCAGGGCTCGAACCCAGGACCTTCTTGCTGTGAGGCGACAGCGCTAACCACTACACCACCATGCCGCCAAGCACAGACATGCACATTTAAAAGAAAGAATCAGAACTCCTTCGAGCAAAATACAAAACAAAACAAGAACTCTTTGGCAATAATTCAGCTCGTCATGTTTAGAGAAAGAAGGGTTGTGTTTATTATCCCAAAAACACCATAAGCACAGTGAAGCATGGTGGTGGGAGCATCAGGATATGGCGCTGCTTCTCTGCAAATATTACTGGGGTATTACAAGTCATCGAAGGGAACAAGAATGGAGTGATGTCCCAGGACATGATGGATATTTCCACAAGACAGCATCCCCAAACACTCAGCAGTATTCACAATCAGTGAAGACTGAATCCCAGTGAAAATTTATGGAGGATTGAGGGACCATCAGAACCTTGGGAATTTAAAGACAATTCCCAAGAGGAATGAGCCAAGCATGTTTGAAAGCCACAGTATATATTCACCGGCCACTTTATTTGGAACCACCTGCTGTCTGTTTTATGGAGTTCTCTAGTCTGCCAATCCTTTGACAACAGCACAGTGCAGATACAAATCAAGAGCTTCAGTGAATGTTCATAATGTTCAAAACATCAGAATGGGAGAAATTGTGATCTCAAAGTGTGACTTTCTTTCACTGTGGCACCAGGGGCGATTCTAGCATCTGATCTTTGGGGGTGCTTAGCCCCCAGAGCTGACAGAGGCACCTGGCTTGAATGACAGTGTTTCCACGTTTATTCCGCATTTAGACTAGACTTAACTAGACAAGAAGACTAGACTAGACAAGACTAGACTTATGCAATGTTTTAACAGAAGCTGACCCAATAAACTATGATATCTACACATTTACAACCACTGACACAAATAGTTACGTTTTTAACTAAACAAGACCTACTACTGCATTTGTAATGTTGGAGCTATTCATTTTGAACAGTGTTTTTTAATTAATTGTTAATTGTTAATTAATGTGTTATTGTGTATTGTGTAATAATATTGTGTATTATTATGATTTTACATTAGTTTACATTAGTAAACGCTATGTTACATTAAATAAAATTGACTAACACATGGTGGTCTAGCACCGTAGCACTTGTACAGCTCTGCACAAAAGTATCTCGATATGGATGATATAGTGTTGCCACACGTCCAGGTTTTTCCGGGATTGTCCCTTTTTTTTGTGGAAAATGGAAAATGTCCAGGAAAATGGAATAACCTTCCCGGGACACGTTTTGTCCCGGTTTTTTACTTCCTCACATTATCCCCCATTGAAATAAACACAAATCATTAATGTTTCTCGCAGCCACTTAACATATTAATAGTTTTCACGTAAGCGGGCATATTGTAGGCAGCTACTTGTGTGGCCTCACCGAATGTTTGCGCACGCAGCCAGTCGCCGTTGCTAGGTGATCGTGGTCAATACAACGGCAGCCGCGCGAAATCAAAGATACTGGAATACCGTAATACCAAACAATAGGTGAGAGTTCCCTTGGTTGGTGCGCGAGTAGGCTGGCTGTCTACTTCCTATGTTCTGATTCTGATAAAGGCTGGTTCTAAAGCCTGGGCCAATTTCATCAATAAATGAATCATTAAATAAATCATTAAATATATCAAAAAAGAATGCCTGAACACTGGCGTGAGAAATGAATAAATCAGTTGTCCCAATAACATAGCACCTCTCTCTTGTGATTAAAACAAAGGATCAGGGCTATTTGGTATGATACGGTAGTCTAACTTTTAAAGTTCAGTTCTCCAGAGAAAAGGCTAAAACAACAACGAAGCAGACTGAGAGAAATTATATTGATTATCACATTATCTCTAGCCGCTTTATCCTTCTACAGGGTCGCAGGCAAGCTGGAGCCTATCCCAGCTGACTACGGGCGAAAGGTGGGGTACACCCTGGACAAGTCGCCAGGTCATCACAGGGCTGACACATAGACACAGACAACCATTCATACTCACATTCACACCTACGGTCAATTTGGAGTCACCAGTTAACCTAACCTGCATGTCTTTGGACTGTGGGGGAAACCGGAGCACCCGGAGGAAACCCGCACGGACACGGGGAGAACATGCAAACTCCGCACAGAAAGGCCCTCGCCGGCCCCGGGGCTCGAACCCAGGACCTTCTTGCTGTGAGGCGACAGCGCTAACCACTACACCACCGTGCCGCCCCTATATTGATTATATTTGTATTATTTTGATTTGGAAACGGAATGGGAGGAGAGACAGACGATGAGGGAGTCGGACAGAATGAAGTAGAAGATCCGGTACCTGTCAAAAAGAAAAAAAGACATGTGACATTCAACATTGTTCAAAACCTGCACTGATAAAGAAGGGAGGGGGGCAAAAAAGATTATCCCTATAAAAATAACTGTTTACTCTGTTAACCCCTACTATTGTTATGAAGAGACAAATGTCAAAACTTGTTTATGGAGTCAAATGTATTTTCTTTTATTTTTGTATGTAATTAAAACTTGGCCTAAAGCTTCAAAGTAAGATGCATGCTCTTCAGGGGGCTGTTAGCCTACTATTAAATATTTGTTAAAAAAAATATTGGCGTCCAAATAAGATCATTCCTATATGAAATTATTTTTTGTAATAATATTTGTGGTAGTGCCCATTTAAGGGTTAAGAAGACAAAATGAATTTTAACTAAACGCCTAACTGCACCAGTTGAACTGTTTTATTTTTAAACGTGAACATTCACATAAGGCATAAGGCATCGTACATGTGCGTGTCCGCAGCCCTCAACCCCCGCGCTCGTACGTGCGCGCAGGCGCGGCCGCCGACTGATGTGTCCCGGTTTTTTACAACTCAGATGTGGCAACCCTAATGATAAATGTCGTTTTTATCATTCTGTTCATAGACCAGGGAACATCAATATTGCATTATGCATATTATTGTGTTGTGGTTAACAATTGTAACTCCAGTCCGTACCTTCACATCTCGCTATGCCAGTAATAGAGTGCTTCGAGATCAGCGCGAACCCGGCGGCGGCCATATTGGAAGTCAAACGTCGCTGTGTCAGTGCATTGTTGTTGCTCAGCGAAGCAAAATGCCGAATACGTGCGTCATTGTTGGCTGTAGTAGCCGGGGGGAAAAGGGTGGCAAAAGCTTCCACAGACTCCCTAAAGTCGTGACAAACCCGGGAATTGCAGCACAGGAGAAAAGCGAGCGGAGGAGACAGTGGCTGGCTGCCATTAACCGATCAAATTTAGGACAACTTGACTGTATCCGGATTTGTTCTGATCACTTTGTGACAGGTAGGTTAAATTGTCTTGAATTTCATAGTTACTAAAATAAATGTGATACAAACTATTATCTTTTCTATGTACTTTCAGCAATGATTAATGGATATATGTGTCCCATTAGGTAGCTTATGTCTACTGCAGTGCATTGTTGCATCAAATGGCATTTAAGATCTAGGCCTAGTAATGTTTATGTACACATGCTGTTAGTACAAGTTACATACTAGGCCTACATTTTATTCACTGACTAAAATAATTGATAATTATGCGGCAACAAGCTGGGGTCAGCTTTCCATTCCTTCTCACTAACAGTGTATGGATCCACATTCCCAATGAAACATACCTTCTCAGCATAACGCTCCCGTGCCTGCTTATCCAAACTTTCACAGTAGTGCTCCATCACTTCAGATGTCTAAATTCTTTAAAAAATCAAAGCTTCTAAGCCTTCTAACGCGGAAACGAATCGGTGAATGTGTACTCTATGATGTGTACTCTATGCGCGCTCTGGAGTGAGTGACTTCCAAGATGGCCGCGCAGACCGCAGTGTTACTATTTTTAGCATCATCTCGGAGCACTCTATACTCAGGTGCTACTTCGAGTTCCTCATCGGCGTGAAATCCAGTTAAAAAAAACACCATGTCGTAGCAAGCACTCGTGCGGACAGGCAACCCAATCAGTGTGGACGCAAGGAGGAGAGGGATTTTACTGGTCATAGAACTATCACGTAACAGGTGAATTCAAGAACACACACACGCCCGCGCACACATTCATTGCGCAGTGCGCAAGGGCACTTATTTCTGAAAATTGCATCCAAAAGCAGTGTTTTTGAAGGTGCTGAGCTAGGGGGTGCTGAGCTCGTTTTTGGGGGTGCTTGAGCACCCCCAAAAATAGGCTAAACACGCC
This sequence comes from Neoarius graeffei, assembly GCF_027579695.1. NCBI lineage: Eukaryota > Metazoa > Chordata > Actinopteri > Siluriformes > Ariidae > Neoarius > Neoarius graeffei. The sequence continues at coordinate 28,429,213 of NC_083577.1, forward strand.
CCTGTGTGGCACTGTGGGTGTTGGTTTGAGCCAGATGGACTGGTTTGAGTATTTCAGAAACTGCCGATCTCCTGAGCTTTTCACACACAACAGTCACACAGAATGGTGCGAAAAGCAAAAAATATCGAGTGAGCGACAGTTCTGTGGGTGGAAACAAACGCCTTGTTGATAAGAGAGGTCAGAGGAAAATGGCCACACTGGTTCGAGCGCATGTGCCGGGAAGGATATACGGTAGTAACTCATATAATCAGTCTTTACAACCGTGGTGAGCAGAAAAGCATCTCAGCATGCAACAGCAGACAGAAGAACACACTGGGTTCCAGTCCTGCAGCCAAGAACAGGGATCTTAGACTCGAGAGCAAGTTCCTATTAAAGTGGCCGGTGAGTGTAATTGCCAACAACAGCTTTGCAATGCAACAAATTGGAAATGTTGGTAATATGTTGCATCTGACTGCATTTTCCGCCTCTCGATTTTGTTTTCAATATATATTTGTTTGTGCTTATGAATACATACGTTTTCGTTCATATTTTCAAGGAAAAAAATGCTATATGTGTAAATCTGAAGTGGATATATGCACTGGGAGTATATCAAATAACAAAAGCAGTGATGTCTGATTGCTTATTTCCCCTCATGGCACAATACTGAGTTTGAAAACCCATTACTCAACACAAAGATGCTTGAATCAAATTGTGAAATCTAGGGAAATACATGGACTGAATGTTAAAAAAAACTTTAGCGTGTTTTTTTTTCCCCCACTAATAATATACATAAGTAGATATTTGAACAGTACTGCAGGTGATTATACGGTACAGCATTCACGCTAATGTCGCATTTTGGTATAACTGGTTTGTAAAAGTGTCACTGGAAATGTCTGGGTTATTGTTATTTTTTTTTTTTAAGCGTGATCATTTCCCAATGTGTATTTTACAAAAGGTCCTGGGGTGTTTATGGGATTTCATTTTGCTAATGACTTCACTGAGTCATCAACTTGGTGAGAGAACAGTAAGCAGTATTGTTTTGCACTCCACTAAACACTTAATACCTGTATTTAATCGGCAAGTATGCGATAATTACAAGTCATTTCGGGTATTTATTTTGCAAACAGCATTTCTAAAGCACGCGGTGCTTAATTTGTGAGAAAACTACCAGCACTTCGTGAAATAATTGCTCATAATTTAATAAGTAATAACATAATAGTTGCTGTTAACAGCGTGCAAACTTTGGAAGTCAAATATGTAAGTACATAATAAGTAATAAGAAAAAACACGGAGTATTTTTTTATTTTATGCTATAAATTATAAAATACACTGTCTTGTAAAAGTATTCATCCCCCTTGGTGTTTGTCCTGTTTTGTCGCATTACAAGCTGGAATTAAAATGGATTTTTGGACGGTTAGCACCATTTGATTTACACAACATGCCGACAACTTAAAGGTGCAAAGTGCTGTTTTATTGTGACACAAACAATAATTAAGATGAAAAAAAACAGAAATGTGGAGTGTGCATAGGTATTCACCCCCCAAAGTCAATACTTTGTAGAGCCACCTTTTGCTGCAATTGCAGCTTCAAGTCTCTTGGGGTGTGTCTCTATTAGCTTAGCACATCTAGCCACTGGGATTTTTGCCCATTCCTCAAGGCAAAACTGCTCCAACTCTGTCAAGTTAGATGGGTTGTGTTGGTGTACAGCAATCTTCAAGTTATGCCATAGATTCTCAATTGGATTGAGGTCTGGACTTTGATTAGGCCATTCCAAGACATTTAACTGTTTCCCTTTAAACTACTCCAGTGTAGCTTTAGCAGTATGGTTTGACTCATTGTCCTGCTGGAACGTGAATCTTCATCCCAGTCTCAAACCTCTGGCCGACTCAAACAGGTTTTCCTCCAGAATTGCCCTGTATTTAGTGCCATCCATCTTTCCTTCAGTCCTGATCAGCTTTCTTGTCCCTGCAGATGAAAAACATCCCCACAGCATGATGCTGCCACCACCATGCTTCACTGTAGGGATGGTGTTCTCAGGGTGTTGGGTTTGCGCCACACATGGCATTTCCCATGATGGCCAAAAATTTTAGTCTCATCTGACCAGAGAATCTTCTTCCATGTGTTTATGGAGTCTGCTACATGCTGTTGGGCAAACTCCAAACATGTTTCCTTAAGCAATGACTTTTTTCTGGTCACTCTTCCATAAAGCCCCGCTCTGTGCCGTGTACAGCTTAAAGTGGTCCTATGGACAGATACTCCCATCTCCGCTGTGGATCTTTGCAGCTCCTTCAGTGTTATTTTTGGTGTCTTTGTTGCATCTCTGATTAATGCCCTCCTTGCCCGGTCTGTGAGTTTTGGTGGGCGGCCTTCTCTTGTCAGGTTTGTAGTGGTGACATATTCTTTCCATTTTGCTATAATGGATTTAATGGTACTCTGTGGGATATTCAAAGTTTGGGATATTTTTTATAATCCAACCCTGATCTATACTTCTCCACAACTTTGTCTCTGACCTGTTTAGAGGCTCCTGGGTTTTCATGTTGCTTGCTTAGTAGTGTTGCAGAGTCAGGGTCCTTCCAGAACAGGTTGATTTATACAGACATCATGTGACAGATCATGTGACACTTTGATTGCACACCGGTGGATCTTAATCAACTAATTATGTGATTTATGAAGTGAATTGGTTGGACCGGCTCTTATTTAGGGGTTTCATACGAAAGGGGGTGAATACCTATGCACGCTCCAGATTTCTATTGTTTCATCGTAATTATTGTTTGTGTCACAATAAAAAAAAACAATTTTCACCTTTAAAGTTGTAGGCATGTTATGTAAATTAAATGGTGCTAACCCTCCAAAAATCCATTTTAATTCCAACTTGTAATGCGACAAAACAGGACAAACGCCAAGGGGGATGAATACTTTTGCAAGACACTGTAGTAGTGAAGGCAAAATGTGACAAGGACATATCTGATTGAAAAAATAATGAGATACAGGAAGTATAGTCCTGTGCAAAAGTCTTAGGCACCTGTAAAGAAATGCTGGAGACCAAAAATGGCTTAAAAATAATTAAATTAAATTAAATGTTACAACATTAAAAAAATACTATAAACAGTAAGCAGTAAGCCGTAATAAATGAAACAAAGTCAATATCAGGTGTAACAACCCTTTGCTTTAAAAAAAAATAGTCGTCTGAGGTCCACTGAGTGCAGTTTTATGCGGAAATGAGCTGTAGGTTTGACTGAGCATCTTACAGAACCAGACACAGTTCTTCTGGACTCTTTCATGGGTGCAAGTTTTCTGGCATGTGCCGGAAGTTCCGTTTTTTTCGGTTCTGAAAAAGTCATTTTTCCAAATCGTGTAAATCCGTTGAGATTTTCGGGGGGGCCCTCTCACTGTCTCACTCTCAGCGTATTACCGGGTTACCGCGGTACAGTCTCTGCACGAGACAAATCTTTTCATCTCATCTTTGCCACAAACCTCATTCAATTTCTACGCCGCTCACCGACGAGCGGTCCTGACTAGCCCGTTGTTTCACGGTGTTATGCATGTGTGATATCATGTTTCACGCACATAGCACATTGTTCGACCAAATCAACACAGCCATTCCCATGAGTCGCCGTTTCTTTTGGTGCAAGTTAGAACGGTGCTTTTGATTGGCTCACTGTTAACTGCCGTCCAATGAAACTTCAGCTTTTATAATAAGCCTTATTTCGCTTCCCTCCCTTGCGACAGATCCACGTGCTTTACCTCTGGTTGCTGATCAAAATATGTCAAAATGAAGTTTTTATCGGAAGGCTCCAATACAAAAGAATTAGAAAAGACGTCTAGAAATAAATGGAGATGGGAACAAAGTAACAGTAACTTTCACATGGTCAAAATGCAAAGTCATGGATAATTTTGGCCCAGGTGTTTTCTGCAAGTATTGCTCCTAAGGAAAGAATTTTGAAATTAATGATATTGGCGGGGGCGGCACGGTGGTGTAGTGGTTAGCGCTGTCGCCTCACAGCAAGAAGGTCCTGGGTTCGAGCCCCGTGGCCGGCGAGGGCCTTTCTGTGTGGAGTTTGCATGTTCTCCCCGTGTCCGCGTGGGTTTCCTCCGGGTGCTCCGGTTTCCCCCACAGTCCAAAGACATGCAGGTTAGGTTAACTGGTGACTCTAAATTGACCGTAGGTGTGAATGTGAGTGTGAATGGTTGTCTGTGTCTATGTGTCAGCCCTGTGATGACCTGGCGACTTGTCCAGGGTGTACCCCGCCTTTCGCCCGTAGTCAGCTGGGATAGGCTCCAGCTTGCCTGCGACCCTGTAGAACAGGATAAAGCGGCTAGAGATAACGAGAGGTGAGATGAGATGATATTGGCCATGCACTTTTCTGATTTTTGTGCTGTGTAGTAATAAGTGAATTCAAAACATTTATTGGTGATTTAAATTGTCATCTGATATTGTGTGATGTGCAAATGCAATGTGCTTTCTTCTAGAATTTAAATTATTTATCACAAGTATCTGCTTTAATAAACATGGTTTTATTTTACATTTGATTACCTTTCAATTATGAAATAAAAGTAAGGTAGGTCTTGAAATAAGTTTGTTAGCTTTTTTATCATCTTTTCTAATGTGGTTGTTAGGTTGAAAACTCATTTGTAGTCAGTAATGGATTATAAAATATAGATATTTTTGTATATGGAAAAAGCTGAATCTTGTTATTTGCGAAAATCCAGGAGTTTCTGAGGACATCAAGACATGTGGCCCCTTATTTTAACTCAAGCTGTGTATATATTGTAAAAAAGGTATCACAGCAAAAGCATATTAAAAATGGTTGTTTCAACATTTAAATTAGTAGTTGCTAGATGTTTTAAAATATCAAACCTTGTACTTGAAATATTTGTTATTTCAGATGAATTGATGAAATGTATTCAACATTTGATCTCATCTCATCTCATTATCTCTAGCCGCTTTATCCTGTTCTACAGGGTCGCAGGCAAGCTGGAGCCTATCCCAGCTGACTACGGGCGAAAGGCGGGGTACACCCTGGACAAGTCGCCAGGTCATCACAGGGCTGACACATAGACACACACAACCATTCACACTCACATTCACACCTACGGTCAATTTAGAGTCACCAGTTAACCTAACCTGCATGTCTTTGGACTGTGGGGGAAACCGGAGCACCCGGAGGAAACCCACGCGGACACGGGGAGAACATGCAAACTCCACACAGAAAGGCCCTCGCCGGCCCCGGGGCTCGAACCCAGGACCTTCTTGCTGTGAGGCGACAGCGCTAACCACTACACCACCGTGCCGCCCTCAACATTTGATGTGAATATGAAAATCATATAACTATTAATATTAAAAATGTTTGCATGAGAGACAACCATTTTAACTTGTAATTAAAAAATTTTTTCGAGCCCTAAGGGGGGCTCACCCACCTTTGTAACCCCCCCTGCATGGCTGTGCCATGCACGTCTGACTTTGCCAGACTTTTCAGGTTTTTGAAAATTTTATACTTGCACCCCATGCTCTTTGACTCTCACACTCGCGTCTATTTTGCACCAAAACCCAGCAGCCTTCATTATGTTTTTTTCTTTTTTCATCTGAAAAGTGCTCTCTTATGTAATATGCTGCTCAGATACAAACATTTTTATTTCTGTAACATTTCATTTTGTGCTGTAAAAAAGCCAACGTTTGGACTCTGAAATGTTTTTGTACTGACTCGATAATGTAGAAGTCGTAAAATAGAAATCCATAACAAAGTTTGTCTGAAAAAAAAAATAAGGTGCCTCAGACTTTTGCACAGCACTGGATATTAGCAAATGAAATGAAGTTGACCAGACAAGATATGAAATATCTTGGGTTCATTCTGTCTGCAATGAAATACAAGTCAAAGTAAATTTACTTTGACTTTCACTGCTTTCTTTTTTTTTTATTTGCATTTTCCATACTGTCCCAACTTTTTCTGACTTGAGGTTATACTTTAAGACAGTGGCGGCTGGTAGTCTTTTAAACAGGGGAGGCTGGTCAGTTACGATATTTCCAGATTTTAAAAGAAAAAAGAAAAAACACATCAATTTTGCCCATACTCTTGCCTCTGATCTGGCTGATTGTTGGCAGGGTCACAAACTGTGAAATAACAGGTTCTTTTGGCCCATTAGCCTACTGTCCAATATACATGATGGTGGTGTTGGGGGGGTATATTTTAACATTTTATATTTTAAAATTGTGGCAGGGCGGCACGGTGGTGTAGTGGTTAGCGCTGTCGCCTCACAGCAAGAAGGTCCGGGTTCGAGCCCCGTGGCCGGCGAGGGCCTTTCTGTGTGGAGTTTGCATGTTCTCCCCATGTCCGCGTGGGTTTCCTCCGGGTGCTCCGGTTTCCCCCACAGTCCAAAGACATGCAGGTTAGGTTAACTGGTGACTCTAAATTGACCGTAGGTGTGAATGTGAGTGTGAATGGTTGTCTGTGTCTATGTGTCAGCCCTGTGATGACCTGGCGACTTGTTCAGGGTGTACCCCGCCTTTCGCCCGTAGTCAGCTGGGATAGGCTCCAGCTTGCCTGCGACCCTGTAGAACAGGATAAAGCGGCTAGAGATAATGAGATGAGATGAGATGAAAATTGTGGCATGTTGTTTAAAAATTGATCATTATTGAAAGCAGCTCTTTGTCAGGAACCTCAGCAGTAACAGCAGAGTGTTCTGGAATAGGCACAAGCACTGACCTTGGGGAGCCAAACATAGAGCTGGGTGCCACACGTTTCATTCAATGACACTTTCCCTATATTTTACTTATTTTGACTGAGAAATGTTTTATTGACAATTTTGATAACCCTTCACTTTTAATCCAGGTCTGTAGTGTGAAATGTTCTCGGCTGTGTTTTTGTTTAAAAATGTTTTCCAAATTGTAGCTCTGTTTAATTCATATCCAGAAAAATATATATTCCAATATAATATACTCAGCATAAACATTTTAAATAGATTCTATATTTTTGGTCCATCCATGACATATTACTAAAGTAGCCTATTTACTGTTGTTGATGTGGGTCACTTGCTGTTAGCCAATTCACTTTCTCGTACCAGGAGAGCTGAAAGGAACGAGTATTATTCCCTACCTTTTTCACCAAGTCAATTTGAGGCGTTGGTCTACCCTGCTCTTTAATTTTAATTTTTTCCTCGAAAGGAAGACTGGCAAATGGCTTCGCCAAAATTAAATCAGCAATGCTTGGCATCCGTGCGCAGCTTTCTTGCTAGCTGACTAGCCCCCTCAAGTTCAAGTTCAGTCACTCAAATAAACGACATTTCTGGAACTAAGATAGCAAACTTGACAACACTATATTTACACTTTATTTACAATGAAAATATATACAAACTAAAAAAGCTGGTAGAAACCGTATGTAATGAATGAAATCGAAATGTAAGCTGATCTCTTACAATACACCACAGCACTTGCAAATCCGCATGGGACTGAACTGAAATTCACCGCTGCCTGTCTATATTTGAAACGAGCTGTCAATCAAAGAAAATATCCAGCCGCTTTCACCAATCACCAGTCTCCTCACGGAAACTGCCATGTCCCTCCCATGTGAGGCTCGGAGTCCGTGGGCGGGCGTTTTCGCAGTATTTGTCCAATAACCGTCTTGCATTTTGATATTGAAAAGCGCATAGCTCCCAAATGCCATTGAAGTCCATTGCGGCTGGGCTGCATCGCGCTGTCATGAGGGGGAAAAACTCACGCACACATTAGGCAAACTGGGGAAAGTTATAACGGAATGATTTCGCACTGTAGTTGGGTTGAGCACGTATATTTCTATGAGTCTGGATCTGAAATAGCAATGTTATAAGGTCGGCTATAACATAAGCCTAGCGCAATTCATCCTACACGATGTTCGTCATTTTTAGAGGAGGCTAAGCCTCCCTCGTTGTCTTAGAGCAATCGCCCGTGCTTTAAGATGTCTTTGAAGGAGAAACTAAAAGTAGATCAACTAAACACACATCATCCAATCAAAGTACCAATTACACAAAAATACAGATGACAGAACTGTAATTTTTGTTTTTTTTGTTTGATTTTTTTTTAGTTTGATGAAAGGGTCACAACTTTTCTTTTCCTTTTCTGTGTTTGGTATTCAAAAGAAGAAAAAAAAAACCCAGCATGAAACCAGTAAAGGATTCCGGATTTAAAGACATTTAGAAATCCTGAATGCAACTGCCTATATGTGTTTAAGTATATCTGTGTGTGTGTGTGTGTGTGTGTGTGTGTGTGTGTGTGTGTGTGTGTGTGTGTGTGTGAGAGAGAGAGAGAGAGAGAGAGAGTAAAGTGTGTGTGAGAGAGAGTAAAGTGTGCGAGTGTGCCCCACATCAATCTTATTATACCATCAGTGAGACCTCATGATTTAATGCATTGCTCAACTCTAATAGTTTCGTTGTCGGGCTATCGATATATATTAGATTTTATTCCTTTCATCTAATATCGTCACCAGCCGTCACTGCTAATGAGCTACTAATATGAACTAAAGCTTTCATAAAAAATGAAATGGAAGGACAGTATGGGATAGTTATGGGAAGTATTAAAGTATGAAATGGAAGAGCAGTATGGGAACTTTGACACCAGAATAATCATCTAAAGTGATGAGGCAGTAGGTAAATAGTGGATATTAAAAGGGGACAAGTTGTTTTCTCTTATTGTTTTTGAAATAAGATATGTCGATGTGACTTGGGGATGTACAGTGGTGCTTGAAAGTTTGTGAACCCTTTAGAATTTTCGATATTTCTGCATAAATATGACCTAAAACATCATCAGATTTTCACACAAGTCCTAAAAGTAGATAAAGAGAACCCAGTTAAACAAATGAGACAAAAATATTATACTTGGTCATTTATTTATTGAGGAAAATGATCCAATATTACATATCTGTGAGTGGCAAAAGTATGTGAACCTCTAGGATTAGCAGTTAATTTGAAGGTGAAATTAGAGTCAGGTGTTTTCAATCAATGGGATGACAATCAGGTGTGAGTGGGCACCCTGTTTTATTTAAAGAACGGGGATCTACTGTATCAAAGTCTGATCTTCACAACACATGTTTGTGGAAGTGTATCATGGCACGAACAAAGGAGATTTCTGAGGACCTCAGAAAAAGCGTTGTTGATGCTCATCAGGCTGGAAAAGGTTACAAAACCATCTCTAAAGAGTTTGGACTCCACCAATCCACAGTCAGACAGACTGTGTACAAATGGAGGAAATTCAAGACCATTGTTACCCTCCCCAGGAGTGGTCGACCAACAAAGATCACTCCAAGAGCAAGGCGTGTAATAGTCGGCGAGATCACAAAGGACCCCAAGGTAACTTCTAAGCAACTGAAGGCCTCTCTCACATTGGCTAATGTTAATGTTCATGAGTCCATCATCAGGAGAACACTGAACAACAATGGTGTGCATGTCAGGGTTGCAAGGAGAAAGCCACTGCTCTCTAAAAAGAACATTGCTGCTCGTCTGCAGTTTGCTAAAGATCACGTGGACAAGCCAGAAGGCTATTGGAAAAATGTTTTGTGGATGGATGAGACCAAAATAGAACTTTTTGGTTTAAATGAGAAGCGTTATCTTTGGAGAAAGGAAAACACTGCATTCCAGCATAAGAACCTTATCCCATCTGTGAAACATGGTGGTGGTAGTATCATGGTTTGGGTCTGTTTTGCTGCATCTGGGCCAGGACGGCTTGCCATCATTGATGGAACAATGAATTCTGAATTATACCAGCGAATTCTAAAGGAAACATCTGTCCCTGAACTGAATCTCAAGACAAGGTGGGTCATGCAGCAAGACAGCGACCCTAAGCACACAAGTCGTTCTACCAAAGAATGGTTAAAGAAGAATAAAGTGAATGTTTTGGAATGGCCAAGTCAAAGTCCTGACCTTAATCCAATGGAAATGTTGTGGAAGGACCTAAAGCGAGCAGTTCTTGTGAGGAAACCCACCAACATCCCAGAGTTGAAGCTGTTCTGTACGGAGGAATGGGCTAAAATTCCTCCAAGCTGGTGTGCAGGACTGATCAATAGTTACCGCAAATGTTTAGTTGCAGTTATTGCTGCACAAGGGGGTCACACCAGATACTGAAAGCAAAGGTTCACATAGTTTTGCCACTCACAGATATGTAATATTGGATCATTTTCCTCAATAAATAAATGACCAAGTATAATATTTTTGTCTCATTTGTTTAACTGGGTTCTCTTTATCCACTTTTAGGACTTGTGTGAAAATCTGATGATGTTTTAGGTCATATTTATGCAGAAATATCGAAAATTCTAAAGGGTTCACAAACTTTCAAGCACCACTGTATACAGTTTCAGGAATACAGTATTTATTTCATGTACACAAGCATCTATATGTCGGCATAAAAACAGCAACATGAAGACTTTCGCAAAACAATTCCATAGGTGTGGGTGATGGAGTCATTGTTTAAAGATGTTAGCCAATCAGAGCAAAGCGATTTACATATTTAATATTTAAAAGCACAGAAGCAAAATCAGCCTGGCCACAGCCACACAGGGTAACATCGTTCCACATTCATACTCAAATAACTGACAACGCAGTTTGTTTGATTTACAGTTTATTTACTTTAACTTTACATTGTTTGATATGGAGTGCACACGGTTTAACTCTGTAGGGTTGCCAAAGCTATGTTTGTTTGTCATTAATCATGTGCTTCTTTGTTTGCACTTTCTTTGAGTTACCGTGAGCGTTGGGGGCGGTCCCTTCCTGGTTGGGCAAAAGGCGTGGCTGATGGCTGAGGAGACCTAAATCTTGGAGCCTGCTCATGAGGCCGTACCACGTCTCACCATGTGCCCGAGGCGGATTTTGTCTTTAGTTAGTTTTGCTTTGTATCAGTTTGTCATCAGTGTTTATTTTTGTTTACCCCTTTTGTGTTATTTAGTTTGGCCCAGCCACGATATTATGTTCCCTTTTGTTTCATTGCGTCAAGTCAGTTTTTGTTCAGTTAACATCATGTCAGATGTTTATGGCTTAAGTCAAGATATATTTTGTTGACCTATTTTATAGGCCTAGTTATTATTAATCTGGGTCTTTGTAAACTTCTTAAATATTTTTTGGTAAATAAAACCCTGCCTTTGAACCAAAAACTCCTGTGTCCTTTTGCCTTGCTGCTTGGGCCCTTACACTTATCCTAAAGGGTTTTCATACGATGTGAAAACGATGTGTACGGAAGCCGCGAGAGGCCCTTCATATCATCTTTTTTTATTCACCTTGTTATCCCGAGATAACGACATAATTAATTCAGGATCTCGAGAAAACAACACAACTAATTCGAGATCTCGAGAAAACAAGACAATTATTTCATGATCTCGAGAAAACAGCTGAGATTTCTAGCAGAGCTGCGCCCCCTGTGGGTCAGACAACGAAGACTTAGAAATTGGCGGACATGTAACAGAGCAGAAATGGCTTTTTATGATGGCTTTTTAACCCCTGATCAAAATATTGCCTTATTAGGTGATCGATTATTCCAGACATTCTAATGACCAAAGTTGCGTCTATACAGAATGAGAAATAGACCCAAAGTCAGCATATCACAAGTCTCTTGGCGCACCTGAATGAACCATTTCTCAGCTGTTTACTCGAGATCATGAAATAATTGTTTTGTTTTCTCGAGATCTCGGAATAACGGTTTTGTTTTCTCGAGATCTCGAATTAGTTGTGTTGTTTGCTTGAGATCCTGAATTAATTATGTCGTTATCTCGGGATAACAAGGTGAATAAAAAAAAGGATTATATGAAGGGCCTCTCTCGGCTTCCGTAGATGTGAGAAAAAAGAACCAATGCATTTTTCCCACTTCCTCCTCCTCCTCTTCATCATCATCATCATCATCATCATCATATATTGTGCATTTTTAGTAGGGGAAGAGCCGGGGCAATTGTAAAACGTTTGTTACTATTCTCAATATGCATGCATGTAACGATGACTTCGTTAAATGAAAATACAAGTGCCTCACTTTTCCATGCTCATTTGGAAAAAAAAAAAAAAAACAACAACAACAACAGCAGTGTTTGTACATTCTTCCTGGAACTATTTGTGGAAAATCAAAATACATTTTCTGCCAGATAAGTAAAGAAAAACGGAATGGAAAGTCGGTAGATCTGTTGCCTCACAGCAAGAAGGTCCGGGTTCGAGCCCCGTGGCCGGCGAGGGCCTTTCTGTGCGGAGATTGCATGTTCTCCCCGTGTCCGCGTGGGTTTCCTCCGGGTGCTCCGGTTTCCCCCACAGTCCAAAGACATGCAGGTTAGGTTAACTGGTGACTCTAAATTGACCGTAGGTGTGAATGTGAGTGTGAATGGTTGTCTGTGTCTATGTGTCAGCCCTGTGATGACCTGGCGACTTGTCCAGGGTGTACCCCGCCTTTCGCCCGTAGTCAGCTGGGATAGGCTCCAGCTTGCCTGCGACCCTGTAGAACAGGATAAAGCGGCTACAGATAATGAGATGAGAAAACAGCCCTCGGAGGGTTAACATGAGCCGTTCCTGCAGATAGGGCGAAATTGCTGTTGATTCAGAGCTCAAAGACACATAATGCTATTTTTAAATCATAAAACTATGGTTATCATATACCATAGCATATTGTGAAATGGAAAGTTAAATGAAAAAAAGGATTGATGAGCTTTGAATCATTAGTAAATTAGAAGACATGTTATAATGGGTGATTGGCATTGCGTTTCTCCTCTTGTGCATAATGGGCATCCAATGATTGTCTGAAATTTTAATATTTTCCAATATTGGAAATTCCATCCATCCACCAACCATCCATTATCTGTAACCGCTTATCCTGTGCAGGGTCGCGGGCAAGCTGGAGCCTATCCCAGCTGACTATGGGTGAGAGGCGGGGTACACCCTGGACAAGTCGCCAGGTCATCGCAGGGCTGACACATAGAGACAAACAACCATTCACACTCACATTCACACCTACGGTCAATTTAGAGCCACCAATTATCCTAACCTGCATGTCTTTGGACTGTAGGGGAAACTGGAGCACCCGGAGGAAACCCACATGGACACGGGGAGAACATGCAAACTCCACACAGAAAGGCCCCCATCGGCCGCTGGGCTCGAACCCAGAACCTTCTTGCTGTGAAGCGACAGTGCTCACCACTACACCACCGTGTCACCCCAATATTGGAAATATTTTTCAGTATTTTTCCTGATGTAAGATCTCATCTCATCTCATTATCTCTAGCCGCTTTATCCTTCTACAGGGTCGCAGGCAAGCTGGAGCCTGTCCCAGCTGACTACGGGCGAAAGGCGGGGTACACCCTGGACAAGTCACCAGGTCATCACAGGGCTGACACATAGACACAGACAACCATTCACACTCACATTCACACCTACGCTCAATTTAGAGTCACCAGTTAACCTAACCTGCATGTCTTTGGACTGTGGGGGAAACCGGAGCACCCGGAGGAAACCCATGCGGACACGGGGAGAACATGCAAACTCCGCACAGAAAGGCCCTCGCCGGCCCCGGGGCTCGAACCCAGGACCTTCTTGCTGTGAGGCGATAGCGCTAACCACTACACCACCGTGCCGCCCTGATGTAAGATTTTCACCTTTTTTTTTTTCCTGTTCCAATTGACCAACGTGATATTCCAGGTATTTCAACATTTAGTTCTTCTTTATAGTTTCAGTGAAAGTGTCCAGCTCTCACACATGATATGAGTACACTTGACAAAAGAAGAACATGTCCATCATGTGATGTGGAAAGTATGAAGTCTGTAATTTAAATCTTTATGACGAATCGAACCAAAACTCACCGCTCTTCCCAACTAAAGGCCATTGAGTATGTGCTGAAAATAGTCGACCAGTGAGTTATGCTGTTTTGTAAATGTCTCTTTAAAGGCTTCATCACTTTTGAGTAAAGAATAGACGTGACCATAAAGTAGCCTTGGTAGTAAGCACAGTCAGTGATGATGTTTATTGGTTTTAATGCATAAAAAGGTCCGAGTAAAGCAATTGTTTTCAGGATCTCACTCATTTCCCTGCGCAATTCATCAATTCAAGTATAAAATATAATTTTGTTCTACTGATGGGCTATTCATTATAGAAATACAGCGCCAACACACGTCCAAATGGTAGTTATTGGATGTAGGAAATGATATATGATCCAGCATCCTTTGGCATGTGTTTATGTTTGAAGCTATTTATATGTAGGACATATAGAATATGTGCTCTGTTCACGAGGGACATGATGGAAACCGAGCTGTATTCCTGTTCAACCCTGAAGCACAGAGGAATGTGAGGGTTGGATTAGTGCAATGGCTCAGCTTCTGGGGATTCAACCATCTGCTGGCACATGGATGTTTCCTGCTTTGGAAGAAAAAGAAGCCTGTTTCTTTCCATTCTTTACATTTTTATAACCACTTGTGAAACTGTGTTATCTTTCCCGCTATTCAGTGGATAACCAGATGTGATGAGGTTTACGGTTATTTAGCACAAAAGTCTTTTAGCACAAGTTCTAAAGTCTCTTAGCACAACTCTAAGTTCTTTAGCACGAGACCCAGGAACACTTAACCTTTATTATGAATACTTACTGATCATGTTTAAAGATGTCTGATGGATTTTTTTAATGAAAGTTGCCGAGATTCCGATCGAAAACGAATGATTGTATTTCGCCATGCCACCATCTTGAAACTGCCATGTTTGATGGAGCCCATATGTTAGTCACCAATCCTCCCTCCAAATTATTTAACACAGCACGTACCCTGACACAGTACACCGCTACAGCCAACTTCCAGGTTGGTTTGATCTTTATTAAAGTGCTAAGCTTAAATTATATCATATTTATTATTATTATTTACAATTTGCTAATTTGATAAAGAATGGAAAAACATTTACAAGATAATAAGAGTTTAAAGAAAGCTTTTTGTTTTGCTCTTTATTTTAATTTTTTACAGAAAGGAAAGTGACAGTCAGTTAAATTTGTGATATGATCAGAAGTGACTGAAGTTATCTATGAAGGTGGCCACAATTCAAGGTTTGTTATAGCTTAACTACAAATATCCAAAAACACCAAAGAATCATATTTTCAGTCCACATTTCAGGGATCGACAACTGATAATTAACATGCACAGCAGCACAAATTCCGGCTTCTGGTCCCTAAACAATCATAATAAACCTCTTGTGCTAAAAGACTTTAGATTTGTGCTAAAAGATTTAGATTTTGCTAAAAGACTTTAGATTGTGCTAAAAGACTTTGGATTTGTGCTGAAAGACTTTGGATTTGTGCTAAAAGACTTTGGATTTGGGTTAAAAGATTTTAGAACTTGTGCTAAAAGACTTAAATTTGTGCTAAAAGAACTTGTGCTAAAACACTATAGATTTGTGCTAAAAGACCTTAGAACTTGTGCTAAAAGACTTACATTTGTGCTAAAAGACTTTAGAACTTGTGCTAAAAGACTTTAGATTTGTGCTAAAAGACTTTAGAACTTGTGCTAAAAGACTTTGGATTTGTGCTAAAAGACTTTAGATTTGTGTTAAAAGACTTTAGAACTTGTGCTAAAAGACTTTGGATTTGTGCTAAAAGACTTTAGATTTGTGTTAAAAGATTTTAGAACTTGTGCTAAATGACTTAAATTTATGCTAAAAGAACTTGTGCTAAAACACTATAGATTTGTGCTAAAAGACCTGAGAACTTGTGCTAAAAGACTTAAATTTGTGCTAAAAGACTTTAGAACTTGTGCTAAAAGACTTTAGATTTGTGCTAAAAGACTTTAGAACTTGTGCTAAAAGACTTTGGATTTGTGCTAAAAGACTTTAGATTTGTGTTAAAAGATTTTAGAACTTGTGCTAAAAGACTTAAATTTGTGCTAAATGAACTTGTACTAAAACTATAGATTTGTGCTAAAAGGCTTTAGAACTTGTGCTTAAACACTTTGGATTTCTGCTAAAAGACTTTAGAACTTGTGCTAAAAGACTTAAATTTGTGCTAAAAGACTTTAGAACGTGTGCAAAAAGACTTTGGATTTGTGCTAAAAGACTTTGGATTGGTGCTAAAAGACTTTAGATTTGTGTTAAAAGACTTTAGAACTTGTGCTAAAAGACTTAAATTTGTGCTAAAAGAACTTGTGCTAAAACACTATGGATTTGTGCTAAAAGACTTTAGAAACTGTGCTAAAAGACTTTAGAACTTGTGGTAAAAGACTTAAATTTGTGCTAAAAGAACTTGTGCTAAAACACTATGGATTTGTGCTAAAAGACTTTAGAAACTGTGCTAAAAGACTTTAGAACTTGTGCTAAAAGACTTAAATTTGTGCTAAAAGAACTTGTGCTAAAACACTATGGATTTGTGCTAAAAGACTTTCGAAACTGTGCTAAAAGACTTTAGAACTTGTGCTAAAAGACTTAAATTTGTGCTAAAAGAACTTGTGCTAAAACACTATGGATTTGTGCTAAAAGACTTTCGAAACTGTGCTAAAAGACTTTAGAACTTGTGCTTAAAGACTTTGGATTTCTGCTAAAAGAGTTCAGATTTGTGCTAAAAGACTTAAATTTGTGCTAACAGACTTTAGATTTGTGCTAAAATACTTTTGTGCGAAATAACCGGATACCGGCACGGTGGTGTAGTGGTTAGCACGGTTGCCTCACAGCAAGAAGGTTCTGGGTTTGAACCCAGCGGCTGGTGAGGGCCTTTCTGTGTGGAGTTTGCATGTTCTCCCCGTGTCTGCATGGGTTTCCTCCGGGTGCTCCGGTTTCCCCCACAGTCCAAAGACATGCAGTTAGGTTAATATGGGATGGCCTTGGGCTGAGGTGCCCTTGAGCAAGGCACCAAACTCCCAACTGCTCCCCGGGCGCTGTTAGCATGGCTACCCACTGCTGTGTGTGTGTGTGTGTGTGTGTGTGTGTGTGTGTGTGTGTGTGTGTGTGTGTGCTCATTGCTCACGTGTGTGTTCACTGCTTCAGATGGGTTAAATACAGAGAGGAAATTTCACAAGTGTGTGATGAATAAAGTTGTGCTTTCTTTCTTTACCTGTGATGAAATGTACACTTGATTTGTCACAAGGACAGCTTGGACAACATTATCAGTTCTTCCAAATAGTGGATGTTCAAGCACATGTATGTGATGTAGAGCTACACACTGGCACCAATCAGGCAGTCGAATGGCGTTTCGTCCTGGAAACTTCAGTCGTTTTCTGGTGAAGTCACATCACTGATTAACAGCACAGGAGCATGGATATGTCTGACTGACCTCTGGTATGTAATACAAGCGACTGACTGGGAGTTAATATGTAACATGAGTGAGTCACTTGGGGTTACAGTGGCACTTTAGCTTCTACACTTACCGGCCACTTTATTAGGAACACACATCCACCTGTTGTTTGATGCAGTTATCTAGTCAGCCGATCCCTTGATGCATCAAATCATGCAGATACAAATCAAGAGCTTCAGTTAATGTTCACAGTGTTCAAACATCAGAACGGGAAAAATTGGGATCTCAAAGTGTGACTTTCTTTGACTGTGGCACTGTGGGTGTTGGTTTGAGCCAGATGGACTGGTTTGAGTATTTCAGAAACTGCTGATCTCCTGGAATTTTCACACACAACAGTCTCTAGAGTTTACACAGAATGGTGCCAAAAACAAAAAAATATCGAGTGAGCGACAGTTCTGTGGGTGGAAACAAACGCCTTGTTGATAAGAGGGGTCAGAGGAAAATGGCCAGATTGGTTCGAGCTGGGGGCGGCACGGTGGTGTAGTGGTTAGCGCTGTCGCCTCACAGCAAGAAGGTCCTGGGTTCGAGCCCCGGGGCCGGCGAGGGCCTTTCTGTGTGGAGTTTGCATGTTCTCCCCGTGTCCGCGTGGGTTTCCTCCGGGTGCTCCGGTTTCCCCCACAGTCCAAAGACATGCAGGTTAGGTTAACTGGTGACTCTAAATTGACCGTAGGTGTGAATGTGAGTGTGAATGGTTGTCTGTGTCTATGTGTCAGCCCTGTGATGACCTGGCGACTTGTCCAGGGTGTACCCCGCCTTTCGCCCGTAGTCAGCTGGGATAGGCTCCAGCTTGCCTGCGACCCTGTAGAACAGGATAAAGCGGCTAGAGATAATGAGATGAGATGAGATGAGATGGTTCGAGCTGCCAGGAAGGATAGCCACGGTTTTCCTGCGAGAAACAGTGGGGATCACCATGACAACCGCTTCTCCTGGATGCCGGTCTTTGAGTTCCGGTTTATCCAAGCAGCTATGGCTGAGGGAGCGGAACGTAGCCGAGCGGAGCTAGCTATAACAACCATGTTATAGTCAGAGGAGAACGTCTTTCTAAATTATGTCTTTTTCTGGTTCAACGTGTGTCATCATCAGATGCACAAACAACTTGCAAAAGCTTAAAAATTTTATGAATGGAATCTGTTTTGTCCACAAACGGACTTGCAAGACGTGTTGTCCAGCACCGTACGCTACTCATCTGTACGTGTGATTCCTGTCTTTCCACTAACCACTGCATTTTGGACCTGAATCAAACAGCATTAATTCTATGTAATTGTACATTATTCAAACATTACAGTCATTTAGCTGACGTTTTTATTCGAAGCAACTAACAATAAGTGCAGGTAGCCTCGGTAGTCGAGAGAATCCAGAGCGACCAGTGCTGAAGTGTAAACAAATAGCCTACAAATACCATCCAATATCTGGAATAGGGTGGCACGGTGGTGTAGTGGTTAGCACGGTAGTCTCACAGCAAGAAGGTTCTGGGTTCGAACCCAGCAACCGATGAGGGCCTTTCTGTGTGGAGTTTGCATGTTCTCCCCGTATCTGCGTGGGTTTCCTCCGGGTGCTCCGGTTTCCCCCACAGTCCAAAGACATGCAGTTAGGTTAACGTGGGGCGGCCTTGGGCTGAGGTGCCCTTGAGCAAGGTACCGAACCCCGACTGCTCCCCGGGCGCTCTAGTGTGGCTGCCCACTGCTTTGGGTGTGTGCGCACGTGTGTTCACTGCTTCAGGTGGGTTAAATGCAGAGGATGAATTTCACTGTGCTTGAAGTGTGCATGTGACAAATAAAGGTTTCTTCTTTCTTCTTCTGGAATGATCAGGGTAGTTAAGAAGTTTGGACAAATACATAGACAAGGAATTATTTAACTATGGTATGTTTATCGTGGGTGGCATGGTGGTGTAGTGGTTAGCGCTGTCACCTCACAGCAAGAAGGTCCGGGTTCGAGCCCCGGGGCCGGCGAAGGCCTTTCTGTGCGGAGTTTGCATGTTCTCCCCGTGTCCGTGTGGGTTTCCTCCGGGTGCTCCGGTTTCCCCCACAGTCCAAAGACATGCAGGTTAGGTTAACTGGTGACTCTAAATTGACCGTAGGTGTGAATGTGAGTGTGAATGTTTGTCTGTGTCTATGTGTCAGCCCTGTGATGACCTGGCGACTTGTCCAGGGTGTACCCCGCCTTTCGCCCGTAGTCAGCTGGGATAGGCTCCAGCTTGCCTGCGACCCTGTAGAACAGGATAAAGCGGCTAGAGATAATGAGATGAGATGTTTATCGTTTCTAAAGTTTGACAGCATCTGCATTAAAATGGTTAGCCTATGCTTCTCTGACCGAGCTTGTGTTTCTTGAGCCTATACAGATATATATGGAGCCTATATGGTATTTGGCAGATGCTTTTGTCCAAAGCAACTTACAATCTATGAACACTACATTATTAGTAAACCGATACAATCGCTCTACTCGACACAGCCTACCTTCCAGATGATAGCTGCTGCATGACTTCCCTTTTTTTGCTCTGGCTCGGCTCAACCTCGACCTTTAAGCAAACAAACTCGCCCTCTCTTTGCCAATTTTATTACTATGTAGATAATTGTACACCTCCATCCTTTTGTAGTTATTTAGCGCCTCACCATCAACGCCCTCACTAAGAATAAAATAATTGACAATGGCAACGTAACTGACATCGGGCCACAACTTCATGTCTCCTATCCATTCCGTGAAGGTAGACGGAAGGGGCACTTTGATCGTATTATCCCCAAAACACGTCAGAAAATCAGACCCATATAACCATCTTTTAGCCATCTTTGAGCTTCCCTACCTAGCAGTCAGCGTTAGCTACAAACGTCAACACAGTGGAGCTGAAGAAAGATCCCGGCTTCTGCTATGACGCACCAATGACTCATGGGAAAGGTCAGAGTTTGGGAAAGCTGTGAATAGTAACTCATATAATCACTCTTTACAACCGTGGTGAGCAGAAAAGCATCTCAGCATGCAACAGCAGAAGACCACACTGGGTTCCAGTCCTGCAGCCAAGAACAGGGATCTTAGAATCAAGAACAAGTTCCTGTTAAAGTGGCCTATTAAAGTAGTTAGACATGCTAACATCTTTGGGTGGGTTGGACGGGGTGTAGAGGGAACTGCTACTGGTGCTGACACTCAGTGTAACTGAGTACTTCGCCTTCCAGTTAAAGTCCATTTGGTATGAATTTGCTAAACATTCGGGGAACACTTAGTACACCGTAGTACACTTTCAAAACAATTTTTACAATAATTTCTTCATATAGAGTTATCTGAGAGAGTTAAAGAGACACATTGTCCCACTTTCATAACTCATCTCATCTCATTATCTGTAGCCACTTTATCCTGTTCTACAGGGTCGCAGGCAAGCTGGAGCCTATCCCAGCTGACTACGGGCGAAAGGCGGGGTACACCCTGGACAAGTCGCCAGGTCATCACAGGGCTGACACATAGACACAGACAAACATTCACACTCACATTCACACCTACGCTCAATTTAGAGTCACCAGTTAACCTAACCTGCATGTCTTTGGACTGTGGGGGAAACCGGAGCACCCGGAGGAAACCCACACGGACACGGGGAGAACATGCAAACTCCACACAGAAAGGCCCTCGCCGGCCCCGGGGCTCGAACCCGGACCTTCTTGCTGTGAGGCGACAGCGCTAACCACTACACCACCGTGCCGCCCTTTTTTTATACTCAAAAAAAAAAAATCACCACAACATGGCTAGCTAGTCTAGTTCATTCAGCTAGCTAATGGTTTATCAGTACAAGTTTCCACAGGTTGGATGTTGTGCTGCAAAATGCTGAAATCTCCACAGGTTTTAGCTCACATAATTTACAGATTGTTATTACATATTTTTCTTTGAAGCATTTCAAAATGAATGAATTATATCGAATAAACTGGGCCAGGGTTGCTTATCTGTCTCCACTGTCTCAGACATTGCTGCTGATGACTGAACATTTGGCACCTGAAGTGTAGGCTATTAGCGGAAAACTGGCAAAACAGAATAAAAAAAAAAATAAAAAATAAAACTTGCACATACTGTCTTTTGATTTGTTTACAGTCTTCTGGGCTTAAATGCACTATTTAAAATAAACACATGACTTCTGCATTAAATGCATTACATTTTTACTTTGTGGTGGTGATCAAAAGTAAAAGTAGGCAAAAAAACTCCCCCTCAGGTTAAAGTACTATGATTTAATCATCTCTCATCTCATTATCTCTAGCCGCTTTATCCTGTTCTACAGGGTCGCAGGCGAGCTGGAGCCTATCCCAGCTGACTACGGGCGAAAGGCGGGGTACACCCTGGACAAGTCGCCAGGTCATCACAGGGCTGACACATAGACACAGACAACCATTCACACTCACATTCACACCTACGGTCAATTTAGAGTCACCAGTTAACCTAACCTGCATGTCTTTGGACTGTGGGGGAAACCGGAGCACCCGGAGGAAACCCACGCGGACACTGGGAGAGAGAACATGCAAACTCCGCACAGAAAGGCCCTCGCCGGCCACGGGGCTCGAACCCAGACCTTCTTGCTGTGCGGCGACAGCGCTAACCACTACACCACCGTGCCGCCCCACTTTCATAACGTTATATGAAAATCGTTCTTGGTTCAAACAATTCACAAATGACTAAAATAACCTCTAAAGGTTAGAGAAGCAGGTTTAGGACCACCCTGGACCAGCAAGAATGGTTGAAGTGTCCTTGAGCAAGGTACCTAACCCCCAACTGTTCCCTGGGTGCTGCAGCACAGCTGCGCACTGCTCTGTGTGTGTGTGTGTGTGTGTGTGTGTGTGTGTGTGTGTGTGTGTGTGTGTGTGTGTGTGTGTGTGTGTGTGTGTGCTGGCATCCCTGGATGGGTTAAATGCAGAGAAAGAATTTCACTGTGCTCTAATGTACGTCACTCTGGATAAGACTGTCTTCTAAATGCCTGTAATCCCATGAAGCATTTTTATCCTTATGTTGTATTACAGCAACCTTCGGTTTGGATTTTTAGATAGATAGATAGATAGATAGATAGATAGATAGATAGATAGATAGATAGATAGATAGATAGATAGATAGATAGATAGATAGATAGATAGATAGATAGATAGACTTTATTTCAGTGTCACTCCACAACACACAATAAAAATACAATACAGAAGTATACAAATACAAAATGGGCAGCACGGTGGCGTAGTGGTTAGCGCTGTCGCCTCACAGCAAGAAGGTCCGGGTTCGAGCCCCGTGGCCGGCGAGGGCCTTTCTGTGTGGAGTTTGCATGTTCTCCCCGTGTCCACGTGGGTTTCCTCCGGGTGCTCCGGTTTCCCCCACAGTCCAAACACATGCAGGTTAGGTTAACTGGTGACTCTAAATTGACCGTAGGTGTGAATGTGAGTGTGAATGGTTGTCTGTGTCTATGTGTCAGCCCTGTGATGACCTGGCGACTTGTCCAGGGTGTACCCCGCCTTTCGCCCGTAGTCAGCTGGGATAGGCTCCAGCTCGCCTGCGACCCTGTAGAACAGGATAAAGCGGCTAGAGATAATGAGATGAGATGAGACAAATACAAAATTCAGTCAAATTACCCCCCTCCCTTTGACAAAAATAAAAAGTGTTAAGGACCACTCAAAAAGAGTTGTGAGACACCAACTAAAAAAGTCATTAAAAAAATTATATAAAAACGTACAATATGGTACCAAGGAGACAAAGCACAAACAGCTGTTTTATAAATTGGAACTCGTAAAAAACAGTCTTCTATTTAGAATAAGATAGCAGGCTTTGGCACATTCGTTGATGCAATATTTACCAGATAAAATTACACACAATTTATTATACACACAAATTATATTAGATAATATATGAAATAATTCATCACGGATATCCGCATAGATGTCACAGTGTAAAAGAACATGGGCTTCTGATTCAATGGAGCCATTATTACATACTGTACAATAACGTCTGTCCACTGGGGTGTTTGTATATCTACCAGTTTCTATTGCTAAAGGAGCAACTCGACATCTGAACTTAGCAAAGGCACTTCGACGCGGTCTTGATAATATATTTTGTACATAGGGCTCTGTCTCAAATGTATCCTTAAAAAGACGGTAAGCCTTGGAAGACCATATCTCTACTCATGGCCACTCTTACTCCTTTTATTTTGCAGCTGATATATTTAATAACTTTTAATTTGGCTACTGAAGTCCACAATCAGCTGCCTTGACATTTTATGTGCTGTATTCTTTCCAATTAAAATTCCACTGAAATGCATTACATTCATGTAATGCATGCAGAGACGCAGCTGAAGAACGGGGAAAGGACATGATGGTGCTTAAAGGCACGACAGCTGAATTAATAAAGCTGAATGTTTAATGGTGGGAAGGTTTTCATTTAAATTCCTCTTTTTTTCCATTAAATGCTTCTTGTACGAGGGTAAGTCAAAAAGTTCTAAGACAAATGAAAAAAATCTTTATTTATGAAAATAACAAAGCTATTTCTCTACATATCCTCCATTTAAGTCTAAATACTTCTGTAAGCGATGTTTCCATCGGAGAATTCCTTCTTTGGATTCCTTTTTTGAATTCCTTTTGAAATTATAACATCTGTCTTAGAACTTTTTGACTTACCCTCGTATGTGTGTGTGTGTGTGAGAGAGAGAGAGAGAGAGAGAGAGAGAGGCAGCTGTACATGACATACTCTTGAGTTTGAATCACAGAAGGTGAGAAGAAATAGCTTGGTTACTGAACACTGCCAGCTAAATAAAGCCCAGACATCGTCTATACTTTTATACATCTGGCATATACTTTATAATTTTATTATCTCTGTGATCCAGATTTGAAGATAACAAAGGGAATAAGTAGGCCGCTGACAAAAAGACAACGACTTACTTTTAGATTTTGGTCATTTGAACATCAGGGCTGGTTCACAATCAGGCTATACTTTTCAAGTCCTCAATAATCCAAAAATCATACCTTAGATTTTTGTGTTTTTCTGCTGCCATAAATGATCTTTTGAGATGGAAATGTCAAGTCAAGTCAAAGTCCCTCTCACGCCAGAATCCGGTCTTCCCAGGCAGTCTCCTGTCCCCTAACTCTTTAAGGTGTATGGGTGCGGCGTCAGTCTCCATTTCGATAGCCCTCAGCCTCTTGCCTATACAGCCAGGGGCTAGTCCTCTGGTAACAGCAAGAGTTTGACTTCCCCGCTTGCATCTGTATTGCAGCGTACCTTACCAGATGGTAGCAGGTACCATTTTTATGATGGTCTTTGGTATGACCCAACCTCGAGTAGAACTCATGATCTCCTGGTCAAGATGCAGACAAGCTAACCACTAGGCCAATTCACAGCCTGAGATGGAAATGAACGGGGCAGAATTTCAGAGCTACAGGTCGTATACTGGGCGTGTCACTTGTGGTGAGAAGACGGCAAATATTGTATTTCTAAAATTGACCACCTTTCTTACAGTCCACAAGAGTCAGGGATACAAAGTGAAAATGGATGTGACCTTAAGTACAAATTTTCAAGTCCTGTGCAGCGATGTTTGTTCATGGTGGTGACTGTAATAACAACTGAAGTGGTGACCATAATCCTTGTGGTTTTCCCAAGAGGACACTTTTTGATGGACTCACATTTCAACCACATGTGAAGCTCCGCTGCAAAAACGTCTCACATCTGTTTCAAGTCCTGTTTTTTTTACTGTGCAACAACAGCGTCTTCTGCTTCAAAAGACACAAATATTTTCTTAAAAAATCATTTACAGCCTCATCATATGGTGAGTGTCTTCTGGAGAGGACATTTCTGACGGATAAAGGATCCTCTCAGAGGCATTTAGTTTACATAAAAATGTAACTTCCACTTAAATATCTCAGAAAGAGGGAGATTCTCCCTCTCTGCGAGTAGCTCGGAGGGAGACAAGTTTGAGTGCCGTAGGCGAGAAGGCGAATTTCATATATATATATATATATATATATATATATATATATATATACAGTGCTGAGCGTAAATGAGTGCACCCCCTTTGAAAAGTAACATTTTAAACAATATCTCAATGAACACAAACAATTTCCAAAATGTTGACAAGACAAAGTTTAATATAACATCTGTTTAACTGATAATGTGAAAGTAAAGTTAATAATATAAACTTAGATTACACATCTTTTCAGTTTTACTCAAATTAGGGTGGTGCAAAAATGAGTACACCCCACAACAAAAACTACTACATCTAGTACTTTGTATGGCCTCCATGATTTTTAATGGCAGCACCAAGTCTTCTAGGCATGGAATGAACAAGCTGGCGACATTTTGCAGCATCAATCTTTTTCCATTCTTCAACAATGACCTCTTTTAGTGACTGGATGCTGGATGAAGAGTGATGCTCAACTTGTCTCTTCAGAATTCCCCAAAGAAAATAATTTCTTTACACCACAAAGGTGAAGGCTACAAGAAGATCAGCAAAGCTTTACTTATCAGTCAGAATACTGTAGCAAAAGTGGCACAAAAATTTAAGAAAGATGGAACTGCAACCATCTCACAGAGACGTCCAGGTCGTCCATGGAAGTTAACACCTCGACAGGGGCGTCTTCTGATGAGAAGGGTTGAAGAAAATCGGCATGCAAGTTCACTGCAGTTATCTAAAGAAGTAGAAAGCCAAACTGGGGTGACTATTTCCTGTGACACAATACGGCGTACGCTGCAGAGGAATGGCATGCATGGATGCCGTCCACGAAAGAAGTCTCTCCTAAAGCCCAGGCACAAAAAAGCCCACCTAGAGTTTGCAGGGCCCATGCTGACAAAGATGAAGACTACTGGGGCTCTATACTCTGGAGTGATGAGACCAAGATAAATGTTTTTGGAACTGATGGCTTCAAAACTGTATGCCGTCGCAAAGGTGAGGAATACAAAAAAAAATGCCTGGTGCCTACAGTGAAACATGGTGGTGGCAGTGTCCTTATGTGGGGCTGCAGGAGTGCTGCTGGTGTTGGGGAGCTGCATTTCATTGATGACATCATAAATTCACAGATGTATTGCTCTATACTGGAAGAGAAGATGCTACCATCACTCCGTGCCCTTGGTCGTTGTGCACTTTTCCAACATGACTAAACACATATCTAAAGCCACTGTTGGATTTCTGAAGAAGAACAGGGTGAAAGTGATTCAGTGGCCAAGTATGTCTCCTGATCTGAACCCAATCGAACATCTATTGGGAATTCTGAAGAGACAAGTTGAGCATCATTCTCCATCCAGCATCCAGTCACTAAAAGAGGTTGTTGTTGAAGAATGGAAAAAGATTGATGTTGCAAAATGTCGCCAGCTTGTTCATTCCATGCCATGTTCTTCTAATAATATTCTATTTCTAAGTTAGTAAAAGTCAGACAAAAAAAAGTCAGACAAGTTCATTAGAATCTAACGTCTGGTCTGGTGATCTAACCTGGTCAGATATAGGGTCGTCTTGCTGCCGTCCAAAATAGTCCGCCATTTGTCCCTGGCGACCATCGCGACGGGCGATCCGAACTTTATCTTGGTGATTTTCTGATATTTTTTCCGCGTAGTTTGGCTTTTGCCATTTCCACCAACAGAACTTCATTTCCTTATCTCATTCAAGAGAACATAAAGTTAAAGACGAGCAGGCGATAAATGCAGACGCAAAAAAACAAACAAAATGGTTGAGTGTCGCGGGTTTTCTCGTTCTCTCGCACGTATCATTAATAGCGCCATCTGTATGCTTTATCGGTAACTGCTAAGACATCGGGTGGGCTCGAGTGTGTACCCCACGGCATACCGAATTCTGCTCGATTCATATGCGCGCTTGATCTGCGCGTGCATGCCTCCGGTATTCACTCCAATCCCCCCGTTACACCGATCGGTGTACCGACCGGGGAATCGGCATATACTGTGGGGTACACACTTGAGTCCACCCATACAATGTCAGACACATGAAAAGCGGAAAGTCAACTATTAATTTTCATCAACATAAACGTATCAAGTTATATATTTTTAACTAATCATGTGTAGTAAGGGCAGGCGGGAGATTTTTATGTTGTCAGCAGGAGGTCGGGAGGATTTTCTAAATGTTCCCTAAAGCGGGAGCTCTCCCACCCACGGCGGAAGAGTTGGAGCCTCTGATATCTTTCTACTGAGAATGAAAGTACTGTATACATCCCAAAGTAAAACCTAGTTAGTACTAAAAAAATGCAATTCTGAATTTAAACAGTAAAATCTAAGTGTAATAATTAAAGTAGAATTAAATGAAATGACCACAAGGTGAAAACTGAGTCTGCATTTGACTCCTAAACATATTAATAATAGTGGGGCAGCATAGCTAACCTATTGTGCATTTTGTGATACAAGCACCAAATTTGGCACAAATGTACATTGACATATGGCGAACATTTTCAGATATTGAGCCACTCGGAATTCTCTCTTCATGTCCGCCATATTGGAATTCAAAATGGCCGCCATTTGAAATCTACATTTGCGCTTATCTGTGGATCTAAAATTGCTATTGACTCGATTCTGGTGCCTAAATGTAGGTCAGCAACAGCTCACCTCCGTCAAGAATGACCGTGAACTCTTCACACGCCTGTACATTGGCTGCCAGACGAGGGATGGAAACCTTGAGGAGTTCTTTCGTCATGAGAACCAGGCATGTCCTCCTGCACTGTCCGATGGTGGAAACCTCTTCACTGGTACCAAGAGTGATCTCATCACATGTTTGGAAGAAATCTCCGACGCTAAGACAGAGACTCCTGTCACTACCTGTATAGTGCTTGATGGAGCAGCTATCGTCCAGATGCTGAAGCCGGCTGCATCAAAGACCTTTGAAGAGTACGCACATCAGATCTTCATTCCATATATATCTACTAAGCTGCAAACAGTGTCACGCCTGGATCTGATCTGGGATACTTACCTTGCTGATTCACTGAAAGGTAGTACACGTGCAAAGCGGGGACAAGGCGTGCGGAGACGTGTGGTGGCCGCCGCATCCATACCAGGAAACTGGCAGAACTTCCTACGAGTGGACAGCAACAAGACCGAGCTGTTTAAGTTTCTCTCAACAGCTCTCTTGGAATGGTTTGACCAGGAGGACAAGCAACTCGTCATTACTGATGGAGAGGCAGTGCTCAGCAAGCCACTACTACCAGATCTGACTTCACTCGACCCATGCAACCATGAAGAGGCTGACAGTCGGATGTTGCTGCATGCATCTCACGCAGCTAAGCACGGACACCATTCAATAGTCATCCGGACTGTAGACACCGATGTTGTGGTGCTGGCAGTGTCCGTGGTACAGGAATTGCAACCAGAAGACAAACTATGGCTGGCATTCGGAACAGGCCGAAGTTTCCGATACCTAGCAGCACATGAAATAGCAGCTGGACTGGGACCAGAGAAGGCTCGTGCACTGCCAATGTTCCACACTCTAACTGGATGCGATACTGTGTCAAGCTTTGCTAGACATGGCAAGAAGACCGCATGGGCAGTCTGGACAGTACTGCCAGAGTTAACTGAGGCGCTGATGCAGCTGTCTTCCGCACCAAGTGACATACCAAATGATGCAATGTGCATCATCAAGAGGTTCGTGATCCTGTTGTATGATCGAACCAGCAAATGCACAGACAATGACAAGGCCAGGAGGAAACTCTTCGCAAGGAAGAACAATGTGCAGCTGATCCCTCCAACAAAGGCAGCTTTAGAGGAACATGTCAAGAGGGCAGTATATCAAGGTGGACATGTGTGGGTTCAGATACTGCTGCCAGCACCAGAACTCCCACCACCAACCAACTGGGGTTGGTCAATGACTGGAGGACAATACACACCATACTGGACCAGGCTACCTGAGGCAGCTCACACCTGCATTGAGCTGGTTTCTTGCAAGTGCCAGAAAAGGTGTGTGAGACGCTGCAAGTGCAAGAAGGCTGCCCTTAAGTGCACAGCCCTCTGTGTGTGTGAAGGGGACTGCACATGAAGATGAGTCCACAATATTCATTTACTTGTGGCAGTGCTGAACTGGTTAACATGACACTGTTTATGTACACATATCTTCAGTACCGATGTATACCTAGCCTCAAATACCAGACCATTGTAGAATGTCAGTACACACTCAACCTTATATATTACACCATAGCATGTCAGAATTTTAACTAAGATATTTAATGACCTAAGACATGTATCAAAAGTATAAAACTCAAAATTAGTAGTTGAAGTAAGTCGATATTTTTATTTAGAGTTATACAGGGAAAGCTAGTTTTGAGAAGTTTACGTTGTTTTGTGTTAATGTTCACACTATTTTTGTGGATATTCAGACGTAACCCCGAATTGATCATTTTGTGATATTGATTGAAGGAATGGAGAAAACTAATCAACCAAATCTCTTATGAAAGGTGCCATATCAAACCTAGAACAACACAGAATCTAATCAATAACTCAAACTTGTCAAAACAATTTTTACTTCACAGACTTTGAGTAACATGTTGTCTTGTCAAAAATACATGATGATGAATATTCATCTCTCATGAATTAAGTGAAGTACTGTAATAAAGTATGTCATTTTGAAAAATGGATACCAGCAAATATTGTCATGTACTATAAAAATATCTGACCCAGAGGTAATCGCACATGTAGAATTCAAGTGGCGGCCATTTTGAAATCCAATATGTTGGCTAATTTATAAAGATACACAATGCAGATTGTAACCATCGGATTCCTTTCCTCCCAAAACATACATTTGGACACCAGAATCGAGTCAATAGCAGCATTAGACCCAAAGATAAGCGAAAATGTAGATTTCAAACAACGGCCATTTTGAAATCCAATATGGCGGCTCATTGGTACAAAATATGCAATGCAGATTGTTACCATTGGATTCCTTGCCCCCCAAAACATACATTTAGACACCAGAATCGAGTCAATAGCAGCATTAGACCCAAAGATAATCGAAAATGTAGATTTCAAATGGCGGCCATTTTGAATTCCAATATGGCGGACATGAAGGGAGAATTCCGAGTGGCTCAATATCTGAAAATGTTCGCCATATATCAATGTACATTTGTGCCAAATTTGATGCTTGTATCACAAAATGCACAATCCTTTTGAATATTCGAGCTAAACCGCCCCACTATAAGATCTTATAAGAGACATTAGTGCTGTAGGTAGGGCTGTAGGTGTGTCCCTGTAAAATAAGATATAAGAAACTCCAGCATGTATATAGTACTGGACCTAGCTGCAGGAGTTGGTTGGTGTCATTCAAAAAGACAACCATGACTGTGAAACAGCCCATTTCTCTGGTTCTATAAATCGATAATCTATTTTCCTTATCTACAGATTCATTTTATGGGTTCGAGAAGGGTTCTCATATTCTTCTTTAGATATCATAATCAACATATTTGACACAGAGAAGCAAGACTCGCAGAAAATTAACTGTAGACTATTAAGGAAAGGTTAGCTGGAGCCAGTGGCAGGTATGGAAGAGATGAGTGAGCTGTTTAGCATAACCTGTAGTCTAAACAGACATGCAACCACTTCAGGAAGACACTCTGTATAATTACTTAAGCTCTATGAGTCATTGATTTAATTCTATATTTATTTATCGAAGTATATAATCATGTGTGATTTGAGTTCAAAACATGAATACTTTCATGAAGTTATTGCTAAACATACCAGCAGGCCTTTGTTAAAAGTCATAAATTGTTGTTAACATAAGAGTTCTTGTTTATTGTGAACGCTGAAGCACAGGTACATATTTGTGATTTCTATATCTGTGCTATGGCGTACAAGCTTGTGCTAGAGCGTCGAGCAGATCAAGAGATCGAATACGAAGCTTTGGTGTGCCAAGAGTTTTCTTTCCTCTGTGTATCACAAAATAAACCACTAATTACATGAAATAGAAAATCTGATTGTTTAGTAGGTGATGATGAATCTTCTATAAGAGCAGCTTTGACAGCACTACTGCCAGGCTTCTAGTAATGCGCTTATTGTTTCTATAGCAACAACTTACACAGGGACTTGTACCGCAGGCATTCCACAATAAACGGATTAAAAAATGTGTGTAATCACTGATATGATGAAGTGTTCAGTAAGGAGTCTCCAGTGTCAGAGCTTTATAATAGGTGTATCAGACGCTCGCTGGCCGTGCTGTGAAAATTGTTCATGCAGACGCTCATCTAAGTTTCCAAATCTGTCATTGCTTAACTCTTGAATATTTTCTATCATTAAAAAGCTCATCATTTCTGCTTTCCAAAGAAATCCATCTGGTTAAAATCTGTTCAGTACTTTGGGAGTAACGGCAGGTTGAAGTCGGTACAACAGAGTACAAACTCTGCTCGCGTGACGTCGGGAAACTGCCGGTGCTTTACTTTTTGAATCACGGGAAAGTGCTCAGGCTCTCTCTCTCTCTCTCTCCTGATCGGTTTCTGACTGGATTACTCGTGAATATCAATCAGATAACTTTTATAGCGATGTTCTCTCGCTCTCACTGCTTCTGATGAAGGATTCAGCAAAATTTTCCGTCTGCTAGTTTTGATGTTCTGATTCACAGGAGACTTTGAAGTGAGTTTTCATAGCTTTGCCTACTTATTTTTTCAAATAAAACTGAGTCCTATAAATAAATAAATATTTTAGAATATAACTGGAGTTGTTTTGATGAAAAATATTGAGATCTTAGTGGTCAGAATGAGATTTTAAAAAGCCAGGAGTCAGAAACACGAGTGTCGATTTAAATTTAATTAACTGGAATTGTTTATTGGATGTGGATCAGACAGCTTTTTCGAGGTTCGCTTTGAAAGCTGTGAATATTAATCAAAATCATCATTTATATTCTTTAATATAAACATGAGTCGGCACTACTTAGAAACACAAAGGCCTACAGGGCACAAAGAGGGGATTAGAAATAATCTTTTATTACTTTTTTATTTTGCTAGAGAATGGTAGATGTGAATGACTTTCAGTGCTTATTGATGCAGATTTTATAATTAACGTTGATTTCTCCTTCTTTGTGATGTATAAATGAGAGTTCAGATCAGCTTTATATTGCACAAATAAAGCCATTTGGTGAAACTTTGAAAAAGAGAGTGTCCCGATTTAACGTTTTACCTAATTAGCATAATTGATACTAATTTGCATAATTTGTTTTTACTAATTTTTCAAACTTTGTATTCGGTATACAACCATCTATGTGCCTGCCAATTTCATGCAAATATCCTGAAAAATGAAAGAGTTATTAAGAAAAAACATCTGTTCTCATTGGTTAATGAGGCCCATTTTGGACCACGTGATCCGCATACAGAATATTACCACAGTTTTCTAAAAATTAAGCCGTTTCTTCATTGTTTGATTTGTAATATCTCACGAACAGATAAATATGTTTTATTTTGTAAAATTATGTTGTTCTGCATTTAATTATGAATTCAGTGAAACCGGTTTCAAGCAATTTGGACTGAATTTGAATTTTCACCAGATATGCCTATTTGTCAGCGGTAAAGCTGTAATTGTCCATTTTCAGAGGGAAGTTTTCAGGATCGAGCGCTTTTCTCATTAGCATGACACGTTGCTTTCCCATCTCCCCATTATTAAATTCTAGAGATTTAAAATAGAAATAAATCAGAGGCTAATGATAGAATGGGGGCGGCACGGTGGTGTAGTGGTTAGCGCTGTTGCCTTACAGCAAGAAGGTCCTGGGTTCGAGCCCCGTGGCCGACGAGGGCCTTTCTGTGCGGAGTTTGCATGTTCTCCCCGTGTCCGCGTGGGTTTCCTCCGGGTGCTCCGGTTTCCCCCACAGTCCAAAGACATGCAGGTTAGGTTAACTGGTGACTCTAAATTGACCGTAGGTGTGAATGTGAGTGTGAATGGTTGTCTGTGTCTATGTGTCAGCCCTGTGATGACCTGGCGACTTGTCTAGGGTGTACCCCGCCTTTCGCCCGTAGTCAGCTGGGATAGGCTCCAGCTTGCCTGCGACCCTGTAGAAGGATAGAGTGGCTAGAGATGATGAGATGAGATGAGATGAGATGATAGAATGGCTCTTAACAGTTGCTATAAGTATTAACAGCAACTAAGAACTAAGTACTGTCAAAGCTGATGCTGAAACATTTCTATCCTGATGGTTGTGGTCTCTTCTAGGATGACTCCGCCCACATCCACAGGGCACAAGGGCTCAGGAATGGTTTGATAAGTATAAAAATGATGTAAATCATATGCTATGGCCTTCTTCAATTGATTACCAATGGAAGATTTTGGACCGGCATGTCAGACAACATGCTTTACTTAAATCATCAAAGAACCACTTGAGGGAATATCTTTTGGAAGGACAGTGTTCTTGAACATGCCGAATCTACAGTATGTCAAAGATCAATTAAGCTATTATGGTGGCTAGTATTAACATACTTTTTTCCAAAACCTAAATGTAATATTGTCATAGCAGTACTGACAATACTGGCTATGCATCAACATGCAATGTCATAGCATTAAATTACTGTATCAATGCTGTAATTATTCGGAATAAAAACAGGAAGCGGGTAAAACAGTCAAAAGACTCCACAAACAATGAGAGTTTCTGTGAAGTGAAGCGCTCTAAGTGATCCTTAGAGTTAGAGCCCTAAACAGGCTTTGGCCCATTCCTAATCCCATTACACTAATACTGGAGATAAAGGAGATATAGACTCTTAACAATGGGTTCACGAAGAGCTCATTGGAAAATTAAGGGTTCTTAACTTCCTAAACGCTCTACATATGATGTTTACAGGTTTGCCCAAAGGGACAACCAAAGAACCATTATGGTTGTAAATTTTCTAAGAGTGTACTCTTTTAGTCTGTATGTCCAGAAATGGAATGTACCAAATAAGGCCAAGTTTACATTAGACCGTATCTGTCTCGTTTTCTTCGCGGATGCACTGTCCGTTTACATTAAAACGCCTGGAAACGCCGGGAAACGGGAATCCACCAGGGTCCACGTATTCAATCTAGATCGTGTCTGGTCCGGTGCTGTGTAAACATTGAGAATACGCGGATACGCTGTGCTGAGCTCTAGCTGGCGTCGTCATTGGACAACGTCACTGTGACATCCACCTTCCTGATTCGCTGGCGTTGGTCATGTGACGCGACTGCTGAAAAACGGCGTGGACTTCCGCCTTGTATCACCTTTCATTAAAGAGTATAAAAGTATGAAAATACTGCAAATACTGATGCAAATACTGCCCATTGTGTAGTTATGATTGTCTTTAGGCTTGCCATCCTTCCTCTTGCAAGTGGTAAGTGATATGCGCTGGGATCGCACACACAGCGGCTCAGTCCTGAATCACTGCTCGTGCGCTATACTCGCGCGCTCTGTAAGCTGCGCAGGGCCGGAGTGCGCACCCTCCAGAGGGCACTCGCTGTTCAGGGCGGAGTGATTTGGAGCGCAGGATGCCTGCGGAGCCGAGCGTATCCGTGTATTGACGTTGCTGTGTGCACACTAATCGTTTTAAAAACGTTAATCTGATGATCCGCTGATACGGTCTAATGTAAACCCCACCTAAGGCCCTGTTTACATTATTTCGAATCAGCGGATCATCAGATTAACGTTTTTAAAACGATTCGCGTACACACACAAAATTTCTGTGCCCGCAACAAAACCGTTCCCCGTGCACACAGCAACGCCAATACACGGATACACTAATCACATGACTAATTAGATGGCACGTCACATGATCCCAGTGCATATCGGGCATGCACAAGTCACTCACCACTTGCAAGTGGAAGGATGGCAAGCCTAAAGACCATTTTTTCATGGACGGACGATGAGGTCCAATTGTTACTAAACGTAACATTGGATTATAAAACAACGGTGTCGGCTCAGGGTGTGGACTGGGAAAGTGTCCAAACAAAGTATGGGGATATGTATGTAAAATATGTATTTCCGTCGACAAATAGCAGGAAGTGAAGTCCGCGCCGTTTTTCAGCAGTCGCGTCACATGACCAACGTGGCATGACCAACGCCAGCGAATCAGGAAGGTGGATGTCACAGTGACGTTGTCCAATGACGACGTCAGCTAGAGCTCAGCACTGCGTATCCTCGTTCCTCAATGTTTACACAGCACGTGGGCCCTGGCGGATTCAAATTGTTCCGCCTGTGGAGTCGTTTCCCGGCGTTTTCATGTGCACAGACAGTGCATCCGCAAGGAAAACGATACGGATACGGTCTAATGTAAACACCACCTAAGAACCGTTACTATTAGAGCTGGCACTTGAGTGCAGCCAAAACTTAGCCAGACACACCAAAATAAGCAACAGGGCAAAGGATTTTGTAAGGGATTCGCGGCAGGCTGCCAGGTCGCTCCGTTGTGTATAGTTGTCGATGTTGATTTTAAAATTAACTAAGTAAATTACACAGGGAAATGAATACTTAAGTCTGAGTGAAAAATACTGTAGCGAGCATTCAGCGTGAAAGAAGAGTCTGGAGACAGAAATCTTAGCTTCTCGGTTGTTAGCCTGTACTATTTGCTCTCAGTAGCACTGGCTTGACTGCTTTATTAGCATTTGCTAACACTACTGATGAACGCTACACCGGCTGGAAGGTGACTTCACTGCTGTGCTGACGGCGTCGAGTCGCGGTTAAGCTCGCGTTGGCCTTCGAGGAGGCCTAGGACGATAAATTTTTGGTCCCTCCCACTATAAGTCAAAATTTGACTGGGTAATTCATCTGTAACTTCCTACATAAATATACAGTGCCATGGCCTTCTGTCCCGGCAATGAAGTCGTAACCAAAGGGTGAGCCAACTCTAAACTCTTCTCAGCTGAGAGGCAACAAACAAACAAAACAATCTCATTGGATAACTCGATTTTAATGTTGGCGGCACGGTGGTGTAGTGGTTAGCACTGTCGCCTCACAGCAAGAAGGTCCGGGTTCGAGCCCCATGGCCGGCAAGGGCCTTTCTGTGCGGAGTTTGCATGTTCTCCCCGTGTCCGCGTGGGTTTCCTCTGGGTGCTCCGGTTTCCCCCACAGTCCAAAGACATGCAGGTTAGGTTAACTGGTGACTCTAAATTGACCGTAGGTGTGAATGTGAGTGTGAATGGTTGTCTGTGTCTGTGTGTCAGCCCTGTGATGACCTGGCGACTTGTCCAGGGTGTACCCCGCCTTTCGCCCGTAGTCAGCTGGGATAGGCTCCAGCTTGTCTGCGACCCTGTAGAAGGATAAAGCGGCTAGAGATAATGAGATGAGATGAGAAATTAAATATAACATTTGAAATGCTGATATGTTTGGGTGTCCTCTGAAGGCCTAGAAGGCCCTGACGGTTCCTCTCTGGACCTAGGTAGGTCCCTTGAAACAATAGTTTATCTGTTTTGATGGTGTTTACTAGATAATACCAAACTTAAAACACTACCCAAAAAAAAATTTATTGGGAATTCAAACTAGTAAGTGCTTTTGTTGGTGTTTATACGAATAAAGTCACAGAAAGAATTATAACAGCCATCATCATCCAACTTTAACCAGTCATAACTTGTAATAACAGTTTGGTGGTTTGTGTCCATTCTTTAAGAACTTGCACCCATGAGATTAATTGCCCTGAAGATATCTCACCATCAGATCTGTTTATCATGAAACCAGTGTAACAAGACTAGCTGCCACTGTCAAAAGTTGGCACGGAACGTGTTCATCTGTCAAAGATGGATGTTGATGAAGCAAATGTTTGACATTGTGCAGAGTTATTTGCATGTCATTACAAAAAACGTCTTCAAAAGATCCAATATATACCCAAGCTACGAATGTGTCTGGTGAAGAAATCGTTACTTTTCCCAAAATAAAATCTGTGGGTATGTTGCCGTTCAAACTGGCCACTATAATAAGAACACCTGCAATTCATTCATGCAATTATCAAAATCAGCCAATCATATAACAGCAGCTCAATGCATAAAATCATACAGGACAAACAGGACCCTGTAGGAAAATGTGATCTCAGTGACTTTGACTATCGCATGGTTGGTTTGAGCATTTCAGAAACAGTGCGTCTCCTGGGATTTCATGCACGGTCTCTAGAATTTCCCCACAATGAGCCAAAAAATGAAAAACATCCAGTGAGCTTTTTTTTCCTCCCTAGAAACTGCTGATTTCCTGGGACTTTCAGACACAGAAGGCTCTTGAGGTCACTGAACAGGACAAAAAAAAAAAAAAAACACACATCCAGACCAGGTCATGTTTTCATCTTCAGCTGTCCAGGTTTGGTGAACCATTTTATATCACCATTAGAGACTGGTGTGTGTGTGTGTGTGTGTGTGTGTGTGTGTGTGTGTGTGTGTGTGTGTGTGTGTGTGTGTGTGAAAATCCCAGGAGATCAGCAATTTCTGAAAGATTCACACCAGCCTTTTCAGCACCAACATGGTCAAAGTCACATTTCCCCCATTCTGAATATGAACTGAAGCTCTTGATCAGTACCTGCATGATGTTATGCATTACATCGTGCACTGCTACGACTCCCTGTGAACAATGACTCAATGCATATCTATTCTTGTTCTTCCAGTTGTAAGATAAGTATAGGTATAATTATTGTTTTGAAGATACACTGACTGGAAAATAACATCTATTCAGTTGTTTTAGTATGACAGTTTCCTTATTTTGTACTGTAAGACATCTAGGTCATGGACATGGCAGCTTGAAATCAAGACTAACTGACATGCATAACCAGAATTTCCTGCAGTGTACATTGATATGTCCTGACTTTCATACGTTAGGAATATGTGTATTAAAAGGGAGTTCCCTTTCTACACATACATCTTGATCATCCTGGTCAAATTCAGAACAGCACAAATAATGTACAAAGCCAGAAATAATCTATTGCCAAAAAAATATACTGTACAAGGAATGTTTAGTGAGAGATAGAGGGGGATATAATCTAAGGCAGACCTGGGCATTTTACGGCCCGCGGGCCGCATCCGGCCCTTTGGTTCATTCTGACCGGCCCGCATAAGGTTAATTAGAAATTATAAAATAAACGTGTTTTCTAATTTTACCCCATGCATGGACTGAATGTGCATTGCTTTTATTTTGAAGTTGTGTTCAACAAAAACGCAACGCGCGCGACATGAACATGACATGAAATCCCACGAAACCTAATCCCGCGATAACTACTTCCGTAATTTGTCCAGACCAACCACAAACTTGTACGTCATCCTTCAAACGGTCCAGCCAATCACATAGTGTGACCTCACCAGCAGGCGCCGGAGCCCGAGCCGATCTGTAGATCTGATACCTACACCGAATCGACGTTGTTGGGAGCAGATCACAAGAAGACTTTAGCCCTCAAAATGTCCGCAAAAAGAAGAAAGGTAGATGCCGAATGCAGGGCTTTCAACAAAACATGGACTGCTAAGTATTTATTTACTGAAGTCAGAGATGAAGCCGTGTGTTTAGTTTGCAGAGAGCAGATCCGAAAAACACCAAATGAGGTGATTAGACTACAAATGTGGGCATCGTTATTATAATACGATGTATCTTGCTTGATATTTGGAGTAGAAAGACAATATTGTGATGTCTTTATAGTGTTTTGGGGTGAATGTGACTGAAAAAAAATGGTACAAACGTTCACATTTTGTTCACCATTGTTTTGGGAAATTTGATTGAATAAATGACATTTTTTGTAAGGCAACCTCGTTTTTTCCATACTCTTACCAGTCTTAGCAGCTTGTAAAAACAATGTTATTTACTGCTTTATATAAAGAAATACAATTAATATCATGCAGAATTTAGTTCAGCCTTTTGGTCCGGCCCTCCACAAAATTTTCTGTTTCTCATGTGGCCCCATGGAAAAAATAATTGCCCACCCCTGATCTAAGGGGAGACCTAAATTTAAAAAACCAAAGGTTCGAACAAATATGAAAAGCATGTGCGTATCGAGCTGTGGGGTGACTTTATGGAACAGACTGGAGACAGAAATAAAACAAAGTGTAAATATAAATCTGTTTAAAAAAAGGTACAAAAAATATTTTTAAACAAGTATATAGAAGAGGAAGGATGTTAACGGAGGATGATGAGGGATAAATCTATAAATAGAATAGGGTTGATTGTTATATTAGAACTAACTTAGTATGGTATATATGGTATATATTTATTTATGGGGATAGTTTATATATTTATATTTACAGGGATAGGTATGTAGTAGATATTTATTTTTGTAATTATATATTTATATAGATATTTATGAAGTGTATCTGTGGTATATATATATTTTTGTAGTTATATATTTATATAGATATTTATGAAGTGTATATATGGTATGTAGTATATATTTATTTTTGTAATTATATATTTATATAGATATTCATGAAGTGTATATATGGTATATATTTTTTTAGGTGTATTAATGTAGTTTGGATTTCGGGGTAGTTAAAAAGAGGTGGGAAATTAAAAAAAGTATTGTGCTTCTTCCCACTCCTTTTTCGAACAATGTGCGGTGTTTTGTAATGTCTTAGCTCTTTGTTATTTTATTTATTTTTTAACTGCTCATTTTCTTTCTTTTGTATGTACAAATAGTTACATACATTTTTATACATGTTCGAAATAAATAAATAAATTCATTCAATTCAAATCATTTGCTACACCTACTTGACAAAGCATTTCGGTGCAAATTATTAGTAGGCCATGATTAACAGTTATCCCATGAAATCAAGTCGTACATGAGCTGATAGCCGATGAGGCGCATAGCACTGAGTTGGCTATAAGCCATGTATGATGAGATTGAGTGGAATAACTGTTTTATTCTATCCGCATTCACTGGATTTTAAGAAACAGAGCATTTTTATTTTTATCCATCCATTATCTGTAGCCGCTTTATCCTGTTCAGGGTCACAGGCAAGCTGGAGCCTATCCCAGCTGACTACGGGTGAAGGGCGGGGTACACCCTGGACAAGTCACCAGATCATCGTAGGGCTGACACATAGAGACAAACAACCACTCACACCTACCAGTTAACCTAACCTGCATGTCTTTGGACTGTGGGGGAAACCGGAGCACCCAGAGGAAACCCACGCAGACATGGGGAGAACATGCAAACTCCACACAGAAAGGCCCTCGTCAGCCACTGGGTTCAAACCCAGAACCTTCTTGCTGTGAGGTTTCAGTGCTAACCACTACACCACCGTGCTGCCAAGTTAGTTATTTTACAGAGCTAAATATACATCACACATCAGAGTTAGCTGGCTATATTGTTACCAAAAATAAATGGAGGTAATGATCATGATTGAGGTCGAAAATTATCAAATTTTGTGTTCAGTCTTCCCATTTCTGAGTTAAGTCCAAAGCAGTATACACTACTATGACTATGCACTACTATCATCAGGCAGTCAAGTGGCATTGTGGGTAATATAGGTGCCTTTTAATCAATCACAGTGAAAACAGACCAACATTACAATGAAATACGTTTCAACAAAAAAGGCAACTCGGATTTCCATAACAAAATAAATACAGTATTTGGTACAACTGAAGATGACTTGTAAATTATCGTAAATATTCATGAGAAAGACAGTACATGGTCACTATTAGGATTCCTTCCTTCTCACTTTTCTTCTTGGAAATGATCCCAGTAATTTATAGCCCAATCTACTGTGAGTCATCGTACTGTATTGTTTGATCTTAGCTTCTTCCATGACCTCCACGATACTATGGGTGAAGAAAATGAAAGAAAAGACACATTGGAAGAACTTTTGGCCAACTGTGAAGCGACAGTGCTAACCACTACACCACCGTGCCACCCGATTTTATTTTTATTTTTTGCAAATTCGATAAATAAAACATTGATACAAAATGTCTGACAAAATAATTTCTGCTTAGAAATGCAAACAAACTGGCAAAATGACAGTAGCAATTTGTGAAAAATGCTATAATAATAATAATAATTCTTGAAAAATTAAAAAGAAAGATGAGTTCTTACCATCAAGTACTTTCATTCCATATTTTGTTGCTTTTTTTTGTATTTTGGGGGTTTTGTTTTCAAGTAGAGTTTTTATTTCGTCCCTGGTTGGTTCAGCGACACGCTCCGCCATTTTGTTTTTCTCTACTCATTGTATATGAGCTGATATCCTAGTAGTATAGTGTATATATATATATATATATATATATATATATATATATATATATATATATATACACAGTACCAGTCAAAAGCTTGGAAACGCCCTCTAATTCGGTGGTTTTTCATTATTGTAAATTTCCTGAATTGTAGATTAATACTGAAGTCATCGACATTATGAAGAAATATATATGGAATTATTTGGTATACAGTACAAAAAAGTAGGCACCTTTTGCTTAGATGACAGCTTTGCACATCTCGGCATTTTCTCAGTCAGCTTTACGAGGTAGTCAGCTGGAATGGCTTTCAGTTTACAGCTGTGCCTTGTCAAGAGTTAATTTCTTGAATTTCTTGACTTCTTAATGTGTTTGAAACCATCAGTTGTGTTGTGAAGAGGTAGAGTTGGTATACAGTGAATGGCCCTATTTGAGTACTGTTCTAATCCATATTATGCCAAGAAATACTCAACTAAGTAAAGAAAAACGACAGTCCGTCATTACTTTAAAAAATGAAGGTCAGTCAGTCCGAAAAATTTCAAGAACTTTAAAAGTATCCCCAGGTGCGGTCACAAAGACCATCAAACGTTATGATGAAACTGGCTCTCATCAGGACCGCCCCAGGAAAGGAAGACCTAGGGTTACCTCTGTTGCACAGGATAAGTTCATCAGAGTTACCAGCCTCAGAAACCGCAAGTTAACAGCAGCCCAGATAAGAGTCCACCTAAATGCTTCACAGAGTTCAAGTAGCGCACACATCTCAACATCAACTGTTCAGAGAAGACTGCGTGAATCTGGACTTTATGGTCGAATTGCTGCAAAGAAGCCGCTTCTAAGGAAGAACAACAAGAGCAAGAGAATATCTTGGGCCAAGGAACACAAGGAATGAACATTAGACCAGTGGAAATCTGTCCTTTGGTCTGATGAGTCCAAATTTGAGATTTTTGGTTCCAATCGCCATGTCTTTGTAAGAAGCAGAAAAGGTGAGCGGATGGTTCCTACATGTGTGGTTCCCACAGTGAAGTATGGAGGAGGAAGTGTGATGGTATGGGGGTGCTTTGCTGGTGACACTGTTGGCGATTTATTCAAAATCGAAGGCACACTTAACCAGCATGGCTACCACAGCATTCTGCAGCGACATGCCATCCCATCTGGTTTGCGCTTAGTGGGCCCATCATTTGTCTTTCAACAGGACAATGACCCAAAACACACCTCTAGGCTATGTAAGGGCTATTTGACCAAGAAAGAGGGTGATGGAGTGCTTCGTCAAATGACGTTGCCTCCACAATCCCCTGATCTAAACCCAATTGAGATGGTTTGGGATGAGTTGGACCGCAGAGTGAAGGCAAAGCAGCCAACGAGTGCTCAGCACCTCTAGGAATTCCTTCAAGACTGTTGGAAAACCATTTCGAGTGATGACCTCATGAAGCTGATTGAGAGAATGTCAAGAGTGTGCAAAACTGTAATCAAAGCAAAAGATGCCTACTTTAAAGAATCTAAAATCTAAAACATATTTTGGTTTGATTAACATTGTAAAGTTTACTAAATGATTCCTTACGTGTTGCTGCATAGTCTGGATGACTTCAGTATTCATTTACAATGTAGGAAAAAATAATAAATAAAAGCATCGAATTTGAAGGTGTTTCCAAACTTCAGTTTACTTTTTATTTACTTATCAGAGATATACTTAATAAAGTTATACATAAGTATACTTGACTTATCCTGAAAAGTATGTATAAAAGTTGAAGTATATTAAGCTTGTACTTAAACTTTTGATCAAGATATACTGAACAAAAGTGTAATAAAGTATTAAAATATTTGTGCCTTATGTTTAAGTGTGGGGCGGCACAGTGTTGTAGTGGTTAGCCCTGTCGCCTCACAGCAAGAAGGTCCGGGTTCGAGCCCCGTGGCCGGCAAGGGCCTTTCTGTGTGGAGTTTGCATGTTCTCCCCGTGTCCGCGTGGGTTTCCTCCGGGTGCTCCGGTTTCCCCCACAGTCCAAAGACATGCAGGTTAGGTTAACTGGTGACTCTAAATTGACCGTAGGTGTGAATGTGAGTGTGAATGGTTGTCTGTGTCTATGTGTCAGCCCTGTGATGACCTGGCGACTTGTCCAGGGTGTACCCCGCCTTTCGCCCGTAGTCAGCTGGGATAGGCTCCAGCTTGCCTGCGACCCTGTAGAACAGGATAAAGCGGCTACAGATAATGAGATGTTTAAGTGTACTTGACCTGTAGTTGTGCTTATCCTTCTGATAGTAGCCTAGAAAATACTTCTTTTTCACACATATTGACTTCTTTGTGATATATGGCAGCACATTTTAAATCCCATCTTTTAAACCTACATGTACAAGGCCAAAGAACTTGTAGTTCACACATTTCATTGTTCAGATAGTTGCAATATTTCTTCTGCCTTTGCACGAGTTCTGTCGCTGCTCTTTACTGGGTTAGACAGCACTGTTGACTCTTATGTATGTCTGTGGGTCCATATAAGGTTTTTTTTTATTTCTCCTGAATGGGATAATTTTTTTTTTTTCTTTAGAGCTTGGATGTCAATTTCAGTCGTCATTGCCATGTTTTTATACTTTGGCATTGAATACAATGTTGCTTTAAATTTTGATTTGTAAAGAAAATGAATATGTTCTTAATCCTGAGTATCTGCTGTTATTTTGTGAATTCTTACCTTTATAACTTCATTGTAACTTAAGGTAC
Source organism: Neoarius graeffei (assembly GCF_027579695.1). Lineage (NCBI taxonomy): Eukaryota > Metazoa > Chordata > Actinopteri > Siluriformes > Ariidae > Neoarius > Neoarius graeffei. The sequence goes on from NC_083577.1 coordinate 28,473,139, forward strand.
AAAACACTTAAGTTGTCTCCTGGTAGTGTGCATGAGGTAAGGGTTAGGGCGCGAAAACTAATAGTATACCTAGAAGGGTAATTGCAGTATACTTCAAAACTAAAAAGTGGACTAGATGTATATAACCAGTAACTAATAGTATATTTCCAATATGCTGTAAAGTATACTTTTATAAACTAAAAAGTGGACTAGAAGTGTGTAACGAGTAAACCAGTAATATATTTCCAGTCTACTACAAAGTACACTTTAGTAAACTAAAAAGTGGACTAGAAGTATAAAACAAGTAAACTCATAGTATATTTCCAGTACACTATGAAGTATGCTTTTGTAAACTAAAAAGTGGACTACAAGTATAGAACTAGTAAACTATTAGTATATAAGTTTACTTGTGGTTTACTTGCAGCACAAAATAAAAAATACTAGTTGTATACTCAAAGTTTACTTCTCTTAGACTTAAAGTATACTTTTTATAAACTAAAAGTGGCCATTTTAGTCCCAAGAAGTATTAGATTAGTTTACTAACAAGTATACTGTAAGTACATTGATATCAGTATACTTGGTACACAAAAGTATATTTAAGGAAATATACTTGAAGTTTACTTAAGTATACGTAATAAAATGAACTTGAAGTATACTTCTTTTTGATAAGGGAATATATGACGCATAGATCTCATGGCTGGTGAATGTTCTGTCATAAGTCTACCACATATGAACCAATACAGTGTTTAACTCAGCCAGAGGTTCACAAGCAGCTTCAAGCTAGACCACAGCTTAAGGTCACATGGTGACCTTTAAACAAGACAACATTATTGAACTGCAAAAGGTCCTGCGAAGTGTCCATTTATCCAATTAGTGGAAATGTCAATGTGCCAGAGAGCATGAAGATGAGCTGGCCATGTTTGGGCTTGATAGTGGCTTGGTGTTGGGTTTCATGTTTAATCCATGTAGAAACAAAGAGACAGAAAGATCATATCATCACATCCATTACAGTGCCCTCCTAAATGTTGTACACAAAAACAACTGTGTATCCCTTCAATATATTGAAAATGATTCTTGAAGTTTGCAGTATTCAGATAGCCAAATACACTCACCGGTCATTTTATTGGGAACTCCCACACACCTGCTGTTTTATACAGTTACAGTGGTGTTTGAAAGTTTGTGAACCATTTAGAATTTTCGATATTTCTGCATAAATATGACCTAAAACATCATCAGATTTTCACACAAGTCCTAAAAGTAGATAAAGAGAACCCAGTTAAACAAATGAGACAAAAATATTATACTGGGTCATTTATTTACTGAGGAAAATGATCCAATATTACATATCTGTGAGTGGCAAAAGTATGTGAACCTCTAGGATTAGCAGTTAATTTGAAGGTGAAATTAGAGTCAGGTGTTTTCAATCAATGGGATGACAATCAGGTGTGAGTGGGCACCCTGTTTTATTTAAAGAACAGGGATCTATCAAAGTCTGATCTTCACAACACATGTTTGTGGAAGTTTATCATGGCACAAACAAAGGAGATTTCTGAGGACCTCAGAAAAAGCGTTGTTGATGCTCATCAGGCTGGAAAAGGTTACAAAATCATCTCTAAAGAGTTTGGATTCCACCAATCCACAGTCAGACAGATTGTGTACAAATGGAGGAAATTCAAGACCATTGTTACCCTCCCCAGGAGTGGTCGACCAACAAAGATCACTCCAAGAGCAAGGCGTGTAATAGTCGGCGAGGTCACAAAGGACCCCAGGGTAACTTCTAAGCAACTGAAGGCCTCTCTCACATTGGCTAATGTTAATGTTCATGAGTCCACCATCAGGAGAACACTGAACAACTATGGTGTGCATGGCAGGGTTGCAAGGAGAAAGCGACTGCTCTCCAAAAAGAACATTGCTGCTCGTCTGCAGTTTGCTAAAGATCATGTGGACAAGCCAGAAGGCTATTGGGAAAATGTTTTGTGGACAGATGAGACCAAAATCAAACTTTTTGGTTTAAATGGGAAGTGTTATGTTTGGAGAAAGGAAAACACTGCATTCCAGCATAAGAACCTTATCCCATCTGTGAAACATGGTGGTGGTAGTACCATGGTTTGGGCCTGTTTTGCTGCATCTGGACCAGGACGGCTTGCCATCATTGATGGAACAATGAATTCTGAATTATACCAGCAAATTCTAAAGGAAAATGTCAGGACATCTGTCCATGAACTGAATTTCAAGAGAAGGTGGGTCATGCAGCAAGACAACAACCCTAAGCACAAGGGCAGGAATTTCATGAGGGCCCTCTCAATTTGGCCTTGTGCCCTTGGAAAAAAAATATCTGCCGTAAGGCCACGGTGGCCTTGATGCCCTGTGGTTTTGCGGTTTTGTAGTCTGCCTCATGACTGCCAATTGGCTTTAACGTCACCTGCGTCTGTTGAGAAAAAAATACGTCTTTTGATGACATTCTGGATTCTTATTGGGCAACTCATCAGTGGTGGATCGGACTCGAGCCTGGCATGAACTGCTCCGACGTGCTATAATGACACCAATCTATCACCAGCCAACCAGGAGACTTAATCAAACGCATCCCCCGCCCGCTTGTGTCCGCATCTGAGACATTGAATTTTCACAGAAGGAGGGAAGAAGTTGACTGAGGTAAGACCGTGTGATAAATTAACGAACGAATAAGAGAGGAATTTCAACATATAGGGCTTAAGTTTGTTACCATTAAATAAGCATTGCTTGTACAGTAATGTTATGTCATTACAACGTTGACCCACTTTTAACGTGCCGAGTACCGACTGTAGCCGCTAACAAATGCTAATTAGCTTACTGTCAAAAGTGCAAAGACCTTAAATTGCTCTGTGTAAATTAGAAAATGGCGCAACTTCCTCTGTAGCCGTCAACGGACAAGCACAGACTTGTCTTGAGTTTTGAGCCAATCACAACAGGGCAGCACTGTGGCCTGAGGTAAAACATGATAGTTTAAGTTTGTTTAAATTAAAAAATGAGTAACCCAATGACTGTCTCATATACTCTTCATATACTCATACTGTTTAAGTAATGCAATAAAACTAATCTTTAAAAGTGGAATTTACTCAAACTGTTTGCATAGAATGAACTTTGGGGTTAACAGTGTAATAGTGTCGCAGTGTTCTGCAAATTTGCAATTTAATATTTCAGATCTTGAGACATGAAAGTGCTATTTTAAAAAATAAAAGGTCAGAAATGTTTTATTTGTCGTCTATTTAGTTCATTTTATTTCCTCAATAATTTTCCTTGATTGAGAAATTGGTCTGGGCTCTTATGGGTTAATCAGTAGCCTGCATGCTAGTATATGTTCCATTTACAGTCAAACATTTTGATGTACTCCAGGCTCAATTTTGATTAATCAGAAATCTGTGTAGTAGTACAGTCTGAAGATGCTCTTGCACATTTGGTGTCAATTGAACAAAAATTATGGGAGGATATAGGTTTAATAAGTTTTACAATTTTTGAAGCGAGTGATGGATTTGATAAGTTTAGATGTGTTCAATATTTTCTTATCTTCAGACATAATAGTGTAGGAGATGTTTCTTTACAGTACCTGCTTGATACAGCAGTTTCGACTGAGACTCCAATCTTCCTCAGAAGAGTCATTAGTCCTTAAATTAAATTCATTACAGACGTGAACTTAAAATCATTGTTTTATTTTATGGCCTTGGTGCCCTGGCTTTTGGCCTTCGTGGTCTTAAATTGACAGCACAAAAGGCCAAGTGGCCTTGCCCCTAAAATGATGAAATTCCAGGCCTGCTAAGCACGCAATTCGTTCTACCAAAGAATGGTTAAAGAAGAATAAAGTGAATGTTTTGGAATGGCCAAGTCAAAGTCCTGACCTTAATCCAATCGAAATGTTGCGGAAGGACCTGAAGCGAGCAGCTCATGTGAGGAAACCCACCAACATCCCAGAGTTGAAGCTGTTCTGTACGGAGGAACGGGCTAAAATTCCTCCAAGCCGGTGTGCAGGACTGATCAACAGTTACCGCAAACGTTTAGCTGCAGTTATTGCTGCACAAGGGGGTCACACCAGATACTGAAAGCAAAGGTTCACATACTTTTGCCACTCATAGATCTGTAATATTGGATCATTTTCCTCAATAAATAAATGATCAAGTATAATAATTCTGAATTATACCAGCAAATTCTAAAGGAAAATGTCAGGACATCTGTCCATGAACTGAATCTCAAGAGAAGGTGGGTCATGCAGCAAGACAACGACCCTAAGCACACAAGTCATTCTACCAAAGAATGGTTAAAGAAGAATAAAGTGAATGTTTTGGAATGGCCAAGTCAAAGTCCTGACCTTAATCCAATGGAAATGTTGCAGAAGGACCTGAAGCGAGCAGTTCATGTGAGGAAACCCACCAACATCCCAGAGTTGAAGCTGTTCTGTACGGAGGAATGGGCTAAAATTCCTCCAAGCCGGTGTGCAGGACTGATTAACAGTTACCGCAAACGTTTAGCTGCAGTTATTGCTGCACAAGGGGGTCACACCAGATACTGAAAGCAAAGGTTCACATACTTTTGCCACTCATAGATATGTAATGTTGGCTCATTTTCCAATGACCAAGTATTATATTTTTGTCTCATTTGTTTAACTGGGTTCTCTTTATCTAGTTTTAGGACTAGTGTGAAAATCTGATGATGTTTTAGGTCATATTTATGCAGAAATCTAGGAAATTCTAAAGGGTTCACAAACTTTCAAGCACCCCTGTATCTAATCAGCCAATCCCTTGACCGTTTCAAATAAAACCATGATGTTTTGTGTGTGAAAAAATCACAAGCAAGATCTTAGACAGCTTTTTGCACACTTTACAAGTAGACAGCGAAGGCGAGGTTAGGAAGTAACACTCGTAGTAAATAAAAGCATTTCTGGGTCATTGTGGGAAAACATGTTTCTGTTTTGAACGTTCAGGAGTCAATGATTTTTTACATTTTTGGGATGTTTTTGGTAATTCATTCACCACAACTACTAAAAGGTTTTCGCAGAATGACACACATATACTAAAGCATGTACAATGAAAATAACAAAAAACCTCAGACAGATCCTTGATGTATTTGACAGCAGCCTTTCAGACAAAATCTAACCCTGACAAGTGCGTCTTCATAAAAATAGAGCCAATGCTTAAGCCTACACAAGAAAATATAGTCTAAAGTGTGAAAAGCTGCGAACTGAATCATAATAAAAGGATGATGTGTCTAAGGTCACCAGATATGAGAGAGTACTAAACGCGAACAGATCCTATTTCTGTGCTGTCTTCTCCTCACTGTTTTACATACTGTATAACCGTACAATTGTGTTAAAGGTCTCATGGAATAAGACCAATAAAGTACCAATTATTCTTGATGCTAGAAACATATAAATCTGACCCAGCAAAGTCCCTTGTACCAATTTCTGATTCATGCTTGATTGTTTTGACCAAATGATGATTGACAGGGTAGATCTGTGCAATGGTCCATCATTTCAAAAAGCTTTTAAATTGCCATGTGCTTATTTTCCTGTAGAAGGGTCATCATAAAACATACATCAAGGAGATTCGTCCTCCAGCATTTTAGATAAGCGTGCTGCTTTCTTGTTCGTATTGAATTTCTACACTGTAAGAGAAGAGATGGTTATCGTGATATGAACAGACAGCATGAAAATACTGAATCCACTAAAGGCACGTTATAAATTGGATGAAAATAAAACATGGGGGGGGACATTTTGTTCTCTTTGAGGCTGATCATGAAATAAGAGATGATTACAACTACTATAACATCATTAGTGAATTAAATATGTAATTGTGCTGCCCTGTAACTACTGTTTTAAAAATAATATGTTTGGAGACGGGCAGCACGGTGGTGTAGTGGTTAGTGATGTCGCCTCACAGCAAGAAGGTCCGGGTTCGAGCCCCGTGGCCGGCGAGGGCCTTTCTGTGTGGAGTTTGCATGTTCTCTCTCCCCGTGTCCGCGTGGGTTTCCTCCGGGTGCTCCGGTTTCCCCCACAGTCCAAAGACATGCAGGTTAGGTTAACTGGTGGCTCTAAATTGAGCGTAGGTGTGAATGTGAGTGTGAATGGTTGTCTGTGTCTATGTGTCAGCTCTGTGATGACCTGGCGACTTGTCCAGGGTGTACCCCGCCTTTCACCCATAGTCAGCTGGGATAGGCTCCAGCTTGCCTGCGACCCTGTAGAACAGGATAAAGCGGCTAGAATTCACTGGTATAATTCAGAATTCATTGTTCCATCAATGATGGCAAGCCGTCCTGGCCCAGATGCAGCAAAACAGGCCCAAACCATGATGCTACCACCACCATGTTTCACAGATGGGATAAGGTTCTTATGCTGAAATGCAGTGTTTTCCTTTCTCCAAACATAGCGCTTATCATTTAAGCCAAAAAGTTCTATTTTGGTCTCATCCATCCACAAAACATCTCTCCAATAGGCTTCTGGCTTGTCCACATGATCTTTAGCAAACTGCAGACGAGCAGCAATGTTCTTTTTGGAGAGCAGTGGCTTTCTCCTTGCAACCCTGCCATGCACACCATTGTTGTTCAGTGTTCTCCTGATGGTGGACTCATGAACATCAACATTAGCCAATGTCAGAGAGGCCTTCAGTTGCTTAGAAGTTACCCTGGGGTCCATTGTGACCTCGCTGACTATTCCATGCCTTGCTCTTGAAGTGATCTTTGTTGGTCGACCACTCCTGGGGAGGGTAACAATGGTCTTGAATTTCCTCCATTTGTACACAATCTGTCTGACTGTGGATTGGTGGAGTCCAAACTCTTTAGAGATGGTTTTATAACCTTTTCCAGCCTGATGAGCATCAACAACGCTTTTTCTGAGGTCCTCAGAAATCTCCTTTGTTCTTGCCATGATACACTTCCACAAACATGTGTTGTGAAGATCAGACTTTGATAGATCCCTGTTCTTTAAATAAAACAAGGTGCCCACTCACACCTGATTGTCATCCCATTGATTGAAAACACCTGACTCTAATTTCACCTTCAAATTAACTGCTAATCCTAGAGGTTCACATACTTTTGCCACTCAGAGATATGTAATATTGGATCATTTTCCTCAATAAATAAATGACCAAGTATAATATTTTTGTCTCATTTGTTTAACTGGGTTCTCTTTATCTACTTTTAGGACTTGTGTGAAAATCTGATGATGTTTTAGGTCATATTTATGCAGAAATATAGAAAATTCTAAAGGGTTCACAAACTTTCAAGCACCACTGTAGACTATACAGGGTGTTTCAAAAAAATTGATATTATTTGAGATGTAAATTTCCCAGAAACTACATAGTCTAGGCAAATGAAACTGAACAGGCTTAATGCACAGCAATGTTAGATTTATTCCTCAAAATTTGAATGGGTTCCATGAACCGTTTCACAAATTTTCAATATGCACACTGCCTGAGACACAGCACACGTCATGCAGATCCTTTTGCCGTGCACAGACAGCCTTCCTCTTTGAACTTTTTGTGCCGTGTCCAAATCTGCATTGCCGTTGGTGCATTTTTAGAAAATTCTCTCATAAATGCACGCTGCACAGTCTTGTTCGACTGTGTTCGAGCGTACTCTAACACACTCAACACCTTTTCTTTTCCAGTGAATGGCGTTTCTATACCTAAAAAGATAAAAATAAAAACCATGAAATATACAACTTTGACCTGTTTCCACACACGCTGTTAAAATTTGAGGTCAATCGAGAGAGAATTGGCAAAGTTATTAGATTGTGAAATGATGTGAAATTTTTTGAAACACCCTGTACTACTCGAAATATCATGAAAACAATTTAGAGCAACAGTGAAACACAATAGTCATAAAAACCTTGCTTTACCTGACTTACGCGACAAAAGCCTTGATCACGTTGATTTATTGCTTATGCCACAAAAACTGTTAACACTTTCATTGTTGAATTTCAAATTTTAAACGGATATGTCATCAGTTGTTTGTGAAGGCGTGTACAACCCTGATTCCAAAAAAGTTGGGACAAAGTACAAATTGTAAATAAAGACGGAATGCAATAATTTACAAATCTCAAAAACTGATATTGTATTCACAATAGGACATAGACAACATATCAAATGTGGAAAGTGAGACATTTTGAAATTTCATGCCAAATATTGGCTCATTTGAAATTTCATGACAGCAACACATCTCAAAAAAGTTGGGACAGGGGCAATAAGAGGCTGGAAAAGTTAAAGGTACAAAAAAGGAACAGCTGGAGGACCAAATCGCAACTCATTAGGTCAATTGGCAATAGGTCATTAACATGACTGGGTATAAAAAGAGCATCTTGGAGTGGCAGCGGCTCTCAGAAGTAAAGATGGGAAGAGGATCACCAATCCCCCTAATTCTGCACCGACAAATAGTGGAGCAATATCAGAAAGGAGTTCGACAGTGTAAAATTGCAAAGAGTTTGAACATATCATCATCTACAGTGCATAATATCATCAAAAGATTCAGAGAATCTGGAAGAATCTCTGTGCGTAAGGGTCAAGGCCGGAAAACCATACTGGGTGCCCGTGATCTTCGGGCCCTTAGACGGCACTGCATCACATACAGGCATGCTTCTGTATTGGAAATCACAAAATGGGCTCAGGAATATTTCCAGAGAACATTATCTGTGAACACAATTCACCGTGCCATCCACCATTGCCAGCTAAAACTCTATAGTTCAAAGAAGAAGCCGTATCTAAACATGATCCAGAAGCGCAGACGTCTTCTCTGGGCCAAGACTCATTTAAAATGGACTGTGGCAAAGTGGAAAACTGTTCTGTGGTCAGACGAATCAAAATTTGAAGTTCTTTATGGAAATCAGGGACGCTGTGTCATTCGGACTAAAGAGGAGAAGGACGACCCGAGTTGTTATCGGCGCTCAGTTCAGAAGCCTGCATCTCTGATGGTATGGGGTTGCATTAGTGCGTGTGGCATGGACAGCTTACACATCTGGAAAGACACCATCAATGCTGAAAGGTATATCCAGGTTCTAGAGCAACATATGCTCCCATCCAGACGACGTCTCTTTCAGGGAAGACCTTGCATTTTCCAACATGACAATGCCAAACCACATACTGCATCAATTACAGCATCATGGCTGCGTAGAAGAAGGGTCCGGGTACTGAACTGGCCAGCCTGCAGTCCAGATCTTTCACCCATAGAAAACATTTGGCGCATCATAAAACGGAAGATACGACAAAAAAAGACCTAAGACAGTTGAGCAACTAGAATCCTACATTAGACAAGAATGGGTTAACATTCCTATCCCTAAACTTGAGCAACTTGTCTCCTCAGTCCCCAGACGTTTACAGACTGTTGTAAAGAGAAAAGGGGATGTCTCACAGTGGGAAACATGGCCTTGTCCCAACTTTTTTGAGATGTGTTGTTGTCATGAAATTTAAAATCACCTAATTTTTCTCTTTAAATGATACATTTTCTCAGTTTAAACATTTGATATACCATCTATGTTCTATTCTGAATAAAATATGGAATTTTGAAACTTCCACATCATTGCCTTCCGTTTTTATTTACAATTTGTACTTTGTCCCAACTTTTTTGGAATCGGGGTTGTATAAGAGACCATACTGTATGTGCACTAGAATGATGGAAATGTGTTCATTTCAGTGGTAGTACTTTTATGTCAGGAAGTATTTGGCAAGTTCAAGTTTCACTGGATTTTAAAATTCTTATCTATTGACTGAATTTCCAAGGTGAAGGAGTATAGAAGAGAAAATAATACTGCATGAGGAACAATTCTCTCTGTACAACATGTCTATTTTTACCGTATCTTGTTTACAGAGATGATCTCCATAGCCTTGGGAACATACAGAGGGCATCTTACTCAGTCTTGCATGATGTAGTCACGAGCTTGATGAATTATGCATCAACAGCCTTCATTTTCTGCTCCATTCCTTGAGGTTCGAATGCAGGTGTTCAACAGTACCTTCCATAAACAATCACAAGTACAATAAATGAGGACTAAATTGTCTGGTGCATGCATTCAGCACTGACATGGTCAGAGCTCAAATCAAGATCAGTCACTTTCTAAGAATAAGTAGGTGTAAAGTGGCAGGTATAAAACATTCATGCTGGAGGCTACCTCTGGGGCCTCTGTGCTCATAAGCCGGCAAATATGTTTCACTGCCGAAAACCTCTTGATCTTCACACTTCAAATGGAGCCGATGCTGAGCCGCGCACTATTTCTGTTGTTTTTGATGTTGAGAGAAAAACCACCCTGAAGCCAACTTTCGAAACAAACGCTTCACCACTTCAAAATGACAAGCTACTGATGGATATTTGGGAAAACGCTGATATTTTTCAGACGTGAACAATGTATCTGTAATCCAGTGAAAATGATATTTCACACTAGGGCACGGCCATATTCCAGTATGACAATTTGTAGTTGGGAAAAAAATTAAATGATTACAGCGAGCAGGGATGAATGCGTTTTATTTATTTCATATACTTCCAGTGGGCGGCACGGTGGTGTAGTGGTTAGCGCTGTTGCCTCACAGCAAGAAGGTCCGGGTTCGAGCCCCGTGGCCGGCGAGGGCCTTTCTGTGCGGAGTTTGCATGTTCTCCCCGTGTTCGCGTGGGTTTCCTCCGGGTGCTCCGGTTTCCCCCACAGTCCAAAGACATGCAGGTTAGGTTAACTGGTGACTCTAAATTGACCGTAGGTGTGAATGTGAGTGTGAATGGTTGTCTGTGTCTATGTGTCAGCCCTGTGATGACCTGGCGACTTGTCCAGGGTGTACCCCGCCTTTCGCCCGTAGTCAGCTGGGATAGGCTCCAGCTTGCCTGCGACCCTGTAGAACAGGATAAAGCGGCTAGAGATAATGAGATGAGATGAGATACTTCCAGTGCGTATATATACTCACCGGCCACTTTAACCCTTGTATGGCGTTCGGGTCTGTGGGAGCCGTTTTCATTTTTGATCAAAGGAACAATGATATGATTAATTATTTTTTCAAACTCAGACTCATTGGCCTTGGCTCATTTTCTGTGAAGAACATATATCAGAACACATTATCGATGACCACACGCTGTACCGCCCCTACACATTTATATTCCATACAGGATGTTCGGGTCCGCTGGACCCGGGGCTAATAAAAGTGTGGACCTTCACTCTGTCCTCCTCCTGTCTGGGCCTGCTGTTAGTGTGTGTTTGTGAGTTTTGCATTTCTGCCACTGCCATTCAAGCACCGACACCTGTCTGCTCTCACATTCCTACACATTTTACCCTCCGTCTTGCAGGAACCAAGACAGAAGTTCCCGTAAATTGGGGGCGGGACACAATAAATATAGCTTTTCCAATGTGGCTCCTTATCACAACTGATCAAGATGGCCAAAAGATTCTCTGCACAGATGGACTTGCAAATGATTTTGGAAGAGAGAGAAGCTTTTGATGATGATGTAGAGGAAGACGTTTCAGAACGTGAGGATCACATTTCTGAAAATCCAGAGTCGGACAGTGACTTTGAAGAAGAGGATGAGATGGCGCATCAGCCCGTCCTAAAACGAAGACGAGCGTAGGGATGATGTGTTGTAGAGACTGACATGGTTACTGTATGTGTTCAGCTTGTGTTGTGTAAACTGAACTGATTGGGTTCAATTTCAAATGAAATTCAAAGAAATAAAAATCAGTTGTTAAGAAAAACCGTGCTTCATTTGTAAATTTGAAGATAAACATCTTTTTTTCCGCTCATATCTTGACTGTAATTGATTTTCTTTTTGTCTCATCTCATCTCATTATCTCTAGCCGCTTTATCCTGTTCTACTGGGTTGCAGGCAAGCTGGAGCCTATCCCAGCTGACTACGGGCGAAAGGCGGGGTACACCCTGGACAAGTCGCCAGGTCATCACAGGGCTGACACATAGACACAGACAACCATTCACACTCACATTCACACCTACGCTCAATTTAGAGTCACCAGTTAACCTAACCTGCATGTCTTTGGACTGTGGGGGAAACCGGAGCACCCGGAGGAAACCCACGCGGACACGGGGAGAACATGCAAACTCCGCACAGAAAGGCCCTCGCCGGCCACGGGGCTCGAACCCAGGACCTTCTTGCTGTGAGGCGACAGCGCTAACCACTACACCACCGTGCCGCCCATTTTCTTTTTGTAAAATTACATTTATAAAGCGGCTAGAGATAATGTGTGTGATGTGAAATGTGACATTTTATTAGAAAAAACAGTAGCACTTTTTAAAAATAAATGTAATCTAACAAAGGCAAAGGGCAAATATTAATCATATATGCTGTTTATGTTGTTTGTAACTGGGGTGAAGTAAACATCTGTTAAGTATTTAATGTAAAATTGTTTGATTGTGTTGAATTTAAAGCACCAAAATGCAGTGGGTCCACCAGACCCACGAACACTGGCTGAGTAACAAAAATACGAACACCACATATGTTCTTGGCTGCAGGAGTGGAACCCAATGTGGTCTTCTGTCTGCTGTTGCATGCTGAGATGCTTTTCTCCTCACCACAGTTGTAAAGAGTGATTAAGGCCCGGTCCCACTGCACTTACGGATGCAAAGAGGATGTAAAACGTAAAAAAATCTTTGCCATCCGTTGGAAAACGCTATGCATCCGTTGTGTACTCATTGCATACGTGCTTCATACGCTCTATCCATCGAGCATCCGTCCACTGTGATTTCATCCGCGCAAAAAGTTTTGAGCTGCACAAAACTTTTAGAACGGATGAACTTTCCGCCGTGTACGATGTAAATCCGCGACATATACGAGCAACAAACGTTCTATGTCCGTCATCATCCGTTAAACGTCTGCTGTATCCTCTCTGCATCCTCTGGGCATCCTCGCAACTCACATCCGCTGCAGCTGAAAACGGAAAGAGGGAGGAAAGATAAGGTACATGAAACGTCTATTCATCGTTAGTAGCACGGAAATAGAAAGGATGTAAGCGTATGCATCTCGTATATAAAGTATTCAAAACGGACAAAGCGTTTATATCTGGGCTGTATCTCGTATATTTAGGATGTCTGGAGTATGTCTAGAGTATGTAGAAGGACACCTAGCGGACAATCGATATTTTGTATAAAAAGGGGGAGAAAATCATCTAGTAGTAGAGATGTATCGATGTAGCCGCCAGCACGTCTTTCCGCTTTATGCTGACGGCGTGCGTGCTGCATCCCTTTATATCCGCGGAGCAGACGCAATTCATACCCCCCGCATGCGCAGTGAACGGTCTGCATCCGATATTCATCCGCGCAACATCCCCTTTGTTTCCGTTAGGCGTACGCGATGCATCCCCTTCATCCGCTATGCATCCGCTCTTTCTGCTATGCGTCCGCTTCTCAGTTATCACCGGAAACCCCTTCGGAGCTGTCATCCACTTCCATCCGCTTTCATCCGCTAGGCTTCCTATGAACATGCGTTTAACATCCCCGCTATATACTACCCACGTCCGTTCTTTTCCGTTCTGTTTTCGCAAATTTTCGCCAATTTTGTCCATTTCTGGAGCGGATGAAAACGGATAGAGCCAACCCCGAAATTTTGCTCGTCCACTGTGTCCTTTTTGCATACGTTTTGTATCCATCGGCCAGTGGGACCGGGCCTTTAGGCGTTTGTTTCCACCCACAGAACTGTTGCTCACTCAACTGAATGTTTTTTTGTTGTTGTTGTTTTTCGCACCATTCTGTGTAAACTCTAGAGACTGTTGTGTGTGAAAACCCCAGATCAGCAGTTTCTGAAATACTCAAACCAGTCCATCTGGCTCAAACCAACATCCATGCCAAAGTGAAAGAAAGTCACACTTTGAGCTCACAATTTTTCCCATTCTCATGTTTGAACACTATGAACATTAACTGAAGCTCTTGATTTGTATCTGTATGATTTGATGCATTGTGCTGCTGTCGAGGGATCGGCTGATTAGAGAACCGCATCAAACAAACAGCAGGTGGATGAGTGTTCCTAAATAAAGTGGCCAGTGAGTGTAAATAAGCATAAAAAGATATGTCCGAAGATGAAATCAAACGTTAAAGCTTATGTTAAAAAAATAATAATAAATCAAGTTCTAGATATAAAGACCTCAAAAAGAAATAAAGAAATTGTTCTCAGGCAAATTACATTTGGTGGCAATATAAAAACGTCGGCATTGCATGCTGTTATTAGAAAATAATCAACTTCAGGATATGGAGTTACTGTTACCACACTGAACTTATATTTCAGCATTCAGAAGAGAAAAGGCAGTATCGACTTTTCATGTGTGAATAGCTACCTATAAAGACAGAAATATTGCACAGACCTACAGCAGTGTGCCTTGATGCAGAAAAGTCACGTCGCCCTTCACCCTGACCCAGCGCATTGTATCTAAATCCTGCAGCAAAGAAAACCATCTATTATCCATGCTTTCTGAAGCCCACACGCTCTATTCACAAGAAGATTATGCCGTTTCTGTCTAGAAAGTCGCAGCAAGCACTTTGCTTCTGAAACTGTCAAGACAGGCTTTCAAGGCTATAAAAGGGCAAAGAAATGAAATCCTAAGTGGCTATGCATGTATAAGGAAAATGACTAATGATAGCTTGGAGGAATGAAAATACATCATATTTTCAGAGTGCAAGGTTGAGTCTATTCATCATTTCTCACCTTCACAATATATGAATTTATTCTTTTGGTTACTCTAAAGAAATAAAATATGAATGTTGTGAGAAGTGTAAGATCAAAACTTTAAACTATACACTGCAATCATTTTGGAGCATGAAGTTAGTCTAAATTATAAATGTACCAGTCAAGAGTTTGGACATACCTTCAGATTCAATGTCCATCCGTTTATTATCTGTAGCCGCTTATCCTGTACAGGGTCGCAGGCAAGCTGGAGCCCATCCCAGCTGACTATGGGTGAGAGGCAGGGTACATCCTGGACAAGTCACCAGATCATCGCAGGGTTGACACATAGAGACAAACAACCATTCACACTCACATTCACACCTACGGTCAATTTAGAGCCACCTGCATGTCTTTGGACTGTGGGGGAAACCGGAGCACCCGGAGGAAACCCACGTGGACACGGGGAGAACATGCAAACTCCGCACAGAAAGGCCCTCGTTGGCCACTGGGCTCAAACCCAAAACCTTCTTGCTGTGAGGCGACAGTGCTAACAACTACACCACCGTGCCGCCCTAAAATCCAACCAATTAATATTATTAGTAGACCCTTACAAAAAAGAAGTTTATTCAAGTGTGCTTCTAGTATACTTCTTTTAAACTAAAAATAAGAGTGTATGCTTTCAGTTTACTTTTTATTTACTTATCAGAGATATACTTAATAAAGTTATACATAAGTATACTTGGTTTATACTGAAAATTATCTAGAAAAGTCTAAGTATATTAAGCTTATGCTTAAACTTTTGATCAAGATATACTTGACAAAAGTGTGATAAAGTGTTAAAATATTTGTGCCTTATGTTTAAGTGTACTTGCCCTGTAGTTGTGCTTCAGCATTGTTGAATCTTAGTTGTCTGTGGTTCCATATAAGTTGTTTTTTTTTTTTCTCTCCTGAGTGGGATAATTACATTTTTTTATTTATTTCTTTTTCTTTAGAGCTTGGATGTCAATTTCAGTCGTCATTGCCATGTTTTTATACTTTGGCATTGAATACAATGTTGCTTTAAATTTTGATTTGTAAAGAAAATGAATATGTTCTTAATCCTGAGTATCTGTTGTTATTTTGTGAATTCTTACCTTTATAACTTCATTGTAACTTAAGGTACAAAACACTTAAGTTGTCTCTTGGTAGTGTGCATGAGGTAAGGGTTAGGGCGCGAAAACTAATAGTATACCTAGAAGGGTAATTGCAGTATACTTCAAAACTAAAAAGTGGACTAGATGTATATAACCAGTAACTAATAGTATATTTCCAATATGCTATAAAGTATACTTTAGTAAACTAAAAAGTGGACTAGAAGTGTGTAACGAGTAAACCAATAATATATTTCCAGTATACTACAAAGTACACTTTAGTAAACTAAAAAGTGGACTAGAAGTATAAAACAAGTAAACTCATAGTATATTTCCAGTACACTATGAAGTATGCTTTTGTAAACTAAAAAGTGGACTACAAGTATAGAACGAGTAAACTATTAGTATATAAGTTTACTTGTGGTTTATTTGCAGCACAAAATAAAAAAATACTAGTTGTATACTCAAAGTTTACTTCTCTTAGACTTAAAGTATACTTTTTATAAACTAAAAGTGACCAATTTAGTCCCAAGAAGTATTAGATTAGTTTACTAACAAGTATACTGTAAGTACATTGATATCAGTATACTTGGTACACAAAAGTATACTTAATAAAATATACTTTAACTTTACTTAAGTATACTTAATAAAATGAACTTGAAGTATACTTCTTTTTGATAAGGGGAGGTCTTATGCCTTAATTATTTAGAAATGTGACCAATAATTTTGACCAGTAATTGTATATTTAGATTTATTTCCTCCTCTATAACTGTTTCTTAAGTTTCTTGGCCAAGTCTTACGTGAGTTGGAAGCGTCTCCAGGTGAGTCATAGATTATCATGGAGGAGTAAAAGTTGCCATCGTCATATTCTTTTGCATCACATTGAATCGTATCACACTGCATCACAATACTGGTGAATCGTATCATATCATATAGTAGTTGATTCACATGTATCTTTAAATATCAGCTTCAGTGATGGAGATACACATCATGGATGGATGGATGGATGGATGGATGGATGGATGGACAGCAGCACTATGCATAAAATCATGTAGATGCAGGTCAAGAGTTTCAGTTAATGTTTACATCAAATATCAGAATGGGAAAAATTATGATCTCTGTGACTTTAACCATGGCATGGATGTTGGTGCAAGATGGCCTGGTTTGAGTATTTCAGAAACCGCTGATCGCTTGGGATTTTCACAGGTTTCAAACCCACTGCCACATGATTATTTAACTAAACCTATACTTCAGACTGTATGTACTTGTTTCTCGTCTCAGTATTGCTTATAATAAATCTGCAGAGACATACGTCTGCCTCATGACACCCACTCAAGTTTAAATTTTCTCTCAAGGTAAAATTAAACATTTTCTTTTCCCTCAAAGTAATATATCTAGTTTCTGACAGATGATGTGCAAACCACTTAGTGAGTACAGGTGAGGTGAAATGGCCTGGTTGGAATTATATGAATAAATCTAATGAATCATTGAAAAGTAAAAATAATAATAATTATCCATAAGCTAATGGCAAAAAATATATATATCCCTTGATATTAATATAGTCAGGGTTTTTTTTTCATGTTCTACACAGGCAGCACAATGGTGTAGTGGTTAGCCCTGTCACGTCACAGCAAGAAGGTTCTGGGTTCGAGCCCAGTGGCTGACAAGGGCCTTTCTGTATGGAGTTTGCATGTTCTCCCAGTGTCTGCATGGGTTTCCTCCGGTTTCCCCCACAGTCCAAAGACATGCAGGTTAGGTTAACTGGTGGGTCTAAATTGACCGTAGGTGTGAATGTGAGTGTGAATGGCTGTTTGTCTCTATGTGTCAGCCCTGTGATGACCTGGCGACTTGTCCAGGGTGTCTCTCGCCCATACTCAGCTGGGATAGGCTCCAGCTTGCCCGCGACCCAAGCAGTTACGGATAACGGATGTATTTAATGTGATACAGCAAGCAAGAAACTTCAAGTGAAAAACAAATAGAAACACTTTAGAGTAAAGTAAAAAGAAAAAGCTTACAATAACCCAGTTTTCACACACAAATTAGTTTTTAAAATGTTTTTCTACTATATCTTAAGAAGGCGTGGCTACACTTGGGAATGAAATGATTGACAGCCTTGGCCAGAAGAGACCAACTGCAGTGCCTGCATCATGCCCTGTCTATTGAGGTTTTTCACCCACGTGACCAAGTCATGTGATGCTGCCATTTTGGACGTCACGGCTCGAATCAGTTTGAATGCGAGGAAGGCGACAAACGAAAAACATAAAAGAAAAAGGAGCGAGATGCAGAAAACACCTTCACTATCCAGCGACGTAGGGCATTTACAGGGCGAGCAGAGGGAGAGGTATTTGCAAAAATTGAGGTCAGCAGGCTTAGAGAACGACGTTTACCTGCTTCCACCAGGATTGTTCACTGACGTACGGAAGTACACGAAGCCCTCGTCTTTACCTGACTTCGGCCCACATGATCTGTATACCTATGTCGTTAAAAACCCATCGCCATACACAGGTATTGATCTGAAAGCGTATAAGAGTTTGGATGCCTACAAATATTTTGTGTCAGGCTGGGTAACATGCCTACATCAGCGGGTCGTCCCTGGAGCCGGTGGTCGCCATCTTATTACAGCTAAGGTTTGTTCACATTTTCATTTACTTTCGGTCCTCAGGATAAACAAAATGTTATTAAATGTCATTGAAATAACTTCTTAGTCTGTTGAGACATGGCCCGTTATAAATTTGCTGTTACCAGGCAATGACCAAGAACTGTATTATTAGGGTCGGTGTCTGTGTTGTAGCAGTGTACTAGCAGCTAGCTGTTAGCACTAGCTAATGTCAACAACAGTAGCTAGTATGTTACTGTAGCAATGTTTACGTTCAGTCATTTGGATGACTGTTAAAACCTTTCAGTCTCAAGTTTTTCCTTTACTGTATTTACTAGTTTACTGTAATTATGATCCGGCAGCTATTTACACCGGATCCAGTGTAAATAGCTGCCGGAGCCGACGTCCGAGCTTGCCGGAGCTAGCGCGCTCGGGCAGGCTGGGAGCTAGCGCGCTCGGGCAGGCTGGGACGTCGGCTCCGGCAGCTATTTATACTGGATCCGGTGTAAATAGCTGCCGGATCATAATTACAGTAAACTAGTAAATACAGTAAAGGAAAAACTTGAGACTGAAAGGTTTTAACAGTCATCCAAATGACTGAACGTAAACATTGCTACAGTAACATACTAGCTACTGTTGTTGACATTAGCTAGCTTGACCTTCAAAATGGTGGACACCGGGGCGTCACGTGACCCTGTGACGTCAGGTGAAAAACCTCAATTTATCTAATATACTTACTGATTGGAATTTTTCTGCCCTAATACAAACTTGTATCCATTTCTATACATGTACGTTTATTAAATGTTTGAAACATTTCAAACATAAAGGGTTAGTTTCATCTTGCTACCTACTTAGCCATATATCAACCTTAATAGCTGTTTTATTTCAGTATTAACAACATGTATCCAGCTAGTGTTGTGGAAACTCGCTCACCAAAAAGGGTCAAATGTCAAGCAGTTGCAGAAAAATAAACTTTTATTCAATCAAATAACAAAAGTCGAGTCAGTTTGCAGAGTGATCCAATTCATCAATCACAGGGTCTCTCATTTTATTCATCCATCCATCCATTATCTGTAGCCGCTTATCCTGTTCTACAGGGTCACAGGAGCCTATCCCAGCTGACTACGGGCGAGAGGTGGGGTACACCCTGGACAAGTCACCAGGTTATCGCAGGGCTGACACAGAGCACCTGGAGGAAACCCACACAGAGAACATGCAAACTCCACACAGAAAGGCCCTCGCCAGCCACTGGGCTCGAACCCAGGACCTTCTTGCTGTGAGGCAATAGTGCTAACCACTACACCACCGCCACTCTTCCGGCGAACCACTCTACGGGCGAAAGGCGGGGTACACCCTGGACAAGTCACCAGGTCATCACAGGGCTGACACATAGACACAGACAACCATTCACACTCACATTCACACCTACGGTCAATTTAGAGTCACCAGTTAACCTAACCTGCATGTCTTTGGACTGTGGGGGAAACCGGAGCACCCGAAGGAAACCCACGCGGACATGGGGAGAACATGCAAACTCCGCACAGAAAGGCCCTTGCCGGCCACGGGGCTCGAACCCGGACCTTCTTGCTGTGACGCAACAGCGCTAACCACTACACCACCGTGCCGCCCAAGTGCAGAAGATCTTTATTATAAAGACAAGTGCAAACAGTCCAAATCAGCAGGCGTATATCGTGAACTGTAAATCAAGCAAAAGGTCAAGCGAGGCACAAACAAAATATCGTAAACAGAAGCAGGGTCAAAAACGAGGAACAGGAATCAGAAACCAGGAAATCAGTCAGGAAACAAGGTGCGGTAATGTGTCACAACAACGCAATACTTCGCAAAGTCAGTCTGCATTCTGAGTCCTTGTTTAGGCGCGCTGATTGCGCCTTAATCCCGTGCAGGTGTGTGTCATTCATGGAGCGCGCATAAGTCAGTTCAGCACGCGCTTGAAAGTCCTTCTGTTGCACGCGCAGGTGTGACAACAAGACTATAGTATAATATTATGGTCTTGCGTGACTTCTCCATCAATTTGTTTGCATTTCTCCACAAAAATTATGGCAGTGTAGTATTAGGAAAGGCATCAAAATAAAGTAGTGGCTAGTTTATTGCCTGGTTATTTTTAAAAAATATATTTACCTGCTTATCTCCCATCTGTTTGATACGTGACACGGCGGTATGCTGTCGTGCTGCCAATGTTTTGTGGTGAAATAAAGTCAAGAGCACATCTGGTTATTCAGTTATTATTTCTGCCTCGTGTCTCACTTCTTCCCAGTGATTTTTTTTTCATACAAGTCCTTCATGAAACAATCTTCTGATAAATGCTCACTGCATAATTTTCTGCTTTTTTCAGGAGTAAAGTTTTCTCGCTTTACTTGATAAAGCCACTCGGCCAAACATCTTAGATCCGGGATGGAAGGAAGAAGACGTGTGGAATCCTACATCATGCAGCACCACCCTCGTTTTCGTCTCCTAATACATCCATGTATCTGGCTAATCCAGTATGGCCACACCTGGGGAAATGGCCCAACAGACTGATGTTGCATCTTTAACATGTATTTTAAGCTAAAGTCCACTTAATTGTTTTCATCTAAGAACATCTATTAATCGTACATAATAATGGCATTTTATAACCCCGTAATTTCAAAATTTCCTGGTTAATCACTTTATTTAAGCTCTCTGGATAGATGTAAAGAGAGAATTTGAAAATGTGACTGTATTTGCCTGACCATTTCTACATTGGAAGAAGGGGGCGGGCCTACCAAACAAGTAAGTGTACCTGACTTCGACTCTCATCTCTACTGGCTCCAGATAGCAGCAGAAAGTTCCTCTTGCGCAAAGTCTGGCTGCAAATCTGACAACATAGCCAAGGTGAATTCTGTCTGACCACAGGCTTGCAGGTTTTGCGTAAAATAGATTGGGATTGCGAGCATTTTTCACGATCCTGCTCCTTCAACTAAAGCCCCAGTCCCAGTTGAAGAGAAGCAGCCCTGCAGTACAATGCTGCCACCACCATGCTTCACTGTCATTATGGTGTTCTTTGGGTGATAAATTGCCTTGTAATTGTGCCAAAAATTTCTTTTAGAATTATGCCCAGAAAGTTTTGCCTTGGTCTCGTCAGACCATAACACTTTTTGCCACATGGTTTGGGGTGATTTATGTAGGCTTGGGAATTTTGTGGAAGGTTTTGTGAAAAAGGGCTTCCATCTAGACACACTACCCCAATTAAATTGGGTTCATGCCTTCAAGGAAGGTAAAGGAGATGCCTCGGTTTGTATGAGTCTTTGCTTACTCCAGCATACTGAAATATTTTAGTGAGCTAGGCCCTGGGGAACTCATCATCAGGTTCCACACTGTAGTTCGGTGGCTTATCTGTATTCAGACACACACATGGGTATAGAGCTAACTACTTTGTGTTGTGTGTCAGATTGGTACAAGTCTTGCTAGTTTTTTTTCTACATTAATGAACTAGATGCTGATATGATTGGATGTTAAAGCTATTTGATTGATACGTAGCAAGAGAAAAAAATGTTCTTGTAAATGTAATCAGGTATAAATATTAAATGTTGATAATACTCAAGCAAAATAAATATACTCTACCAAGTACAGTTACTCAAGTATTTTCCATCCCTGTTTATATGTATGCCCTGTACTTGTTTTAATGCATAGAATGTAAATGGTGATTTCTCCCCACTGGTTCAGGTTCTACAGTGCAAGTATGTAAGTAATTGGACAGTGAGGTTTTGCCTCCGGGTTTCAGCATATTGGATTTGAAAGAAAATACTGCTGTGGTTCCCAACCATAATCCTGAAACACCCTTGCTGTGCCATGCACATGTTAGCGCACACATATTTTGACTCAGAACTGGCCTGGGTAATTAGCAGATTACTTGAATTAGGTGTGTTTGAACAGGAAAATGGTTAATGCTTAATTACCCTGCTACTAAATCCATAATAGGACCATGCAGAGGTGCGACATTCTTAGAGCCTTACATCAAGTCATGGATGAAGTAACGC
Source organism: Neoarius graeffei (assembly GCF_027579695.1). Taxonomy (NCBI): domain Eukaryota; kingdom Metazoa; phylum Chordata; class Actinopteri; order Siluriformes; family Ariidae; genus Neoarius; species Neoarius graeffei. The sequence goes on from NC_083577.1 coordinate 28,495,455, forward strand.
AATCTCTGGATATACACTACCGTTCAAAAGTTTGGGGTCACTTTGAAATGTCCTTATTTTTGAAAGAAAAGCACTGTTCTTTTCAACGAAGATCACTTTAAACTAATCAGAAATACACTCTATACATTGCTAATGTGGTAAATGACTATTCTAGCTGCAAATGTCTGGTTTTTGGTGCAATATCTCCATAGGTGTATAGAGGCCCATTTCCAGCAACTCTCACTCCAGTGTTCTAATGGTACAATGTGTTTGCTCATTGCCTCAGAAGGCTAATGGATGATTAGAAAACCCTTGTACAATCATGTTAGCACAGCTGAAAACAGTTGAGCTCTTTAGAGAAGCTATAAAACTGACCTTCCTTTGAGCAGATTGAGTTTCTGGAGCATCACATTTGTGGGGTCGATTAAATGCTCAAAATGGCCAGAAAAATGTCTTGACGATATTTTCTATTCATTTTACAACTTATGGTGGGAAATAAAAGTGTGACTTTTCATGGAAAACACAAAATTGTCTGGGTGACCCCAAACTTTTGAATGGTAGTGGAGGGTGATGGAATGACAGACTTAATCATGTGTAAGTTTCACTGAATTTTTCCCTGATCCAGTTTGCTTCCATGCCAAAAATGCTAAAATACATTATTAATGGACTGGATGTTTTGTCGATTAAAACATGGATGCATGAAGAAAAAATCTGGCCATGCAAAGAGCTCAAGCGAGATTATTGCTTTGTCTATATCAGGCTTGTAGTACTCGAGTCCGACTCATGCCTTAATTTTAAGGACTCGTGACTCGACTTGGACTTGAGCACTGATGACTCGGACTCGTGCATTAACTGCATTCGGACTCGTAAATTGGAGACGAGGACTCTGAATTTTTCTTTATTTTTGTAGCATGTCATAATAATTTGGCATAAGATATTTATATCTACATTAATTTTTATGCTAATTTTGTCCAAGAGAATGCACATTCGCCTGTTCATACGTCATGTTCAGGAACAAACTAACGTTAATGGTGCTAAAATGCCTGGAGAGACGCCCCTAGGATCGTCCGCTTTGCTTATTCAGACTTCTTGTGCAGTGGGAAAAAATGCACTGCTATGTGTTCCATATGTAGAAGAACTATCGAAGAGACGACAGGGACACCCTCGAACTTCAATCGTCATTTGGCAAGACTCCACCCAGAGAAGGAAGTGACACGCTACTGTATGTTCATTGCTCTGTTGATAGCGGGGCTTGCTGAGCGATGAACTAGCTAGTGTTAACCCTCTCTCATGTTATTTGCTCTGTTGATAGTGGGCGGGGCTTGCTGAGTGATGAACAAGCTTTTTATCTGTAGCCTGTTGACTAAAATGGGGCAGTTGAGCAGGAACGTTAGTCCATCACAGTAGCAGAGAAGCTTTCACATAAAGGCAGCAACAGCCACCGTCAAATGGTGCGGTTGGAGTCTTGTTCTCGGACTCGACTCAGATCAATAGTGGACTCGACTCGTACTCAAATGACTTGAGCTTGAACACTGGGGACTCAGAACTGGACTCGGACTTGAGGTTTAGTGGCTCAACTACAACACTGGTCTACATGACTTTATAACAACCAGTGCTATCCACCTTCTCCACAGTGGACCAGTCAGTACAAAACGAGCATGTTAAGCCCTTTACAACTGTCCATAACACTGCAGTGCATTTTACAGTGGTGCTTGAAAGTTTGTGAACCCTTTAGAATTTTCGATATTTCTGCATAAATATGACCTAAAGCATCATCAGATTTTCACACAAGTCCTAAAAGTAGATAAAGAGAACCCAGTTAAACAAATGAGACAAAAATATTATACTTGGTCATTTTATTTATTGAGGAAAATGACCCAATATTACATATTTGTGAGTGGCAAAAGTATGTGAACCTTTGCTTTCAGTATCTGGTGTGACCCCCTTGTGCAGCAATAACTGCAACTAAACGTTTCTGGTAACTGTTGATCAGTCCTGCACACCGGCTTGGAGGAATTTTAGCCCATTCCTCCGTACAGAACAGCTTCAACTCTGGGATGTTGGTGGGTTTCCTCACATTAACTGCTTGCTTCAGGTCCTTCCACAACATTTCCATTGGATTAAGATCAGGACTTTGACTTGGCCATTCCAATACATTAACTTTATTCTGCTTTAACCATTCTTTGGTAGAACGACTTGTGTGCTTAGGGTCGTTGTCTTGCTGCATGACCCACCTTCTCTTGAGATCCAGTTCATGGACAGATGTCCTGACATTTTCCTTTAGAATTCGCTGGTATAATTCAGAATTCATTGTTCCATCAATGATGGCAAGCCGTCCTGGCCCAGATGCAGCAAAACAGGCCCAAACCATGATACTACCACCACCATGTTTCACAGATGGGATAAGGTTTTTATGTTGAGATGCAGTGTTTTCCTTTCTCCAAACAGAATGCTTCTCATTTAAACAAAAAAATTCTATTTTGGTCTCATCTTTCCACAAACCATTTTTCCAACAGCCTTCTGGCTTGTCCACATGATCGTTAGCAAAGTGCAGACAAGCAGCAATGTTCTTTTTGGAGAGCAGTGGCTTTCTCCTTGCAACCCTGCCATGCACACCATTGTTGTTCAGTGTTCTCCTGATGGTGGACTCATGAACATTAACATTAGCCAGTGTGAGAGAAGCCTTCAGTTGCTCAGAAGTTACCCTGGGGTCCTTTGTGACTTTGCTGACTATTACACGCCTTGCTCTTGGAATGATCTTTGTTGGTCTGCCACTCCTGGGGAGGGTAACAATGGTCTTGAATTTCCTCCATTTGTACACAATCTGTCTGACTGTGGATTGGTGGAGTCCAAACTCTTTAGAGATGGTTTTGTAACCTTTTCCAGCCTGATGAGCATCAACAACGCTTTTTCTGAGGTCCTCAGAAATCTCCTTTGTTCATGCCATGATACACTTCCACAAACATGTGTTGTGAAGATCAGACTTTGATAGATCCCTGTTCTTTAAATAAAACAGGGTGCCCACTCACACCTGATTGTCATCCCATTGACTGAAAACACCTGACTCTAATTTCACTTTCAAATTAACTGCTAATCCTAGAGGTTCACATACTTTTGCCATTCACAGATATGTAATATTGGATCATTTTCCTTGATAAATAAATGACCAAGTGTAATATTTTTGTCTCATTTGTTTAACTGGGTTCTCTTTATCTACTTTTAGGACTTGTGTGAAAATCTGATGATGTTTTAGGTCATATTTATGCAGAAATATAAAAAATTATAAAGGGTTCACAAACTTTCAAGCACTACTATATGTAACCAAAATATCAGCTTGTGCTGTAAAATTAGTGAATAAGACATGCAGGAGCATGCAGGACTTCTCCTGAACAAAGACTGGTCATGTGAAAAGAGTGTCTTGGTTTAGAGCTGGAGACCTTGTTCGAACTAAACTGTGTGTGTCTGTGTGTGTTCTTCATAAACCGTTTGTGCTCCTCATTTTCAGATGCAAACAGCAGAAATGAAAACAAATCTCACTGCACTGTTTTAAATCATGTTTGCACAAAATGAACAAGGCTAGAAATCCCACACAAACTGTCTATGTTTTAGTGCCTCTGTCTCCCTTTGGTCCTTTATGGACTGATTGAATGGAAATTCTGTGTCTCAAATTAGAGTAGTGTGAAGGGTTCCCAAATGACACAGCACAACTGGGTGCTCCGGTTTCCCCCACAGTCCAAAGACATGCAGGTTAGGTTAACTGGTGACTCTAAATTGAGCGTAGGTGTGAATGTGAGTGTGAATGGTTGTCTGTGTCTATGTGTCAGCCCTGTGATGACCTGGCGACTTGTCCAGGGTGTACCCCGCCTTTCGCCCGTAGTCAGCTGGGATAGGCTCCAGCTTGCCCGCGACCCTGCACAGGATGTGTGGTTATGGAAAATGGATGGATAGATGGATGGGCGATGGTGGTGAAGATGATGAGAATGAGATCTAATTCCTGTCAAATTTACATTTATTAGAAATTTAGCTGGCATGGCATGGTGGTGTAGTGATTAGCACTGTCACCTCACAGCAAGAAGGTCCGGGTTCGAGCCCCGTGGCCGGCGAGGGCCTTTCTGTGTGGAGTTTGCATGTTCTCCCCGTGTCCGCGTGGGTTTCCTCCGGGTGCTCCGGTTTCCCCCACAGTCCAAAGACATGCAGGTTAGGTTAACTGGTGACTCTAAATTGACCGTAGGTGTGAATGTGAGTGCGAATGGTTGTCTGTGTCTATGTGTCAGCCCTGTGATGACCTGGCGACTTGTCCAGGGTGTACCCCGCCTTTCGCCCATAGTCAGCTGGGATAGGCTCCAGCTTGCCTGCGACCCTGTAGAACAGGATAAAGCGGCTAGAGATAATGAGATGAGAATGAGAAATTTAGCTGTCTAATGCTAAAATGTCACTTTATGACTTTATATGATGTCTTCTGATTATAATATTTGATGATGGAAAAAACATATGGGATTGTGTGTGGCAGTGTAGTGAGAAGAGGTAACACTTTATTTGAAGGAACACTTATTAGGAGTTAATTCGGGTCTTGATCTTTGCTCAATAAAACCTAAATTAGACACTGATAAACATTTTATTCACTAAGAACTAGACCGTATTCAAAAGCATGTGTATTTGTTTGTAGTTAGTGATCTGTTGTGTGAAAATTGACTATTAAATACATTATTTGCTATGATAGTTAATTAAATGGTTTGGTGATGCAGTTATTGAGCATGAATTAATCATCCAGAAGGCCATCATACAGGGTTGCAGGCAAGCTGGAGCCTATCCCAGCTGACTATGGGTGAGGTACACCCTGGACAAGTCGCCAGATCATCGCAGGGCTGACACATAGAGACAAACAACCATTCACACTCACATTCACATCTACAGTCAATTTAGAGCCATCAATTAACCTAACCTGCATGTCTTTGGACTGTGGGGGAAACCGGAGCACCCGGAGGAAACCCATGCAGACACTGGGAGAACATGCAAACTCCACACAGAAAGGCCCCTGCCAGCCACTGGGCTTGAACCCAGAACCTTCTTGCTGTGAGGCAACAGTGCTAACCACTACACCACCATGCCACCCTCCAGTAGGCAAGTATAAAAAAATAGCATTTTTAAATCCATGTACATAATACAGAGTAGCAAAGAGAATCATGAGGCAACATCATACATTTATTATAAACTACAACCCTGATTCCAAAAAAGTTGGGACAAAGTACAAATTGTAAATAAAAACAGAATGCAATGATGTGGAAGTTTCAAAATTCCATATTTTATTCAGAATAGAACATAGATGACATATCAAATGTTTACACTGAGAAAATGTATCATTTAAAGAGAAAAATTAGGTGATTTTAAATTTCATGACAACAACACATCTCAAAAAAGTTGGGACAAGGCCATGTTTCCCACTGTGAGACATCCCCTTTTCTCTTTACAACAGTCTGTAAACGTCTGGGGACTGAGGAGACAAGTTGCTCAAGTTTAGGGATAGGAATGTTAACCCATTCTTGTCTAATGTAGGATTCTAGTTGCTCAACTGTCTTAGGTCTTTTTTGTCGTATCTTCCGTTTTATGATGCGCCAAATGTTTTCTATGGGTGAAAGATCTGGACTGCAGGCTGGCCAGTTCAGTACCCGGACCCTTCTTCTACGCAGCCATGATGCTGTAATTGATGCAGTATGTGGTTTGGCATTGTCATGTTGGAAAATGCAAGGTCTTCCCTGAAAGAGACGTCGTCTGGATGGGAGCATATGCTGCTTTAGAACCTGGATATACCTTTCAGCATTGATGGTGTCTTTCCAGATGTGTAAGCTGCCCATGCCACACGCACTAATGCAACCCCATACCATCAGAGATGCAGGCTTCTGAACTGAGCGCTGGGTCATCCTTCTCCTCTTTAGTCCGAATGATACTGCGTCCCTGATTTCCATAAAGAACTTCAAATTTTGATTCGTCTGACCACAGAACAGTTTTCCACTTTGCCACAGTCCATTTTAAATGAGCCTTGGCCCAGAGAAGACGTCTGCACTTCTGGATCATGTTTAGATACGGCTTCTTCTTTGAACTATAGAGTTTTAGCTGGCAACGGTGGATGGCACGGTGAATTGTGTTCACAGATAATGTTCTCTGGAAATATTCTTGAGCCCATTTTGTGATTTCCAATACAGAAGCATGCCTGTATGTGATGCAGTGCCGTCTAAGGGCCTGAAGATCACGGGCACCCAGTATGGTTTTCCGGCCTTGACCCTTACGCACAGAGATTCTTCCAGATTCTCTGAATCTTTTGATGATATTATGCACTGTAGATGATATGTTCAAACTCTTTGCAATTTTACACTGTCGAACTCCTTTCTGATGTTGCTCCACTATTTGTCGGCGCAGAATTAGGGGGATTGGTGATCCTCTTCCCATCTTTACTTCTGAGAGCCGCTGCCACTCCAAGATGCTCTTTTTATACCCAGTCATGTTAATGACCTGTTGCCAGTTGACCTAATGAGTTGCAATTTGGTCCTCCAGCTGTTCCTTTTTTGTACCTTTAACTTTTCCAGCCTTTTATTGCCCCTGTCCCAACTTTTTTGAGATGTGTTGCTGTCATGAAATTTCAAATGAGCCAATATTTGGCATGAAATTTCAAAATGTCTCACTTTCAACATTTGATATGTTGTCTATGTTCTATTATGAATACAATATCAGTTTTTGAGATTTGTAAATTATTGCATTCCGTTTTTATTTACAATTTGTACTTTGTCCCAACTTTTTTGGAATCGGGGTTGTATATACCTACAGAAAGATCTTCGCCATTGGTGATAGCATACCGCTAGAGTCTGAGCCGCCCCTACATGCCAACCAGATCCCTATGCTCCGCTGCTACTGGTGACCCTGCCCCTCCTCCTCTCTGCTCTTGCCCAGCCCGCTCAAGCCTGCTGTCTGTCCTGGTTCCTCGTTGGTGGAATGACCTTCATTGAGGTCAGAACTGCTGACTCCCTGACCACCTTCAAGCGCAGACTAAAGACTCACCTCTTCAAGCTGCACCTCTCCCCTTCTTCCCTGCCCACTGTGTAATCACGTAGCTGCCTTAGTTGTCTTGACCAACTCAGGCTGTGTGCTGTCTAGCCTGGTCATGATGCCTTAGTGTTAGTTGTCAGGGGGTTTTTTTCCCCTCTATTTAGTTGTGCTTTGTCGGCTTATTTGTATGCTTGGTTTGTCTTCCTTGACTGACTGTTGTTACTTCAACAGAATATTACACTAAGTGTTATTCGGTCACTTGTACATTTGGCACTAGAACTTTCTTATCTAGAAGTTCAGCACTTTTTGTACCTGACTTTTGCACTTGTTGTACATCGCTTGATGATATATGTTTGAAACATCCAGTATCTTTAACCCATCTTCATGAGAGAATATTTCTGATATTATAGACCAACAAAAGTCTATAAATAATTTGTAGTCCAACAAAACCGGTTTATGTTCTCTGGTTCACCTGAAGACTGTTAGAATGTGATTTACTTCCTGGTCGTAGGCACCATGTGATGTGATTGCGGTTGAACTTTAAATGGGAAGACATTGTCATCTGCAGAACAGACAAAATGCCAAATCTACTTATGGACAAATCTGTTTATCTGTTTATGGTCATTTATGAGGGTGGTACGATGGTGTAGTGGTTAGCGCTGTTGCCTCACAGCAAGAAGGTCCTGGGTTCGAGCCCAGTGGCCGATGAGGGCCTTTCTGTGTGGAGTTTGCATGTTCTCCCCGTGTCTGTGTGAGTTTCCTCCGGGTGCTCACTTTCAAAAATAAGGACATTTCAAAGTGACCCCAAACTTTTGAACGGTAGTGAACAAATACATAAGTTCAGCAATAAAAGTAATTGTGCTTTGTTACGTCCAACTTCTGAACTGAGTAAAACTCTGTGCCTGGCCTTTAACATTTTAACAAGAAAAGCTGGAAAATGGGATGGATTCTGAACTGATTCTGAAAACGAGGTGTTAGCCAAACAGATAGCTAAATGACTACAGTATTAGCGAAGGGAAATATTTTTCATTTCTTACTCTTACAGATTGCTGTTGCATTAAAAATTTGCATTAGACTTGAACGTAGATTTATATTTAGCTTGTATTTCTGGCCACAGTGATTGTGTTGCTTTACTTCAGCTATTTAAAGCAGGGTTATGATGCTCGATGGTCTTATAAAGTCGATATTGCTTGTGGCTATGTTAGATATAAGAATGATTATCAGTCAGCCGCACCATTACTTTTTTAACATTAGCCACTGGTACACATACATTTGAACCTTTGTTGCTCACAAGGGGGTTATTGCTGTATCTGTGACCTAAATTCCTCATAAAAGCCTGAAGAACTAGCACAAGCCCTATCACAAAAAAAAAAAAAACCTGATTAAAAGCTCCCTAAGGCTAAACAACCTTTTAAACATTACATCTACAAAAGCAAAACTGGTTTCAGAGTCAGTCGAGCTGCTTTCACAGCAAGAAATTTAACTGGCATTAAGCACGACAACATATTCAGATGGTTAAAGGCTGTAGTGTAAAGTGAGAATGTGCTATGAAGCATGCTTTCAACTAACCAGAAAGTGTGCAGTACTGATCATCCTGTAATCCACAATTCACAATTTGGTGCTCGAATACTATTCAATTCATATACAGTACTGTGCAAAAGTCTTCGACCCCCTGTGAGCACACCAAAGTATATTCCTAGCAACTGTATTTTTATACTGTTGATATGGCTACAATAAACTTGAAACTTAAAACCCGATAAGGTCACTGAGCTCAAAAATGTTATTGGAACCGATTACGTAAAAATTTTTGAGGTAAGTAACTTAAATTTTTTAAGGTAAGATTTCTTAAAAATTACACTATAGTTACACTTAATTGTAATTTTTAAAGGTCCCATGGCATGAAATTTTCACTTTCTGAGGTTTTTTAACGTTAAAATGAGTTCCTCTGACCTTCTTAAGTCACCCCAGTGGCTAGAAATTTCATAATGTGTAAACCAAACTATGCCCAACATTTGAGAATGGCGCGTCAAAATGGCGCGTTGATAAGCTCTTCCCTTTACGACGTCAGCAAGGGAGATGATCCCCACGCCCCCCCTCTGGATTCCCACCCACTGTATGGATTGCCCGCCCAGTTGTAGTGAGGAGACCATAGAGGACACAACATGGCATCACCTAAGCGAGCGAAACATGGAAATTGCGCTGTACATGGATGTGACAACACAGAAAGGAGTCTGTTTTTACTGCCGACGGGAGAGCCCCTGAAGACGCAGTGGCTTAATTTTATTTACTCCAATAATACGCCGTCGAGTCTACCTAAGACGGTGTATGTTTGTCGGAAGCATTTTCCTGAGGAATGTTTCCACAACTTGGGACAGTACAGGGCAGGTTTTGCACATCAACTGTCACTGAAGCCTGGGTCCGTACCAAGCATCCCTGCCGCATCAGCCACAAACACCGAACAAGTAAGTGTATAACTGTTAAGTCGTTTTGCCGTGTTTTAAAATCGGTGCGTTAGCCTAGCAATGGCTACATTAGCTGTGCAGCTAACCGCTTCCTGCAGTTAGCCAGGTAATCTGCGCTACAAAACTAAAGAGCATGCAGCATGCTCTGTTAAACTGAGTTTAGTCTGGAAATTGACTGTAACTTATGAGCTTATGTTTGACTGTTGCTCCGCAATGCATGTCTTCTGTTAGATAAGTGCTATGTTGCTGTAGTTGCTGCTTCTATCCTCTTTGGTTATGGAGTGCGTGTTCAAGCCTAGGGTATTATACGTTCGTAAACTACCACTCCGAACACTCTCACTCTCTGTTCTCTGTGTCACGTTGAGTTTATGAAAGGAGTCCGAGGGAGAACGGGGTTTTGTCTTAGCAGCGTGGCTACAGGCACTGATAGCAGCGAGTATGTGTGTGCGCAGCTTGGTCAAGCCCCTCCCCCTCCCCCCATGGCCCGCCCCCACCCTCTACTCTTCCCCGCCTCCTGCTTCTCATTAGCAAAACGACGCACTGGGAAAAGCGCTGAAATGGGGCTTTCTCCCAGGAGGCTATATCTACATGCCGAGGGTTCATTTCGAGAAAGGCTGCGGATATAACATCCGGAAACCTCCACGAGCCCGTTTAAAGCACCAACAAACCACCATGCCATGGGACCTTTAAGAAATCTTACCTTAAAAAATTTAAGTTACTTACCTCAAAAATTTTTACATAATCGGTTTCAATAAAATGTTTGAGCTCAGTGACCTTATCGGGTTTTACAGTGTGTTGTAACCTCACCCGCGACGGAGTAATCAGCGCGGTTTGTTTGTGTGTGTGTGTCTTTTAACAATCTAGCGTCTAGACCGATTGACTTCAAATTCTCAGGCTAGGCGGGCAATGGTCCGTAAATTACCTGATTAAATTTTGGCAGTAATCGGGTCACGGTCAAGGTCACCGGAAAGGTCAACCTTTCAGTCAAAATAACATATTTTCCATTATAACTCGAAAACGGTTGCCAATAGACACGTTTACTATTATGAGCATATAGAAACTCCCATATGGCCTTTCATTTGGCACCATGATCTTTGACCTTGAGTGACCTTGAAAGGTCAAACTCAAAGTCATGGATTTTCAGAGGGCTGTAACTTGAAAACGGTTGATGGTCGACAGATATTTACCATTATCAACTTACAGGAAGTGCCATACGGGCTTTCATTTGGCGCCATGACCTTTGACCTTGCGTGACCTTGAAAGGTCAAACTGAAGGTTATGGGTTTTCAAAGGGCTATAACTTTAAAATGGTTCACGATAGCCAGATTATCAACATATGGGTTTTCAGTTGCCACCATGATCCTTTGACCTTGAATGGCTTTGAAATGTCAAACTCAAGGTCATGGATTATCATAGGACTAGAACCTGACAGCTGATGATTGAGAAATGTTACCATTATCAGCATATAGGTATAAAATAAGTGCTGCCGGGTGAGGTTTGTTTTGCCTGGCAACACTTTTTTTTCATACAAACTTTGTTATAGATTTCCATTTTGTGACTTCTACATTATCGAGTCAGTACAAAAACATTTTAGAGTCCAAACGTTCATTTTCCAGCACAAAATTAAATGTTACAGAAAAAAAAAGTTTGTATCTGAGCAGCATATTACATAAGAGAGCACTTTTCAGATTAAAAAAAGAAAACATAATGAAGGCTGCTGGGTTTTGGTGCAAAATGAAGACGCGAGTGTGAGAGTCAAAGAGTCCGGAAGAACTGCGGCTGGTTCTGTAAGATGCTCAGTAAAACCTACAGATCATTTCCGCATAAAACTGCACTCACTGCACCTGAGACTATTATTTTTTTAAAGCAAAGGGTCGTCTCACACCAAACACTGACTTTGTTTCACTGATTGTGGCTTACTGATTACTGTTTATAGTACTTTTTTTTATGTTGAAACATTTCATTTCATTATTTTTAAGCCATTTTTGGTCTCCAGCATTTCTTTACATGCGCCTAAGACTTTTGCACAGGACTGTACGTCATCAAGCAGTGTTGTTAAATATGAAAATTTCACTGTTAAATGGAAAGTAACAAACTACACATACTCTTCTGATAGTACTTTATTGTAACAGTTATTTTCTGAGTATGATTAAATCATAGTACTTTAACCTGAGGGGGAGTTTTTTTGCCTACTTTTACTTTTGATCACCACCACAAAGTAAAAATGTAATGCATTTAATGCAAAAGTCATGTGTTTATTTTAAATAGTGCATTTAAGTCCAGAAGACTGTAAACAAATCAAAAGACAGTATGTGCAAGTTTTATTTTTTATTTTATTTTATTCTGTTTTGCCAGTTTTCCGCTAATAGCCTACAATTCAGGTGCCAAATGTTCAGTCATCAGCAGCAATGTCTGAGACAGTGGAGACAGATAAGCAACCCTGGCCCAGTTTATTCGATATAATTCATTCATTTTGAAATGCTTCAAAGAAAAATATGTAATAACAATCTGTAAATTATGTGAGCTAAAACCTGTGGAGATTTCAGCATTTTGCAGCACAACATCCAACCTGTGGAAACTTGTACTGATAAACCATTAGCTAGCTGAATGAGCTAGACTAGCTAGCCATGTCTTGGTGATTTTTTTTTTTTGAGTATAAAAAAAGGGCGGGCGGCACGGTGGTGTAGTGGTTAGCGCTGTTGCCTCACAGCAAGAAGGTCCCGGTTCGAGCCCCGTGGCCGGCGAGGGCCTTTCTGTGTGGAGTTTGCATGTTCTCCCCGTGTCCGCGTGGGTTTCCTCCGGGTGCTCCGGTTTCCCCCACAGTCCAAAGACATGCAGGTTAGGTTAACTGGTGACTCTAAATTGACCGTAGGTGTGAATGGTTGTCTGTGTCTATGTGTCAGGCCTGTGATGACCTGGCAACTTGTCCAGGGTGTACCCCGCCTTTCGCCCGTAGTCAGCTGGGATAGGCTCCAGCTTGCCTGCGACCCTGTAGAACAGGATAAAGCGGCTACAGATAATGAGATGAATGATGAGTATAAAAAAGCCCTGTATTAAAAAGTGTTGCAACAGACTCAGGGTAATGTGTAAGGAGTATCTTTACTCAGTAGATAAATATGCTGCTATAAATATGTGTCAATTCGCTTGAGCCAACTAGCTCGCTACTGAACCAAGCAAGCTACTGAAACCAACCATATTGGGTTAAGTTAACTAGCCAGATAACATTACCTTTCCAGGTATACTGTTGATAATAGAGGTGGTGTTTATTTCATAGCTCACTTGGTAAGTTAACATAATTGCTCAAAAATGCCTTAACCATATACACCAATCAGCCATCACATTATGACCACTGACAGGTGACATGAATAACTTTGATTATCTCATTCCAATGGCACCTGTCAAGGGGTGGGATATATTAGGCAGCAAGTGAACTGTCAGTTCTTGAAATTGATGTGTTTGAAGCAGGTAAAATGGGAAAGCACAAGGAGCAACTTTGACAAGGGCCAAATTGTGATGGCGAGATGACTGGGTCTGAGCATCTCCAAAATGGCACATCTTGTAGGGTGTTCCTGGTATGCAGTACCTACCAAAAGTGGTCCAAGGAAGGACAACCAGTGAACCGGTGACAGGGTCATGGGTGTCGAAGGCTCACTGATTCACATGGGGCATGAAGGCGAGCTCATATGGTCCAATCCCACAGAAGAGCTACTGTAGCACAGACTACTGAAAAAGTTGATGCTAACAGCTTTCTGTTTTAGCCAGCATTAAGTTTTTCAGCAGTTTGTGCTACAGTAGCTCTTTTGGGGGATTAGACCATATGGACTAGCCTTCATGCCCCATGCGAATTAATGAGCCTTGGCAGCCCATGACCTTGTCACTGGTTCACCGGTTGTCCTTCCCTGGACCACTTTTGGTAGGTACTGTAGGACAATAGTCAAGTCTTCTATGATATGCAAATCTGCAATTTCAACAGCAACCACTTTTTATGTCTGGATATATTTCCAAATTTATTAGAATTATGTGCCTACATGTGTATCCCAGAAGATTACTGGCACCTGTGAATGTGGATTGTGATATGGTGTCGTTGTATTTCTACACTGGTTATATTTTGGGGAAAATAAATACATGGATCCACCCTGTACTGTAACTCCAAAATTTAATGGGTTCTTCCTTGGCCCTTGTTACACCCTTCCACCAATTTTTATGGAAATTGAATGATTAGGTTTTGTGTAATCTTGCTTAGAGTCAGATAGATGAACAGAAAGACAAACAAACTGCACTGAAAACATAAGCTCCTTGACAGAGGTAATTAGCCATTATTTACAGACACTGCAGGTATCATCTGCATGGATTTCCTGTTTTCTATGCCAAAAAAAAATCAGTGCCTAAAGTGTCATACAAGAAATCTTTATTTTAATTATTTTGCTGACAAAATGCAACAAGAAACAAGAGTGCTCTGAGAGCACAATATCCCCTGCTGGCAACTATACCATAACTCTGGTAATATGCGACTGAATTGAACGAAATTGTAATATGTGTATTACTGACATATAACAAAGAATTCTGTCAAGTTTTGTGAAATTCCTCCAAAAATTGTGAGAGGAGTTGATTTCAGAAGGTGAGTACCCTTCCTGGGACAGATGGACATCGCCACGACATAATCCCCCTTCGGACCTTTTGGCCAGCGGGGGATAATAAAAATGGTGAGGGAAGTTGATTTCAGAAAGCAAGCACACCTTGATGAAATTTCCAAAGTACAAGTTTGTTAATAATCGAGGGCATAACTCTGGGAAAATTTGCCCAAATTAAGCGAAATTTTAATATGGGTATAGCCGTCATATAAAAAAGTGTTTTGCCAAGTTTGGTGAAATTCCTCCACAAATTGTGAGCGGAGTTGATTTCAGAAGAACGTAGACTCTCATGAAACTGTCAAAGTACAAGTTATATAATTAAGGGTCAAAACTCTGGTCAAATTTTCACAAACGAAATTAAATCGCAATATGTGTATTATTATCATATAACAAGGCCTTTTGCCAAGCTTCGAGAAATTCATCCAAAAATTATGAGAGGAGTTGATTTCAGAAGGCAAGCACACCTTCGTGAAATTGTGAAAGTACAACGCTGTTAATCAAGGGCTGTAACTCTGGTGAAATGTGACCGAATTTAACGAAGTTATAATATGCATACTATTGATATATAACAATGCCTCTTGCCAAGTTTGGTGAAATTCCTGCAAAAATTGTGAGAGGAGTTGATTTCAGAAGGAAAGCATACTCTCATGAAATTGTCAAAGTATAATTTTGTTAATCAAGAGCTGTAACTCTGGTAAAATGTGACCCAATTTAACGAAATTAGAATATGCATATTACTGGTATATAACAAAGAATGCTGCCAAGTTTCATGAAATTTCTCCAAAAATTGTGAGAGGAGTTGATTTCACAAGGTGAGCACCCTTCCCGGGACGGAAGAATGGATGGATGGAAATCGCCACGACATAATCCTCTTTCATATGGAATCAATTTTGTGCCAAAATGTTCATACAATACTTTTGAAATATCAAACAAAAACGACAAATCAAAATACAAAAAAACAAAAAAAGTCAATTTTTTTAGACTGGCAAACAAATTATTCGTGTAATCGTGCAAAATATCAGTCTATTACTCTTCAGAAACCTTTTATTTTTGTTCCGCATCTTTCTCAGTTTTGTTTGGCGTAATTTATTTTGGTTGCGATTCCAGCTTTCTCGTTTGCGCTCCCTGACTTTTTGCTTGCAGTTTTGGCACAAACTTCACATGTGGGTGGGCTGTCCAGGAATGCATTCCCATTGGCTAACTTGTGTTTGACTGACAGCTGCGCTCAGCCATTCCCTACTCGGATTCTGGCGGACTGTTTGACGAGTGACGGATCCACTGACAGTAAACAAGGACTTTAGTGGCAACTATGATATTGAATTAATTCAACAAAGTGTAAATTCAATATCATAGTCGCCACTGAAGTCCACTCGATCCTTGTTTACCGTCAATGGATCGGTCACTCGTCAAACAGTCCGCCAGAATCCGAGTAGGGAATGGCTGAGCGCAGCTGTCAGTCAAACACAAGTTAGCCAATGGGAATGCATTCCTGGACAGCCCACCCACACGTGAAGTTTGTGCCAAAACTGCAAGCAAAAAGTCAGGGAGCGCAAACGAGAAAGCTGGAATCGCAACCAAAATAAATTACGCCAAACAAAACTGAGAAAGACACGGAACAAAAATAAAAGGTTTCTGAAGAGTAATAGACTGATATTTTGCACGATTACACGAATAATTTGTTTGCCAGTCTAAAAAAAATTGACTTTTTTTGTTTTTTTGTATTTTGATTTGTCGTTTTTGTTTGATATTTCAAAAGTATTGTATGAACATTTTGGCACAAAATTGATTCCATACTTTCAGGCCTTTCAGCCAGTGGGGGATAGAAAAGTGTAAAGAGGAAATCTAAAGAAGAATACACTGTATTATAAAAGTGCACTTCAGCAAATATGTCTAATCTTATTTTAAACATGTCTGTTTGCTCTCAGAAAAGGTTTGGGTGCAAAAGTATGAAATTTGCATCTGCATTTGAATGCAAAAAGAGAAATGTACATTTGACATTATACATTGTACAACTGATCTAAAACAAAAACAATCCAAAGCATGATGAAAAATCAACAGAAAGAACCGCAAGCAAGAATTTCATGCCATGTCATCATCCACAGCCATATATTACCGAGGATCCAAAAGGTGCAAGGCAGAGGTCGGAGCTTTTAAAAGGCATAGGAAAGACAGAATTGTATTAAATGTGCAAAAATCTGATCCATTCTCATGGACCATGTGTTCAGTTACTGATATTGATTTCCTCCACAGTGCCAACACAACATCTCTACAGTCCATTTATTCAGCCACCCAAATACAAAAGAGTGACTGCAAAGCTGAAATATTTGCTCATCAGAGATCAGATAAATATTTTCTTCCTCAAGAGGCCACCATTTGTCCACAGCGTCCATTTCTGGCAGCGTTTTCATGTTTACAAATTAAGGATTCATGCTCAGTTACATGCAGTATACCATACAAGTACTAGGGTAGTAGTGAAATGATACGGTGCATTTCTCAGGCCTAGGACTAACCCAAGGGGCAAGCAACTGCACAAATTATCTCATGTGTTAAGAATGCATCTTATGTGTTTACTAATCTAATCTAATCTAATCTAATCTAATCTAATCTAATCTAATCTGTGAGGATGGTAGCATAAATGTTTTAAGTGTTTAAAAAAATAAATTGTGTTTTTATATACTACATAGAAGCAAACATTTTTAAAATGTGAATATCATAAACTTTCCATCAAGTGTGCTTAAATGCATGACTTCAGTAGGTAAATGCAGTCTGCAAAAATATGCAGTACAAGATATGTATTGAAAAAGATGTAATAAGCATATTATGTAATAAGCATATTATTCTATCTGGATGAAGAAGCATTTTGAGGTCACAATTTTGATGTTCCAGCTGGAAAAATTATAAAGTACTGAACATTTACAGTGCAACAAAACCTGGATATAAAAGTAGATAGGTTTGGTTTTTATCCTAATCAAACAGATAGATCAGGAGTATTCAACTAAAATTTATCAAAGCCCAAGTGCATAAAATGTCTTGTTTAAAAAGGTCCAGATAAGCAACAAACTTAACCAAATTAATACAAAATTAATCAGTGATTTGTTTACAGCTATAAATAAGACAACTGAAGTGGTTACGTTTTGTTTTGCTTTCGACCAGAGCCACAGTTTTCTGTTTCCATCATTAGTTTTTGTTTTTTTCGAACAAGCAATGTGATCAGTTCACTAATCAGATGAGTGAAGGTAAATAAAATTTAAAAAATCTGTGAAATATTCCCTGTTTTAGCAAAATAATGTTTTTATATATAAATATATGAGATTGAATAAACTGCGGCACAGGATTTCCGACAGAAGCTGACCTGGGTCATGTTTAGAAAACTAGAGTCGCTGAAATATGCCCAGTTGTTCATACATTTATTGCCCCATATACGGTATTTTTCAAATATGAATTATATTCCAATGCCAAGATACAGAGGCATCATATAGAGGCATCATGCAGAGGAAGAGTCTTGGGTATGACTTTAAACTGCAACCGATGGTGAGTCTGAGGTCCGGGAGGACTTGAGTATTGAGGAAAGTGGAGTTACCCCTTAATCACCATTGCTCCCAGGTCCACTCTGCCCCACAGTAGTAGCACCTGCCTGGGTTCCAGCTATGGGTTAAATAGTACATCACCAATAAGGCGCTGGCAGCAGGGCACTTTTCGGTGTAATGTGGCAGATGAACCCAACAGGGTCAATGGCACACCACCAGATGGCATGTGGAAGAGCCATGCAAATGGCAACGGATGGCATCACTCAGCAAGTCAGTTTTCACTGCAGGGCAACTTCCATATCTGTCAGGTCTGTGGCACTTTTGTGCACCACTTGACATCAGGTCTGGAGGTCCAGAGAGACAACATGATGGAGGCACGACATTGTTTGTCTTACCTTACCATGCAAGGTGCTTCATTAGGAGAGGAGAATAGCATGCGAGAGCTCATGAGGCCAGATATCCTGTGGCAGCTTGGCCAGGCCATTCGTGCCACCGCTGCAGGCGATTCTGTCGCTATGGTGCGGGCCTCACGGCCCATCTGCGTTTCTGCGCATCCTAATGAAGCAGTCATCATCGCTAGCAATGGACAGCCGATGACGACAATTTTTCAAATCCTCATTTTAGTCCACTGATATTCAAAGCCAGTGCAAGGGGGGCAATTGCAACCAGGACCAGACCAGAAGGAGACCCGTTGCTACAGGACTAAAATAAAAAAATTTATGAAGGCAATTTGTGAAATAAATGTGAAAGTTTATGTGATTAAAATTGAAAAAAAATAAGTAATGTACAACCCCAAATTAGAAAAAGTTGGGATGGTATGGAAAATGCAAATAAAAAAGAAAGCAGTAATTTCAAAATTGACTTTGACTTCTATTTCATTGGAGAAACTATGAACTCAAAATATTTCATGTTTTGTCTGGTCAACTTCATTGCATTTGTGAATATACATTCATTCCTGTGTTTCAGCGCTGCACCACATTCCAGAAAAAGTTTGGATGGGGGCAATTTAGGGCTAGTAATGAGGTAAAACGATTAAATAATGATGTGATTTGAATCAGGTGATGTCAACATGTGACTGTAATCATGATTTGGTACAAAATCAGTTTCCATGAAAGTCCTAGTCTTTGAAGAGCAAAGATGGGCCAAGAACCTCCAGTTTGTCAACAGATGCATGAGAAAATAATTGAAATGTTTAAAAACAATGTTCCTTAAAGAAAAATTAGAAGGGATTTGAATATTTCACCCTCTATAGTGCATAATATCATTTAAACTATTCAAGGAATCTGGAGGAATTTCAGTGCATAAAGGGCAAGGGCACAAGCCTAAGTTGAACACTCATCAACTCTGATCCCTCAGACAGCACTGCATCAAGAACCGTCATTCATCTATAGCTGATATAACCACATGGGCTCAGGATTGCTTTAGCAAACCTTTGTCAAGCTCTACAATACAGAATTATAGCCACAAATGCCAGGTAAACTTGACTGTGCAAAAAGGACTCCTTATGTTAACTGTGTCCAGAAGCGCCGTCGACTTCTCTGGACTCGGAGGTATCTGGGATGGACCATCACACAGTGTAAATGTGTATTGTGGTCAGACGAATCAGTATTCCAGGTCTTTTTTGTAAGAAATAGTCACCATGTGCTCTGGACGAAAGATGAAAAGGACCATCCAGACTGTTAAGAGCAACAAGTCTAAAATTCAGGGTGTGTCATGGTATAGGGTTGTGTCAGTTCCCTTGGCAAAGTTAACTTACACTTCGGTAATGCAGCCTTAATGCAGAAAAGTACATTGAGATTTTGGAGCAACATATGTTGCCTTCAAGACAACATCTTTTCCAGGGAGATTTCAACAAGACAATGCAAAACCACATTCTGCACACATTACAAAGGCATGGCTGTGGAAGAAGAGGGCGCCGGTCCCCTCTGTCCCCAATAGAGAATGTGTGGAGAAGTTTGAAATGAAAAATATGACAGTGACGACCCTGTAGTGTTGCACACCTTAAGACCTGTTTACAGGAAGGATGGGACAAAAATAACACCTGAAACGTTTCATCACTTGGTGTCTTCAGTCCCTAAACATCTTTTAAGTGTTGTGAGAAGGAATGGCAGCATTATAAAGTGGTAAATGCTTTACTGTCCCAACAATTTTTGAAATGCGTTGCAAGAATCAAAATTAAAATGTGTTTATTTTGAAAAAACAATAATATTCATGAGGTAAAACATCAAATAATGTGCTGTTATATTGTTTTGAGTGCAATACAGGTCAAAGATTATTTACAAATCATTGTTTTCAGTATTAATTTCAATTTCAACATAACTTCCCAACCTTTTCTGATTTGAGGTTGTAAATATGAATGTCCAGAGAGGGGCATGCCTTGTACATATCTTCCAGGAGCAATAACTTTAAAAATTATCTGATTCTTTTGATTGTCTGATCATGCCCTTGTTTTAGCTGCTATTGGATAACAAAATCACGTCACCATGTAGACCTAAACCAATTACTTCAGCAAGGTGTACTAAAATGCAAAAAAAGATGTCCAAATACAAATATTGTCATTAAAAAACAAACAGAATCATAGAAAATATTAAAAAGGGCAGAAACTGTTAGAGGATTGTACAGTATCTAGCTCCCTGTACTGCTGAGTGTCAACATCAGTTATCTGGAAATCAGCACAAAAATCTAATTTTTTGGTAACATTAAGCGTCATGTTACAGCAACCATTATGGCTTGTTATGGTGACAATGCTGACCCCTAGAGCTCTACAGATCCTGCCCATACTTATGACAACACTGACAAAAGGACACCAGGACATCTGACCGTGTGCTTCATGGCAATGTCAATGACCCAAGACAGGTGGATTTCAATTATATAGTCACTAGCAGGTTACCCAGCATTGCCCGGGTTTTGCAAAATTCTGGGTTGCCCCCAGACTTCCATGTCAAATTTGGTGAAGATCCATCGAGAAATGGTAATGTTAACCCAAGACAAACAAAAATCCAAACTTCCACCACCCAGGGGCTCATGGGGACCCCCTGGGGCACAAGTATGGAATTTCTAAGTTCTGCCAAATTGTGGCTATCTCCTGTACCTACATGCCAAGTTTAGTGAAGATCTGTCTAGAGTTTGTGTTGATAAACGTAATGTGAAAGGCATCAAGGGAGGGGGTGGGTGGATGTTGTGTCCCCCAGGGACTTCCCTGGGGCCCGTACATGAATTTTGTTTATATCTGCATAATTCTGGGTCATCCCTGGACCTACTTGCCAAATTTGATGAAAATCTGTCGAGAAATGGCAACGTTAGCTCAAGACAAACAAACTTTGCCACTTATTATATAGATTATATTTACAAGAGTGATGATGATGGGTTGCGCTATTTCTTCACTGTTGTTCGCGATGGCAATGGAGCTTATTTTAAAAGGGGCCAAGTCAGTTGCACATGGAGAAGTGCTTGAAAATGGTTCAATTCTTCCTCTTAACCAGGCATTCATGGATGACATCACAGTGATTGTCCAAGATGAAACCATGGTTCAAGAGCTGGTACAAAAATTTGCACAGCTGTTCACATGGGCCAGGTTGAAACTGAAGGCAAAGAAAAGCCAGAGTCTTTCTTTGGCGCGTGGTAAGGTAAAGGATATCTGTTTTTACATTGGCTATGACAAGCTTCCCACCATTAGAGAGGAACCAGTAAAGAGCCTAGGCTGGTGGTATTCTACTGTTTATATCTGCAAAATTCTGGGTCATCCCTGGACCTACTTGACAAATTTGATGAAAATCTGTCGAGAAATGGCAACGTTAGCTCAAGACAAACAAACTTTGCCACTTATTATATAGATTATATTTACAAGAGTGATGATGATGGGTTGCGCTATTTCTTCACTGTTGTTCGCGATGGCAATGGAGCTTATTTTAAAAGGGGCCAAGTCAGTTGCACATGGAGAAGTGCTTGAAAATGGTTCAATTCTTCCTCTTAACCAGGCATTCATGGATGACATCACAGTGATTGTCCAAGATGAAACCATGGTTCAAGAGCTGGTACAAAAATTTGCACAGCTGTTCACATGGGCCAGGTTGAAACTGAAGGCAAAGAAAAGCCAGAGTCTTTCTTTGGCGCGTGGTAAGGTAAAGGATATCTGTTTTTACATTGGCTATGACAAGCTTCCCACCATTAGAGAGGAACCAGTAAAGAGCCTAGGCTGGTGGTATTCTACTGTTTATATCTGCAAAATTCTGGGTCATCCCTGGACCTACTTGACAAATTTGATGAAAATCTGTCGAGAAATGGCAACGTTAGCTCAAGACAAACAAACAAACAAACTTTGCCACTTATTATATAGATTATATTTGCAAGAGTGATGATGATGGGTTGCGCTATTTCTCCACTGTTGTTCGCGATGGCAATGGAGCTTATTTTAAAAGGGGCCGAGTCAGTTGCACATGGAGAAGTGCTTGAAAATGGTTCAATTCTTCCTCCTAACCAGGCATTCATGGATGACATCACAGGGATTGTCCAAGATGAAACCATGGTTCAAGAGCTGCTACAAAAATTTGCACAGCTGTTCACATGGGCCAGGTTGAAACTGAAGGCAAAGAAAAGCCAGAGTCTTTCTTTGGCGCGTGGTAAGGTAAAGGATATCCATTTTTACATTGGCTACGACAAGCTTCCCACCATTAGAGAGGAACCAGTAAAGAGCCTAGGCTGGTGGTATTCTATCCCATTGGCAGATCGCCATCATTGAGTGGAATTAGAGAAACAGACAAGGATAGGTCTAAAAGTGATAGACAATACCCTTTTACCAGGTAAGCTGAAAGCCTGGTGCTTCCAGTTTGGTCTTCTCCCATGGAATATATGGCCTTTACAAGTGTATGAAGCATCTCTTTCTTGAGTGGAAATCATTCAGCGTCAGATTAGCAAGCACCTGCGCATCTGGCTAGGAGTCCCTCTGTGTTTTTCTGCAGGGCTGTACTTGAAGAAAGGTCAATTAAACTTACCTTTTCCTTCACTCATCGAAGAATTCAAAATTAGCAAAGCTTGACTACATTTGATGCTGCGGGATTCCCCTGATCCAGTTATATAGGATGTCCAGCCAGAGGTGCGGACTGCTAGGAAATGGGCAGCTAAGGATGCTGTGGAAGTGGCCGAAGCAAGTCTGCAAACAAAAGATGTTGTCGGCGCTGTACAGATAGCAAGGGTTGGAGTTGAAAATGTACACCATAGGTGGTTCTTTTGTGAGAAAACATTAGGGCACCAAGATGGTGTTGAGTAAGCTCCGTTCTCTTGAGGAAGAATTATGTCTCACAACTGCTGCAGGGCATGGAAAACAGGGTGCCCAGATCAGATGGGATGAAGTCGAGTCTAGATCTGTTTCCTGGCCAGAACTTTGGTCGATGGACCAACCTGCAATATCATTCCTTCTGTGATCGGTGTATGATCTCCTACCATCACCAGTTAACCTTATGTTGTGGGGTTATTCTCAGTCTGAAGTATGCCTTTGTTGTGGTGTGAAACAAGACACACTTAGTCATGTGCTGTCGGCATGTAAATAACTTTTATGTTTCTACATTTGGCACCACAACCAGGTGTTGGTAGTGTTAGTGGACACAGTGAAAAAGCAATGCATATACATCAATGAGAATCCTATGCAGAAAACATCTCTTAAAATGACGTTCTGCCGAGAAGGTGAGCATCGAGCCAGTTGTGGGAAACCAACTAGACAATCAAGGTTACTTGTGGGTGCTCAGGACTGGCAAGTCGCTGTCGATTTGGGTGAGAACCTAATCTTTCCAACACATTATTGCTGTAACTAATGAGCGACCAGATGTGATCGTGTGGTCCGAATCGGTAAGATGTGTACATCTCATAAAACTGACTCCCCTGGGAGGACAATATGGAGGAGGCATTCAAACGTAAAAGAAGATGGTATTAGCAGTTGGGTATTAGTTGTGAGGACAATGTGTGGGCATGCTCAGTATGGCCAGTAGAGATTGGCTGTCGTGAATTCCTGGGGAGGTCCATGACAGCCTTCTTATCCAAACTTGGACTTGGCACATGTGCCATAACATCTGCCTCCAAGCAGCTTCATGCAGCAGCTGAAACATCATCAAGGTGGATCTGGTTCAAAGCACGTAGCACATAACTTGTCAACGTGATGACCCAATTTATAAGACACCCCCAGTGGCTTTTTGCTGCTGGTGGCACCAGGGATGGCAGTACCATCTTAGCCACCGAAACTGTGTATTCATCCCTGGTTGGCGGCTGATGAGAGGGGTGTCAAGCAGCTGTAGGCTGTATGGTTTCTTTCTGCAAGAGAAAAAAATCCAAGTGACTCCAATTTTATGGTAGACACATGTTTTCTTTCCTTAAAGAATGAATTGTCTTTACTAAAGAATACTTACAGTACCAGTCAAAAGTTTGTACACACCTACTCATTCATGGGTGACTATTTTCTCCACTGTAGAACAATACTGAAGACATCTCATCTCATTACCTCTAGCCGCTTTATCCTGTTCTACAGGGTCGCAGGCAAGCTGGAGCCTATCCCAGCTGACTATGGGCGAAAGGCGGGGTACACCCTGGACAAGTCGCCAGGTCATCACAGGGCTGACACATAGACACAGACGACCATTCACATTCACACCTACGGTCAATTTAGAGTCACCAGTTAAACTAACCTGCATGTCTTTGGACTGTGGAGGAAACCGGAGCACCCGGAGGAAACCCACGTGGACACGGGGAGAACATGCAAACTCCACACAGAAAGGCCCTCATCAGCCACGGGGCTCGAACCCAGACCTTCGTGCTGTGAGGCGACAGCGCTAACCACTACACCACCATGCTGCCCATTGAAGACATTCAAAACTATAAAATAACAAATATGGAATTATGTGGTAAACAAAAAGTGTTATGAAAAACAAAATCTGTTTCATAGTTTAGATTCTTTAAAGTAGCCAGTGTTTACCTTGATGATGCTTTATACACTTTTGGCATTATCTTAACCAGCTTCATGAGGTCGTCACCTGGAATGCTTTTCAATTAACAGGTGTGTCTTGCCAAAAGTTAATTAGTGGATTAATGTCTTGCCTTCTTAATGAGTTTTAGATCAAACAGTAAATAGTAAATAATAAAAATACAATAAATAACCCTATTATAGCCCAACTGTAGTAATCCATATTATATCAAGAACCACTCAACTAAGTAAAGAGAAACAACATCCATTATTACTTTAAACCATGAAGTGACTTTTAATTAATAAAAATAAAGAAAAAGCATTGAATTTGAAGGTGCATCAGAACTTTTCACTGGTACTGTATGTGTGCTGGTGGTGGTATTTGGAAGGGTTGGGAACCTTAATGTTTTCCTGGGCCTATGAATGAATTATACCAACACTGGCTGAAATCCTTTCCTGGTTGGTCAGTTGACGACACCTGAGTGTTCGAGTGTATCCAATTTAAATTAAATAATGAATAAATCATCAAACCCAGCAGAATACACCTCTTAAGGTCACATTACTAATAGATTTGCTTTTAAATAAGG
Organism: Neoarius graeffei; assembly: GCF_027579695.1. NCBI lineage: Eukaryota > Metazoa > Chordata > Actinopteri > Siluriformes > Ariidae > Neoarius > Neoarius graeffei. The sequence continues at coordinate 28,520,625 of NC_083577.1, forward strand.
TTTATTTTGTGAAGTGTACCCCCTGAGCTCCACTCGAAGGTTCATTTGAGTTATTTATTATCTGTTATTTCGCATTATTTATTATAAGATACAAAGTTAGAGGTCTGCTACAGAAAAAAACTTTTTAAAGTGTCAGAATGTTTACACATCATTAGAACAGTAAGACCAGAAGACCAATATCAAGTTTATATAATTCACTGAGCATATACTGGATATAAAACCTCTGAGTGTTTTTCTCCTCCAGCTCATCATATGGAAACATTTGGTCTTCATTCTGAATGATCATTGGATAGCAGATGGAACCTGAACCCAAAAACCTGGTGTATTTTGAGCTTGAAGCATTTTGTTTCTTCTTATTTCAAATACCAAATTAATAAAAAACAGTCCCACTGGAAAAAGAAAAGTCCCTCAGCGGTGATGTTTAAAGTGGCCATAAACACCACACTTGCTAAACAGACCCTTATAATACTGAAGTGTAGCCTCATCTCATCTCATTATCTCTAGCCGCTTTATCCTTCTACAGGGTCGCAGGCAAGCTGGAGCCTATCCCAGCTGACTACGGGCGAAAGGCGGGGTACACCCTGGACAAGTCGCCAGGTCATCGCAGGGCTGACACATAGACACAGACAACCATTCACACTCACATTCACACCTACGGTCAATTTAGAGTCACCAGTTAACCTAACCTGCATGTCTTTGGACTGTGGAGGAAACCGGAGCACCCGGAGGAAACCCATGCGGACATGGGGAGAACGTGCAAATTCCACACAGAAAGGCCCTCATCAGCCATGGGGCTCGAACCCGGACCTTCTTGCTGTGAGGTGACAGCACTAACCACTACACCACCGTGCCGCCTGAAGTGTAGCCTATTTTATGAAATTTAACTAAATATGAATGAAAATTATATTTCACGGTAATGTACTGTATTTATGACAGAACGGCATAGTGGTGTAGCGGTTAGCACTGTCACCTCACAGCAAGAAGGTCCTGGGTTCGAGCCCAGCGGCTGACGGGCCTTTCTGTGTGGAGTTTGTATGTTGTCTGAGTGGGTTTCCTCCGGGTGCTCCGGTTTCCCCCACAGTCCAAAGACATGCAGGTTAGGCTAATTAGTGGCTCTAAATTGACCGTGAGTGTGAATGGTTGTCTGTGTCTATGTGTCAGCCCTGTGATGACCTGGCGACTTGTCCAGGGTGTACCCCGCCTTTCGCCCGTAGTCAGCTGGGATAGGCTCCAGCTTGCCTGCAACCCTGTAGGACAGGATAAGCAGCTACAGATAATGTATGGATGGTATTTATGGCATGTATACTGTGTTGTGATTGTATTAAAGTATAATCAGACATAATCATATATTAAAATTTCCCTACAAGCCTTTGAGATTAATATATTTTTAGCGCCATTGTAATTACACTGCCAGTCAAAAGTTTTTCAGTCTGGAGTTTCTTATGTCGCATTACAGTTTAACAAACAAAGTGATACAGAATAACAATTAAATCAGGAAAACTAATTCTTTGTGGGACTTATTAACTGCCCAACATCCTAACAGGATTTTGATTAAATCAGTGTTTTATTAAAGGCAGATGCACTTGGAGGGAATAAACATGTAGATCAGACTCACAGACAGCGCTCGTGTTAATTGTGAGATGTAAATATGTGATGTGCTGTGTGTGCCAAATTAGTGTGATGGGTTGTTGCAAAGAAATAAAATCATTTCTATTGTTTTTTTATTCATTAAACATTGAATAATAAACTTTAAACAATTTACTTATCCATGTTTCTTGGTTAAATTGTAAAATGAAAAACCATTGATTGAGAATGAATTTCTCTACGGCGGCACGGTGGTGAAGTGGTTAGCGCTGTCGCCTCACAGCAAGAAGGTCCTGGGTTCGAGCCCCGGGGCCGGCGAGGGCCTTTCTGTGTGGAGTTTGCATGTTCTCCCCGTGTCCGCGTGGGTTTCCTCCGGGTGCTCCGGTTTCCCCCACAGTCCAAAGACATGCAGGTTAGGTTAACTGGTGACTCTAAATTGAGCGTAGGTGTGAATGTGAGTGTGAATGGTTGTCTGTGTCTATGTGTCAGCCCTGTGATGACCTGGCGACTTGTCCAGGGTGTACCCCGCCTTTCACCCATAGTCAGCTGGGATAGGCTCCAGCTTGCCTGCGACCCTGTAGAAGGATAAAGCGGCTAGAGATAATGAGATGTGTGATGTGAATGTGAATTTCTCTACAGTGTACTCAGTGTGCCACAAATTGGCCTAGTGGTTAGTGTGTTCGTTTCTCGACCAGAAGATTGTGAGTTCTATTCATGGTCAGGTTGTATCAAAGACCTTTAATGGTAGCTACTGTCATCTGGCAAGTAGATGTGCTTCAAGAGTTGGTTAGTCCTGGGACAGGAGACTGCCTGGGAAGACCAGATCCTGGTACTGGAGGAACCTTGACTTGGTATATTTTATTTTCACTATTTTATAAGATTCGAGTAAATATTAATCCAGAATTATCACATCATGGGACAGTAACTCACAACCCTTCCTGTCTTTTCTTCTCCTCCTGGATCATTCAACAAGCAAGAAAACTGATACTTCTTGCTTTCGGAAACTCTGTACCTACACTGATAAATACAATCCCAAGGGTTTCAATCAATTAATGGATGCACTAGGCGAATAAACAGCTTTAAGATATTCTTTAATGAGCATAAAAGTTTATGAAATGCTAAATTTCATTGTATTTACTTATAACTTTAAAAATTATTCTAGAGCAGTGGCTACAATTATCGACGGTCCATAATTATTTTTCAGACTCACCAATAAAAAACAATCTTACAAAGGTGAGTTTCAGTTACAACAGTTGTTATTATTGGTTAATTAATCAACCGGAAGGACACACACACACACACACACACACACACACACACACGCCCTTTGATCTTGTCGTCTGATGACGCAGCTCGTGACCAGAGATGGAATTTTTTTAGCATGATCAGCAATTTGAGGAAAACCCGAACGTTATCGTCGCAGGTAAGCATGGTGGAAAATCATGGACATGTTTTTACTGATCAAATTCACCGATATTTCATGATCTCCTCGTCGAAACCTACTTTGTTTTTTACTCTTTCATTTGACAGTCACCATTTTGTATCTAAATGCACGTTTGAGAAGTCACGTAAGGTGTCGATAATAGTGATCACTTTCACCGGCGTCCACCATTATCAACACCCTGTGGAATTAAGGGACATTTACAACTGTTATGGATCGATCTTTGTGTAACATTGTTGAAGTAGATCTCATCTCATCTCATTATCTCTAGCCGCTTTATCCTTCTACAGGGTCGCAGGCAAGCTGGAGCCTATCCCAGCTGACTACGGGCGAAAGGCGGGGTACACCCTGGACAAGTCGCCAGGTCATCACAGGGCTGACACATAGACACAGACAACCATTCACACTCACATTCACACCTACGGTCAATTTAAAGTCACCAGTTAACCTAACCTGCATGTCTTTGGACTGTGGGGGAAACCGGAGCACCCGGAGGAAACCCACGCGGACACGGGGAGAACATGCAAACTCCACACAGAAAGGCCCTCGCCGGCCTCGGGGCTCGAACCCAGGACCTTCTTGCTGTGAGGCGACAGCGCTAACCACTACACCACCGTGCCGCCTGTTGAAGTAGATGAAGTACTTTAAAAAAATAAAAGTGCTGTGATTTATAATAATTTTTTTCTGATTGATAACAGAATGGAATGTTTATAGAGTACAACCCCAATTCCAAAAAAGTTGGGACAAAGTACAAATTGTAAATAAAAACGGAATGCAATAATTTACAAATCTCAAAAACTGATATTGTATTCACAATAGAACATAGACAACATATCAAATGTCGAAAGTGAGACATTTTGAAATTTCATGCCAAATATTGGCTCATTTGAAATTTCATGACAGCAACACATCTCAAAAAAGTTGGGACAGGGGCAATAAGAGGCTGGAAAAGTTAAAGGTACAAAAAAGGAACAGCTGTACGACCAAATTGCAACTCATTAGGTCAATTGGCAATAGGTCATTAACATGACTGGGTATAAAAAGAGTATCTTGGAGTGGCAGCGGCTCTCAGAAGTAAAGATGGGAAGAGGATCACCAATCCCCCTAATTCTGCGCCGACAAATAGTGGAGCAATATCAGAAAGGAGTTCGACAGTGTAAAATTGCAAAGAGTTTGAACATATCATCATCTACAGTGCATAATATCATCAAAAGATTCAGAGAATCTGGAAGAATCTCTGTGCGTAAGGGTCAAGGCCGGAAAACCATACTGGGTGCCCGTGATCTTCGGGCCCTTAGACGGCACTGCATCACATGCAGGCATGCTTCTGTATTGGAAATCACAAAATGGGCTCAGGAATATTTCCAGAGAACATTATCTGTGAACACAATTCACCGTGCCATCCGCCGTTGCCAGCTAAAACTCTATAGTTCAAAGAAGAAGCCGCATCTAAACATGATCCAGAAGCGCAGACGTCTTCTCTGGGCCAAGGCTCATTTAAAATGGACTGTGGCAAAGTGGAAAACTGTTCTGCGGTCAGACGAATCAAAATTTGAAGTTCTTTATGGAAATCAGGGACGCCGTGTCATTCGGACTAAAGAGGAGAAGGACGACCCAAGTTGTTATCAGCGCTCAGTTCAGAAGCCTGCATCTCTGATGGTATGGGGTTGCATTAGTGCGTGTGGCATGGGCAGCTTACACATCTGGAAAGACACCATCAATGCTGAAAGGTATATCCAGGTTCTAGAGCAACATATGCTCCCATCCAGGCGACGTCTCTTTCAGGGAAGACCTTGCATTTTCCAACATGACAATGCCAAACCACATACTGCATCAATTACAGCATCATGGCTGTGTAGAAGAAGGGTCCGGGTACTGAACTGGCCAGCCTGCAGTCCAGATCTTTCACCCATAGAAAACATTTGGCGCATCATAAAATGGAAGATACGACAAAAAAGACCTAAGACAGTTGAGCAACTAGAATCCTACATTAGACAAGAATGGGTTAACATTCCTATCCCTAAACTTGAGCAACTTGTCTCCCCAGACGTTTACAGACTGTTGTAAAGAGAAAAGGGGATGTCTCACAGTGGTAAACATGGCCTTGTCCCAACTTTTTTGAGATGTGTTGTCATGAAATTTAAAATCACCTAATTTTTCTCTTTAAATGATACATTTTCTCAGTTTAAACATTTGATATGTCATCTATGTTCTATTCTGAATAAAATATGGAATTTTGAAACTTCCACATCATTGCATTCCATTTTTATTTACAATTTGTACTTTGTCCCAACTTTTTTGGAATCAGGGTTGTATTTGGAATCCGCTTGCAATAAATAGAATTAGACCAGAATTAAACTCCCGGCATATAAAAAATTACATGCTTGAAATATTCAGATTTTTCTATTCCATTCAGAAAAAATATATAATATATATATTTGCAGCTTGTTGTAAATATCTACCACATATTACAATATCAGTAGACGTTTTATATTTTGGTTCGAGGAATGACATGCGACCTTTGACCTGGAGTTTCACGCGGTTACAGTGTCAATCACCTGTTGGCATTTATTGGTAAACGACAAAACTAGAAATTAATACAAACAACAACAAATGATTAACAAAATGCAATTTAGGAAAATACTTAGAAAGTGGAACAAAAAGATTTTCTGACTCAAGTTAAACATCTCATCTCATCTCATTATCTCTAGCCGCTTTATCCTGTTCTACAGGGTCGCAGGCAAGCTGGAGCCTATCCCAGCTGACTACGGGCGAGAGGCGGGGTACACCCTGGACAAGTCGCCAGGTCATCACAGGGCTGACACATAGACACAGACAACCATTCACACTCACATTCACACCTACGGTCAATTTAGAGTCACCAGTTAACCTAACCTGCATGTCTTTGGACTGTGGGGGAAACCGGAGCACCCGGAGGAAACCCACGCGGACACGGGGAGAACATGCAAACTCCGCACAGAAAGGCCCTCGCCGGCCACGGGGCTCGAACCTGGACCTTCTTGCTGTGAGGCGACAGCGCTAACCACTACACCACCATGCCGCCAGGTTAAACATTATCAGTTTATTTGTTTACAAACATTAGAATTAATTCCTCATTTACATAAACACCAACATCAATATATTTATATAAAATATATGTTGTACTAAATATAAGTCTGTGTAAAACTAATTTTAAATAAAAACTATATTTTATTAACTTAATACCACATACCGATATTTTTTTAAAAATAAATAATCATCTGGATGTCGATAATTGTGGAACGGTGTCGATAACTGTAGACAATGGTGTCGATAATTGTGGAACGTCATCTGATACGCTAAGTAATCAGGAATCAACTCTTTTTTTTTTTCCAGTGGAAGTTTGAGTAATTATTCATGCACAATTTACATATTGAAAGTCTTTTCTACTTTTGCAACGGCCAAAAGATCGTTAATGCGTCGATAATTGTAGCCATCGCGCTATTATACTGTAACTTTAAGTGACTTCCATGACTTCTTAAGAATAACAAAATGCTGTTAAAAAGAACATTTAAGATGTCACTTCGAGTGACTAAATTTAACATTTAAATATACTTCAAATCGGCGGCACGGTGGTGTAGTGGTTAGCGCTGTCGCCTCACAGCAAGAAGGTCCTGGGTTCGAGCCCCGTGGCCGGCGAGGGCCTTTCTGTGTGGAGTTTGCATGTTCTCCCCGTGTCCGTGTGGGTTTCCTCCGGGTGCTCCGGTTTCCCCCACAGTCCAAAGACATGCAGGTTAGGTTAACTGGTGACTCTAAATTGACCGTAGGTGTGAATGTGAGTGTGAATGGTTGTCTGTGTCTATGTGTCAGCCCTGTGATGACCTGGCGACTTGTCCAGGGTGTACCCCGCCTTTCACCCGTAGTCAGCTGGGATAGGCTCCAGCTTGCCTGCGACCCTGTAGAAGGATAAAGCGGCTAGAGATAATGAGATGAGATGAGATATACTTCAAATCACTGCTACTTTTAAGAATATCAATAAAGGGTCTTAACGTTACTGAAGAAGAAATCTTTATTCATCACGTGCACAACAGTGAACACACGCGCACACAGAGCAGTGGGCAGCCACACTAGAGCGCCCGGGGAGCAGTCAGGGGTTAGGTACCTTGCTCAAGGGCACCTCAGCCCAAGGCCACCCCACGTTATCCTAACTGCATGTCTTTGGGGGAAACCGGAGCACCCGGAGGAAACCCACGCAAACTCCACACAGAAAGGCCCTCGCCAGCCACTGGGTTCGAACCCAGAACCTTCTTGCTGTGAGGCGACCATGCTAACCACTACACCACTAGTGTATTTAATGAGTTTAAAAAGTTCAGTAAAGGGATTTGAATTTACTACTAAATTTAAGGGCTGGTCTTAAAGGTAACTTAAATACACGATTAATTTTAAGGCTCCTATAAGGTTTAGATTAAATGCAATTAAATTCACATTTTCATCTAGTGATGATATTTGTGCTTCTAATCACCTGTTCAGTTGTTCCGCTTCATTATAAATCATTACTTGCAAAAAAGAAAAAAAAAAGACTGCTGGCACATTCATTTCTGCCCACTTGCCTTTAACGGAGGGACAATCTGTTAATGGTGCAGCTGCTAAAGCTAGGTATAACCAAAGCTTGCAAAGGACCCAGGTGGTGAAAAATGCCTACATGACCAAATTCCTGTACACCTTTACAATGCTGTGCTATTTACTCCAAATTATTTATTGTCTGAAAAAAGTACACAGCCAGACAATCCTTCGTCCCATGGGCTCCTTTATTCTTGTGCTGTGTCCTTAGATGCCCTCATCAGGCTGAGTCCTTGCCATTTTCTTCTTAATCTGTAACACGGAGGGCAGCGGGAGGATCATCAATCTTACAGGCATGGAGCCACTGCTTAGCTCACTTAATTTGACCCTCAGAGCTTACAGGCTTCGATCCATGATGATTTTGCTACTGAGAGGTCTCTGGTTAAAAAAGACGATATACATTCACCATCCACTTGAATAGGAACACCTGGAAACCTGCATGTTTATGCAGCCGATCATGTGTCACATGTAAAGAAATGATGGAGACCAAAAATGGCTTAAAAATAACGAAATGAAATGTTTCAATATTAAAAAATACCATAAACAGTAAGCCATAATCAATGAAACAAAGTCAGTATTTGGTATGAGACGACCCTTTGCTTTAAAAAAAAAAAAAAATAGTGGTCTCCGGTGCAGTGAGTGCAGTTTTACGCGGAAATGAGCTGTAGGTTTTACTGAGCATCTTACAGAACCAGCCACAGTTCTTCTGGACTCTTTGACTCTCACACTCGCGTCTTCATCTCATCTCATCTCATCTCATTATCTCTAGCCGCTTTATTCTGTTCTACAGGGTCGCAGGCAAGCTGGAGCCTATCCCAGCTGACTACGGGCGAAAGGCGGGGTACACCCTGGACAAGTCGCCAGGTCATCACAGGGCTGACACATAGACACAGACAAACAACCATTCACACTCACATTCACACCTACGGTCAATTTAGAGTCACCAGTTAACCTAACCTGCATGTCTTTGGACTGTGGGGGAAACCGGAGCACCTGGAGGAAACCCACGCGGACACGGGGAGAACATGCAAACTCCACACAGAAAGGCCCTCGCCGGCCACGGGGCTCGAACCCGGACCTTCTTGCTGTGAGGCGACAGCGCTAACCACTACACCACCGTGCCGCCCACTCGCGTCTTCATTTTGCACCAAAACCCAGCAGCCTTCATTATGATTTCTTTTTTCATCTGAAAAGTGTTCTCTTATGTAATATGCTGCTCAGATAGAAACTTTTTTTTTTCCTGTAACATTTTGTGCTGGAAAATGAATGAACGTTTGGACCCTAAAATGTTTTTGTACCGACTCGATAATGTAGAAGTCATAAAATGGAAATCTATAACAAAAAAAAGAAAGAAAAAAAAACAGGGTGCCTAAGCCTTTTGCACAGTACTGCAAGTCAAGTCAATTTATTAGTATAGCACTTTTAAGAATAGACATTGTCTCAAAGCAGCTTTACAGAAAAATAAAGATTTTAAATGTACGTATGAAATAATAAATGTATCCCTAATGAGCAAGACTGAGGTGACATAATCACTCTTTACAACCGTGGTGAGCAGAAAAGCACACAACATCTTTACCTTGAGGTGGATAAGCGACAATAACAGAACACCACATCAGGTTCCAGCCCTGACAGCCATCTGAGACTATCATGGGCGCAGACTTACGCAAACCAGACAGTTTAAGATTAGAAAAAAGCAATCACCTAGTTGTTTTTTTTTCCAGTGTTCGGTTCAATGCCCGATTATAATGAGACTGTCCTCGTGATAGTCTCAGGTTCCTGTTCTTGGCTGACAAGTCTGGAACCTGATGTGTTCTTCTGCTGTTGTATCCAATCCACCTCAAGATTTGATGTGGTGTGTGTTCTGAGATGCTTTTCTGCTCACCATGGTTGTAAAGAGTGATTATTTGAGTGACTATAGACTTCCTGTCAGTTCAGACCAGTCTGGTGTCTGGTGATTCTCCTCTGATCTCTCTCATCAGTAAAGTGGTTCAGCCTGCAAACCCTCCGCACATAGGATATTTTATTGTGAGGGTTTTTTTTTCATCATTCTGTGTAAACTCTAGAGACTGTTGTGTATGAAAACACCAGGAGATCAGCAGTTTCTGAAATACTCAAACCACGGTTAAAATCACAAACATCACACTTTATTTTTAAGTCAACATTAACTGAACCTCTTGACCTGTCAAACAAGTCAGAATCTGGTCTTCCCAGGCAGTCTCCTGTCCCAGTACTAACCAACTCTTTAAGGTGTATGGGTGCAGCACCAATCTCCATTTTGATAGCCCTCAGCCTCTTGCCTATACAGCTAGGGTTACAGTGGGGGGGCAAGTCCTCTGGTAACCACAAGAGTTCGACTTCCCTGCTCACATCTGTATTGCAGCGTGCCTTGCCAGACAGTAGAAGGTACCATTTTTATGATGGTCATTGGTATAACCCGACCGCAAGTAGAACTCGCAATCTCCCGGTCGAGAGACCTAGTGGCGCTAACCACTAGGCCAACTCACAGTCCGCTTAATCTGTACCTATGTGATTTTTGCTTTGTGCTGCTGCCACATGATTGGCTGATTGGACAACTACTGCGTAAATGAGCAGATGTACAGGTGTTCCTCTTAATATTAAAGTGGACAGTGAGTATATGTTGGGAGAGATTTGAAAGGGAATCCTTTCAATCCATGCCCATGCAAAGCCTTGCCAGGTTTAGGCTGATGTGAAGGACAACTGCTGTGTTTGTGAGAGGGAGATAATTAGAATCATAGGCTTTGTATCCTGCTATGTCCTCTTGAATAATCTTGGTGCCATTTTGTCTTGAATTCTTAATATAGTTTAAATTTTGCATGGAAACTGCCACTCTGTAGATTAGTTCCAGCCAGCTTCAGCCAGCTACATCTTTAACCAGAACATCATGCGAGTGATAAAACTAAAAATGAGCATATTTGCCAGCCTTCCTGATTCTCTCAGGAGAGCCCAGAGTTTCGTTGCCCTCACTCGGTGTACACCTGGGATTAAAACTGTCCAATATTAAGACAGAATTTTAAGATGCAATCTTTTTTTAGCTTGTTGTTATCATTATCATAACAACAAGTTATGATATCATAATTTGTTCGTTGACTGGCATTTGTTGACGCCAGTCAACGAACAAAGTTAATATCAAGAGAGGAGCTGATTCTGTGATTACCTAGTGGCTAGGCGCAGGAGTTAAATTGGAATTTCTTTGGTGAAGAAGCCTTTGATAGTTTGTGATAGCTGCTGTGTTACTGTCCTGAGGGTTTAATTAAACTCACTACAACTGCTTGATTAGCTTTTGAGTTTTCAGTATTTCTGGCTTCCCCAGCTTCTTGTCAAAATGATACCAACTATCTTCTGATTCTTTTTCTTTTCAAAGAGATGCTACATGATACAGTAAAACAAGCATCTGAAAACAGTCATCTCTTCTGACGATCCACATCTCAGTCTTACCTTATGTCAGATTCAGGCACTGATTAGCAATTGTAATCACAGTTGGTATCTGTCTAGCTGGATATGTTGTCTTTTGCGTGCATTGTTGGCAGTACAGCTATCATGACTGCACATATTGCCTATCAATCAAAATCTGTTCATATATGCCAAGTGTATTCCTAAGGAGAAATCCTTGACATAGGTATAGCAAAAACAGTTTTAACAATCTTATTTTACTTGTCGGGCGGCACGGTGGTGTAGTGGTTAGGGCTGTCACCTCACAGCAAGAAGGTCCGGGTTTGAGCCCCGTGGCCGGCGAGGGCCTTTCTGTGCGGAGTTTGCACGTTCTCCCCGTGTCCGCGTGGGTTTCCTCCGGGTGCTCCGGTTTCCCCCACAGTCCAAAGACATGCAGGTTAGGCTAACTGGTGACTCTAAATTGACCGTAGGTGCGAATGTGAGTGTGAATGGTTGTCTGTGTCTATGTGTCAGCCCTGTGATGACCTGGCAACTTGTCCAGGGTGTACCCTGCCTTTCGCCCATAGTCAGCTGGGATAGGCTCCAGCTTGCCTGCGACCCTGTAGAACAGGATAAAGCGGCTAGAGATAATGAGATTTTACTTGTCTTGTCTCAATCAGTACACTGAATGCCTATTAAGTTCCACATTGACTACAAACCCTGAAAGGTTTAGTTCTGGTGTATCTCGCTGATCTCTTAAGCAGTATAGCCCAAGCACTTTGCTCAGTTTAGACAGGCTTGCTGTTAATCCTGAGGATTACTCAAAGCTTAGCTAGTGGAAGATGATTTCTTATGTTACACCTAAACTCGGAGTAGAAGCAGAGTAAAAGAGTGTAAAAGCACACTTGTTTTGGGAATTAATTTGTTTAATAAAGTTTTTTAAAAATGTTCATGGTTCATAGTAGTGTTGAAGTGAAGACCTAAACCGAGACCAAGTCATGACCAAGACCAGAGTATTTGTTTTGAAAGGTTGAAACTAGCTCAAGACCAAGACCAAAGGCAAGGCAAGGCGAGGCAAGGCCAAGTCAAGACCAGGACCAGACCAGTATGTGTGAAATGGAGTAGAGGGGTGACAGCCATTAACGATAACTAAAATTTCAAATTAGCAACATCATGTTATTGGTTGCATTTGAAGCAGGACATTTTACATCCAGTCTCATTAATGATCCATCCATCCATCCATCCATTATCCGTAACCACTTATCCTGTGCAGGGTCGCGGGCAAGTTGGAGCCTATCCCAGCTGACTACGGGTGAAAGGCGGGGTACACCCTGGACAAGTCACCAGGTCATCAGAGGGCTGATGCATAGAGACACACAACCATTCATACTCACATTCACACCTATGGTCAATTTAGAGCCACCAATTCGCCTAACCTGCATGTCTTTGGGGGAAACTGGAGCACCTGGAGGAAACCCACACAGACACGGGGAGAACATACAAACTCCACACAGAAAGGCCCACCATTGGCCATTGGGCTCAAACCCAGAATATTCTTGCTGTGAGGCAACAGTGCTAACCACTACACCACCGTGTCACCCTTAGTAATCTCATTCATTCATTATCTCTAGCCGCTTTATCCTGTTCTACAGGGTCGCAGGCAAGCTGGAGCCTATCCCAGCTGACTACGGGCGAAAGGCGGGGTACACCCTGGACAAGTCGCCAGGTCATCACAGGGCTACCCTTAGTAATGAGGTTAACAAATAAATCAGACAATGCATAGGTAATTTAACGATATCTCTACACTTGTGGTCTTGAAATAAAATCCAGAGTCCTCCATGTCTGAAGCCAAGACAAGATGCATTCGATAATAAAATGCATTGGATTCTGAGACAAGACCTTCAAAAGGTGTTCTTGAGACCAAGTACTACAACACTATTTCATAGTGTTTCAGGTTGTTTTTCATAAACAGCTTATTTTATGTTACAGGGATGTAGCTGACAGTCTTATCCAGAGTTATGTACAATATACCCAGAGCAGCCTAGGCTTAGGTACTTTGCTCAAGGGCACTTCAGCCACTCCTGCTGGACCAGGGAGTTGAACCAGCAACCTTTTGGTCCCAAAGCTGCTTCGCTAACCATTAGATCATGGCTTCCCCACATTAGCTTGATATTTAGTCTTTATCTGTAAAGTATTTTGTCTTGTCCAGTGTGTACCCCACCTCTTACCCATCGTCATCTGGGATAGGCTCCAGCTTGCCCACGACCCTGCACAGGATAAGTGGCTACAGATAATGGCTGGACTATGATAATCTTGATCAATTAAAGGTTGAGTCATCATTCACCAACTGACATAGCAAGTTGGAATACAATGAAATGACAAAAAGGGTAGAACACGTATTTGAACAATTTTAATAATTGGAACGATGAATGGAATTATAGTGATAAACATGCAGCACCAGCTCCCAGCCCCTGAACCTTCAAAGTCAGGTAATTGAACTTTTCCTTTCCTATCAAGGTCACATTCAGCTGGATGTTGTGATAAGGATGCAAGTGAGACACCCAAACTCTGGCTTGATCATAAAGCCCCTCAGCCTCAAGGGAGGAACTGAGATTTTTTTTTTTTAATTGGAAACAACACACAAATTATCAGCTAATCACCTAATTAATGTTATCTCTGCATAAATTGCTTCTTAATTACAACCAGACAACAATGGGCTGCACTGGGAGAGGCCTTCCCCCACAACCTCGGAGTATAATTACATTCATGCGTGAACCCCGAACAAAATCACATGTGATGCATGTGCCTTACAAACCCTTCACATGGACAACACGGGGCCACATATGCTAAAATTAATATGCCCTGCAGAGCGTACTCAAGCTGGTGTGTACAATTTGTCTCAAACTTTCAGAAGGCAACATCTGGCACCACTAATGTTGCAACACCCATCAAGCTAATCTGTTTATAATTTATCAGTAGCCTTTTCCTCTGCCATTTGGGCTTATTTTTCAGCAAGCAACCAGGCTAAATCCTGTCGTCTCACTGCAAACAAATAAAGCTGAGTGATTGATCTGTGCAAATATGACCCATTCTACCTGAAGTAGGCCTTCTATGAACTATGCTAATCTTCTCCTATAATGCCACACTGCAACCCCATCATGCAAGAATGCGAACATAAGCCGACCTCCCCCGCATTAAGAGAACAGCGTCTCAGTTAATCCTATTAGCATTGCCTTAGAGACATGGATATAGGATTGCACTTAATAACCCAGTGCAGTGAACTCTCACAATGTGCATTGCAAGATTGTAAAGATGTATGAAGGTGATAATGCATTTATGAAGTAAGTGCACAGTGTGCAGGAGCTGGAAAGTGCGAGCAGGAAAATCTTTCCTTTTAGAAGAAGAGATCGCAGATGGAGTTGGCTGAGGCCCAAAAAAAACCCCTGAAAATAAAGTAAAACGTAAGTGTATTGTGCTTTCTGAAAGGCAGTAGTGCTTTCATGTTGCATTCTTGATTCAGAATTTCAAACTATTCAATCAAACTGCATTTAAATTCAAAGACATGAAGTGTTGTACAGGTTTGGATTTTTTTTTTTTAAAGGTGCTATTTTAATATACACACACACACTCACCGGCCACTTTAATAGGAACTTGTTCTCATCTCATCTCATCTCATCTCATTATCTCTAGCCGCTTTATCCTTCTACAGGGTCGCAGGCAAGCTGGAGCCTATCCCAGCTGACTATGGGCGAAAGGCGGGGTACACCCTGGACAAGTCGCCAGGTCATCACAGGGCTGACACAGACAACCATTCACACTCACATTCACACCTACGGTCAATTTAGAGTCACCAGTTAACCTAACCTGCATGTCTTTGGACTGTGGGGGAAACCGGAGCACCCGGAGGAAACCCACGCGGACACGGGGAGAACATGCAAACTCAACATGAGCAGCCCCGGGGCTCGAACCCAGGACCTTCTTGCTGTGAGGCGACAGCGCTAACCACTACACCACCGTGCCGCCAGGAACTTGTTGTTGATTCTAAAATCCCTGTTCTTGGCTGCAGGAGTGGAACGCAGTGTGGTCTTCTGTTCTGCTGTTGCATGCCGAGATGCTTTTCTGCTCACCATGGTTGCAAAGAGTGATTATATGAGTTATTATATCCTTCCTGGCAAAAAAGCTCGAACCAGTCTGGCCATTTCAGGCCTAGACATTAAGCATTTACCACTGGTGGCCCATTGGGCCAGTGGAATTGAAAAGTTACTGGCTGAAATGGAAAACGTGGTGGCCCGAATGCACGCGGTACCCACATTCAGGCCACCACATTTCATACAGTTCATAATACACTATGATCATTGATTTTTGGCTAGAAAAGTAAACTTCAGGGGTATATGTTGATGCCGAGCGCAGCGAGGCTGAAAATTTTTGCAGAATATCCCCAAGCTACATCATTGTAGGAGGCAATAATCTCCTCATCTCCATACAAAGTAGGGTCACATTTTCATGACCCCCCCCCCCCCATCAAGTAGTGTCACTTTTTCATGACCCCCCCATAAATTCATACCCCCCCCCATAAATAATGACCACCCCCTAAAATTAAAAAGATCCTTCTCAAGATTATCACAACTTATATTTTGATTTTGTACCTGAAAACAATACTGACAAAAGACAGTAACTCAGTCCAAATTACCAG
This sequence comes from Neoarius graeffei, assembly GCF_027579695.1. Lineage (NCBI taxonomy): Eukaryota > Metazoa > Chordata > Actinopteri > Siluriformes > Ariidae > Neoarius > Neoarius graeffei. Next base: position 28,536,332 of record NC_083577.1, read on the forward strand.
CAATGGACTCAAATATATAAAATATTTTGCTTCTGAAAATGTGCACTGCACTGAAATAGCAATAAAGTCAATTTAAGGTTTATAGTTTAGTGCAATAGCTTTCCTCTTCCACACACTCATCTAAAATGCGTGCACATCCTGCTGCCATGGTGTCAAAATGACGCTTCCAAACAGCGCCGAACATCTCCAAAGATGCACGAAGACGACACACTCCTGCCGCAGAGCGGAGGGTGACGAAAACAAAGATGGTGAACCTCGTATCGAAAAGGTGCATTTTACGAACAATTTCTTCACAATTCTGGGTAAAATATGAGTAATAAAATTTGTTAATTTGTATTGAAAACATACTGGCCCGCCCGGGCCACTGTTTGGCCAAATTTAGTGGCCCGAACTGGCCCGAAAGACATAAAAAACACCGCCGGGCCATCGGGCAAGTGCTAATGTCGAGGCCTGCATTTCCCTCTGACGTCTCTTATCAACAACGTATTTGTTTCCACCCACAGAACTGTCCCTCACTCAACTCAATGTTTTTTGTTTTTCACACCATTCTGTGTAAACTCTAGAGACTGTTGTGTGTGAAAACCCCAGGAGATCAACAGTTTCTGAAATACTCCAACCAGTCCATCTGGCTCAAACCAACACCCACAGTGCCACAGTGAAAGAAAGTCACACTTTGAGATCACAATTTTTCCCATTCTGATGTTTAAACACTGTGAACATTAATTTAACTGAAGCTCTTGATTTGTATCTGCATGATTTGATGCATTGTCCTGCTGTCAAGGGATCAGCTGGTTAGAGAACCGCATCAAACAGACAGCAGGTGTGTGGGTGTACCTTATAAAGTGGCCAGTGAGTGTATATACACACCGATCAGCCCTCACATTATGACCACTGATGGGTGAAGTGAATAACATTGATTATCTCATTACAGTGGCATCTGTCAAGCGGTGGAATATATTATGCAGCAAGAGAACAGTCAGTTCTTGAAGCTGACGTGTTGGAAGCAGAAAAAATGAGCAAGTGTAAAGATCTGAGTAGACTTTGACAAGGGCCAAATTGTGATGGCGAGATGACTGGGTCTGAGCGTCTCCAAAATAGCACATCTTGTAGGGTGTTCCAGGTATGCAGTGGTTAGTACCGAACAAAAGTGGTCCAAGGAAGGACAACCGGTGAACCACTGACAGGATCATGGGTGTCGAAGGCTCACTGATTCACATGGGGCACGAAGGCGAGCTCATATGGTCCAATCCCATGCAGATACACATCAAGATCTTCCGTTCATGTTCACATCAAACATCAAAATGAGGAAAAAATGTGATCAGTAATTTGTTCTTAGTGCCAGATGACCTGGTATTGTTGACTGTAGTCTATAGATTTTCCACAAACTGGTGTGAAAAACAAAAAAAAGTCTTCTTTTTTGTTTTCTGTGGGCTGAAATGCCTTGTTGATAAGAGTGGTCAAAGGATAAATGCCAGACTGGTTCAAGGCTGACAGGAAAGCAATAGTGACTTAAGTAATCACTCTTTACCACCATGGTAAGCAGAAAAGCATCTCAGAATGCACAAGAACAGAAAGCTACGGCTATGGTGAGAACAGGCTCAAAAAAACACCACCAAGTGAATATTAAGTGAAGCTGTTGGCGTGTGTCTGGATGAGTGCATGGATTGTACTGCTGCTGAATGAATGAACGAATAACTTAATTTATACTTTTTTTAAAAAAACCTTAAATTATGTTAATTATCTTCACATTAAAGGGCATATCCTGGACCAATTTCTTTTTTTTTTCTATGAAAGAACGTCCCTTTACACACTCATCCAGAAGGGTAATTTTGCACAAGGCCGTCTGTCTACAGCAGAAAAAAATAAAACAACAAAACGCATCTGGAAAAATCCCAAGCGAGTCTGGAGCCAGATTCGTGACGTCACCTGCGGAAGCGCCAGCAGGCTGTGAGAACTTTGCACGGTTTCAGTGCACAGCCTGTGTAGACCAAGCGCTCCCATTTCTCTCTCATTGTACGGTCTTTTGGGAAACGATCAGTACTAATCCCATCATGATTGGTGTTGCTACACCCTCCTACGATACATCTGTTAACCATTTTAATAATTACACGATAACGTTGAAGAAATTTGCAGAAAACCACCAGGTCGTTTTCTCAGAAACAAACCAGCGCTGACGTAGGATTCAGAGGGAGGCGTCCCGCACGCGACGTCACAAAAATCAGTGTTTGCCGGGAAATCCAAACGCCAAGTTTTTTCAGAGGCGGACCAATTCGCCTCAAATGGCTTGATTTCAACTGAATTTTTCTGGTATTGCGCAAGGTAAAAAAATTGCAGAGAATGCAGAATGTTACAGATATTTGACCAAAATTTAATATAAAATAGGAGAATTGCATTGATCTCGCTCCTGAATTTACCTGTGATATGCCCTTTAAATCAATTAATAGTATGCATAACTGTTGTCTTTGTGTTGAGTTACGGCTACAATAGGATCAAAGTTTATTCTGCTAATGTTCAATTTAGATAACTCGAATCCGCTTTAGTTACTGGCCGCTGATTCCTTGCTAATTCCACACTATTGCTCCTGTGTATCGAATGGCGTTCATAGTATAGTTCGTTTCTGGACTTCGAAAAATGATGTCCCCATTTTTTTTTCGACTCTGTAAATAAATCCTTGAATTCTGTAACAGTAAAACCTTTTATGTATTTGAAGACCAACTCCATTAATCGTACCTTGTACGTCATCTCCTGTTCTGATTTGCTGCTACATGATTGGCTGATTGAAAAATCGCATGAACGATCAGGACTACAGGTGTTCCTTTTAAAGTGGCCTGCAAGTATGACTCAAGAACTTCCAACTTATTCTCGACTTTATGCAATCAAGCATGCAATCAAGCAAGTCATATTAGAGTCCAAAGTTCAACGGCGGCAGCACGGTGGTGTAGTGGTTAGTGCTGTCGCCTCACAGCAAGAAGGTCCGGGTTCGAGCCCCGTGGCTGGCGAGGGCCTTTCTGTGCGGAGTTTGCATGTTGTCCGCGTGGGTTTCCTCCGGGTGCTCCGGTTTCCCCCACAGTCCAAAGACATGCAGGTTAGGTTAACTGGTGACTCTAAATTGACCGTAGGTGTGAATGTGAGTGTGAATGGTTGTCTGTGTCTATGTGTCAGCCCTGTGATGACCTGGCGACTTGTCCAGGGTGTACCCCGCCTTTCGCCCGTAGTCAGCTGGGATAGGCTCCAGCTTGCCTGCGACCCTGTAGAACAGGATAAAGCGGCTAGAGATGATGAGATGAGATGAGTTCAACAGCTAAGTAAGAGTTTAACATACCGTAGAAAAGCATTTGTGGTTGGTCTATTTTCTTGTGTTTTTCATAGCAAGTCACTAAAATCCATTGTATATATAAAAAAAAAAAAAAATCTCGTTTTTTTTTCTTCCTTTCACTCCCACACTTCACTTCCTCTTGGTTCCTGTCCTGACCTCACACTGATATATTCCCTTTTTACTCTTGTGGAGAATACGCCTGGGAATACTGATTCACAAGCAATAGCTCCATCTGCTCAGCCTTCAGCTTGCGCACCAAGACAGCAACTTCAGTATGAAGAAGGAGGGCACAAAAAAAAAAAAACCAGCACCAGAATCCAAAAAGTGGTCATGGTCATTTGTTCAGAGTAATTCTGTGTACTGGTGTTGCATGCAGTCATATTTCATTCCCTGCTCTGTCTTCAGATGGTGCCACTCATGACATCGACCATAAAATGGATATTTTTTAAAAAAGACAGTGCCAAGTTTCCTTCATTCTCAAAGTCTTCCAGCATGAGGCAGATCTGCAACCGAAGCTACACATCAGGCAACCACAATGAAACGTGACCCGACATTTAAAACACAAATTTAACACACATGCATAATGAGTGGCCGTCGGACCACTTGTGAAAAGGCAGGCTTTTGTTTACATCTTTAGATTTTGGACGCCAGCACAACAACTTAGGACAAAAGCGCAGCGAGGGACGGCTAAGAGAAAGCTGGGGCTGGTTAGCACGCAGCCTGTAGATTAGCGGCTTGGTGCAGTGAGTCGGGTGCATGCGAGAGACCTGGCACGGCTTTAACAGTGTGACTCTCAACCTTGTGGCCTGAAAAGGCTTCCTGTCGATAAGAAATAAAGCAGCCCGTCCATCACAGGGGCTACATCGCGGCTTCAGTGGCAGCTGTAGCCATGAAGTTCCTTCCAACAACAGCCACAACAACAGCTGACTGTTTTGAATGGTTTTTGTGAAGATTAGCCTCGGTGTGTGTTTTCACAGGGCTGATCTTGGAGAGATATTGAGACAAAAAAGTGAGGAGGGGAGCTCGAGGTGTGAAGAAATACCGTATCCTTGGTAACAAGGAGCATTCGTGGAAGGAAGAGAGATAGATTTAATATAAGGGGAAGAATTTCGAAGACTGCAAAACAATTAACGAGCTTTAATACACTTTTCAACGACAAGACAAAGGATCATGAAAAGCAAAACAGCGTTTCGCTGCTGTACTGGATTTTCCTTTGAATTTTCCTTTCAAGCTGTCCAAAGCAAACTAGATTTAGCGTTGTCGTGTTCGTCTTGCCGACGTGTGCAAGCTCTTCCCCATGCTGTATTTCGAGACCTAGGTCTCAAAATACATGGTACATGATATTTCAAGGTGGACTGCTCATTGAACCCCAGGCTCTTGCTTCAGGTTTCATTTGCATTTCTGATCATGATCTTATCACATAATAATTTGCAGACGTCACATCGTTTCCCGAGCGGCTATGTTTGATCTCAGGGCACGGGCAGAATCTGATAGGGGGTCCCTCGTAAAAAGAAAAGAAATAGAGACAGGCATGAAAAGAAAGGCCTGCTGGGGCAAGGATGTTTGCATGCGACGGGCTGAGTTGTCAGCATGCAGGATAAAACGCTGCAGAGATTTTAAGGTCTTGATCTTGGCTGTCGATACTGCAGGGTATGAGCTGCTCCACTTGATCTGTGCCACTGTGTGTTATTTTACAGGAGATGAGAGAGGTGCTGGCTTGACAAAACATGTTCCTGCTTCTTAATAAGATTGATAGATTAAAGGCATAGTGTAGCTATGACAGCTGAATTAGACATTTAAGGTTAAAAAAAAAAAAAAAAAAGACCAGGCTCTTAAAAAGCAATTGAAAACTAAAGTTTTCTCTTGGGCTCATGTCACATAGCTGTCAGTATAAAGCTGGAAAAGTATTTCGAACAATTCAGCCCAAATTTCTCCTAGCAACTACTTTTACAGTCACAACAGTATGGCAGACTTTCATTGTGTTCTGACCAGCTTATCAAAACACTTGTTCCCTTGCTGTGAAACAAAATGCAACACTGATTAATTTGACGCCTGAAATTTTCATTCTTGGCTGTGAACTTTGCATTCGTGTCCCTAGGCAAAGCACATTATTCAGAACTTGCAACTCATTATCCAAAACTAACTACCAGGCAGATAAGCAATTAAAATTCGAGCTTTTTTTCATCTCATATCATTATCTCTAGCCGCTTTATCCTTCTACAGGGTCGCAGGCGAGCTGGAGCCTATCCCAGCTGACTACGGGCGAAAGGCGGGGTACACCCTGGACAAGTCGCCAGGTCATCACAGGGCTGACACATAGACACAGACAACCATTCACACTCACATTCACACCTACGGTCAATTTAGAGTCACCAGTTAACCTAACCTGCATGTCTTTGGACTGTGGGGGAAACCGGAGCACCCGGAGGAAACCCACACGAGGAGAACATGCAAACTCCACACAGAAAGGCCCTCGCCGGCCACGGGGCTCGAACCCGGACCTTCTTGCTGTGAGGCGACAGCGCTAACCACTACACCACCATGCCGCCCGAGCTTTTTTATTATTATTATTATTATTATTTTCAAGACAGCACCGTATTTAGACGTCCAATTTTAAAGCAATAGCATTGCAAAACTACTGAATATTCATTCTGCCAGAATACATTCAACTTTGCCTAATCAAATCAGACAGTGTTGCTATAGAACTGACAGTTTAGCGGTTTTGAATATTGCATCGTGTTGGAGCTTTTCAACTCCATCAAATGCACCCAAAACTTTCATCATAGTATCTACAGTATGATTATACATACAGGACACTTTTTCAATGGAATAAAAACATGAATTCAATTCCCTTCTGGCGAGTTTCATTCATTTGGTTTGTCAGCATGCAATATGGTTATCATATCGCTTATCTTACATGTATTACATCACTCTACCCAATGAGCGTTGGGTATGGTTTACGATATTGCATGGTTGTCAAGACAGCATGACGTCACACATTGGAGCTGACGTGAATATTCAATGAGAAAGTTTTCTGCTGAGCATGCACAGAAGCATTTCTTTGTTCGCTGGGAAAGAGAAAGACGCGTTGAACATCCAAAAGGCTACCAAAACTTCATTAGATATTCTTCACGCATATTTACAAGCAGTGGTGAACGGTTACTATTAGAGCTGGGACTTGAGCTCAGCCAAAACTTAGCCAGACACCAAAAAAGCAACAAGGCAAAGGATTTTGTAAGGGATTAGCGGCAGGCTGCCAGGTCGCTCTGTCGTGTGTAGTTGTCGATGTTGATTTTAAAAGTAACTAAGTAAATTACACAGGGAAATGAATACTTAAGTATGAGTGAAAAATATTGTAGTGAGCGTGCAGCATGGAAGAAGAGTCTGGAGACAGAAATCTTAGTTTCTCAGTCGTTAGCCTGTGCTAGGAGCTCTCAGTAGCAGTGGCTTGACTACTTTATTAGCATTCGCTAACACTACTGATGAACACTACACCGGTTGGAAGGTGACTTCACTCAGTACGTTTACATGCACATCCAAATCGAGCTGCTGTCGGTAATCGAGCTGAAGGTCCCAGCAGGGTGCCAGAGAAATCCAATCCTACATGCACACAAGGAAATCAAGCTATTGTGTGAGGTACATTGTGCACCCGAGCCACAGGTGGCGCTACATGCCCCATCGTGTTGGTACACTTCCGGTTGTCGTCATGAAGAAGAGCTATTCAAGAGTGTAAACAAAGTTATCAGTTCTGTGTTCTCCATTGCGCGTTTTTCTCCCGTCCATGAATTTTAATATATTCAACTCCTTAAGCTGAATGAGCATGAACTCTGTCTCCTCATTGCTCCAGAAGTGCACGTTTCTGCTCGCCATTTTCTCTTCTTCATTTGTTCCTCCTGACCTCTTCTGCTGCTCGCTACTACTGTTGTCATGCCGACCGAGGCTGTTGTGTTTCCCGCTTGTGGTCTCGTCACTCGTCACTTCCGGAAGGGGCAGTGCTGAAGTAAGTAGCTCAACTACGTAGCTCAATAGGGTATACATGCACTAAGTAGCTCAGCAAAAATCGCATAATCTAGGTCATGTAGCTCGATTACGAGAAATCAAGTTCGGTTCAATTTCAGCCGAGCTAAGTTGTTTCCATGGCATTTAGAACTTCGATTTCAGTCGAGCAACGGCAGAAATTCGATTTTCTCTATGTGCATGTAAACGCACTGAGTGTTAAGCTCGCATTGGCCTTTGAGAATGATGATGCGTTTGGGCCTTCTCTGAAGGCCTAGATGGCCCTCTGTTTACAAGATAAAAACATACCAACGGACATCAAAAAACTGGAAAAGAAAGTATATGTATCCATCCATCCATCATCTGTAGCCGCTTATCCTGTGCAGGGCCACGGGCAGCTGGAGCCTATCCCAGCTGACTATGGGCAAGAGGCACGGTACACCCTGGACAAATTGCCAGATCATCGCAGGGCTGACACAAAGAGACAAATAACCATTCACATTCACAGAGCGGCATGGTGGTGTAGTGGTTAGCACAGTCGCCTCACAGCAAGAAGGTTCCGGGTTAGAACCCAGCGGCCGGCGAGGGCCTTTCTGTGTGGAGTTTGCATGTTCTCCCCGTGTCTGTGTGGGTTTCCTCCAGGTGCTCCGGTTTCCCCCACAGTCCAGTTGCATGCAGTTAGGTTGATGTGGGGCGGCCTTGGGCTGAGGTGCCCTTGAGCAAGGTGCCTAAACCCTGACTGCTCCCCGGGTGCTCTGGTGTGGCTGCCCACTGCTCTGAGTGTGTGCTCACTGTTTAAGATGGGTTAAATGCAGAGGGTGAATTTCACTGTGCTTGAAAGTGTGCATGTGACAAATAAAGGTTTCTTCTTTAGAGCCACCTATTAACCTAACCTACATGTCTTTGGACTGTGGGGGAAACCAGAGCACCCGGAGGAAACCCACGCAGACATGGGGAGAACATGCAAACTCCACACAGAAAGGCCCCCATCAGCTACTGGGCTTGAACCCAGGACCTTCTTGCTGTGAGGCAGCAGTGCTCACCACTACACTGCCGTGCCACCTGAATGTGTATATAATAATAATAATAATAATAATATTGGCTGGCTTTTTTTCATGGTATATCAGATATATTCCATTTAGCTAGCATGATATTGAACCCGTCTTCGACTTATTCAGTGTCATGCTAGCTGAATGGAATACATCTGATATACCATGAAAAAAAGCCTGCCAATATTATTTAAGTACAACCCCGATTCCAAAAAAGTTGGGACAAAGTACAAATTGTAAATAAAAACGGAATGCAATAATTTACAAATCTCAAAAACTGATATTGTATTCACAGTAGAACATAGACAACATATCAAATGTCGAAAGTGAGACATTTTGAAATTTGATGCCAAATATTGGCTCATTTGAAGTTTCATGACAGCAACACATCTCAAAAAAGTTGGGACAGGGGCAATAAGAGGCTGGAAAAGTTAAAGGTACAAAAAAGGAACAGCTGGAGGACCAAATTGCAACTCATTAGGTCAACTGGCAATAGGTCATTAACATGACTGGGTATAAAAAGAGCATCTTGGAGTGGCAGCGACTCTCAGAAGTAAAGATGGGAAGAGGATCACCAATCCCCCTAATTCTGCGCCGACAAATAGTGGAGCAATATCAGAAAGGAGTTCGACAGTGTAAAATTCCAAAGAGTTTGAACATATCATCATCTACAGTGCATAATATCATCAAAAGATTCAGAGAATCTGGAAGAATCTCTGTGCGTAAGGGTCAAGGCCGGAAAACCATACTGGGTGCCCATGATCTTCGGGCCCTTAGACGGCACTGCATCACATACAGGCATGCTTCTGTATTGGAAATCACAAAATGGGCTCAGGAATATTTCCAGAGAACATTATCTGTGAACACAATTCACTGTGCCATCCGCCATTGCCAGCTAAAACTCTATAGTTCAAAGAAGAAGCCGTATCTAAACACGATCCAGAAGCGCAGACGTCTTCTCTGGGCCAAGGCTCATTTAAAATGGACTGTGGCAAAGTGGAAAACTGTTCTGTGGTCAGACGAATCAAAATTTGAAGTTCTTTATGGAAATCAGGGACGCTGTGTCATTCGCACTAAAGAGGAGAAGGACGACCCAAGTTGTTATCAGCGCTCAGTTCAGAAGCCTGCATCTCTGATGGTATGGGGTTGCATTAGTGCGTGTGGCATGGGCAGCTTACACATCTGGAAAGACACCATCAGTGCTGAAAGGTATATCCAGGTTCTAGAGTAACATATGCTCCCATCCAGACGACGTCTCTTTCAGGGAAGACCTTGCATTTTCCAACATGACAATGCCAAACCACATACTGCATCAATTACAGCATCATGGCTGCGTAGAAGAAGGGTCCAGGTACTGAACTGGCCAGCCTGAAGTCCAGATCTTTCACCCATAGAAAACATTTGGCGCATCATAAAACGGAAGATACGACAAAAAAGACCTAAGACAGTTGAGCAACTAGAATCCTACATTAGACAAGAATGGGTTAACATTCCTATCCCTAAACTTGAGCAACTTGTCTCCCCAGACGTTTACAGACTGTTGTAAAGAGAAAAGGGGATGTCTCACAGTGGGAAACATGGCCTTGTCCCAACTTTTTTGAGATGTGTTGTTGTCATGAAATTTAAAATCACCTAATTTTTCTCTTTAAATGATACATTTTCTCCGTTTAAACATTTGATATGTCATCTATGTTCTATTCTGAATAAAATATGGAATTTTGAAACTTCCACATCATTGCATTCCGTTTTTATTTACAATTTGTACTTTGTCCCAACTTTTTTGGAATCGGGGTTGTATACGACATTGATTAATGAGAAGTAACTTATACTTCTCATTAACTTAAAGCCATCAATCCTAACATCTGATTAGAAACACTTTTAGAAACCCTTCTAACCCATCCTCGGTTATTTTTGCGAGATCGTTTCAGCAAAAGTGTTCACACTAGTGGATGTGTCACTGTTCAAATATGTGGTAACTGACCACACCATCCATTACACATCAGAGAAAAGGAGGGGGGATTGTAATAAAAAGTCCAGCTTTAACACATCGTTGAACCAAGAAGAGACAAGCCGTAACCAAAGAACATCTTTGGAACACAGTCAAATTGATCTATCTTGCTTGGCACCGGACTTCACAGGGGAGTGCTGTGGTATGCTCCATTCGATTTAGATCTAATCATGCCTGCTGTCATACTTCTGACAAAACAGCCCTGTTGCAGATTGATCTAATGTTCAACAAGCTGCAAGAGAGTAAGGAGGGGGAAGAGAGCAAGAGGCAAGGTCTTGAGAAATGGCTCTTTTATCAAGACTAAAGTGGTGGTTGATCGATGAGTCAGGATTAAAGAGAATCAGATGCTGGCTATGTTCGAGAGACAAATCAAGGAAGCCTGTCAGGATTTGTTTTCAGCAGAGGTTGTACTTAGAAGCTTGTTGACTGGGTAAAATTAAACCAATGTGGGAAAAGTTGGTGGGTTTCACATTTTTATTATCGGTTTACTTTGGAGACAAAATCTGCAAGGGTTGTGTGAAGACAAAATAGGCTTGGATATTATCTGCAGGTTCAGTTTACCCATATCCAACAAGTGCTGCAGGACCACAGGTGGTGCTATTAAAATTTCGAGACAATTGCAAGAAGACGGTTCCCTGCCAGCCACGAAAGATTTGTTGGGAAAAATAAACAAATGTTAAACCACAAGAGGAAGAGGAAGAACTGCTAGTTGTGACTTGAGATTGCTTAGCCATTTCCTTGAGATTGCTTAGGTTTAGTGTACACGTCATAGTAGTAGTTAGACAAGGGTCATTTCTCGCTCAGTTTTCAAGATATCTGGATGAAACTTGGTGTGAATATAGGTAGTGACCATCTGTGATCTCCATACCATGAATGACGTCACATGGTGTCATGACGTCATTTTATGATGTCACACAATTTTCAGGAATGGCTATGAATGGGATCGCCTGGTACCAAGCTAGACAAAATTCTTTCATGCCATCTTGCATGGCCCTTACTTTTTTACACTCGTTTGACCTCTGACCTTGACCCTTTGCCAGAATTAAGTCAAAGGTCACTTATGCATTAAATCGCTACTCCTCCCTCATTTTTCCAGGAATTTTCACCAAATGGGGTATAGAGAACTTATCTGGGGGGCTTCAAAATAGTTCACATCGGTTAAGCGATTTGACATATTTTCACGGAGTTACGTGACCTTGAACTTGTCAATTAGGTGACTCTATAGCAAAAAGTCAGAGTTTTGTCTATTTTTCATGGTCTTTGAGCTAGCCTTGCTCCTTTGCCATAGAAAAACATGTTTTAATGAATATTTATAGTTTTGATCTATTGACCTTTGACCTAGGTCAATATTACCGTAGGTCACATATTTTCAATGGCCTCTATCTCAAAAACGGACCAAGATAAGGCCATAGTTACTGTTAACCATGAATAGGAAGTTGTATATGGGCTTTTATTTAGGAACATTGCTTTTGCCCTGGAGTGACCTTGACAGGTCAGATCAATGATCTGCATATTTTTCACTGGCCTGCATCAAGAAATTGGTGAAAAATAGGAACTTAGTTAATATTATTAACCATGGACGTATTATATCCTTTTCCCTTCATCATCAGATTCCAGACAAGTGGGCCTCATTTCTCTCAGTTCTGTGACCTTGACCTTTGTCCCAAGGCCTCAGGTGTGGAAATGGGATACCACTGTGCCCTTGGCACAGTACCTCTAGTTTTCTTCTGTATTCCTAAAGATAAAAGGAAAAGAAAATTAAGAAGGCCAATGGTATGGATATGAGACCATTAAATAAGTTAAGGGTTGAGAATGGCAGGTTTAGCATGCTAGCGATACCTATGTGGTATCTGGAATGAATCAGCCAGTTCACATCTTGTTTGTGATGACCAATCACAATTCACCCATTTCCATCATGTTGTTCCTGGAAGCCAGTTAAGGTCTTTCACAGAGATTGGGTATAATCTAGAACCATATAGTTCTTTAGCTAATCTCTCTGAGGTAAAGTTTCTATGTGTTGCTTCATCTCATCTCATCTCATCTCATTATCTCTAGCCGCTTTATCCTGTTCTACAGGGTCGCAGGCGAGCTGGAGCCTATCCCAGCTGACTACGGGCGAAAGGCGGGGTACACCCTGGACAAGTCGCCAGGTCATCACAGGGCTGACACATAGACACAGACAACCATTCACACTCACATTCACACCTACGGTCAATTTAGAGTCACTAGTTAACCTAACCTGCATGTCTTTGAAAGGCCCTCGCCGGCCACGGGACTCAAACCCAGACCTTCTTGCTGTGAGGCGACAGTGCTAACCACTACACCACCGTGCCGCCCTCTATGTGTTTCTTCTCCCATCAAACAGGGAAGCACAGCACTATCGAAAGAACCTTTGAGGAACTCTATCTTCGAAGAGTATTTTCACAAATTATGAATATGAATGCCTCATTAATGAAATGGATTCAGTGCCATTTACCTTCCCAGGTTTCTGAGAGTAATTTGGACCATGCTGCAAGACACACACTTGTGTATAACGGTTAGGAATAGGCCACGTGGGACGAAAAACATGAACTCATCCAGATGGAAGAAAAGGAAGTAGAACATAGGATTAGTGTTTTATTTTACTCCTCTGAGACCCAGTATTTTTCACATAACATCAGGCGTTATCCTGCATTCATCCAGATGGCAGATTAGTTTTGTAAAGATCATGCAAGGAAGGTGGATATCTTTTGAGTTTTGAGGAATTTTTTTTTTTTTAACCAGCCATCTTGCTTAATGGAATAACTTTTCTGGTTAGTGCGGGTGAACCGACAATCACTGTTCCTCTTTTCTGTGGTTCAGCCTGCATTTGTTGTTCCTCTTTTTAATGGCAGTGTTTTTTTTTTTCAGTCCACACTGTCATGATTTTTGCTCTAGTACCCTTTTTTAAATGATTTATAACGCAGATGCACCTGCACCAGCATTTGGAAGACATAAAATCAGTGGGAGGTTTTTTAATAATCCTTTATATTAATTTGGGCGATATTTGATATTCAGTACTTACAGACTTCATAATACTTTAACTTGCTTCTAAATCAGATAGATATTTATGAGTGGATGCACAGCTGACTGATCGACGTGTCATGACTGGATGTTCATAAATGTCTCTGTATGTCTATTTATGCACAAAGTCATATTATACACTCGATGGCCACTTGATTAGGAACACCCATCCACCTGCTGTCTCCTCGACAGCAACACAGTGCATCAAACCATGCAGATACAAATCAAGAGCTTCGGTTAAGTTAATGTTCACTTCAAACATCAGAATGGGAAAAATTGTGATCTCAAAGTGTGACTCTGGCATGGGTGTTGGTTTGAGCCAGATGGACTGGTTTGAATATTTCAGAAACTGCTGATCTCCTGGGGTTTTCACACACAACAGTCTCTAGAGTTTACACAGAACGGTGCGAAAAACAGAAAACATAGAGTGAGTAAGCGACAGTTCTGTGGGTGGAAACAAACGCCTTGTTGATAAGAGACATCAGAGGAAAATGGCCAGATTGGTTTGAGCTTTTTTGCCAGGAAGGATACAGTAACTCATATAATCACTCTTTACAACCGTGGTGAGCAGAAAAGCATCTCAGCATGCAACAGCAGAACAGCACATTGGGTTCCAGTCCTGCAGCCAAGAACAGGGAACTTAGCATCAAGAACAAGTTCTTATTAAAGTGGCTGGTGAGTGTAATTTCCATCACTGTTAATCCTAAGCGTGTACGTCGCTAATTTGGGTTTAGACGCTACACAGTTCAGCTTGTTTCTCATTTAGCATTTCGATTGTTGAAGCTGGAAGTTTACTTAAGGGAAAGATAAAGTAATTCTCAACAAACCCTACAGGTCTTTTATTTTTCACACAAATTAATTATTTAATTACTAAGGTGTATAAGGGGGGCGGCACGGTGGTGTAGTGGTTAGCGCTGTCGCCTCACAATAAGAAGGTCCGGGTTCGAGCCCCGTAGCCGGCGAGGGCCTTTCTGTGTGGAGTTTGCATGTTCTCCCCGTGTCCGCGTAGGTTTCCTCCGGGTGCTCCGGTTTCCTCCACAGTCCAAAGACATGCAGGTTAGGTTAACTGGTGACTCTAAATTGACCGTAGGTGTGAATGTGAGTGTGAATGGTTGTCTGTGTCTATTCACTACGTTCAGACTGCAACCTGAAACGATCCATATCCGATTTGTTGTGAAATCCGATTTTTTTGTTAGGCCGTTCACATTACCAATTATATGAGACTTGTATGCGATCTCCAATATGAACGGAAAACGACCCAAAAGTGTCCCGCATGCGCAAATTGACACGTAATAAGCACATCTACGTAATACGTAAACAAAAAAAAAGCGCACTCTTCAAGTTTGCAAGTAAAGCATGGAGATGAGGCGAGACCTGGCGATGTGGTTTTTGTGGCGGCGGCGGAACTCACACAATAATCTGATTAATGTGGGCAGCAGACTAATGAGACCGAAGGTGTCAAATTACTGGAAATTTCCAGAACAATCTTATAATCTTGTAATACAGGATGATTTAACATCCAGGTCCCTACCAAATCCACCATTAGCTGGATCAATTCTATAAAAGTCTATTTAAATTCTGAAAACTGTACAAATGTTGTTGTTTTCCACCAAAGAGGCGGGATTAGCCAACGCAGAATAGTGACGTTTGTCTCTTGTTGATGACGTGTAGGTCGCATGAATGCGACCTGTCCGGTCAGACTGCAGTCGCATGTGAAAATATCGGATATGCATCGGAATTAAGACCACATATCCAAGCGGCCTGGGTCGCATGTGAAAAAAATCGGATCTGTGTCGTTCAGATTGTCAATAACAAATCGGATACAGGTCGCATATGGGCAAAAAAATCGGATATGGGTCGTTTCAGGGTGCAGTCTGAACGTAGTCTATGTGTCAGCCCTGTGATGACCTGGCGACTTGTCCAGGGTGTACCCTGCCTTTCGCCCGTAGTCAGCTGGGATAGGCTCCAGCTTGCCTGCGACCCTGTAGAACAGGATAAAGCGGCTAGAGATAATGAGATGAGATGAGGTGTATAAGGCAAGGCTTGACTCAAAGGATATAAAAAAACGTTCCTTTATGATTCATTCGCAGGCTGCAGACGTTTCCTATAAAAGTTTCGGCTTGTGTGTGTGTGTGTGTGATCTATAATTGACTGGAAGAAAGCAGGTCACAAAGGTCATAAGCTGTCCATATGATATTCATCACATAATAATCTGCTGACAGTTCAGCTATGGAGACAAGCAGGACTGTTCAATAACTTGAAATAGTTTCCTAGTTTCCTAAGTGGATAATGACGATGAATGCATGAATGATGATGTTGACATTCTTTGTTCTGGCGGTGAAAAAAGCCTTCTTTAGAATATGATAATTTTCTCGACTATAATAGAACAGATTCTTTCATGTCATTAAAAAAACTGTCTTACATAAATAGGGCGTTATCTGGCTTTTATGTAAGTAGAGTGTTCACGAAAAAAAAACAACAACAACAACAACTGCAGTATGAGCAAAGTCCTCTTCGGTCCATGGTACAGCATCGTGTGGCAGTTAGCATCAATTAAGCTTCCGAAAATTCTCGTATTCACTCTGGCAGAGTGTTTCACTCAGACCTTTCCCCTCCCAAAGCCGTAGCCTGGATCAGCAATAATCCCTCGAGTATTTTAGAATGGTGGTTCTTGTTACACAGCCTCTTTCCTTTTTCAGATGTCCGCATAAAGCTTCCCTCAATAGACAGTAGGTTAAAAACTTCCTTCATGACAAGCTTGAACACACCGAAAGCTCACATTTCATAATCCAGTGTTATCACCTCTTTCAGAGCTTGGGGAAATGTCTATGCTAATAGGCATTCCATGCAGACGTACACACACTAATCAGATTACAGGAAACCAAGGTCTCACTGCTGAGGCGAGGGTTGATGGGGTTTTTTTTGGTTTTGTGTGTGTGGGGGGGTTCATGTGAATTTGAATTTTTTATGTCAAAGACAGATTATTCTTTAACACAGAGATACATAGAGAGTTCATCAGATGCTCCTGGATTTGGATTTTTCTTTTTTTTCTTTTTTTTGTCCATGGGTCCATGGGTGATGTAATATTTCCAAAGAGGAAGCACATTCTAAGGCAGCACTACTGGTGTGTGGGTGAGATATCTTTTTTTTTTTTTTGAGGAAGTGATAAACTGATTCTTGGCAGTTTGGCTAATGTTGGCAAGCGGAGCTGCAGTATAGTTATGCCGTGCAAGTTCGAAAACGCTTGCCAATCATGTGTCGCTGTGTTTTGTTTTGTGTGAAATATAAACAAGAGGATTGAATGATATTTACAGTATGTAAATGAAAAGTTAACGAAGTTATAGACGAGCAAAGGATCACATTCAGTAAAATCGCCATCATCATCATCATCTTACGAAAACCTACCATGGTTTACTATGGTTTTATCATGGTTTTTATGTAGTAACCATGATTCTACCATGGTATCTCATGGTTATTCTAAGTACTATGAACCAACCATAGTATTACTATGGTTCATCCATGGTAGTAACCATGGTTCTACTATGGTATTTCATGGTGATTCTAAGTGCTATGAACCAACCATAGTATTACTATGGTTCATCCATGGTAGTAACCATAGTTCTACTATGGTATTTCATGGTGATTCTAAGTACTATGAACCAACCATAGCATTACTGTGGTTTATCCATAGTACTGCAGTAGCTGTGGTAGCATCATAGTTGTATGTGTAATAGGTCATAGTAACTATGAAATTAGTTTAAAAAGGGATAGTATGGTTTTTAAAAGGATGCACTAACTGTAGTATTACCATGTTTTCGTCCAACAGTCAATGCTGTAGAGAAAGATCTCGATTAACAGCCCAGATACATTAACATTTACTTAGAACCTAAAAATTTAAGTGAACATTGAGGTAAAATGCATATAGTACATCCTAAACAACAACAACAACAACAACAATAATAATACACTCTAAAAATACTGGGTCAAAAATAACTCAACTTTAACCCAACCACTGGGCTAATATTGCACGAACTCAACATTAGGTTATCTTGTTGTTTGCTGTGTGAATTATTGTAGCCTAACGGTGGTGTAGTGCTGTTGCCTCACAGCAAGAAGGTCCGGGTTCGAGCCCCGTGGCCGGCGAGGGCCTTTCTGTGCAGAGTTTGCATGTTCTCCCCGTGTCCGCGTGGGTTTCCTCCGGGTGCTCCAGTTTCCCCCACAATCCAAAGACATGCAGGTTAGGTTAACTGGTGACTCTCAATTGACCGTGAGTGTGAATGGTTGTCTGTGTCTATGTGTCAGCCCTGTGATGACCTGGCGACTTGTCCAGGGTGTACCCCGCCTTTCGCCCGTAGTCAGCTGGGATAGGCTCCAGCTTGCCTGCGACCCTGTAGAAGGATAAAGCGGCTAGAGATAATGAGATGAGATGAGATTATTGTAGCCTACTTTTGAAACTTGAATAAGAAAACCATGGTTTAAAAAGCATGGTTTGGTTGAAAAAAAAACCCATGGTTTATGGCAAAGATTATACCATAGTGAAACCATGGGTAAATTATGGTTAAACCATAGTCATGAACCATGGTTTTCATGGTTACCCAAAAAAACATGAAAACCATGAATAACTATAAACCATGGTAAAACCATGGTTAATTTTCGTAAGGGCTGTATGATTTTGTTGTTGTTGTTTTAAAAGAGTAACTAGAAGAAATGGCTTTCCTTTTAAGAGAAATAAAGTGAGTAACATGGTACAGAACAGGTGTACAAACAGCAGTTATCTGTCACTGCTTCCCAAGTTCCTGCAATTGGATCGACTGAGAGTTGAAAACATGCAAAAATGACTGCACTATGCAAAGCATGACGGGAACTCTGTACACGTTATGGACATGTTGAACAGTGCATTAAAGGCATTTTTCAAGCAGTGAATTGACATTCATTATCCATTATCCTCTCTTGTTCGTCCATTGTCACAAAACTGCAAAGTGGCCTATTGAGATAGCAGCAGGAATAAAAAGTGCACTGAAGTGCAATTTCACCCCCCACTCAGCGCATAAAGCTATTACAGCTATCTGATTATTCTCTCCGATGACATGACAGATGAGTATTGCCATTGGAGACCAGCATTAAAAACCCGGAGGACGGACGTAGAGCCCGTTTGTAAGACGGTCATTTTCCAGCCATGTGGAAATTGCCATGTCCTGAGAGAGGGTGCACTGAATGGCTGCATTAAAGAGTTATCACTGATAACAATGAACGAGAGAGATGAAATGAAGTGGCTTTTTAATTGCTGGAGAGAGGCCATTAGCAGTGCGCCCACACAGAACCACTAACACTTTGGTGCTGCTAGCATGTTTCGCTGGAGCAGGAAAAGTGGGGGGAAGTAACAACAGGGAGTTTCACTCACTGTAAGGAAGGATCAAATTATAAAGGAAAGGGCAGAGTGACTAGTAGGAAATGGAGAGGCCAGAAATAAATGCAGAGCTAACGAGTCAACAAAAGAGTTTGCTTTGGAATGATCCGCTTAAGTACTTCTCATCTTACAGTAGTTTGTTTTTTCCAGGAACCAAAAGACGCTGGGAAGCCAAATCTGTCAAAGTCTATTTATCTCACCATTCTTTATTTATTAGGAAATCGCAGACAACTTGGTTTACCATTATTCTTCCCTTTCTTTCATGCTGATGGTAGAGATAATGGAGACTGTAGTGTATTTTTCACAACACATTTGAAAATAAAGTCATCTTTATTAACACTTAGCAAAAGAGCAGGAAATGCAGTGATAAGTGCCGATTAATAATTTGGTCAAACACCATTGTCTAGGGCATGTTTATTTGGGTTGAATGACTAGCAATGGACCCATATACAGTGTCTTGCAAAAGTATTCATCCCTACATGCCTACAACTTTAAACATGCAAATCGTTTTTTATTGTGACACAAACAATAATTAAGACGAAAACCAGAAAGTGTGCATAGGTATTCACTCCCTTTCGTATGAAACCCCTAAATAAGAGCTGGTCCAACCAATTCACTTCATAAGTCACATAATTAGTTGATTAAGCTCCACCTGTGTGCAATCAAAGTGTCACATGATCTGTCACATGATGTCTGTATACAGTAAATCAACCTGTTCTGGAAGGACCCTGACTCTGCAACACTACTAAGCAAGCAACATGAAAACCAAGGAGCCTCCAAACAGGTCAGAGACAAAGTTGCGGAGAAGTATAGATCAGGGTTGGGTTATAAAAAATATCCCAAACTTTGAATATCCCAGGGAGCACCATTAAATCCATTATAGCAAAATGGAAAGAATATGGCACCACTACAAACCTGACAAGAGAAGATCACCCACCAAAACTCACAGACCGGGCAAGGAGGGCATTAATCAGAGATGCAACAAAGACACCAAAAATAACACTGAAGGAGCTGCAAAGATCCACAGCGGAGATGGGAGTACCTGTCCATAGGACCACTTTGAGCCATACACTCCAGAGAGTGGGGCTTTATGGAAGAGTAGCCAAAGAAGAGCCATTGCTTCAAGAAAAAAAAATAAGAAAACACGTTTGGAGTTTGCCCAACAGCATGTGGCAGACTCCCCAAACACATGGAAGAAGCTGAGTCAGATGAGACTAAAATTGAACTTTTTGGCCATCATGGGAAACGCCATGCATAACGCAAACCCAACACCCTGAGAACATCATTCCTACAGTGAAGCATGGTGGTGGCAGCATCATGCTGTGGGGATGTTTTTCATCTGCAGGGACAGGAAAGCTGGTCAGGACTGAAGGAAAGATGGATGGCACTAAATACAGAGCAATTCTGGAGGAAAACCTGTTTGAGTCAACCAGAGGTTTGAGACTGGGATGAAGGTTCACATTCCAGCAGGACAATGACTCTAAACATACTACAAAAGCTACACTGGAGTGGTTTAAAGGGAAACATTTAAATGTCTTGGAATGGTGTAATCAAAGCCCAGACGTCAATCCAATTGAGAAAATGTGGCATAACTTAAAGATTGCTGTACACCAACGCAACCCATCTAACTTGAAGGAGCTGGAGCTGTTTTGCCTTCAGGAATGGGCAAAAATCCCAGTGGCTAGATGTGCTAAGCTAATAGAGACATAGCCCAAGAGACTTGCAGCTGTAATTGCAGCAAAAGATGGCTCTACAAAGTATTGACTTTGGGGGGGTGAATACCTATGCACACTCCAGATTTCTGTTTTTTCATCTTAATTATTGTTTGTGTCACAATAAAACAACAATTTTCACTTTTAAAGTTGTAGGCATGTTGTGTAAATCAAATGGTGCTAACCCCCCCCCCCCCCCCCCCCCCCCAAATTTAATTCCAGCTTGTAATGCAACAAAACAGGACAAACACCAAGGAGGTTGAATACTTTTGCAAGACACTGTGTGGAATTAGTTTCAATCTCAAAGGAAGGTGGTATGGTATAATGTAATAATAATATAACTAAGGTACAGTCAACAGACAGCCTAATGTTGTTGCCTCCAGTTCTCAAGGTGTAACGAGCAAATCAGCCAGCACTTGTGTGTCAAGAGACTGGCGGGTGAAATTAACAGAGCTGGAGACTCTCTGTCACTGCAGGGAAGCGTGGGATGACACTACAGCAGGGGTTTATCTGCAAGCCTTAAAGGGCAGAAGATACAGTTGTGGTCAGAAGTTTCCATACAGCAACATGAATGTCATCTTGGATATGACTGTCATGGCAATATTTGGGCTTTCAGTAATTTCTTTGAACTGCTCTTTTTCTGTGGCAGAATGTACAGCATACAGCTTTAATTAAAAAAAAAACACACTAGAATTTGGTGCACAAGTTTTAATTTTCTTTGTGCTTTCTGAAATCAACACAGGGTCAATATTATGCATACAGGGTAAAAAATTTACATACTCTTACTTAGATGATTAATTCAGAGGTGCTGAAACTTCCAAAATGTCTCTTATCTTGCCAAGGCCGAGGTCTCTTAACTTCCTGTTAGTGATCATGATTGACTACAGCTGGTAGCTTCACTGTGCCTTCATAAAAAGGGTTTGTTTACAGCACTCATTGGATTGACCAACACACAGTAAAATGGGAAAGTCCAAGGAGCTCAGTGCAGATCTGAGAAAGAGGATTGCAGATATACACAACTCCGGAATGTCTCTTGGAGCCATTTCTAAACAACTGCAAATTCCAAGATCAGTTCAAACAATTGTATCCAAGTTACTGTGAGGTGTAGTCACTTTGCCAAGCCACTTTGCTTCAAGAAAACCCAAACTGTCACCGTCAGCTGAAAGGAAATTGGTTTGGATGGTCAGGAACAACCTGGGAACCACCATGGCACAGCCCTGCCATGAACTGGAAGCTGATGGATCACTGTCTACAGTTCAGATCACCATGGACTAAGAGGCTGCTATCCAAGAAATAACCCCCTGCTCCAAAATTGACACCTTCAAGCTTAACTAAAGTTTGAAGCTGACCACACGGACAAAGAAAAAGCCTTCTGGAGGAAAACTGTATAGTCAGATGAGACAAAGATTGAGTTGTTTGTCCACAATGAGCACCATGTACAGAGGGACACTGTACCAGCTGGTGGTGGTGGTAGAATCATCATGCTCTGGGGCTGTTTTGCTGCCAGTGGAACTGGTTCATTGCACAAAGTGGATGGAATAATGAAGAAGGAGGACTACCTCAGAATTCTTCAGCATAAACCATCAGGAACTTGAACACGACTTGGGAGTTACAACAGGACAATGAACCCAAACACGCATCAGAGCTGGTTGTGGAGGATAAAGCAGGCTAACATTAAGCTTAAAACAAGTCCTGACTTCAACCCGATTGAAAATATATGGACCGTGCTTAGTCCATGCCAAGAAAAAAAAAATTAATTGAACTCTATCAATTCTACCATGAAGAGTCGTGAAATATCCAACCAGATTTCTGCCAGAAGCTTGTTCATGGTAAACAAAAATGTTTGGTCAAGGTGAATCTTGTGAAGAGACATTTTACCCAAGGTGTGCTGTATGCATATTTTTGACCCTGTATGTATAATTTTTACTCTGTATTGATTTCAAAAAACCCAAAGAAAATTAAAACTTGTGCACCAAATTCTAGTGTATTTTTTTTTATTAAAGATGTTATGCTGCATATTCTGCCACAGAAAAAGAACAGTTCGAAGAAATTACTGAAAGCCCAAATATTGCCATGACATTCATGTCACTGTATGTAAACTTCTGACTATAACTGTAGCATAGAGGTCCTCAAAAGTCAAGCTGACAAGATCAGTGCGTTTTTTGTGTGCTGCCTGTGATGTCATGGAAACATCAGTTTCTGTGTAAAGTGGAAAAGAATGTTCTCTATTTATGAATGTTCAGTGTGGCATGGAGGAAAGGAAAAGAAGTGATATTGCAGGGGATTTACAGTCTGTTCATGTCACGGAACCACAATTTTTAGGACAGTGGCAAGCGCCAAAGCAACAGTGCAAGAAATACCATCCCAATTAAGATTTTTTCCATTTCACACAAATTAGATAGTTGACAAACCCAAAGGATTGACTTGAATGATTCCCCAGACCAATCCCGGTGTGCGTGGTCTGACATTTTATCAGTTCCCCACTCACATAATTTCCCATTTACTGTTTTCTTTTTTGGGGCTTTTTTCACCTCTACTGGATAGGACAGTGCAGAGACAGGAAATGAACCAGAGAGAGAGACAGGGAGGGACCGGGAAACGACCTCGGGCCGGAACCGAACCCGGGTCCCCGGACTCATGGCATGGCGCCCCAGTCGACCGAGCCACGGCGCCCCCATAATTTCCCATTTACTGTTTGAGGAAAAAAATGGAAGAAAAACTTATAACCATGGTTCCAACTTAACCTGTCATATGGACCTGAGTGTTTTACTGGGAAATACGCCACTCGTATTTTTCATGTGAGTTCCATCCGGGACATGGAGAAACACAACCATGACATAAATCTCTATATGCCACTCGTGAGGATCTCAATTAATTGTTTTGATAAATTTGGGTACTTTTTGTTTGTCTATATAATAAAAAGAAAATCACACGTTGGATGGAAGACATGAAGTTTATCTTCTCGTGCTGAAAAACTCCCATTTTTCATATGAAATACATCTCAGTTTGAAGTGACATATTTGAATAACATTGGCTGGCATTGAGTGGTATATCAGATATATTCCATTCAGCTAGCATGATATTGAACAGGTCGAAGACGAGTTAGCTGAATGGAATATATCTGATAGACCACTCAGCGCCAGGCAATATTATTATTATTATTATACATACACACTCTTCATATCAGCATACTCACCTTCCAGCCGGTGTAGCGTTCATCAGTAATGTTAGCGAAGGCCAACGCAAGCACAATCAAGCGAGTGCTACCGAGAACTCCTAGCACAGGCTAACAACCGAGAAACTAGGATTTCTGTCTCCAAACTCTTCTTCCACGCACGCTTGCTGCAGTATTTTTCACTCAGACTTAAGTATTCATTTCCCTCTGTAATTTACTTAGTTACTTTTAAAATCAACATTGACAACTACACACAACGGAGCGATCTGGCAGCCAAAATTCTTTCAAAATCTTCCGCTTTTAACAATGTAAACCTGGCAGTCATGTTTGTCTGTGTCTCTTTTCCAGTTTTTCGATGTCCGTTGGTATGTTTTTCTGTTGTAAATATGCATGAAGAATATCTAATGAAGTTTTGGTAGCCTTTCAGGTGTTCAGCGTGTCTTTAGTTTCAGTTTTCAGTTTATTTATTTTGTGCTTCACTATACTGTAGCATAGCTAATAGTAACAGTAGCACAGGATTAGCCTCGTCTTTTCCATTTCCTGGCAGACAAATAAATGATTCTGCGCGTGTGCAGCAGAAATGTTTTGTCATTAGATATTCACATGAGGGGCAGCACGTTGGTGTAGTGGTTAGCGCTGTCGCCTCACAGCAAGAAGGTCCGGGTTCGAGCCCCGTGGCCGGCGAGGGCCTTTCTGTGTGGAGTTTGCATGTTCTCCCCGTGTCCGCGTGGGTTTCCTCCGGGTGCTCCGGTTTCCCCCACAGTCCAAAGACATGCAGGTTAGGTTAACTGGTGACTCTAAATTGACTGTAGGTGTGAGTGTGAATGGTTGTCTGTGTTTATGTGTCAGCCCTGTGATGACCTGGTGACTTGTCCAGGGTGAACCCCGCCTTTCACCCGTAGTCAGCTGGGATAGGCTCCAGCTTGCCTGCGACCCTGTAGAACAGGATAAAGCGGCTAGAGATAATGAGATGAGATATCCACATGTGCTCCAACGTGTGACATCATATTGTCTTGACAGCATGCAATATTGTAACAATATTGCACGCTCATTCTTCATTGCGGAGAGTGAGGTAATACACGCAGGATAAGCGATATGCTAAGAATATTGCATGCTATCGAACCAAATGAATGAAACCTACTAGAAGGAAATACACTACATGTTTTTATTCCATCAAAAAAGTGGCCCGTACTGCCATTTTGACATGCATTGTCAAAATGGCAAACTGGTTCAAAATAAAAATTCTTTTGATTTACTTGCGTATTTTTTGTGGATGTGTCTGTGTAATATAGAGAACATTACACGATGGTACGAAGATATGAAGATATATCTTCCCATGTTGAAAAATACAACCCCAATTCCAAAAAAGTTGGGACGCTGTGTAAACTGTACAACCCCGATTCCAAAAAAGTTGGGACAAAGTACAAATTGTAAATAAAAACGGAATGCAATGATGTGGAAGTTTCAAAATTCCATATTTTATTCAGAATACAACATAGATGACATATCAAATGTTTAAACTGAGAAAATGTATCATTTAAAGAGAAAAATTAGGTGATTTTAAATTTCATGACAACAACACATCTCAAAAAAGTTGGGACAAGGCCATGTTTCCCACTGTGAGACATCCCCTTTTCTCTTTACAACAGTCTGTAAACGTCTGGGGACTGAGGAGACAAGTTGCTCAAGTTTAGGGATAGGAATGTTAACCCATTCTTGTCTAATGTAGGATTCTAGTTGCTCAACTGTCTTAGGTCTTTTTTGTCGTATCTTCCGTTTTATGATGCGCCAAATGTTTTCTATGGGTGAAAGATCTGGACTGCAGGCTGGCCAGTTCAGTACCCGGACCCTTCTTCTACGCAGCCATCATGCTGTAATTGATGCAGTATGTGGTTTGGCATTGTCATGTTGGAAAATGCAAGGTCTTCCCTGAAAGAGACGTCGTCTGGATGGGAGCATATGTTGCTCTAGAACCTGGATATACCTTTCAGCATTGATGGTGTCTTTCCAGATGTGTAAGCTGCCCATGCCACACGCACTAATGCAACCCCATACCATCAGAGATGCAGGCTTCTGAACTGAGCACTGACAACAACTTGGGTCGTCCTTCTCCTCTTTAGTCCGAATGACACGGTGTCCCTGATTTCCATAAAGAACTTCAAATTTTGATTCGTCTGACCACAGAACAGTTTTCCACTTTGCCACAGTCCATTTTAAATGAGCCTTGGCCCAGAGAAGACGTCTGCGCTTCTGGATCATGTTTAGATACGGCTTCTTCTTTGAACTATAGAGTTTTAGCTGGCAACGGCGGATGGCACGGTGAATTGTGTTCACAGATAATGTTCTCTGGAAATATTCCTGAGCCCATTTTGTGATTTCCAATACAGAAGCATGCCTGTATGTGATGCAGTGCCGTCTAAGGGCCCGAAGATCACGGGCACCCAGTATGGTTTTCCGGCCTTGACCCTTACGCACAGAGATTCTTCCAGATTCTCTGAATCTTGTGATGATATTATGCACTGTAGATGATGATATGTTCAAACTCTTTGCAATTTTACACTGTCGAACTCCTTTCTGATATTGCTCCACTATTTGTCGGCGCAGAATTAGGGGGATTGGTGATCCTCTTCCCATCTTTACTTCTGAGAGCCGCTGCCACTCCAAGGTGCTCTTTTTATACCAGTCATGTTAATGACCTATTGCCAATTGACCTAATGAGTTGCAATTTGGTCCTCCAGCTATTCCTTTTTTGTACCTTTACCTTTTCCAGCCTCTTATTGCCCCTGTCCCAACTTTTTTGAGATGTGTTGCTGTAATGAAATTTCAAATGAGCCAATATTTGGCATGAAATTTCAAAATGTCTCACTTTTGACATTTGATATGTTGTCTATGTTCTATTGTGAATACAATATCAGTTTTTGAGATTTGTAGATTATTGCATTCCGTTTTTATTTATAATTTGTACTTTGTCCCAACTTTTTTGGAATCGGGGTTGTACATAAAAACAGAATGTGAAGATTTGTAAATCACGGAAACCCTATATTTCATTGAAAATAGTACAAGAACAACATATCAAATGTTGAAACTCAGAAATTTTATTGGTTTTGAAAAATATATGCTCATTTTGAATTTGATGTCAGCAACATGTTTCAGAAAAGCTGGGACGGGGCAACAGATGACTGAAAAAGTTGTGTAATGCTAAAAATACCCTAATTTGGTTAATTGGCAACAGGTCAATAACATGATTGGGTATAAAAAGAGCATCACAGAGAGGCGGAGTCTATCAGAAGTAAAGATGGAGAGGGGTTCACCACTCTGTGAAGGACTGCATGGGCAAACAGTGCAACAATTTAAGAATAACGTTCCACAATGTAAAATTGCAAAGAATTTCGGGATCACATCATCTATGGTACATAATATCATTAAAGGATTCAGAGAATCTGGAGAAATCTCTGTATGCAAAAGACAAGGCTGAAAACTGACATTGGATGCCTGTGATCTTCAGGACCTCAGGCGACACTGCATTAAAAACAGACACGTGTCTGTAGTGGAAATCACTGTATGGGCTCAGGAACACTACAGAAAACCATTGTCTGTGAAAACAGTTCATTACTGCGTCCAGTTAAAACCAGATATAAACAATATCCAGAAACACCGGCGCCTTCTCTGGGCCCGAGCTCTTTTACGATGGACTGAGGCGAAGTGGAAAATTGTCCCGAGGTCTGACGAATCAAAAGTAGAAATTCTTTTGAGAAATCATGGACACGACGTCTTCCAGGCTAAAGAGGAGAGGGACCATCCAGCTTGTTATCAGTGAACAGTTCAAAATCCAGCATCTGTGATGGTATGAGGGTGCATTAGTGCACATGACATGGGTAGCTTGTACATCTGGGAAGGCATCATTAATGCTGAACGATATATACACGTTTCAGAGCAATATGCTGCCATCCAGATAAAATCTTTTTCAGGGAAGGCCTTCCTTCTTTCAGCAAGACAACGCCAAACCGCTTTCTGTACATATTAAAACTGCATGGCTCCATAGTAAAAGAGTCCGGGTGCTAAACTGGCCTGCCTGCAGTCCAGACCTGTCTCCCATTTAAAACATTTGGTGTATTATGAAGTGCAAAATAAGACAAAGGAGACCCCGAACTGCTGAGCAACTGAAATTGTACATCAGGCAAGAATGGGACAACATTTCTCTTTCAAAACTACAGCAATTGGTCTCCTCAGCAGTTCCCAAACATTTACCGGGTGTTGTTAAAAGTAGATGTGATGCATCTACTTCTTCTATTTTCTGAGAGTGTACCATTGTTTATATGGTCCCAACTGAATACTTGTTTGGATATCATCTAAGTATCATCTGGGTATCCTTGGGTACTGGATTGGGAAACATGAGGGGATTAATTGTATGGAGTCGTGCTGCTGATCTACTATCCATCAGAAGAACAATAACGTGAAGATGGTCAGTGGAGCAGTGTGTCTGGTGACAGACATGGCCATGCTGTGAGGAATTTATCACTGTGGCACCATCGTCTCTGTCCCCTGCCAGACTCCAGGCCTTTGGCTGCTGCTCTACTTGGCACTGGCGTCCTAGCTTTTTGTTTTCAGCTGTGGGTGATTAGCTTGGCCAATGGAAGAGTGCAACCTGCAGCAAGCCACTAAAGTGAATATAGCTCATATGAAAGGCTTAGAGAAGATGTGGGATAGTACATGCTGTGGTGAAAAATTCACCCGAGTCATTTCAGAATGAAATTTTGTCTGATCTTTGGTCACCACAGTTTGAGCTCTATCTTCCAACAAAACCTTTAAAAACAGAGTACAGTATATGGTGTTACTGAAAAGTAGTTCTCACACAATCACCCATAGCCTACCTTGCTTTTACACCAAGGAAGGTGTCTTTTAAAATTTGCTTTCCTTCCTCGTGCACCAGACTCTGATTCTGTAGAATTCCATATAGGGAAGCAAATCTAATTAAGACCTCTCTGCTTCTCAAGAGTTCACAGTAAAGCAAAGCCTCAGGCCATTCTGCAGAAATATCACATCCGTGGTACTTGGAAAATGAGAGAGCAATTAAGAACTAATCAACCTTGGGGTGATAAGGTTTCAGGGTTTTTAAAAGGTGGTAGTTATGTGTATACTGTATTTATATATACTTAGGTTCCAGTGTAACGACACCTAGTTTATACCAACATTTACTATCCATTCTATCAGACACACCCTTTTATCAGGTATACTTTTCAGGATACAGTTACTGGCTGTAGATCATCTACTGGCCACCACTGACTAGATGTTTGGGTGGTGGATTATTCGTAGCATAGCAGTAGAACTGATGTCATAGTGGAATTTTAGTAGGTGTGCTGCTGGGATTTGCAAACACCCCAAGGACAGTGGTGGTACTATAGTGGACCCTTTTCAGTAACAGACACTGACGTAGTAACTGATGAACTACAGAAAGTATACTGTACCAACAACCTGATGAAATCTCGAATTCACGTTGGTGTTATCTGGCAAACAAATGTACATGTATACTTAGAAAAAAAACAGCAGGGTTCTTTGAAGGGTCCTTTGGATAATGAAAGGGTTGTTAGTTCTAAAAGGGATTTCTACTTGGGGCCTTCTCTGTCGGAGGCAGAACATAAGTGTTTTTGCTCGGTGTGAGCTTTATTAAGGGCTTTTCCAACAATCAGTCACACTATCCTCTATTATTATAGTGGTGGTCAGAGTTAGTGCCGGATAATCCATCAAAAAGCAAAGAGGAAACAAGCTCAGGGAAAAGACTCAAAATACTGAGATACTAAATACATGCTAAATTAGAAAGGCATACCGAGAGTGCATATCTTCACCAAGCCACATATTATCAACATCAAAATCAAATCATGTGAACCAGTGTTGTAGTCAAGTCACTAAACCTCTAGTCCGAGTCCAGTCTCGAGTCCCCAGTGTTCAAGTCTGAGTCAAGTCCAAGTCATTAAAAAAATTCGAGTCGAGTCCAAGTCAAGTCCACTATTGATCCGAGTCGAGTCCAAGAACAAGACTCCAACCGCACCATTTGATGGTGGCTGTTTTAATCCCATTAACATTAGTTTGTTCCTGAACATGACGTATGAACAGGTGAATGTGCTTCTCTTTGTCAGGGAGTGCGAAGTATTCTGTCAGAGATGGTTGGGAGACAGATGTAAGTGCAGAAGGTGTGTTTATTAATACAAGTAAAGAACAATCCAGAACGGCAGGCAAAATCATAAAACGGTGAAACAGGCGATAGGTTGAGCGAGGCACAAACAGGCTATCGTAGACTTGGCAGAATCAAAGACAAGAAACAGGAAATCAGGGATCAGGAAACCAAACAAGAAAATAAGGCTCGATAATGTGTCAGGAACACAACTCAATACTTTGCAAAGTAAGTGCGTTTTCACAGTTTTTATATCGGCGCGCCGATTGCGCCTTG
Source organism: Neoarius graeffei (assembly GCF_027579695.1). Lineage (NCBI taxonomy): Eukaryota > Metazoa > Chordata > Actinopteri > Siluriformes > Ariidae > Neoarius > Neoarius graeffei. The sequence continues at coordinate 28,566,482 of NC_083577.1, forward strand.
ATCCTATGCAGGTGCAACTCATTTACTGTCCGGAGCACGCCCAAGAGTCTATCTGATGCACGCGCCAAGGTGTGCAGCTGTGATACTCTTGCACAAAATTAGTACAAAAATTAATGTAGATGGGCGGCATGGTGGTGTAGTGGTTAGCGCTGTTGCCTCACAGCAAGAAGGTCCGGGTTCGAGCCCCATGGCCGGCGAGGGCCTTTCTGTGCGGAGTTTGCATGTTCTCCCCGTGTCCGCGTGGGTTTCCTCCGGGTGCTCCGGTTTCCCCCACAGTCCAAAGACAGGCAGGTTAGGTTAACTGGTGACTCTAAATTGAGCGTAGGTGTGAATGTGAGTGTGAATGGTTGTCTGTGTCTATGTGTCAGCCCTGTGATGACCTGGCGACTTGTCCAGGGTGTACCCCGCCTTTCGCCCGTAGTCAGCTGGGATAGGCTCCAGCCTGCCTGCGACCCTGTAGGACAGGATAAAGCGGCTAGAGATAATGAGATGATGAGATGTTACAAAAAATAAAGAAAAAATCAGAGTCCTCGTCTCCAATTTATGAGTCCAAATGCAGTTATTGCACGAGTCCGAGTCCAAATACAAGTCATCGGTGCTCAAGTCCAAGTCGAGTCACGAATCCTTAAAATTAGGGCACGTGTCGGACTCAAGTCCGATTCCTGGACTCAAGTCCTACAAGCCTGGATGATACTAAAGCTGTACACCAAATTTCATCCAAACCCGTTTACTACTTTTTGAGTTACATTGGGAACAGACAAAAAAATCGTGGATCTGCATGCATATGCATCATCTCATTCATCTCATTATCTCTAGCCGCTTTATCCTGTTCTACAGGGTCGCAGGCAAGCTGGAGCCTATCCCAGCTGACTACGGGCGAAAGGCGGGGTACACCCTGGACAAGTCACCAGGTCATCGCAGGGCTGACACATAGACACAGACAACCATTCACACTCACATTCACACCTACGCTCAATTTAGAGTCACCAGTTAACCTAACCTGCATGTCTTTGGACTGTGGGGGAAACCGGAGCACCCGGAGGAAACCCACGCGGACACGGGGAGAACATGCAAACTCCGCACAGAAAGGCCCTCGCCGGCCACGGGGCTCGAACCCGGACCTTCTTGCTGTGAGGCAACAGCGCTAACCACTACACCACCATGCCGCCGCATATGCATCAAAATGTAATCAATTGTTCTCTTGCCCATGACCCACCTTTCCTCCAAATTTCATCAAAATCCGTTCCCTACTTTTTGAGTTATGTTGGAAACAAACAACCAAACGGAGGTGAAAACATAACCTTCTCCAACAAAGTTAGCGGAGGTGAACATACTTGAGACTATGCAATAAGACAAAGTGGCAGTATGGAAGAACTACACAAACTAATTAGAGGGTTTTAAGAAACAGGTGCACACAATGAGGCAAAAGCACCAACGAAAAGACAGGGACGTGACCCGAATTTAAAAAAAAAAAGAAGAAGTCAAAACAAAAAGCATGTGGTGTTTGTTGCCATTGTAACCAAGATGTGAATGGAGAAACCATGCTATACTGTACATGTAGGGTTCAGTACAGAACCTTACAGGGTATAGGGTGAGCTATATTCCTAAGAGTATATTTGATTTGTTTTTTTTAATAAATAGACCAGATAAATGATTGAAAAACACATATATACAGAAAGAGAGAGAGAGAGAAAGTGAGAGAGAGAGAGAGAGAGAGAGAGAGAGAGAGAGAGAGAGAGATTAATGTACACAATTCCTGCAGTTTAAATTGCAAAACGTCTGCCTTCACAGTATGTGCTCTTCCTTCTCTATCAAACACACTTTTCTTCTCAAACGCCTACAGACACCCACTCATCCATTTTTTTTCTAGCTATGTTTTCCCCTTCGATAGCACATGTCCACATTTAGAGTAATATTCCAGAGATTGGAGCTCAGTGAGCATAGTTCTTCCTGTGTAACTCGAATAATCCCTATTCACCTGAAACCTCTGTGACCAAACCAAATTCAGTCCAACAAAGTGATGATTGTCTGCCGTGTTTGATAAGGTAGAACGCTAAACTTCGTTGTTTGATTGTCCTGGACTTTCAAGCCTGGAGTCTGACATCCATGTGTCAATCCAAGTTCAATCTCTATCCAATTTTATACGTAAATTAAATGACCAGTGTTTACTCTCCAGGCTTTATAGTGTGCGGTGTTTGTCTTGGTATTACCTTCTATGCTATTCCTGTGGTCCCTGAGTACTGCATTCATGATTGTTTAATTATTGTCCAGGATTTATGTAACACTTTAACCCAGGGAGGAAACTCCACTCAGTTCTCTTTTGCACAACGGATAGGACAAAACGGACTTTGGCTTGTATGTATGGAGAACGAATAAAGAGCGATAAAGATCTTGTCAGCCAAATAAAAAGAAATGCAGATCTCATCAGTCAAGTAAAACTGCATCAGTCTGTTGCGGTTTTCCTTAATTGATTTTGCATTTTGCTGCAGGGTAAGATAATTACTCAGATTAATGAGCATATATACAAAATTGTTCCCAAATCGAAAAAGTGTAATGGGATGATTAGGGGTTTTTTTCCACAATCTCTTTTTACAAATATTCAAAAAAGTAATAATACACAAAGTTTCCAGGGAAACAGATAGTTTGAGACCAAAGTCCTTTATCAGTTGTGCAAGTAAAGTGCATCTGAGGCTGTTATGTCTCATCTCATCTCATTATCTGTAGCCGTTTTATCCTGTTCTACAGGGTCGCAGGCAAGCTGGAGCCTATCCCAGCTGACTACGGGCGAAAGGCGGGGTACACCCTGGACAAGTCGCCAGATCATCACAGGGCTGGCACATAGACACAGACAACCATTCACACTCACATTCACACCTACGGTCAATTTAGAGTCACCAGTTAACCTAACCTGCATGTCTTTGGACTGTGGGGGAAACCGGAGCACCCGGAGGAAACCCACGCGGACAACATGCAAACTCCACACAGAAAGGCCCTCGCCGGCCCCGGGGCTCGAACCCAGACCTTCTTGCTGTGAGGCGACAGCGCTAACCACTACACCACCGTGCCGCCCGATATTGATATATGATACTGATATACACCGATCAGCCATAACCTTATGACCACTGACAGGTGAAGTAAATAACGTTGAATATCTCATTACCTGTCAAGCGGTGGGATATATTAGGCAACAAGAGACCAGTCAGTTCATCAAGTTGACGTGTGGGAAGCAGGAAAAATGGGCAAGCGTAAGGATCTGAGCGACTTTGACAAGGGCCAAATTGTGATGGATAGATGACTGGGTCTGAGCATCTCTAAAATGGCGCATCTTGTGGGGTGTTCCTGGTATGCAGTGGTTAGTACCGAACAAAAGTGGTCCAAGGAAGGACAACCGGTGAACCAGTGACAGAGTCATGGGTGTTGAAGGCTCATTGATTTGCATTGGGCATGAAGGCGAGCCCGTATGGTCCAATCCCACAGAAAAGCTACTGTAGCACAAACTGCTGAAAAACTTAATGCTGGCTAAAACAGAAAGGTGCCAGCACCGATCTGTAGGATTGGACCATATGTTCTATCCTTCGTGCCCCATGTGAATCACTGAGTCTTCAACACCCATGACCCTGTCACCGGTTCACTGGTTGTCCTTCTTTGGACCACTTTTGGTAGGTGCTAACCACTGCATCCCAGTACGGTAAGATGTGCCATTTTGGAGATGCTCAGACCCAGTCATCTCGCCATCACAATTTGGCCCTTGTCAAAGTCACTCAGATCCTTACGCTTGCCTATTTTTCCTGCTTCATATCAAGACATCAACTTCAAGAATTGACTGTTCTCTTGCTGCATAATATATCCTGTTTCTTGGCAGGTGCCATTGTAATGAGATCATCAATGTTATTCACGTCACCGTTCAGTGGTTTTAACGTTAAGTCTGATCTGTCTCATCTCACTATCTCTAGCCGCTTTATCCTGTTCTACAGGGTCGCAGGCAAGCTGGAGCCTATCCCAGCTGACTACGGGCGAAAGGCAGATTTTAAATATCTCACATGGTACAGGGAAGTACTGGATGATATCTGGCTTGATCAGATGTTGAGTGAGTACTAGAGGAGCTCAAGGTTTAGGTTTCCTTCCTTGACTTGTTATGCCTCTTAACATGGCACTTAGTGACAAGGCTTTTTAAGGGGAACTTGCATATTAAAGGGGAGGAAATGGCTCATAGGCCCTTAGTGACTTGTAAAATTAAACAGCCTTCCTGTTTCTCCTACATGCACGCCAATATTATGAATCAGGAAAAACGCAAGGCATGTCTGACCTGGATAGATGAAGGGCAAACAACTAAATTATTGAATATGAGACAAGATTCTTTGGCAAAAATATATATCCATTGTCCAGTCACGGAAGCAATTTCTCAAATATTTAATGCAAATGATCATGATGAAAGAAGTGGAAATGAAATGAAAGCGTTAATAACGTAAACATTTCGCTGGTGCTTTTGACATCCATGACTTCTGGAATTAGAAGTAACTCATCATATGCATCATATGTGATCAACCAGGAAAGTAAGCTCAGTGTGAATAAATAAACACCCCCTACACAACATGCTGTTCATCTGTTCATTTATAGAAATAAATCTTATACGTCACAATTCGACACATAACAAACGAATCCTGATTAGCAAACAAATACAGGCGAGTGTTTAGTGTTTGAGCAAATTACAGCATGTAAGCAGTGAGCTGTGGAATATGGCTGGTAATGTACAGTCCTCCAGCATCCAGCTCGTTTTGAGCTTCACCGTTGTCAGTGTGTGAGACAAGCACAGAAGAATTAATAGCACTAAACAGAGTTGCCGGGTTTTAGAAAAAAAGAAAACCTCCTACATCTCAAAAACCACACAAACTACCTGAAACTAACCCAAAAATTCAGGTACTGGATTTTTTTTTCTTCTTTTTATCAGCCTTTTCTTGAAGAGAAAAACGAGGTCACTGTGGTACACACGCATTTCTGATGTATGGACATTATCCACCCCACATAATCCCCATTTTCCTCTCCTAATCTTTGCGATATATCTTACAACAGAAATTATTCTATCCACACTCACTGGATATGAACAATTACGCACTCTGATTGGCTACTCAACTACTAGGCTATCAGCTCATATCCCGTGAGTAGAGAAAAACAAAATGGCGGAGCGTGTTGCTGAACCAACCGAGGACGAAATAAAAACTAGTTGAAAACAAAACCCCCCAAAAAATACAAAAAAAGCAACAAAATATGGAAAGAATTTATTTGATGATAAGAACGTATGTTTTTTTAGAAATGTTTCACGAATTATTATTATAGCATTTTTCGCAAATTGCTCTAGTCATTTCGCCGGTTTGTTTCCATTCTTCATCTTTAAGCATTAAAATTTGTTGAATTTTTTAGACTGGTTCAAATCCTCAAAGAAGTTTGAAATTTGCATAACTGAAATGTCGAAGAAAGAATTAAATAAATGTCTCAAGCTGTTCTATACCTCGGCATGACAGCAAGACGGGACTTTCTACAAAAAAAAAAAAAAACACTAAAGTCAATTTGTGCAGCCGTTGATAGGTTTTTAAGAAGTCCGCCTTAGCGGAAATGATTTTGTCGGACGTTTTGTATAAAGGTTTTATTTATCGACTTTGCAAAGAATAAAAATAAAAATCTTCTGCTTCTCAAAATCCAGTGAATCTGGATAGAGTAAAACAGCTATTCCACTCAATCTCATCGTACACGGAGTATAGCCAACTCAACGCTACACGCCTCACCAGCTATCAGCTCATGTACGACTCGATTTCATGGAATAACTGTTAATTATACTATACATCATAAATCACCTGTTGACACTTACATTCTGCATTTGTTTGCAGAAATGTATTGAACCTAATTTAATTATTTGCGATAAAACAAGATCTGGGCGGCACGGTGGTGTAGTGGTTAGCGCTGTCGCCTCACAGCAAGAAGGTCCGGGTTCGAGCCCCGGGGCCGGCGAGGGCCTTTCTGTGTGGAGTTTGCATGTTCTCCGCGTGGGTTTCCTCCGGGTGCGCCGGTTTCCCCCACAGTCCAAAGACATGCAGGTTAGGTTAACTGGTGACTCTAAATTGACCGTAGGTGTGAATGTGAGTGTGAATGGTTGTCTGTGTCTATGTGTCAGCCCTGTGATGACCTGGCGACTTGTCCAGGGTGTACCCCGCCTTTCGCCCGTAGTCAGCTGGGATAGGCTCCAGCTTGCCTGCGACCCTGTAGAACAGGATAAAGCGGCTACAGATAATGAGATGAAAACAAGATCTTTTAAACCAGCTGAATTTGATGCAATAACCGCAACCCTGGCAACCGCATTATTAACTGTCCTGTCTGAGCCTCCTTCACTGGAAATATTCATAGAGAGTGAGCATGGTGCAGCGTTATTCTTACCTCACCGGGCCTCTATTAGCATTTGTTGCAATACGCATTTTGCAATGATAACTCTACTGACTACTTTCACATTACCCATTATGCTTTGCACCTTGGGGGGTAACCGAAATATAAACAAATGAAAACAACATGGCATTGCACACCGACAGTAATCTTTCGTATTTAAGTCTCCCTAAAACCTTCAAAGAAGTGTCAAAACTAACTAAACCAAAGCTTAAAGAAATCTGCAAAGCCTTTTTTTGTGGAGTTTGAGAAATCTCATCTCATTATCTCTCGCCGCTTTATCCTGTCCTACAGGGTCGCAGGCAAGCTGGAGCCTATCCCAGCTGACTACGGGCGAAAGGCGGGGTACACCCTGGACAAGTCGCCAGGTCATCACAGGGCTGACACATAGACACAGACAACCATTCACACTCACATTCACACCTACGGTCAATTTAGAGTCACCAGTTAACCTAACCTGCATGTCTTTGGACTGTGGGGGAAACCGGAGCACCCGGAGGAAACCCACGCGGACACGGGGAGAACATGCAAACTCCGCACAGAAAGGCCCTCGCCGGCCACGGGGCTCGAACCCGGACCTTCTTGCTGTGAGGCGACAGTGCTAACCACTACACCACCGTGCTGCCCTTTGAGAAATCAATCTGTAAAAAAGCGCTTGTAAATATCGTATCGAACGCTTTGAACATCTCCACTTCGGATGACAGAGAGTCAGCAGCCTTCTTTATCTGCCAACACGGGCATCCCAACAATTACTGACCTGCAGAAGTTAAAAGATCAGCAGAAGAGCTGAGAAAGATCGACACTGATCATAGAAGAATCTGCAGTGAAATGGTTTTTGCTGGGTGCTGGTTACAACAAGAAAGCCGTAAGAAAATACAAAACACTTCGTGCATGGGAACTCACTCAGTCTAGTAAGTTCTGTAAATAGCAGGACTGTCAAATGTATTTTTTAAGTTTAAGTTGATTTTGATTTCCTTCACCCTGATTTTCCTCGAGCTCATACACTACCAGATCACGACAATCGTTGAGCTGTTAGAGGAAGCTGTTAGGACTACAGGGTCAAATACTACATTCACTCTACCTACAGTGCTGGGCGTAAATGAGTGCACCCCCTTTGAAAAGTAACATTTTAAACAATATCTCAATGAACACAAACAATTTCCAAAATGTTCAAAAGACAAAGTTTAATATAACATCTGTTTAACTTATAATGGGAAAGTAAGGTTAATAATATAACTTAGATTACACATTTTTTAGTTTTACTCAAATTAGGGTGGTGCAAAAATGAATACACCCCACAACAAAAACTACTACATCTAGCACTTTGTATGGCCTCCATGAGTTTTAATGACCGCACCAAGTCTTCTCATACATGTCAACCTATACGGAATGTCCGTATTTTATACGGATTTGATTCAATAAACGTAGTATACAGGCGTACAAATAAAGTTATACGGATTCTTTAAAAAAAACTTCAGTATTTATTTAGAGCTATAATCAATTCCCACGATGATAAAAGAGCGCATAACATTTACAAACGTACTGTACACCACAGACAGCCAGTAAAGAGTCTTATGAAATCGCGCGTTATCTTGTGGTAGCGAGACTTCGTTCCACTTCTGATCATGCGCACACCACATTGCGAGAATCCCGCCAACCGGGAAGTAACATTTTGTTTGAAACGCGTATTTCCACCTGAGCGACTGAAAAGATTCTGAATGGGCACTCCGGCAAGATCAACACAGACACTTGCTGTGACATGCAGCCTCGTGAGGTATTGGTGCAGAGCGCTAAAAAAGCTGTCATGGAGTACAATTCAGAACATTAGAGTGACACTTTGTGTTTTTGTCGAACATTGGAGCTTCGTATTCATTCTGAAGGTTTATTGTTATTAATATTGAATAAAAAGTAACTTGGATATATCATTGTTAATTATCATTCAAATTTTAGGTAAATTATTTTTAATTTGCATCTTATACTGATTTTATAAGGGAAATACGGATTTTGGAGGTCGGTTATACAGGTTTGATTGACCAAAGGTTGACATGTATGTCTTCTAGGCATGGAATGAACAAGTTGGCGACATTTTGCAACATCAATCTTTTTCCATTCTTCAACAATGACCTCTTTTAGTGACTGGATGCTGGATGGAGAGTGATGCTCAACTTGTCTCTTCAGAATTCCCCATAGGTGTTTGATTGGGTTCAGATCAGGAGACATACTCGGCCACTGAATCACTTTCACCCTGTTCTTCTTCAGAAATCCAACAGTGGCCTTAGATGTGTGTTTAGTCATGTTGGAAAAGTGCACGACGACCAAGGGCACGGAGCGATGGTAGCATCTTCTCTTTCAGTATAGAGCAATACGTCTGTGAATTCATGATGTCATCAATGAAATGCAGCTCCCCGACACCAGCAGCACTCATGCAGCCCCACATAAGGACACTGCCACCACCATGTTTCACTGTAGGCACCATGCATTTTTCTTTGTATTCCTCACCTTTGCGACGCCATACAGTTTTGAAGCCATCAGTTCCAAAAACATTTATCTTGGTCTCATCACTCCAGAGTATAGAGTCCCAGTAGTCTTCATCTCTGTCAGCATTGGCCCTGGCAAACTCTAGGCGGGCTTTTTTTGTGCCTGGGCTTTAGGAGAGGCTTCTTTCATGGACGGCATCCATGCATGCCATTCCTCTGCAGCGTACGCCATATTGTGTCATGGGAAATAGTCACCCCAGTTTGGCTTTCTACTTCTTTAGATAACTGGAAAAAGCTTGATGTTGCAAAATGTCGCCAACTTGTTCATTCCATGCCTAGAAGACTTGGTGCTGCCATTAAAAATCATGGAGGCCATACAAAGTACTAGATGTAGTAGTTTTTGTTGTGCGGTGTACTCATTTTTTGCACCACCCTAATTTGAGTAAAACTGAAAAACGTGTAATCTAAGTTATATTATTAACCTTACTTTCCCGTTATAAGTTAAACAGATGTTATATTAAACTTTGTCTTTTCAACATTTTGGAAATTGTTTGTGTTCATTGAGATATTGTTTAAAATGTTACTTTTTAAAGGGGGTGTACTCATTTACGCTCAGCACTGTACATAAACACTAAAAGGGGAAGGACATACCGTATAAGCTTACTTACACTGCATCGTTTGTGCTTTGTTTTGGTTGTTGATCCTTCAATAAAATCATCCTTTTCAAGTGAATGTAATGCCTTATTGTAATGCTTTAAAATGAATACATATCATTAGTAACGACCAAAATGAATTAATAAAGCAGGGGGGAAAATAATATTAATTATTTATTATTTTATTATCAAGCACAAAACTATCGATAAATTGCTGCTCCTGGATCCCGGAAAAAGGCAGCCTTGCCTCAGGGAAAATCTCGCATGACATCACATGTGGAACCCCGGTTATCTGGGTCATTTCGGTTCATCTGACTCCATGCTTGTTTACTTGCTGAAATTAGATATTGTTGATGGAATCTTACAAAAATAACAATAGGAAAGCGCTGCATTGTGCTCGGATGTTCAAATCCATATACAACAGGACATTCTCATCTCATTATCTCTAGCCGCTTTATCCTGCTCTACAGGGTCGCAGGCAAGCTGGAGCCTATCCCAGCTGACTACGGGCGAAAGGCGGGGTACACCCTGGACAAGTCGCCAGGTCATCACAGGGCTGACACATAGACACAGACAACCATTCACACTCACATTCACACCTACGCTCAATTTAGAGTCACCAGTTAACCTAACCTGCATGTCTTTGGACTGTGGGGGAAACCGGAGCACCCGGACGAAACCCACACGGACACGGGGAGAGAGAACATGCAAACTCCGCACAGAAAGGCCCTCGCCGGCCACGGGGCTCGAACCCGGACCTTCTTGCTGTGAGGCGACAGCGCTAACCACTACACCACCGTGCCGCCCCAACAGGTAGCATGATGCCCCAACAGGACATTCAGTTTACAAATTTCCGAGAAATGACACTAAAGCGACAGTGCGTGAGGTTTGTGCAAATGAAGCAGGCAGATTTCGTGTGGCCTACTAATAATAAATCTGATTCATCAAGTGTTCATCACCACCAGAACAACCACATGGGAATTACTGGAGCAAAAAAGAAACCCACTGACATTTGATCTGACGTTTGATCAGTTCGTCGATTCCCCTATTATCGCCCACTTCATATTTTCTTTCAATAATTACACTGAATAAGTGTACGTTTTAAAGATTATATTTTTGCATTTAGGGCAGCACGGTGGTGTAGTGGTTAGCGCTGTCGCCTCACAGCAAGAAGGTCCGGGTTCGAGCCCCGTGGCCGGCGAGGGCCTTTCTGTGCGGAGTTTGCATGTTCTCCCCGTGTCCGCGTGGGTTTCCTCCGGGTGCTCCGGTTTCCCCCACAGTCCAAAGACATGCAGGTTAGGTTAACTGGTGACTCTAAATTGAGCGTAGGTGTGAATGTGAGTGTGAATGGTTGTCTGTGTCTATGTGTCAGTCCTGTGATGACCTGGCGACTTGTCCAGGGTGTACCCCACCTTTCGCCCGTAGTCAGCTGGGATAGGCTCCAGCTTGCCTGCGACCCTGTAGAACAGGATAAAGCGGCTACAGATAATGAGATGAGATGAGATAATTTAAAATGCATGGAGTTGTAAATGAGGGCTTGATGAAGATGAACATTTGTCGAACGGATGATATGGTGGGGTACAGTATATGATGGGGCCCAGGTCCAACTACTCTTTCTGTCAGATGTAGAAGATCTCATCAGTAATGCTGGCACAATGTCTGGGAGTGTCAAAAAGAGGAAAAGAGCATGTTTGTTTTGTATGTGTATAGCAAATACTTTGCATCTGTGCTTTTTTGTGTTTGGGTGCATGCATGGATTAAGACAGTGATTGTTGTTGGACTAGACACAAAATACTTCTGTCACACTGCATTCAAAAGAGTAAGTAAAATAAGATTAATATACTTACTAAGAAGTTAACAGTTATTCCACAAAATCGAGTCGTACATGAGCTGACAGCTAACAAGGCACGTAGCACCGAATCAGCTATAATCCATGTACGATGAGATTGAGTGGAATAACTGTTTTATTCTGTTCACATTCACTGGATTTTGAGAAACAGAGCATTTTTATTTTTATTTTTTTGCAAATATGATAAATAAAAACTTTATGCAAAACATCTGACAAAATCATTTCCACTTAGAATGTAAGCAAACTGATGAAATGACAGTAGCAATTTATGAAAAAGGCTCTCATCTCATTATCTCTAGCCGCTTTATCCTGTTCTACAGGGTCGCTGGAGCCTATCCCAGCTGACTACGGGCGAAAGGCGGGGTACACCCTGGACAAGTCCCCAGGTCATCACAGGGCTGACACATAGACACAGACAACCATTCACACTCACATTCACACCTACGGTCAATTTAGAGTCACCACTTAACCTAACCTGCATGTCTTTGGACTGTGGGGGAAACCGGAGCACCCAGAGGAAACCCACGCGGACACGGGGAGAACATGCAAACTCCGCACAGAAAGGCCCTTGCCGGCCACGGGGCTCGAACCCAGACCTTCTTGCTGTGAGGCGACAGCGCTAACCACTACACCACTGTGCCACCCTGAAAAATGCTCTAATAATAATAATTCTTGAAAAGTAAAAAAATACATTCTTACTATCAAATACTTTCATTCAATATTTTGTTGTGTTTTTTTTTTTTTTTTTTAGGGTTTTGTTTTCGAGTAGCTTTTATTTTGTCCTCGGTTGGTTCAGCAAAACACTCCACCATTTTGTTTTTCTCTACTCATGGTATATGAGCTGATAGCCTAGCAGTAATCAGGGCACACGATTGCTCATATCCAGTGAATATGGATAGAATAAATTAAGATATACTAAGATAATATCCAAACAAATATGGACACATCCATTTTCTTTGAACAACATGCGTTTTATAATGGACTAGCAGGTTACCCGGCATTGCCCAGGTTTTGCAAAATACTGGGTTGCCCCAAGACTTCCATGTCAAATTTGGTGAAGATCCGTCATGAAATGGTGATGGTAACCCAAGACAAACAAAAATCCAAACATCCACCACCCAGGGGCCCATTGGGAACGCCCTGGGGCCCAAATATGGAATTTCTGAGTGCTGCCAAATTGTGGTTATCTCCTGTACCTACTTGCCAAGTTTAGTGAAGATCTGTAGAGGGTTTGTGTTGATAAATGTAACGTGAAAGGCATTGAGGGAGGGGGTAGGTGGATGTTGTGCCCCCCAGGGACCTCCCTGGGGCCCGTACATGAATTTTGTTTATATCTGCAAAATTCATCCAAAAGGTCATCCCCTGACCTGCTTGCCAAATTTGGTGAAAATCCATCAAGAAATGGCAACGTTAACTCAAGACAAACAAACAAAGACACGCAGTTAGGTTGACGTGGGGCGGCCTTGGGCTGAGGTGCCCTTGAGCAAGGTACCTGACCCCTGACTGCTCCCCGGGCGCTCTGGTGTGGCTGCCCACTGCTCTGAGTGGGTGTGTGTGTTCACTGCTTCAGATGGGTTAAATACAGAGGATGAGGATTCACTGTGCTTGAAGTGTGCATGTGACGAATAAAGGTTTCTTCTAAAACAAACAAACATTGCCTTGCCCTCCAGGGACCTCCCTTGGGCCCATACATGAATTTTGCTTATACCTGCAAAATTCCGGGTCATTCCCGGACCATTCTACTTGCCAAATTTGGTGAAAATTCGTCGAGAAATGGCGACATTAGCTCAAGACAAACAAACAAACAATCTTTACTGCTTATTATGTAAAAGAAAGGTGCATGAGCTGATAATGATCTAAAGTCTGTAGCATGGATTAATCCACCTTATCTAAGAAGCCTCAGAGCAGGACCTAATGTCGAATCTTTCTCTTCATTTCTACCGTAGTTTCAGAGCAAGTGTCCTTATCATTAACTCTGATGGCCATGTGATTAAAAAGGTAATGAGACTTACCTAATGAAACCAGTCAAATCAAGAACTAAAGAGATCAATTATGGCTCTTTATACAGTAGTATGGATGAGGGATTTCCTACCACATGCCAAATGCTAAGTTTTAATGTGCTTGAAGAGAGCAGGGTAATGCGATTTGCTGGCTCTTGGCTCTGTGAACTGGAAGAGACAGAAAGAGTAGGTGCTTAGGAGCCAAGAGCTCAATTTTCAGGCGAGGGTCATGTTGTTGTTGACCTCATCTCCGTAACCGCCCTGCCTTCTAAACAGATCTCGTCCTTGAAAGACTACTTAAGCTATTATTCTGACAACAGAGAATATCCACCTAAATATTTAATCATTCGCCGCTACTAGGTTTCTTGGATTTTTACACCTGGCCAATAGTTCGGTGGTGAACACGGCATTATGGGACGTGTTCATTGAGCACATGGAAGAGGCACGTGCTCGGTACGGGCTACTTAGACATTTCACGAAATAAGTTCTGGCATGGTTGAAACTTGACACATTTTACAGAAGTAAGCAATTAATAAAATTCTCAGTGTGTCATAAAAGCTTAAAAATATAGCTATTTATGTAATGATGGCCTTCGTGTGACTGACAAGCCATGTCAGTTATGTTGTTTGTCGAAATAAACAGCAGTACTGGATAACAAAAAAAAAAAACTTGGAATTATTTATTCTGTATTTGCCACTTGAACACCAGCAGTGGCATTTTTACTTTTGGCCCAAGTACTTGAAGAAGATATGGCACTGTAGTTTTGCTTTCACACAGAATAGTTATGTCCGGTCCATGGATTGATTGCACTGTACAGTACCGGTATGTTAACTACAACTACGTCAACTAAATTAATTCCTTCAGCCAAAGTGTGAAATATTTCTGGCATCAGGTACATGTTTTTACTAAAGTACCTTTAGTTTTCCAGCATTCAAACAGTGTTGTTCGTCCCTCGTTGTCAAGGATGACCATAGACTCCTGGATTCACTGACGGGGCTGGTGGGTCCGCAGATGGCTAACAAGTCCAATGCGGGCTGGGAAAGCTCTCCCACATGTTGTACACAGGTGGGTGGCTGTGGTCAGGGCCGTCGACAGGGGGGGACAACCGGGTATTTTGTCCCGGGCCCAGGCATGAGGGGGGGCCCAGAACTGGTCCCTCATGAAGATGCCATTAATCATTCTGTTTCATTTCAAAATGTGTTGATTTGGGGGAGAAAAATGTGCTATATTTGCATTCAATGAATGATTTCTGGTTCTTTTGCCTTTATTGTCTTCGAAAATAGATTCAAGAACCCACCTACCACTCCTAATGCAGAAATGGTTTGGTCTTTGATTAAGGCGCCAAATAACACGGCACTATTCCATCATAACGCTTCGACAATAAGCGTGCGAGCCCGTTTGCCAACATGCACAAGTCAGGAGCAAAGAAAAGAAAAGAGAAAAAGCGATGAAGAAGCCAAGAGCCTCAGGGGCTCACTGCATAGATATTTTAGAAAAGATTCAGATGATGCAGCAGGTGGTGAAGGCAGTGGGGCAGCTGAGCCAGGTAAGACACAGATAACTTTTTTCCAGCCCCGTAATGTAACCCCAGCACGCGCGACGCGCCATTCATAATTATAAAGTAGGGGATAGCAGGGTACACTGAGTGAACACTGAAATGCACAGGGCATTGAATTATTTCATAAACATATCGGTTTAATAACACTGTGTTGCATATATCTCAATGAAGCAAAGAATAGCACATTGGCCCGCAATCATATCCAAATGTTTTAGGCACGCTTGCTGAGCTGCGCTGAGCTGGACTCCGGTTAGCTGAAAGCCCGTGGAACGCTGCCTCTTGTTAATTAAACCTTATTTTGTTGGAAATCATCCCGTGTAGATACGACGGCATGTGAAATTGCCAGCTAGATAGAGTTTAATGTAACGAATGGGCTATAAATGGGGTGTTTTGAGGTTAGTCTGTTGCAAAACATTAAACTTTCGCTTAGACTGGATACTCTTCAAACAATTCCCTTGCTCAAGTGAAAAATGATAGGCCTGTATGAAAAGCGCAATTAATGAAAGTAGCCTAATAAGCCCTAAATGAATAAAACAACCTCTGTTTTATTGTTGTTGCTTACACGTTAAGATTTTGAAATCTTCTCGGTCCAGTTCTATATCCAGGGAATGTTGTAATCCTTTTGGTTTATCCGTAATAAACGTGTCAGCCCCCAGGTCAGATAGGCTAATGTTACATGGTTGGGAGGGTGTCAATTTTTTTTGTAACATTCTAAATCGAGTACGGAAAGGACGTTTATGAAAAACAAGACAAAAAAATACACTGAAAAACTCACTGTACACATCACTAGTGGTGATGCTTCTATGTTCAGATTTTGGGAAAGCCATAACTCCGTTCTCATTGAGGCCCAGTTCCATCCCGTAAACAATCATTTTGGTTTATCAACTACCTGCGCTCAAACATGTCACAGGAGAGGCTCAATGGGCTGGCTATGCTCTCTATAGAGCGCGAACTTGCAAAGAAGCTGGACTTCAATGACCTTATTGACGACTTTGCCACAGCAAAAGTCCGGCGCATTGCATTTCGCACCTGAATAGTTGCAGACTAAGGAAATGTTGAAACTGTAAATATGTTGAAACGTTGAAATAAAATGGTTGACTGTTATAATGGGCTTGGAATACCTGTTATTTAAGGGTTGGAGTGAATGGAGACTGTGAAAAGAGGGGCTGGGTGTGGGTGGTTGCTGTGTGGCGATGTGCGTGCGCGCGTATGTGTGTGTGTGGGGGGGGCACTCAGATTATTGGGGGGGGGGGGGGGGGGGCACTCAGATTATTTTGTCCCGGGCCCAGCCAAAGCTGTCAACAGCCCTGGCTGTGGTGCTCTGGGAAGTGTTATCTCTCATTTTCCCGGCTGTGCGCTTATTCTCTGCAGAAGTCATTCTTTTCTTTTCAGCATTGTGGGCACCGGTGTGGATTAGGCTGCGCCACTTTGATCAACTTTGGGCAAGTAGTTCCCACATGGGCGCCGCCAGGGGGGGAAAGGTTAGAACAATTCTAGGGGCCCAGCACTGCCATGGGGCCCTTTAAGGGGCTGATAATATGCTTTTAATGATTTCAATAAGACTTTTGAAATAACAACAATGCAATATTCAATCTGGTAAAATGAGCTAATTGAACAAGGTTGTCTATTTCTTGAGTTCTTCAACATATTGTCATTTAACCCTCCCCCTTTTGCGAAATGGTTACAGTCCAGTTCTGGTAGAAGCGCGATGCGTTAAATCTGTGTGCTGATCAGTGCAATGCTACTTGCTGCTGTGTCGCGGTGCAGCAGCCAGCCAGCCAGCAGTGGAGTGCGTACAGTCTGTGATCGCTAAATATGAAGAGTGGCTGTCAAAAACGTAAAGAAAGGCAGCTGAAAGCTGAGAGGGACCGGAGAGGCAGGCAACTGGTCACTCAGTTTTTCCCAAAGAAAGGTAGCTATCGCTCACATGTGTGTTCAAAATATTAGCGAACGGTAAATGAACAGTATGAACGTGGTTGGATTAGCCTATCAAGAGAACACTTTTACAGTTTGTACAGTGACATTTTTTCCATTTTAATAACTGAACTGACTTGTGTGATAAACAAGATGAAATATTACGTTATGCTGGTGCTAATAACTAGTGCTAATAACCAGTTTCATAACTAATGGGGTGCCCTAAATATGCACAGATTGAGCCTCAGGGGGACCTCCGCCCTACCAAACCACTGAACCCCCCTTTGGAGAAGGAGGTAAGCAGCAATACAACCCATAAATGCTTTAGGATTGAAGTTTTTAAGGAGCGAGCGCCATATACAGTTTACTAGATTAAAGTGTTGCTAATAACGGACACCAGTCAAGTGTTTGACAATTGGAAATTGTGATTACTGATGTTTTCTGGAACTCTCTGGCACTGAAGTAGCCTATATTATTTATTTATTAGCAGTCACATCACACATTTCACTACCAATTGTCCTAGCACAAGAAGGCATGTGGCAAAATCTTGAATTTTTATTTGTGATTGTAAATGCACCAGAATTAGTCACTGACCAGTTTTCATCTAGTCCCTGGTAGGTTAGTACATAAAATGTAACAACAAAGTCACAAACGCAAGGTCCATGGGCTATCAAAAGTCAAATAATGACAATAGTGCAATTGTGACGAGGGTGGGCAAAGTTGGGGGGCCCAAAATTCTAATCTTTCATGGGGCCCAAAATTTCTGGCGGCGCCCCTGAGTTCCCAGGTGTTCACATCAATGTTAAGGTCCTTTAATGATGATTTGAGACAGTCTTTGAACCTCTTCTTTTGTCCTCCAACTGAGCGCTTGCCCCTGCTGAGCTCACCATAGAGCAGTTGCTTTAGGATGTGGTGGTCAGGCATGCGGCTGACATGCCCAGCCCATCTCACCTGCGCCTTTTGGAAGAGGGTGAAGAAGCTTGGGATGTTGGCCTGCTGGAGCACTTCAGTATCCGGGATCTTTTCTTGCCATTGGATGTGCATGATGCTATGGAGGCATCTCATGTGGAAGTGATTGAGTTGTCTCGCATGTCTCCAGTAGATAGTCCAGGACTTGTAGGCATATAGTAGGGTTGTGAGAACAACTGCTCGGTATGCCTTCAGCTTGGTGGTGAGGCTAATACCCCTGCGCTCTCATATGTTTTTCTGTAGTCTGCCAAAGGCAGTGCTGGCTTTGGAAATTCTTCTGCTGACCTCTTCGTCGATGTTAACTGCTCTTGAGAATGTACTGCCAAGGTAGGTGAACTTGTCAACAGTCTGCATTCCAGCATTCAAACAGTGTACAATAAACATGTATGGCACAGACAGACTTCAGGCAGATGCGAACAATATGACTTAACAGTATGGCCTTCGGGAAACACACAGTATATTTGGTGCAATATCCTCAGTGCAAGTACTGTTGTGATTAAAACAATTGTTTTAGCGTCAGTCCATTATTATTATTATTATTATTATTATTATTATTATTATGGCAGCTATAAACCCATACTTTCATTGCATAACATGACCCAGTAGTTCAGCATGGTGGCACAACAGATAGCATTGGTGCCTCACAGCTCCAGGATTTTGCAAGTTCTCCAGTTTCATGCCACCTTCCTTTCCAAAAGATGGATTAGCAACTCGACATTCACACTACATGTGAATGACTATAAGTCTCTGTGTATTCGATGTGCTGCAATGGACTGGTGTCCCATTCATGGTGTATTTCTGTGTTCCTGGGATAGGTGCCAGAATTCACAACAACCCTGACAAGGATAATGCGACATAATGCATCCTGGGGATTAAATCACCTTTATACTGAGTTCACTTAAAAACCCCAGGCCACCATTTTCAAGTGGACAAGAAGTCAGTTTCCTTTGTTCAAAAACCAAACCGAGCTTTCAGTCCGAACACACCTTACTATGAATTATCAAGTGTGCATAGTTTTTGGAAAAGACGGGTTATGGAGTATATAGGCCTGAACCCTGAGCATTCCATAAGCATTGAAGGATCATCTCATTATCTCTAGCCGCTTTATCCTGTTCTACAGGGTCGCAGGCAAGCTGGAGCCTATCCCAGCTGACTACGGGCGAAAGGCGGGGTACACCCTGGACAAGTCACCAGGTCATCACAGGGCTGACACATAGACACAGACAACCATTCACACTCACACCTATGGTCAATTTAGAGTCACCAGTTACCCTAACCTGCATGTCTTTGGACTGTGGGGGAAACCGGAGCACCCGGAGGAAACCCACACGGACACGGGGAGAACATGCAAACTCCGCACAGAAAGGCCCTCGCTGGCCACGGGGCTTGAACCCGGACCTTCTTGCTGTGAGGTGACAGCGCTAACCACTACACCACCATGCCGCCCCATTGAAGGATAATTTTTTAAAAAAGTTGTTGCAGTTTGTAAATAAGCTGTGCAACATTTGTTTGGGGGAATTCCATAGCCGAGGAAAATGACATGCCTCCAGCATGAGCTCGGTGCATAGATTCTTATGCTAGACCTTCTTATTACAGAACAAATTACATCTTGCTGAAAGCTTAATTACACCCTATAGATAAACAGAACTCTTCAAAAAAAGAAAATATAGTGTCTCTAAATCTGTCAGAATACAGTACCAGTCAAAAGTTTGGACACACCTCATTCCCATTCATAGGTTTTTCTGTATTTAGACTATTTTCTACATTGTAGAACAATACTGAAGACATCAAAACTATGAAATAACATATGAAACATATATAGATATTACACAGTTGCGCGAAGATATGAAGTTTATCTTTGAGTGGTGAATGTCTATTTCACGAGTGAGCAAAGCGAATAAGTGAAAATATTTTGAAAACAAGAAGATAAACTTCATATCTTCGTGCCACTGTGTAATGTTCTTTATATTATACTAGCAGGTTAGCCAGCATTGCCTGGGTTTTGCAAAATTCTGGGTTGCCCCAAGACTTCCATGTCACATTTGGTGAAGAGCCATCAAGAAATGGTGATGTTAACCCAAGACAAGCAAAAATCCAAACATCCACCACCCAGGGGCCCATCAGGAACCCTCTAGGGCCCAAATATGGAATTTCTGAGTTCTGCCAAATTGTGGTTATCTCCTGTACCTACGTGCCAAGTTTAGTGAAGATCTGTCGAGAGTTTGTGTTGATAAATGTAATGTGAAAGGCATTGACGGAGGGGGTGGGTGGATGTTGTGCTCCCCAGGGATGTCCCTGGGGCCCGTACATGAATTTTGTTTATATCTGCAAAATTCTGGGTCATCCCTAGACCTACTTGCCAAATTTGGTGAAAATCCATTGAGAAATGGCGACGTTAGCTCAAGACAAACAAACAAACTTTGCCACTTATTATATAGATGGACATGTTAACAAAAAAATACACAAGTTAATCAAAAGAGTTTTAATTTTGAACCAGTTCACTATGGTGGAAGCCATGGCCTAATGGTTAGAGAAGTAGCTTTGGGACCAAAAGGTCACTGGTTTAATTCTCTGGACCAGCAGGAATGGATAAAGTGCCCTTGAGCAAGGCACCTAACCCCAGGCTGGTCTGGGTATGTTGTATGTTGCTCTGGATAAGAGTGCCTGTAACATAATATTGACAATGCACATCAAGTCAGCAGGAAAACACTGGGAGTGACATCATCAGAGTGAAATATTATACATACAGAACATTTTTTCGATGGAATTAAAACATGTATTCTGTTCCCTTTGAACGGGTTTCATTCATTTGGTTTGATAGCATACAATATTGTTATCATATGGCTTATCCTACGTGTATTACATCACTCTACCCAATAGAGAATGAGCGTTGAATATGGTTTACAATATTGCATGGTTGTCAAGACAACATGACATCACACATCAGAGCTGATACAAATATTCAATGAGAAAGTTTTCTGCTGCGCATACGCAGAAGCATTTCTATGTTCACTGGGAAAGAGAAAGACACACTGCACACCCGAAAGACTACCAAAACTTCATTATATATTCTTCACGCATATTTACAAGAAAAAAACATACCAATGGACATAAAAAAACTGGAAGAGAGTGTGTATGTATAATAATAATAATAATAATAATAATAATAATAATAATAATAATACTGGCTGGCTTTTCTTATGGAATATCAGATATATTCCATTCAGCTAGCATAATACTGAACTAGTTGAAGACGAGTGGAATATAGCTGATATACCACTCAACGCCAGCCAATATTATTTAAATAAGTCACTCAGATCCATGATGTATTTTGTATGAAAAATGCGAGTTTTTCAACACGAGAAGATAAACTCCATATTTCCAAGCCAATGTGTGATTTTCTTTTTATTATATCGACACATTCACAAACAAAAAGTACCCAAATTTATCAAAATGATTCATCAAGATCTTCACAAGTCGCATATAGAAATGTATGTCACGGTTTTCATTCTCCATATCCTGGATGGAGCTCATATGAAAAATACGAGTGGTGTATTTCCCAGTAAAACACTTGTGTCCAGGGCGGCACGGTGATGTAGTGGTTAGTCAAGTCAAGTCAAGTTTATTTGTATAGCGCTTTTAACAATAAACATTGTCGCAAAGCAGCTTTACAGAATTTGAATGATTTAAAATATTTTATCCCTAATCTATCCCCAGTGAGCAAGCCTGTGGCGACGGTGGCAAGGAAAAACTCCCTCAGACGACACGAGGAAGAAACCTCGAGAGGAACCAGACTCAAAAGGGAACCCATCCCCATCCGGGCAACAACAGACAACATGACTATAACATTAACAGTCCTAACATAAAGCCAGCTTCATTGATGCTATAAACCCCCCACTGATGGAAACCCGAGCGCAAAACTGTTCACGACAACCGCAGTCCCGAAGTCTGCAAGTCAACTGCAGTCTTAAAGTCAGCAAGTCAACTGCAGTCCCCAGCCACAAAAGCACCACTGCAAGAGTCCAGAGCGTCCTCCAGGCGCAACCCCCAACTGTCCACGTGGGGCCACCCTCTACAGGAGCAATGCGATGAGACTCCAATCAGACACAGGGCACCAGGATGGATCAGGCAGGTTCGAGGAGCAGAAGAGGCCAGCATCTCGATCCCAGGACTGACATGTAACTCAAAGGGACAGATTTTTTTTTTTTGGGGGGGGGGGGGGGGGGAGAAAACACAGGTTGTTAGGTATGCCCAATGTCACCTGAATAAGTAGGAACAGTATACATATTGCACTGAGTACAAGCAGGGACTCCGGCAACTAACTATGACAGCATAACTAAAAGGGGAGAGCCAGAAGGTAACACAGGCATGAGGGAGCCCTGGGACATAAAGCAACCAGTCACTACACCGTCAACTAACTCGAGTGAGCAAGCGAGTGGGGGACTGACAGCATCCATACATCCCAGTTTACCAAAACACTCTATGTCTGAGGACCCTCCAGATCTACACCTTTACCTCATAAACACCATTAACACAAGGCTTGACTAAACAGATGTGTTTTCAGCCTAGACTTACTGTAAACACTGAGACTAGCACTGTTGCCTCACAGCAAGAAGGTTCTGGGTTTGAGCCCAGTAGTCAATGAAGGCCTTTCTGTATGGAGTTCTCCCCATGTCTGCAGGTTAAGTTAATTGGTGGCTCTAAAGTGAGTGTGAATGGTTGTTTGTCTCTATGTGTCAGCACTGCGATGGTGACTCGGACACGGGGTGTACCCCACCCACCTCTTGCCCATAGTCAGCTGGGATAGGCCCCTGCACAGGATAAGTGGTTATGGATGGACACTTGTGTCCATATGGACTTGTGTGGCTATTTTGACTATTTTCTACATTGCGGAACAATACTGAAGACATCAAAACTATGAAATAACATATGGGCCATATATGGGATTATGTGGTAAAGAAAAAAAGTGTTAAAAAAACAAGCTATGTCTCATATTTTAGATTCTTCAAAGTATCCAGTGTTTACCTTGATGACGATTTACACACTGTTGGCATTATCTTAACCAGCTTCATGAGGTAGTCACCTGGAATGCTTTTCAATTAAGAGGTGTGTCTCGTCAAAAGGTAATTAGTGCAATTTCTTGCCTTATTAGTGCGCTTGAGATCTCATCTCATCTCATTATCTCTAGCTGCTTTATCCTTCTACAGGGTCGCAGGCAAGCTGGAGCCTATCCCAGCTGACTACGGGCGAAAGGCGGGGTACACCCTGGACAAGTCGCCAGGTCATCACAGGGCTGACACATAGAGACAGACAACCATTCACACTCACATTCACACCCACGGTCAATTTAGAGTCACCAGTTAACCTAACCTGCATGTCTTTGGACTGTGGGGGAAACCGGAGCACCCGGAGGAAACCCACGCGGACACGGGGAGAACATGCAAACTCCACACAGAAAGGCCCTCGGGGCTCGAACCCAGGACCTTCTTGCTGTGAGGCGACAGCGCTAACCACTACACCACCGTGCCGCCCGCGCTTGAGATCAAATAGTAAATAGTAAATAATAAAAAAAACAGTAAATAGCCCTATTCCACAACTGTAGTAATCCATATTATGTCAAGAACTGCTCAACTAGGTAAAGAGAGACGACATCCATCATTACTTTAAGACATGACGTGAGTTTTAATTAATAAAAATAAAGAAAAAACATTGAATTAGAAGGTGTGTCCAAACTTTTGCCTGGTACTGTATACAACCCCGATTCCAAAAAAGTTGGGACAAAGTACAAATTGTAAATAAAAACGGAATGCAATAATTTACAAATCTCAAAAACTGATATTGTATTCACAATAGAACATAGACAACATATCAAATGTCGAAAGTGAGACATTTTGAAATTTCATGCCAAATATTGGCTCATTTGAAATTTCATGACAGCAACACATCTCAAAAAAGTTGGGACAGGGGCAATAAGAGGCTGGAAAAGTTAAAGGTACAAAAAAGGAACAGCTGGAGGACCAAATTGCAACTCATTAGGTCAATTGGCAATAGGTCATTAACATGACTGGGTATAAAAAGAGCATCTTGGAGTGGCAGCGGCTCTCAGAAGTAAAGATGGGAAGAGGATCGCCAATCCCCCTAATTCTGCGCCGACAAATAGTGGAGCAATATCAGACAGGAGTTCGACAGTGTAAAATTGCAAAGAGTTTGAACATATCATCATCTACAGTGCATAATATCATCAAAAGATTCAGAGAATCTGGAAGAATCTCTGTGCATAAGGGTCAAGGCCGGAAAACCATACTGGGTGCCCGTGATCTTTGGGCCCTTAGACGGCACTGCATCACATACAGGCATGCTTCTGTATTGGAAATCACAAAATGGGCTCAGGAATATTTCCAGAGAACATTATCTGTGAACACAATTCACCGTGCCATCCGCCGTTGCCAGCTAAAACTCTATAGTTCAAAGAAGAAGCCGTATCTAAACATGATCCAGAAGCGCAGACGTCTTCTCTGAGCCAAGGCTCATTTAAAATGGACTGTGGCAAAGTGGAAAACTGTTCTGTGGTCAGACGAATCAAGATTTGAAGTTCTTTATGGAAATCAGGGACGCCGTGTCATTCGGACTAAAGAGGAGAAGGACGACCCAAGTTGTTATCAGCGCTCAGTTCAGAAGCCTGCATCTCTGATGGTATGGGGTTGCATTAGTGCGTGTGGCATGGGCAGCTTACACATCTGGAAAGACACCATCAATGCTGAAAGGTATATCCAGGTTCTAGAGCAGCATATGCTCCCATCCAGACGACGTCTCTTTCAGGGAAGACCTTGCATTTTCCAACATGACAATGCCAAACCACATACTGCATCAATTACAGCATCATGGCTGTGTAGAAGAAGGGTCCGGGTACTGAACTGGCCAGCCTGCAGTCCAGATCTTTCACCCATAGAAAATATTTGGCGCATCATAAAACGGAAGATATGACAAAAAAGACCTAAGACAGTTGAGCAGCTAGAAT
Organism: Neoarius graeffei; assembly: GCF_027579695.1. Classification (NCBI taxonomy): domain Eukaryota; kingdom Metazoa; phylum Chordata; class Actinopteri; order Siluriformes; family Ariidae; genus Neoarius; species Neoarius graeffei. The sequence continues at coordinate 28,591,349 of NC_083577.1, forward strand.
CCTACAGTAGACAAGAATGGGTTAACATTCCTATCCCTAAACTTGAGCAATTTGTCTCCTCAGTCCCCAGACATTTACAGACTGTTGTAAAGAGAAAAGGGGATGTCTCACAGTGGGAAACATGGCCTTGTCCCAACTTTTTTGAGATGTGTTGTTGTCATGAAATTTAAAATCCCCTAATTTTTCTCTTTAAATGATACATTTTCTCAGTTTAAACATTTGATATGTCATCTATGTTCTATTCTGAATAAAATATGGAATTTTGAAACTTCCACATCATTGCATTCCGTTTTTATTTACAATCTGTACTTTGTCCCAACTTTTTTGGAATCGGGGTTGTATTTTAGAGACACTAAAATCCAGCAGATGAGACTAACTTGCCAGGTCATGTCTAGGTAATTAGGGAAGAATGAAACATTACAAGGACATAGCCTAAGTACATCAAAATGTCAGCGTGTCAAATCCCTGCCTACGGTACATCTGCACAATATTTTTCATCCTAATTGCTTCTTGCAGTCAATAGTGAATAGCATTAACTGTTCATTTGTAAGGCTTAGAGAATAAAAGGTGACTCTTGGAATACATATTGACATTGGGCTAATAATGTTGGTTAAAATTCACTGAGGTTTTACTGTAGAGAAGAATGCAAGGAAGAGAGACAGAGAGAAAATAAACTGGTGGAAAGCAAAAAAAAAAAAAAAGTTGCGTTCCACTGCAATATTTCGGGTTTTATATATCAAGAGCGGGAGAGAACATGATGGGACGATATCAGTGCCCATCAGCATTTGACCTTCATTGTAGCTTAGTAGGGATATTGTGAAAGTCGCCACCCATTTAGGTGAAAATTGCATCTCGCAAAGGCATTACACTTAAAAGTCTTCCACCCAACACACATTTAAAAGGCCTCTGCTCACTCGTTACACGAGAAAATGGATGAGCTTAGAGCACAGGACTAATGCATTTTTTGCAGCAATAAAAACACTTGGTGTAATGAAGCTTGAAACAGAGGGGATTATGTGTATTTGTAGATCAGTGCGCGCACACACACACATGAAGGAGCACAGAATCATAATAGATTTTGGACATAATGGTTTTATTTATGATTACTAAAATAAAATGAAACAACATTTAAAACAGATTAAGGGCCACTTACTTTCAATATTTCAGATTACATTTGAGCAGCTATTTGTATGTTGAGACGCTTTGTGTATTGAGATAAAATGTTGTTAAATGAGGTATTATTGAAACTAAAAAATTCGTCGAATAATGGCCGCTGTGTCTCACTGTGCATCATTACTCAAGCATAAATATTATGGCATACTGCTATGAGTAATAAGACGTTCAGAATCATGGTATGCCAAGAATAAAATGATCTACCCTGACTGTCACAAACATATCAAAATCAGGGGTCCTGAAGGAAGGTTAGAGAAGCAGCCTTGGGCCCAAAGGGCCATGGCTTTGGTTCCTGGGACTGGCAGGAAAAATGCAAGGGGAGTTGAGTGAATAAACCAAAGGCACCGAACCTCTAACTGCTCCCCTGGTGCTGTAGCATACAGTAGCTGCCCACTGCTCTGGGTATGTGTGTGTGCGCTTCAGATGAGAAATGCTTGAGTGCACATGTGACCAAATAAAGGCTTCTTCTTTTTTCACAGCCCGCGAGTTGGCCTAGTGGTTAGTGTGTCCGCATCTCGACCGGGAGATCGTGAGTTCTGCTCGTGGTTGGGTTATACCAAAGACCATCATAAAAATGGTACCTACTACCGTCTGGCAAGGCACGCTGCAGTACAGATGCGAGTGGGGAAGTCAAACTCTTGCGGTTACCAGAGGATTAGCCTCCCACTGTAACCCTAGCGAGAGGCCGACTAGATTCTGAGAAGACCAGATTCTGGTGTGAGAGGGACTTTGACTTCTTTCCCAATGTATGAAAACTTGGTTGGAACCAAACAAACTCTGAAAAGTATGACAAATTATTTGAAATGGATACGAAAACCTCTGTGTACATCAGCAGTTCAATCCAATCTTGGAATACATCTGAAACCACACTCGATTCATTGTATAGAGTATCTCATCTCATCTCATCTCATCTCATTATCTCTAGCCGCTTTATCCTGTTCTACAGGGTCGCAGGCAAGCTGGAGCCTATCCCAGCTGACTATGGGCGAAAGGCGGGGTACACCCTGGACAAGTCGCCAGGTCATCACAGGGCTGACACATAGACACATTCACACCTACGGTCAATTTAGAGTCACCAGTTAACCTAACCTGCATGTCTTTGGACTGTGGGGGAAACCGGAGCACCCGGAGGAAACCCACGCGGACACGGGGAGAACATGCAAACTCCGCACAGAAAGGCCCTCGCCGGCCACGGGGCTCGAACCCGGACCTTCTTGCTGTGAGGCGACAGCGCTAACCACTACACCACCGTGCCGCCTGTATAGAGTATTATTTTGAGAATTGTGCCATTTTTAAGTCAGAGTGGAGAATATCTAGTGCGCTCAAACCTGTCTGAACAAGGAAATTATAAAACATCACTGGAATTGAGCCTAGAAACACTGAACATGCCTGACCAGCACCAAAAGCTAGAGCAATTGTAATATGGAGCACCCTTGATATTTATCAGCCTGTAGTCTGATTGACCTTTGGGTAGTTATAAAGTGAGAACCTTTTGGGATCCTAAAGTCCTTTGGTTATCTTTTACATTTTGTTCCTGGGTAGAAATCGCAACTCAGTATATATAATAGTTGTTTAATGACATGTTCTACAGTTATTAGCCTATTTGACGGGCACAGTTGATCACGGGTGGCCTAATGATACTGCCATGTCATAGCTCCATGGTCCAGGGTTCGAGCCTGAGCGGGGTTTTTTGTTTGTGTAGAGTTTCTCATGGCCTCCACATAGGGTTCTGATGGTGTCCCTAAAGGGCAAATGGGAAAACACAAGAACAAATCACAAAACACAACAGCAAAATCAAAAACTTCTACCAGAAATATACTCAACAAAAATAAAAACTTTACACTCGTTTCAAAGTCAATAATTTTAACATTTTGGAAAATAAGTTTGAAATAACGATTGTATTCAATTATCTTGTCATTAAAGATGCTATAGCATACAGATCACGTTTGTCATGGAATCGGTTCCACCGGAAATGCGACGACAATGTCCATGATCAAAAACTGTGAGTCACAACTTAATGAAATCATGTCAATATCGGGTGTGTCCTCCATGGGCGTTCACAACTGCGATACAGCGTCTCCTCATGGATTGGATGATGCGTCTGAACACAGCTTGGGGAATGCGCCGCCATATTTGTACCAACATGGCACCAAGCTCCTGCAAGTTCTGTGGAGGGTTCCTTACGGTCAGCTGTGGTGCCAGTTTGATGGAGACGTGTCTGGAGATTATGGACGGTCTGTCGACTGCATCCCATAACCCTCGCAACGTCAGTGACGGATGTTCCCGTATTCAGCATGCCAATGGTACGTTCACGCTGAATGTTTGACAGTCGTGGCATTGCAAATTAACGAATAATTAACCATAAAACCTTGTTTTTCTGAGATGACACTCTACTCTGCTACCGTGAGATCAATTGCACGTGTATCAATAGGTCACGTCACTTGTGTCACGTGGAAACGTGATTTTAGCGTGCAGTGCTCTCACACGTGCTACGTAGGCCCGACCAGTAGAATGAATGTGTGACGTAATGCCCTTGACAATGCATTTAACCATAATCACAACAAGAACTCTTTCAAGAAAAGTTTCTAAACACTATTTGAAAAATAATGAGTGTCAAGTTTTTATTTTTGCTGAGTATAGTAGGAACGTGCTTTCGACAAGGATTGTCGCTGATTGGACGAACGCACTGTCCGTCTTTTTAACCACAAAGAAATGCACCACATGCACTATTTGGTCTCAGGCCTTGCAAGCAGTAAAGCAACCAGGACGTGGGAAGAAGGAATATTGACAAAGAGTACACTGAGATACATCTCAATATCAAACAGTAGCCTATGACTTCTTTGTCAATATTCCTTCTTTCTTTGCCCAATCAGTGATAATCCTTGTTGATAGTATGTTCCTACTATTTCTATACTATTACTATATAGAAGTTAATGTCGTTGTGTTTTGTAATTTGCTGTTGTGATGACCTATTTATTGTTGTGTTGTCCCATTTGTGGCTGTGATTTGCCCTTCAGGGTCATCGTAGGTTCCTCCGGGTGCCCTGGTTTCCTTCCACCTCCCAAAACCATACCAGCAGGTGTGTGAACAAGTATGTGAATAAAAGTGTGTGCGCGTGGTGCCATTTCACACGGCTGGCATCCAACCCAAGGTGTATTCCTGCCTTACATCCAGTGGAATAGACTCGGGATCCACTGCAACCCTGAACAGGATAAAGCAGTGACTGCAGATGAATTAGAGCTGTGTCTGGTGATGGACTGTACATGTTTCAATAATGAGCTACATATTTGCATAGTTGGATTATATTCAAAAGGACAATTTAAATTCGTTTTCCAGTTATTATGCCAGTTATAGAGGTAAAACATTTGCAAACTCCTGTTTACGCTTACTAATAATTTCGAGCAGCAGTCATATTTTAATGCTTTTAAGAATCTGATATACAACCCCGATTCCAAAAAAGTTGGGACAAAGTACAAATTGTAAATAAAAATGGAATGCAATGATGTGGAAGTTTCAAAATTCCATATTTTATTCAGAATAGAACATAGATGACATATCAAATGTTTAAACTGAGAAAATGTATCATTTAAAGAGAAAAATTAGGTGATTTTTAAATTTCATGACAACAACACATCTCAAAAAAGTTGGGACAAGGCCATGTTTCCCACTGTGAGACATCCCCTTTTCTCTTTACAACAGTCTGTAAACGTCTGGGGACTGAGGAGACAAGTTGCTCAAGTTTAGGGATAGGAATGTTAACCCATTCTTGTCTAATGTAGGATTCTAGTTGCTCAACTGTCTTAGGTCTTTTTTGTCATATCTTCCGTTTTATGATGCGCCAAATGTTTTCTATGGGTGAAAGATCTGGACTGCAGGCTGGCCAGTTCAGTACCCGGACCCTTCTTCTACGCAGCCATGATGCTGTAACTGATGCAGTATGTGGTTTGGCATTGTCATGTTGGAAAATGCAAGGTCTTCCCTGAAAGAGACGTCGTCTGGATGGGAGCATATGTTGCTCTAGAGCCTGGATATACCTTTCAGCATTGATGGTGTCTTTCCAGATGTGTAAGCTGCCCATGCCACACGCACTAATGCAACCCCATACCATCAAAGATGCAGGCTTCTGAACTGAGCGCTGATAACAACTCGGGTCGTCCTTCTCCTCTTTAGTCCGAATGGCACGGCGTCCCTGATTTCCATAAAGAACTTCAAATTTTGATTCGTCTGACCACAGAACAGTTTTCCACTTTGCCACAGTCCATTTTAAACGAGCCTTGGCCCAGAGAAGACGTCTGCGCTTCTGGATCATGTTTAGATACGGCTTCTTCTTTGAACTATAGAGTTTTAGCTGGCAACGGCGGATGGCACGGTGAATTGCGTTCACAGATAATGTTCTCTGGAAATATTCCTGAGCCCATTTTGTGATTTCCAATACAGAAGCATGCCTGTATGTGATGCAGTGCCGTCTAAGGGCCCGAAGATCACGGGCACCCAGTATGGTTTTCCGGCCTTGACCCTTACGCACAGAGATTCTTCCAGATTCTCTGAATCTTTTGATGATATTATGCACTGTAGATGATGATATGTTCAAACTCTTTGCAATTTTACACTGTCGAACTCCTTTCTGATATTGCTCCACTATTTGTCGGCGCAGAATTAGGGGGATTGGTGATCCTCTTCCCATAACTAGTTTGTTACGAAAATCTTTCAACATTTTCTTACTGGGACACAGCTGATTTTTACTGGGGCACGTGCCCCAGTAAAAAAGGCCTAGTGATGCCCCTGTGCAGGAGTGGTCTTCTGCTGTTGCATGCTGAGATGCTTTTCTGCTCACCACAGTTGTAAAGATTGATTCATATGAGTAGCTATAGGCTTCCGGGAGGGGTGGCATGGTAGTGTAGTGATTAGCACTGTCGCCTCACAGCAAGAAGGTCCTGGATTCGAGCCCCGTGGCCGGCGAGGGCCTTTCTGTGTGGAGTTTGCATGTTCTCCCCGTGTCCGTGTGGGTTTCCTCCGGGTGCTCCGGTTTCCCCCACAGTCCAAAGACATGCAGGTTAGGTTAACTGGTGACTCTAAATTGACCGTAGGTGTGAATGTGAGTGTGAATGGTTGTCTGTGTCTATGTGTCAGCCCTGTGATGACCTGGTGACTTGTCCAGGGTGTACCCCGCCTTTCGCCCGTAGTCAGCTGGGATAGGCTCCAGCTTGCCTGTGACCCTGTAGAACAGGATAAAGCAGCTAGAGATAATGAGATGAGATGAGATCATTTTTGCAGTGTACAGATAATGGATAGGAACTTGTTCCTGATCCCTGTTCTTGGCTGCAGGAGTGGAACCCAATGTGGTCTTCTGTCTGCTGTTGCATGCTGAGATGCTTTTCTGCTCACCATGGTTGTAAAGAGTGATTATAGGAGTTACTATATCCTTCCTGGCAAAAAAGCTCGAACCAATCTGGCCATTTTCCTCTGACCCTCTCTTATAAACAAGGTGTTTGTTTCCACCCACAGAACTGTCGCTCACTCAACTCAGTGTTTTTTGTTTTTCGCGCCATTCTGTGTAAACTCTAGAGACTGTTGTGTGTAAAAACCCCAGGAGATCAGCAGTTTCTGAAATACTCAAACCAGTCCATCTGGCTCAAACCACAGTGGAAGTCACACTTTGAGATCACAGTTTTTCCCATTCGGATGTTTGAACATTGTGAACATTAATTGAAGCTCTTGACAGTGCAACAAATCTGCATGATTTGTGCTGCTGTCAAGGGATTGGCTGATTAGAGAACTGCATCAAAGAGACCCCAGGTGGATGGGTGTTCCTAATAAAGTGGCCGGCGGTGAGTGTATAATACAGGGGGCTGCAAAAGTAGGTACAGTGGTGCTTGAAAGTTTGTGAAACCTTTAGAATTTTCGATATTTCTGCATAAATATGACCTAAAACATCATCAGATTTTCACACAAGTCCTAAAAGTAGATAAAGAGAACCCAGTTAAACAAATGAGACAAAAATATTATACTTGGTCATTTATTTATTGAGGAAAATGATCCAATATTACATATCTGTGAGTGGCAAAAGTATGTGAACCTCTAGGATTAGCAGTTAATTTGAAGGTGAAATTAGAGTCAGGTGTTTTCAATCAATGGGATGATGATCAGATGTGAGTGGGCACCCTGTTTTATTTAAAGAACAGGGATCTATCAAAGTCTGATCTTCACAACGCATGTTTGTGGAAGTGTATCATGGCACCAACAAAGGAGATTTCTGAGGACCTCGGAAAAAGCGTTGTTGATGCTCATCAGGCTGGAAAAGGTTACAAAACCATCTCTAAAGAGTTTGGACTCCACCAATCCACAGTCAGACAGATTGTGTACAAATGGACGAAATTCAAGACCATTGTTTCCCTCCCCAGGAGTGGTCGACCAACAAAGATCACTCCAAGAGCAAGGCATGTAATAGTCGGTGAGGTCACAAAGGACCCCAGGATAACTTCTAAGCAACTGAAGGCCTCTCTCACATTGGCTAATGTTAATGTTCATGAGTCCACCATCAGGAGAACACTGAACAACAATGGTGTGCATGGCAGGGTTGCAAGGAGAAAGCCACTGCTCTCCAAAAAGAACATTGCTGCTCGTCTGCAGTTCGCTAAAGATCACGTGGACGAGCCAGAAGGCTATTGGAAAAATGTTTTGTGGACGGATGAGACTGAAATAGAACTTTTTGGTTTAAATGAGAGGCGTTATGTTTGGAGAAAGGAAAACACTGCATTCCAGCATAAGAACCTTATCCCATCTGTGAAACATGGTGGTGGTAGTATCATGGTTTGGGTCTGTTTTGCTGCATCTGGGCCAGGACAGCTTGCCATCATTGATGGAACAATGAATTCTGAATTATACCAGCGAATTCTAAAGGAAAATGTCAGGACATCTGTCCATGAACTGAATCTCAAGAGAAGGTGGGTCATGCAGCAAGACAACGACCCTAAGCACACAAGTCGTTCTTCCAAAGAATGGTTAAAGAAGAAGAAAGTTAATGTTTTGGAATGGCCAAGTCAAAGTCCTGACCTTAATCCAATTGAAATGTTGTGGAAGGACCTAAAGCGAGCATTTCATGTGAGGAAACCCACCAACATCCCAGAGTTGAAGCTGTTCTGTACGGAGGAACGGGCTAAAATTCCTCCAAGCCGGTGTGCAGGACTGATCAACAGTTACCGCAAACGTTTAGTTGCAGTTATTGCTGCACAAGGGGGTCACACCAGATACTGAAAGCAAAGGTTCACATACTTTTGCCACTCACAGATATGCAATATTGGATCATTTTCCTCAATAAATAAATGACCAAGTATAATATTTTTGTCTCATTTGTTTAACTGGGTTCTCTTTATCTACTTTTAGGACTTGTGTGAAAATCTGATGATGTTTTAGGTCGTGTTTATGCAGAAATATCGAAAATTCTAAAGGGTTCACAAACGTTTAAGTAACACTGGATTATTCCAGTATTACTAGTATAGTGATGTTAGGTTTCATTTAATACCAACGTTTTGTTTTTCATTACTGTATACCTACTTTGCAGCCCCCTGTATGGGTTTGATGTAGTGTACAAACAGTCTATTGAAGCCCTTTTAATGGTGTAGTTTACTGATATGTATTATATAGAAACACATTTTTTGTAAAGTACCAGGCTGTCAGTGGAGGTATTGCCTATTTCCACAGGAGAGAGAGAGAGAGAGAGAGAGAGAGAGAGAGAGAGAGAGAGAGATAGAAAGAAAGAGAAAGATAGAAAGAAAGGGACAGAGAGAGATAGATAAAGAAAGAAAGAAATAGAGAGAAAGAATGAGAGAAAGAAAAAGAGAAAGAAAGAAAAAGAAAGGAGAGAGAGAGAGAGAGAAAGAAAGGGACAGAGATACAGAGAAAGAAAGAGAGAAAGAAAGGGACAGAGATAGAGAGAGAAAGAAAGGGATAGAGAGAGAGAGAGAGATAGAAAGAGAGAGATAGAAAGAAAGAGAAAGATAGAAAGAAAGGGACAGAGAGAGATAAAGAAAGAAAGAAAGAAAGGGATAGAAAGAGAGAAAGAATGAGAGAAAAAAGAGAGAAAGAAAAAGAAAGAAAGGAGAGAAAGAGCGAGAGAGAAAGAAAGAGAGAAAGAAAGGGACAGAGATAGAGAGAAACAAAAAGAGAAAGAAAGGGACAGAGATACAGAGAAAGAAAGAGAGAAAGAAAGGGACAGAGATAGAGAGAGAAAGAAAGGGATAGAGAGAGATAGAGAAAGAAAGAAAGAAAGAAAGAAAGAAAGAGATAGAAAGAAAGAGAAAGATAGAAAGAAAGGGACAGAGAGAGATAAAGAAAGAAAGAAAGAAAGAAAGAAAGAGACAGAGAGAGATAGAAAGAGAGAGATAGAAAGGAAGGAAGAAAGAAAGAAAGAAAGAAAGGGATAGAAAGAGAGAAAGAATGAGAGAAAAAGAGAGAGAAAGAAAAAGAAAGAAAGGAGAGAAAGAGCGAGAGAGAAAGAAAGAAAGAGAGAAAGAAAGGGACAGAGATAGAGAGAAAGAAAGGGACAGAGATACAGAGAAAGAAAGAAAGGGACAGAGATAGATAGAGAAAGAGAGAGAGAAAGGGACAGAGATAGAGAGAGAAAGTAAGGGACAGAGATAGAGAGAGAAAGAAAGAGAGAAAGGAAGGAAGAGACAGAGAGATAGAGATAGAAAGATAGAGAGAGAAAAAGAGAGAGAGATAGAGAGAGATAGAGAGAGGTGTGCGCGTGTGTGTTCACTCCACACAGCTCCTCCTCACTCAGCCTCAGCACAACACAGAGGGCGGGCTTTAGTGATCTCTCAGGAATACGATTCGCTTGTGTTATTAGTGCGCGCTCGCTGATTCGACAAGAGTCATGTCAATCATTCGTGTACACACAATGGGAGGGGAAAGTGAAGGGCAGGGGAGGGAAGAAGAAAAAAAAAAAACACAAACAATCCGCCCGCCCGGGCTGCCATCTTGAATATACAGTAATACCTACAGTGAGAGCCACTTCACTGGCGGAGACTCACACACAGGCAGGCAGGCAGGAAACAGACTATCCGTAGAATTTTAAACAAGAGGACTATATGTATATATATATATATTTATTTTTTAAAAGCAAGGCTGCTTCCTGTCGGGATAGCCGGGCAGCTAACCGCCGCCGGGCAGCAGCGAACCGCGCTGAGCGAGCCGACCCGGGCGAGGGGACTCGGCTGAGCCGTCCAGGTTTTTCCGCGTCGACGTTTTAACAAATTGCTTTTTATTTTTGCCTCTGAGACTACCAAGGACACGAGAAAAAAAAAAATATATATATATGTGTGTGTGTGTGTGTGTGTGTGAAAGTGTGCTGCTGTGCTGCCTGTGACGCTGTTCGCGCTGAGGGAGAGAGAGAGCGAGCGCGCGCGGAATGCCAGTCCGGCTCGGTGGCGTTGAATTGAGCGCAGTGTGTCCGCGCCGCTCCCGCAGCCTCTCCGCTCCCGCAGCCGCCCGCTCCCGCCCGCTCCCGCCTCTGCCCGCCGCTTTCAGCACCGCGCCAATGCCAATCACATTCATGACTTTCCCATAAGTAAGAAACGGCTTTTGTTTGTTTGTTTGTTTGTTTGTTTGTAAATGTGAAGGTCTGCGTTGTCATTATCTGATGTGCAGACAGAGCAGCGTTTTAAAACCATGAGCGCGGCTGCTCCTGGACTCCTTCGCCCTTCGTTATGGAAAACTGGCCCAGAGAGAAGAGATCAGATTGAACTGGGAGCTTTGACACTGGACTGGGATCAAGTGGATCCCAGTGGGATCTGCTGTGCTTGATCAGGTTTGGGTTAGTCCTCTGATCCACTATGGGGTTTAGAGTTGACCCTGTCCATGTGGTGCAGCTTATGAACATTAATAACACAGACAAATAATCTACTATTCTGCTTTTTTTTTTTCTTTCTTTCCTCCCCCAGTATACAATTTCTGTCTCATGATCTTTTTTTTTTTTTTTAAAAAAGAGATTTATTTGATCGATTGATTTGATTTATTCGATTCGGATCCAGTGGATCACTCGCTCAATCGCTCAGTCGGTCGATCGGTCGATCTTTCTTTATTATTGGTCTTGTAATTCCTGGGATTTTTTTCCCCTCCCATCAGCATGGATGTGTTTTAAAGCGATTGATCGCTGGTAAAGAGAGCGAACAGGGACATTACTGGAGGCCTGCCGGATTCTGAAAGAAGGATCTACTTGGTTTTAAAAGGACCAAAATAAATATATATATATATATAGATATATAGATAGATAGATAGATAGATAAAATGGGTTCTGCGACAAAACTGGCCTTCGGAGTGTTCCTCATCTCGTGCTCCTCAGGTGGGTTCAGCATTTCTCTCTGACTCTGAGCAAAAACTTGATTTGAACACAATAACCTTAGAGATTGTTTTGTACACAGGATGATCACGCACACACGCTGTCTTTGTAAGGACCTTTTATTGATATAAACATTAATACACTTCTCTCGCTACATCTCAACCTAACATCACTAACGAAACAAATCTTTCATCTCTTTTTTTTTTTAAATTTATTAAATTAACCCCGCACAAGCATTAGGAGTCATTCTCAGGTGTTATCCTTGTGTCCCCACAGAGATATATAAACACACACACACACACACACACACACAGCAAGTAATGGCTGCGAATCCAGTGCGTTTGCATTTCAGCTCCGATGCGAAGCTGTACGTCATGTTTAAACACTGATCTTTAATATTCTGATGATTTGTCATGTCCGTGTCTGTGTAATCCATCCCATCTCTGCTGATTAATGCAACACCATCCAAAAAAAAAAAAAAGCCTGGAGAATGGAGCAGGAGCGTCGTTTGATCACACCAACTGGAGCTCGTGTTTGCATACGAACAGAGAAAAATCAGACCCGAGCCACTTCGTGTTTCATAAGCTTCTGTTACTGAAGCGAGAGAGAGAGAGAGTGTGTGTGTGTGTGTGTATGAGGAGAGAGAGAGAGAGATGAGCCTCTTAAATGAAGCAGTGTATTCTTCTTTGCTTAAGGGGAATGTGTGCTGTCCCCCTCATGATCGTTTTCCTGTTCACTTTGAAGACGACGGTTCGTTAGTACCATTCATCCGCTCATCTTTTTCCTGATCAGAGTCACGTTGGCTCCGGAGCCTATCCCGGGAACGTGAGGCAGAAGCAGCATATTAGTTTACAGCCGAACGTTCAGTGGAATCTTATTTAACCCTGAATGCTGCTATTCATGAGCCTCGTTCGCACCAGAAACAGTAAAATACGTCAATTACGGTCGCAGTTATTAAAGAAAGAGCAGATGTGATAACTCGGGCATTTATGAAGATTTACATTCGCTCACTTCTCCTCCAGAGACCATATAAGATTTCTATCTGAAGAACAAAGGTACGTTTTATCAATATGTCAAGGGAATCTTTTCTCTTGATGCGTTTTCATCACCAGATCACCAGACTGCATTAGAAATGTGAAAGTGTCGCCTCATGCGGCTGGTCACACCAGAGCCGTAACTTTAGACCTGGCGCGTAAATTATGAAAGTGGTACAGCATATGCATTTTTGCTGGACCTTCATCAGCAGTATTTTCCCGTTGCATATACAGTAGCTCATTGCAAGAGTATAAAAGAATCGTCAGCATCCTCTTAATCCGAGCAATCTCTTGGGTCGCATCGCGAAACCAAATCAACGTGATGTTACAGCAAGTAAAGTGCTCGTTTTTGGGTGGCGAACTACATTGCTATAACGGTGTTTAACTAAGATATTGGCTAAACGGCGCTTTCGGTGATCAGATGATCAAAATAGTTAGCTCTCATCTCATCTCATCTCATTATCTGTAGCCGCTTTATCCTTCTACAGGGTCGCAGGCAAGCTGGAGCCTATCCCAGCTGACTACGGGTGAAAGGCGGGGTACACCCTGGACAAGTCGCCAGGTCATCACAGGACTGACACATAGACACAGACAACCATTCACACTCACATTCACACCTACGCTCAATTTAGAGTCACCAGTTAACCTAACCTGCATGTCTTTGGACTGTGGAGGAAACCGGAGCACCCGGAGGAAACCCACGCGGACACAGGGAGAACATGCAAACTCCGCACAGAAAGGCCCTCGCCGGCCACGGGGCTCGAACCCGGACCTTCTTGCTGTGAGGCGACAGCGCTAACCACTACACCACCGTGCTGCCCAGTTTGCGAAACATGACACTTGATTTTGTTCAGTATTTTTATAAATTGTTCTTCCCACGAGGCGGCACGGTGGTGTAGTGGTTAGCGCTGTCGCCTCACAGCAAGAAGGTCCGGGTTCGAGCCCCGTGGCCGGCGAAGGCCTTTCTGTGCGGAGTTTGCATGTTTTCCCCGTGTCCGCGTGGGTTTCGTCCGGGTGCTCCGGTTTCCCCCACAGTCCAAAGACATGCAGGTTAGGTTAACTGGTGACTCTAAATTGACCGTAGGTGTGAATGTGAGTGTGAATGGTTGTCTGTGTCTATGTGTCAGCCCTGTGATGACCTGGCGACTTGTCCAGGGTGTACCCCGCCTTCCGCCCGTAGTCAGCTGGGATAGGCTCCAGCTTGCCTGCGACCCTGTAGAACAGGATAAAGCGGCTAGAGATAATGAGATGAGATGAGATGAGGTTCTTCCCACGTGGATCACGTCGCCGTTAACAGGACGTGTTTCGTATTGTGCCTGTATGATTTCTTATTAAAACAGTATCGATCTTTTCTATAGCTGTAATTGCGTGTGCAAGCTAGCAGTCGAAAAAGGTCAGCTTTAAACTAAAAAACGAAACACGCAGGTCGATTTGGCTGATTTTAAACTCGTAGCAAGTCTAAAACCGAACACAAAACGGAGCTGAGACACCAGGTCGATCATACGTCTAGATCAAATATCTCACGGCAGACAGTAGCTAAAAACGTGAAAACATAATAAATAAGAAATATTCATTTGTGTACATTTAACATTACAGCCCAAAACGCAGGTCTCTTATATTCGTCCTTCCCACGACCTTAAACAAGCTGCCCCATTCTCTTCTCGTTATTCTTAATGTCCTTTCGTCATCCTCTTTACATACAAGTTGCTCTGGGAAATAAATTACCATCAAATACCATTATAATCTTGGGAGCATTTATAATAGAATTGAAAAGAACTATTAAATGTCCGTCTGAAAACGCAGCTTCTGCAGCTATAAATCAACAAAAATAAATCGTGTCGTACGGTATCTCCTCAATCCCGACTTATCCAGTTTCGCAAGCTTGTTAAAAAGCTACAGCTGAATGAATATCATATCATATCATCTTCCAGTATTTTATTATTTTTCCTGTCGTAATGACATGACAAGCACACAGTATGCATTATATACAGTGCTGTGCAAAAGTCACATAGGCACCGTAGTTTTTTTTTTTCTTAAGTTTTGTTATAGATTTATATTTTATGACTTCTGCATTATCGAGTCGGTACAAAAACATTTTAGAGTTCGAAACTTTTGTTCGTTTCAGAAGAAAAAAAAGTTTGCAGCATATTACGTAAGAGAGCACTTTTCAGATTAAAAAAGAAAGCATAATGAAGGCTGCTGGGTTTTGGTGCAAAATAAAGACACGAGTGTGAGAGTTAAAGAGTCCGGAAGAACTGCGTCTGGTTCTGTAAGATGCTCAGTAAAACCTACAGCTCATTTCCGCATAAAACTGCACTCACTGCACCTCAGACTACTATTTAAAAAAAAAAAAAAAAGCAAAGGGTCGTCTCAGACCAAACACTGACTTTGTTTCATTTATTACGGCTTACTGATTACTGTTTGTAGTGTATATATATATTTTTTTTAATGTTGAAACATTTAATTTAATTATTTTTAAGCCATTTTTGTTCGACGGCATTTCTTTATATGCACCGAAGAATTTTGCACAGGACCGGATATCGATGACGTGATCAAATTGCGTTACGTCACGAGCATCCGCCATGATGGTGGAAAAACAAAGCGACCCGGAGGCCATTATTAAAAAATGTTCTGTTTCCGGTCCACCGGCCGGGTGAGTGCCGTTTTTGCGGTCGAAATTTTTTTTTTTAACGCCGGGTTTTCAACATTTTTCTCGGGTTCGTAAATCTAAAATCGAACTTGACATTTCCGCATTCCGCGCAGAATATAGAACCGAATCAGCTCTGCGCATGCGCCGTGTGGCACAAAAAAATGGCAGCCACCATGAAGGAAGGAGATCCGGAGTTTTCAGCTCAAGTGTGAAATCGCAAAATGGTATTCTAGCGAACAATGAAATAGTAAAGATTCAGAAAAACAAATCATTCAGTGATCATTTTAATAGTGTAATTTCATCCGAACGAGGCCTAACGCTCGATTTAGAACTACAAAAAGTCCGTGTGTCGGACCATCACAAACCGTTACTGGAAAATTCGTTTGATCTCGATCCATCCGAGACGTTACGAACAGCTTTTGAGTTTTGTTATGCGAAATTCATTACCTGCTTTGTTAAATGCAGTCAGCGTTTAAAATGCTAACTTAAAGTTTTTGTACAAGTTTCAGTTGATTAAACCGTCATATTTTATTAAATGTGTCTGCTTTTGTAATAAAGTACTGAAAGAAAAAGCAAACACAGCATTGCGATTTCTTATCCATCCATATATATATAAATCCCTCCCTCCCTCCCTACTGAACATTTTTTTGCTCACCCGGTGGACAGGAAACGGATTTTTTTTTTAAGGATGGCTGGATGGCAGCCGCTGAAAGCGTGTCTGTAAACAAAGCTGAGGCCCTGTCCACACGGCAACGGATTCAGGTGAATCTGATAAAATTGTTTATCTTTTCGGCCTGGCGTCCACACGGCACCGGCGTTTTGGGTGCCCAAAACGAAATCTTTTGAGAACGGGTTCCAGAGTGGAAAAATCTGGCAACGTTGCCGTTGCGAAGTCGTCTGGATGAGTAGAACGGATTTGTTTACGATGACGTCACAACCACATGACTGTGAGCGCTTCACGCCGGGTAGAAGTGTAACGAACTCGATGCGAGTTGTCAACAAATCCTATAACTTGGTTCATGAAACGCGCTTACAAAATATTTTCACTGTGAATATTTATTGTGTAATGGTGCAAAGTGAGAGAGAGAGAGAGAGAGAGAGAGAGAGAATAGCCCTTAGGGCAGAGTCTTTAGTCCAAACACTGCGGAAGTACTGAGTATAACCAAAACCGCGCACCGCCCGTGCGCTTTCCAAAAACAAAAACAATCCCGCCAGCAAAAATAGGGGGAAAAAAGGAGCGATCTCACTGTATGAATAGATACCCGTTTATTTAAAGGGGCCAACTAGCTCATTCAGAAAATGTTTCAACTCCCTACATCTGCAGTACACTTTAGCTGAAAATAAGACCCCTTTTATGTTCATTTCATCTACTTATACCTTGAATATCTGTTGGCACTTATAAGGCCAACTTATCATTTTCACCATTACCGTTATCCATTTTTATGAACTTTCCATTATCCATTACCGTTATCCATTTTTATGAACTTTCCGTTACCCATTACCGTTATCCATTTTTATGAACTTTCCGTTACCCATTTTATGAACTTTCGCTGCCGAAACGTGGGTGCAAATGTTAGCAACATCAGCATAGTGGCAGGTCCAAGCCTAGTTGTGCTGCTGACTGACTAAACTTTCTGAACTAGAAAGACACCAAGAAAACTCACTTATTCTGTTGAACGGTATCTTCCGTCAATATCATCCACATCATTCCTGTTGTATTTTATAACGTGTCTAACAGTGTTCATTCAGTTCATTCAGTTGCTAGCGTTGCCTGCAGACCAGGCGATGACACTTTGGATCCTGAAGGTCCCGGAGACGTTATGTCTGGGCTTTCAGTTTCTTCCCCGCGGTCGGTCCGCTTCAACCACTTCAGCATTTTTGTTCTGGCAAGAGTCGGCGCAGCGTGTGCGGTAGCAATTCCATTCCAAGTCCATATAATGCGGACTCCGGCCGAAGATTCTAGAACAGAATGCGCTGCTCTGTAGCCTACGGATGCAGGTGCATCGAAAGTGTAGCTACTATGTATTTTTCGCTGTTAACGTTTTAAAATTAAAATTGACAAATTAGGTGAATGTCTACGTATGTGTTACGGCTTTGTAAATAATATTAATGTAGAACTTTTTTTCTAGATCTATTTTTTTTTCCATTGTCCCGGGATTGTCCCAGATATGATAATTTTATGAATATGATATGAAACCGTTAGTTTCGAGCGCTGACGAGGGCGCTCATCATGGCGAAGGGGGTGCCGGTTGTCCGTCCCCCCCCCTCCGCCGTGCGAAGCCTTTGAAAAATTGAGGCTCCAATGGGACGTTCTGAGGCTATCTGAGAGGGAAATTGTAACAACATTGAAAAAGAAAGAAGTAATCTTCTCCTGCCCCGGACAGCCTTTGGCTTTCTTCCGCTTCGTGCCGCGGGATGACGTCTTTAAATGCCCAAGTGTCGTCAAAAACAACTCGCGAACTACTTCTGTCAGAAGCTCCCGCACCGGTGGGTGAAAGGTCATTCAGTCTCGAGAAATCTCGCTCGACAAGTCAGCTGACCTTGTATGTAACCCATGTCAAATCTCGCGAGAGCAGCCGCGACAAGTAAACAACATGGCGCCTCAGTCTGGAAAACGCCAATTCGGATTGTTTTTGCACCGTCTGGTGGTGTATCTACTATGATTGGAATATTTTTGGAGTAATTATGACGCATTTGATGATCAGACGCATTGTCACGTGGTGTTGCTGGGATGTTTTCACGGAGAAACGATCGTTTTGATTGATTGATTGGTTACTTTATTCTGAACAATAAAGAAGAAAGATATAAAAATAAAAAAAAATTTAAATAAAAAATGCAATAATCAAAACATCGTCATAAACAAACAGAATAGCGTAGCCACAAGGCAGTAACGTAATAATGTTCAGAAAGGATTAGGAAGAAGTAATAACTTATCCAATCCTAACCCTCTATACCACCGCTAATCAAACGTCACTTTCCGCCATAATAAACTATATATACAAAAGAAAACAAAAGCATCAAACAAAAAGAAAACATACCAACATACCGACATGGTATAATATCGACCAAATCAAATCATATATACAGATACTCATGTTATGCATATATACACACATACAATACATCTATACCGTACATACATATACACACACCTATAGCTATACACTAAATACAAGAAGACCAGTCACAGACTTAGACTACGTTCAGACTGCACCCTGAAACGACCCATATCCGAGTTTTTTGCCCATATGCGACCTGTATCCGATTTGTTATTGACAATCTGAACGACACAGATCCGATTTTTTCACATGCGACCCAGGCCGCTTGGATATGTGGTCCTAATTCCGATGCATATCCATTATTTTCACATGCGACTGCAGTCTGACCGGACAGGTCGCATTCATGCGACCTACACGTCATCAACAAGAGACAAACGTCACTATTCTGCGTTGGCTAATCCCGCCTCTTTGGTGGAAAACAACAACATTTGTACAGTTTTCAGAATTTAAATAGACTTTTATGGCCCTTTTCCACTACCCTTTTTCAGCTCGCTTCAGCTCACTTCAGCCCGACACGGCTCTCGTTTCGACTACCAAAAACCAGCACGACTCAGCTCGCTTCAGCCCTGCTTAGCCCCTAAAACTCGCACCGTTTTGGAGTGGGGCTGAAGCGAGCCAAAGCGAGCCGAGTGAGGCTGGGGGCGTGAGCAGACACTCCCCTGTGCACTGATTGGTGAGGAGGAGTGTCCTCACATGCCCACACACACCCCGCGAGCGCGCTGGGATCTGTAAACACCGCAAACCCGGAAGGAGAAGAATTACGAATTACGAGAATTTCTGAAGCCTTATGCGCCTCGCCTCATCTATACGTTCTTGCCAGTATCTGTTCGCGTTGTCGGTGACAACAAGCCACAGCACCAAGACCAGCAACACTAACGACTCCATGTCCTCCATGTTTATTGTTTACTATCCGGGTCGTGAGACTACCGCTTAAAAGCTCACTGATGTCACTGTTTGCGCCGCTTAACGACATCACCTGACGTCCACCCACTTTCGCTAACTCCACCCAATGTGTCCACCCACTTCCAGCCAGCACGGTTCAGCGCGGTTGTAGTCGAAATGCAACTCCAACAGCCCCGCTCAGCTCGACTCAGCACGGCACGGCTCAGCCCGACTCAGCCGCGTTTGTAGTGGAAAAGCGGCATTATAGAATTGATCCAGCTCATGGTGGATTTGGTCGGGACCTGGATGTTGATCTGTTAGCCTGATTAAATAAAACAGTTTCTATAACTGATTTATAACTTAAACCATCCTGTATTACAAGATTATAAGATTGTTCTGGAAATTTCCAGTAATTTGACACCTTCGGTCTCATTAGTCTGCTGCCCACATTAATCAGATTATTGTGCGAGTTCCGCCACCGCCACAAAAACCACATCGCCAGGTCTCGCCTCATCTCCATGCTTTACTTGCCAACTTGAAGAGTGCGCTTTTTTTTGGTTTACGTATTACGTATTACGTAGATGTGCTTATTACGTGTCAATTTGCGCATGCGGGACACTTTTGGGTCGTTTTCCGTTCATATTGGAGATCGCATACAAGTCTCATATAATTGGTAATGTGAACGGCCTAACAAAAAAATCGGATTTCACAACAAATCGGATATGGGTCGTTTCAGGTTGCAGTCTGAACGTAGTGTTACTCTCAATTTCATCATCACCTATATAGTCTGCCTGTCCACATTCTCATATATTTTTAGTAACGTGTTTTTATATAATTTTTTAAACAGTTTTATGTTGGTGCTATTTTTGAGTTCATTATCCAGACCATTCCACAATTTCACCCCACAGACTGTTCTGCACATACTTTTCATAGTTGTTCTAACATTTACTCTCTTAAAATTCATTTCCCCTCTCAGGTTATACCCACCCTGCCTTTCCATAAACGTATTTTGTACCTCACCCGGAAGAAGGTTATGTCTTGCTTTATACATAATTTGTGCAGTCTTGTGTTTAACCAGAGCCGTGAATTTCAGAGTGTGTGCTTTTACGAATAATGCGTTTGTATGCTCAAGATATCCCGTATTACTGACGATTCTTATTGCTCTTTTTTGTAACGTGCATAACGGCTGCGGGTTAGATTTGTAGGTATTACCCCATATCTCCACACAGTAGCTCAGATACGGAAGTATGAGTGCATTATACAGAGTATGTAGTGATTCATAGTCCAGAATGTGTCTTGATTTCCCCAAAATTGCAGTAATCTTTGCTATTTTTGCTTTAACATGATTAATATGTGGTTTCCAGCAGACTTTATGATCAACAATGACACCCAGAAATTTTATTTCATAAACTCTTTCTATGGTTATGTTGTCAATTTTCGATTCAACTTGAGGGTTCGACTTATATTTTCCAAATAACATGTAATCTTTGTTTTACTCAAATTGAATGACAATTTGTTTACATTAAACCACCTTTTTAATTTATTCATTTCGGTAGTGATTGTTTCCATAAGCTGCTGTGCATTGTCCAAAAAAGTTGGGACAAAGTACAAATTGTAAATAAAAACGGAATGCAATGATGTGGAAGTTTCAAAATTCCATATTTTATTCAGAACAGAACATAGATGACATATCAACTGTTTAAACTGAGAAAATGTATCATTTAAAGAGAAAAATTAGGTGATTTTAAATTTCATGACAACAACACATCTCAAAAAAGTTGGGACAAGGCCATGTTTCCCACTGTGAGACATCCCCTTTTCTCTTTACAACAGTCTGTAAACGTCTGGGGACTGAGGAGACAAGTTGCTCAAGTTTAGGGATAGGAATGTTAACCCATTCTTGTCTAATGGAGGATTCTAGTTGCTCAACTGTCTTAGGTCTTTTTTGTCGTAGCTTCCGTTTTATGATGCGCCAAATGTTTTCTATGGGTGAAAGATCTGTACTGCAGGCTGGCCAGTTCAGTACCCGGACCCTTCTTCTACACAGCCATGATGCTGTAATTGATGCAGTATGTGGTTTGGCATTGTCATGTTGGAAAATGCAAGGTCTTCCCTGAAAGAGATGTCGTCTGGATGGGAGCATATGTTGCTCTAGAACCTGGATATACCTTTCAGCATTGATGGTGTCTTTCCAGATGTGTAAGCTGCCCATGCCACACGCACTAATGCAACCCCATACCATCAGAGATGCAGGCTTCTGAACTGAGCGCTGATAACAACTTGGGTCGTCCTTCTCCTCTTTAGTCCGAATGACACGGCGTCCCTGATTTCCATAAAGAACTTCAAATTTTGATTCGTCTGACCACAGAACAGTTTTCCACTTTGCCACAGTCCATTTTAAATGAGCCTTGGCCCAGAGAAGACGTCTGCGCTTCTGGATCATGTTTAGATACGGCTTCTTCTTTGAACTATAGAGTTTTAGCTGGCAACGGCGGATGGCACGGTGAATTGTGTTCACAGATAATGTTCTCTGGAAATATTCCTGAGCCCATTTTGTGATTTCCAATACAGAAGCATGCCTGTATGTGACGCAGTGCCGTCTAAGGGCCCGAAGATCACGGGCACCCAGTATGGTTTTCCGGCCTTGACCCTTACGCACAGAGATTCTTCCAGATTCTCTGAATCTTTTGATGATATTATGCACTGTAGATGATGATATGTTCAAACTCTTTGCAATTTTACACTGTCGAACTCCTTTCTGATATTGCTCCACTATTTGTCGGCGCAGAATTAGGGGGATTGGTGATCCTCTTCCCATCTTTACTTCTGAGAGCCGCTGCCACTCCAAGATGCTCTTTTTATACCCAGTCATGTTAATGACCTATTGCCAATTGACCTAATGAGTTGCAATTTGGTCGTCCAGCTGTTCCTTTTTTGTACCTTTAACTTTTCCAGCCTCTTATTGCCTCTGTCCCAATTTTTTTGAGATGTGTTGCTGTCATGAAATTTCAAATGAGCCAATATTTGGCATGAAATTTCAAAATGTCTCACTTTCGACATTTGATATGTTGTCTATGTTCTATTGTGAATACAATATCAGTTTTTGAGATTTGTAAATTATTACATTCTGTTTTTATTTACAATTTGTACTTTGTCCCAACTTTTTTGGAATCGGGGTTGTAAGTGCATGGCCTAAGTGTGACTTGGGGTTCAATCGGGTTTTCGGTAAGGGGGCGCAGCACCCCGTTCCACGGTTTAGACAAAAGCCTGCATCACTGTTAGAACCTTATTGTACAAGAGGCCCGTGCGTTTGCTAAACTCGTTTGTTGGGTTGAAACTGTTTTGCATGGTTTATTATGCACTTTTGGTCTTTGCAATTAATTTAGCCTGCAACCACATACTATTATTGTACCTCACAGTATGTGAGCTGCTTCATCATCAAATATTAAACGACTCTGGTAAGAAATCAGAGGAAGTAAGCTGCAGGTCAGCGAGAATATTCTGCCATAATAACCTCGTTTACTGTTTCAAAGCAGATCCGAAGGCAGGTTGGTACTTAAAGCAGAAGATAAGCTGCTGTGAGGATCTCTGATAAAATCCATTTAGTGATCTTTAGCATTTCTCCGTTGCTGTAAAACAGATTTTCGAATGTCGCACAGCTGGACAGATTTCACCCCAAGTCAACTCGCCCGCTCCTGCGTTTGAGAAACGAAAGCCGTGCACTGTTCAGCAGACGAGTAATTCAGGTGAAGCTTTTCACATCGATCGGCTCGACCACATGAGCTCTGGCATGGCTCGAGCGCCCGATTGCCAAGTGGGCCAAAGCTGGGCATCTGTTAATGCAAGGTTAATTACACATTATTCATACCTCACGCGTCTCTACACGATTTACATTTACCAACACGCAGTCGAGAGACGTGGTCGACCTTTGCAGGTGACTGTTTAGCTGAGCATGCAAATCCAGAGCACGCCTCTTCCCTTACACAACCCCGTTGCAGGATATGGCAGTAAATCACGTCAGCGTGCTCGGAGTGTTTGAGCACGGATGAAAACGTGCGCTGAGGTTTATGATAGTCACACGCCAAACACTGGCGTTGGTGGCTTGACTCAGAACCAATTATAATCTCTTTTATTTCACAGAAGTCTTGTAAAGTATACACGAATATTTGGCGCTGCTTTTCCACCCACAGTTCAGCGATCATGTAAAGAAGAGAACAAAATCCGAGTACGGAGACAAGTTTGAAATCTTTACCAGGTCTGAGAGAGAGAGAGAGAGAGAGAGAGAGAGGGAGAACAGAAAAAGACTTTCCACGTTTGTCCTTGTGTCTGTCTTCAGCTCGAGTGTTTCTCCAGTGTTCAGGGTGACTCATTATCCTGAGATTTTATTGATCATCAAATAAAAGCGTTATACTGAATACGTTTTTAAGTGTTCTCTCATCAAGGGTCTAATCATTCACTCCGCCATGTTTAATTTCACGTTCCGAGAGTGTTGAACTTTTGATTCACCTTAAAAACGCAGGGAATGTACACTACAGCCAAAAGTATGTGGACACGTGCTTTCAATATCACTTTGACCAACTTTGTAATCTATGTTTAGGGAAGACACACTTAAGCTAGCCGCACGCTACGCCGATTTTCAGCGTACCGAGCCAACTGAAGTCGCGAGTCAGGCGTAAAGACTAGTTTTCGACGGTACCGACTCATCTCACAGCCGATTCGAAAAACTAATCGGGAGCCAGACTGATCGGCGAGAGTCGCTAGCAATAGCCAATCATCTCATCTCATCTCATTATCTCTAGCCGCTTTATCCTGTCCTACAGGGTCGCAGGCAAGCTGGAGCCTATCCCAGCTGACTACGGGCGAAAGGCGGGGTACACCCTGGACAAGTCGCCAGGTCATCACAGGGCTGACACATAGACACAGACAACCATTCACACTCACATTCACACCTACGGTCAATTTAGAGTCACCAGTTAACCTAACCTGCATGTCTTTGGACTGTGGGGGAAACCGGAGCACCCGGACGAAACCCACGCGGACACGGGGAGAACATGCAAACTCCACACAGAAAGGCCCTCGCCGGCCACGGGGCTCGAACCCGGACCTTCTTGCTGTGAGGTGACAGCGCTAACCACTACACCACCGTGCCGCCTATAGCCAGTCATATCTTTCGCATATAACACGTGATATTTCGTGATCATGTGGCTTCTATCTTTTCGAAAAATGAACGGACTGACAATAATGTCAAACTGAACCGTTGATCAAGGGAGATCCGCGCCCCGCCATGCGGTGTGTGCGCGCACTCGGCGCATGCTCAGCTGCGTGAATGTGTCATGCACCGAAAATGAGATTTACAAGCCAGGAACGCCTCATGATGCAATACGCAAGAAAAGAAAGAAGATTTACTTCCATTTTACTTTGTATTTGAGTAAAGTGAATAAATAAATGGTCTGTGGAAAATACACTTAATCCTGGGAACTGCGTGCACAGGAGTTTATTTTGTGTTTACTCCCCCTCCCCCGGCTGGCTACTTATTTGTCATGGCTGGCTAGTATGAGCCTTAGTGGAAAGCCCTGGGAATGCAGAAATGTCAAGTTCGATTTTAGATTTACGAATCCCCAAAAAATGTCAAAAAACCGGCGTTAAAAAAAATTTTCACCCACACAAACGGTACTCACCCGGCCGGTGGACCGGAAACAGAACATTTTTTAATAATGGCCCAAGATATTAACCTCTGCTTTCTTTCAGTCGTGAGTTAGTCGGGGATATGTGCGTGCCCTGTCGGGAGTCGGCTCTGAAATGGGTCAGTTCGGTACCGCGTGGATCGGCGTAGTGTGCGGCTAGCTTTATGCGTATGATGGTCACATGTCCACAGACTTTTAGCCATATTGTGTGTGTGTGTGTGTGTGTGTGTGTGCACTGTATGTATTGAATTCTGCATTCCAGACCGTGGGCATTAATATGGAGTTGTCCCATCGTCCCCCCCTTTGCTGTTATAATAACCTCCAGTGTTCTGGGAAGGCTCGCATGTGGGGATTTACATTCATTCAGTTACAAGAGATTGGACAGTGATGTCGGACAGTGAGACCTGGCGTGATGTTGGGATTCGAAAGCTGCTTTTACACGGGCAGCGGGAACAAGTCGTGCCCACTTTCCTTCCTGTCTACCGGTGGCAAACTGGAGGTTAGACAGGGAAACACAAAAGTGCACATGCGCAAATCAGTGATCAGAAGCCTGTTTTAATTAATGCTGTGTTCACACTTATACCGGTACGAAAGTGGTATAACTGTATCGATACAAAGTACACCGGTACAGTTTAGTGCGTCTGTCCACACTAGTGAGAAATGTTTGCGGTTTTCTTTCACGGTAGTTGAAATGTGCGTGCGCGAAATGTTTCCGTGGTTACCGAGTAACTTCCTTCCGAGAATATGGCGGATGAAACAACATGTGTGTGCTTTTTGTTGTCAATGTACAGTCCAGGGTTTTTTCTAGAAAAATTTAGTACGAGGGCGCTCACCATGGCGAGGGAGCGAAGCGGGGGGAGGGGGGAGATGGTGCCGGTTGTCCGTCCCTCCCCCGCCGTGCAAAGCCTTTGAAAAATGCTCCAATGGGACGTTCTGAGGCTATCTGAGAGGGAAATTGTAACAAATTGTCTGTCAACATTGAAAAAGAAAGAAGTAATCTTCTCCTGCCCCGGACAGTCTTTGGCTTTCTTCCGCTTCGTGCCGCGGGATGACGTCTTTAAATGCCCAAGCGTCAACAAAAACAACTCGCGAGCTACTTCTGTCAAAAGCTCCCGCGCCGGTGGGTGAAAGGTCATTCAGTCTCGAGAAATCTCGCTCTACAAGTCAGCTGACCTTGTATGTAAACCATGTCAAATCTCGCGAGAGCAGCCGCGACAAGTAAACAACTAAACAACATGGCGCCTCAGTCTGGAAAAAGCACGGACTTCACTTCATTAAAGAGTATAAAAGTATGAATATAATGCTTTGCTTTGTCATTCTTAATGTTGTTCATGGTAAGATGCAAATACTGCCCATTGTGTAGTTATGATTGTCTTTAGGCTTGCCATCCTTCCACTCCCGACATGCACTGGGATCACACGCACAGCGGCTCAGTCCCGAATCACTGCTCGTGCGCTTCACTCGCGCGCTCTGTGAGCTGCGCAGGGCCGGAGTGAGTGCGCACCCTCCAGAGGGCACTCGCTGTTCAGGGCGGAGTGATTTGGAGCGCAGGAGGAAGCGCTGAGCTGCACTGAGGTTTATTTACACATTTCAACCTCCTTCAGGCGCTTAAACTGAGTGAGAACATGAACATCACAGCCAGGAGTGTTTATCTGCTGGAGAAGGTGTTCGCTTGCCATCCTTCCACTTGCAAGTGGTGAGTGACTTGCGCATGCCCGATATGCACTGGGATCATGTGACGTGCCGTCTAATTAGTCATGTGATTAGCGTATCCGTGTATTGGCGTTGCTGTGTGCACGCGAATCGTTTTAAAAACGTTAATCTGATGGTCCGCTGATACGGTCTAATGTAAACCCCACCTAAAGCACATGCATAAGCGCTCCTACTTGCCACCAGTTGTGTTTAAACGGTGAGCAGGAACAAGTTGCACCCAGAACAAGTTGCACCACTTTGTAAAGTGGAGCTAGTCGCGCCCATCGGTGTCAGATTGTTCTGGAACAAATCGTGTTTAGGGCTGGGTATCGCAGCCAATTTCCTAGATCTATTCGATTTCGATTCTTAGGGTTTTAAAGTGGTGAATCACGATTCGATTCAATTCAATCTGAATCAATTCGGTCTGCTCTTAAATAATGAAAATGAAATGAAAACTACCTTGGTTTTATCAAGCTCTTCGTCCTTTGTCGTTTTAAATTTGAAATGATTCCACACGTCAGATTTCATTTGAGACGGCTTGCCGAGCGGGGTTTTCCCTGCCTCAGCCACGGCTCTGGCCTCAGCCATTTTGTGTGCGTGCTTGAACGTCACGACGTACGACTGCGCAGCTGCGTCATCACGCACGAGACGGCTGAGAGAGGAAAGTCACAAAAAAACCCCTCGATCTCATGCCCTGTGAATCGATAGTGCGAAATTTAAATGAAATCGATCCAAAATCTATTAAATCGTTTTTTTTTTTTACCCAGCCCTAATCGTGTTTAGACAGCAACTTGTTCTGGTGCAAGTGCCCACGTAAAAGCAACTTAATTCATCCCGAAGCTTTTTGCTGGGGTGAGGGTCGGGGCTCTTACACAGCTTTGGTAATCCAGTGCCATTTGGTAATGCAATTGGCATTTTTTTAATGATTAAAAATATAGTTGCAACTCCTAAACATGCTCTTTTCTGAGTTTGACGATTTCTGCCATCCTTCATAATTACAGTTTTGGCACGATGAGGACGTTTTCCTTTATCAAGCAGATCCTGCGACTTCTCCAGCAAATCCCCCAAAACAAAGATTCTCCCTTCCACTCACGTTAGCGCCCCAAAGCCACAGCGAGCTCACCAACAGGCGATTTTAGGGGTGTTCACACGGCACATATTTGCATCGATGCTGCACCGATGTATTTTGTTGCGATATATCTTACACCGGTGTAAATTTTGTGGAGCGTTCACACGTCACAAACCTGCTTACTAGAGAGAAGCGTGTTAGCACCGGTGCAGCCCCACTTGCGTTCACACGGCAGTTTTTGCGACCGTGCTATACGATAGTAATAATGCGGAAATGAAATACGCGCATGCGTGAAAATGTACTTCCTTTTCCCGGTTGTCATGGCATCACCAAGCGCCGGGAAAACAACGTGGATGAAGACACCAGTGTTGCCAGATACTGCTGACGTTTTCCAGCCCAAAATATGTTCAAATCCGCCAAAATGCACTTAAAACCGCCCAATCTGGCAACACTGGAAGACACGTTGTTGTTGATATTGCCATTTTGGAAGCGCAAAACACCAGGATGCAAATTATGCAATGCCCGTATGTAATCAGCTCTCGTCACGCGTAGCGAGTCTACCCCTGTAGCGTTCAGACGTCCCATTTTATATCGGTGCTGCCCCGCAAACTAGCATTTACTCCGGAGTAAATTTCTTAAACCCCCTCCCGAGCAGGGTTAGATTTGCGCCGGTTTAAGCAGCTTTCAGGGGCGACACCGGTATCACTTTGTACCGTGTGAACGCTCTACCGGGGCAGCCCCGGCGCTACACCGGAGTAAAAGTTGCCGTGTGAACACCCCTTTTGTTGTGCCTTTCGCATTAGCAAACGCTCTCGGCTCATATTTTCAACGTGAGGCCATGAGATGATAGAATCACGGATAAGAAGCCACAGGAAACGGTGCTCTTTTTATTTAAAAATAAAAAAAATCCATTAGTCAAATTTTGTCCTGCAGTCTCACCTTGACCACGAAAGCCGTTAGAGCTCAAAGACGTGATGATTTAATTTCCGCACATCATCTGCTGAACTGTTAGCAAATATTTAACTCGCAGTGAAAACATTTCATTCGTTTTGTTTCCGTGGTGAAAAGATGCAATTAGCGTTTCTCTCGCATGTTTCTTTAATGCCGCTCGGACGGATGTTTTTCTCCCTCGAGATCAGATGTCCATTTGGAGCCGTATTCTCTGGCGCGCTGAGATTATTACCTCGTTATTAATGACTCGTAGCACTGCCGGCTCGTTTGCGAGTGCAGTCTACGAGTCAAACGGCAGAAATGATCATCATTACTTGCACATGTAAAGT
This sequence comes from Neoarius graeffei, assembly GCF_027579695.1. Lineage (NCBI taxonomy): Eukaryota > Metazoa > Chordata > Actinopteri > Siluriformes > Ariidae > Neoarius > Neoarius graeffei. The sequence goes on from NC_083577.1 coordinate 28,620,211, forward strand.
AATAAGTGTAAATTGTGGATTGTCCATCAGTTATTTGAGTACACAAAGGAAGTTTAACTCCCTGGATTTTTATTTAAGGAATTAATTAATTTAACCTTCATCCTACCAAGTGGGGTCCATCTGGACCCCGCACCTATATGTTTGTTTGCCATTTTAAAAATATGTGACATACTGCCTCACCGTTTTATGAATTTGTCGGAATTTATGTCTTAATTAAAACACTAAAGCACCGGAAGATCAGCTTTTTGCATTGTGAAGGTCTAATTAATTCGTTACTGGGGTCCAACCGGACCCCAGAGTAAAGTTTATCTGTCTTTCATTTTATAATTGAATAGCACACTGAAAGTTAACTTCTTTTATTTCTTTTATGTTCCGTAATGAAACTACCAAGGCATTCGTTCTTGGGGTCCGTGTGGACCCCACTGCTGCAGTAAGCACAGGCTGCAAAACAAAATCCCTAAATTATTTATAACTACTTTTTTTGTTTTAAATTCTGTAAGAAAAGACCTAAGGCCAAGAAAAAATAATTGTTTGTTTTCTATTACATCTTGAAAAAAAAAATAGGGTAGGTAGGTAGTAGGGCTGTAACAATATGCGTATCGAAATCGCGATACGCAGAGCCACGATCCGTATCGCGATACAAGAAGGCAGAATCGCGGTACACCCTTTCAAACTTCTCCTCAGCCCAAAAACAGAGGCGCTTCCAAACTTCAATTTGTGAATACTTTACTTTTTATTTAAATTACATTTTAAACTTACTTAAATTACTTTTATTTTTTATATCTATTAGTAAGTCGTTTTTTCGCCGACCTACGACAATCTTCTGCGAGTCACGCAACGTCCACACTCGCCACTGGCAGAGCGTTCATTTCTTTTAAGCGGTCGCCATTCTGGTTGCGACGCGGGGAGCGAATCTGTAAACAAGCAGCTCATTGGCTGGCTAGGTGTGCCACAAGCCAATCACAATCACTTGACCGGAAAGGCACGCAGTGTTGCCAGATTGGGCAGGTTTAGGTGCTTTTTGGCTGGTTTTGAACATATTTTGGGGTGGAAAACGTTAGCAATATCTGGCAACACTGAAGGCATGTCTGCTTGGGCGGAAGCCTTCTGCGGCAGTTACATTTTGACACGCGAGCAATGTTTCACCATAAAAATTCCATAATTTCCATCTGTTTTCCGCGATCACAGAAAATCATTGGCCCTATGAGAGTGAGACAGTGAGAGAGCCACCCCCCCCCCCCAAAAAAAAAATCTTAACGGATTTACACGATTTGGAAAAATGACTTTTTCAGAACCGAAAAAAACAGAGCTTCCGGCTCAACAGTATTATTTTGAGAAATAAAACAATCTTTGGATATACATTTGTTCATTTTTGCATACATATTACTCATTCTCTGCAGTGGTCTGAATTATTTGTTATTAAATAGTTAATGTAAGTAAGTAAATGTTAATAAGTCAAATTTACTACTTTAAAAAAACATTTAAAAAAAAAATCGTGGGCGTATCGAATTGTGGGTCAAAAATCGCGATACGAATTGAATCGTGAGTTGGGTGTATCGTTACAGCCCTAGTAGGTAGGTCTTTTTATTTTATTTTATTTTTTATCACACAAAATACCGGATAGGTAGGTTTTTTTTTTTTTTTAAATAAATTTTAGGTGTGGCATTATTTGTCACCTTTGTTGCCTCTACTTTTGCGTCCTCGTGTACTTTTAGTATTTTTGTTTTGATAGCTAACATTTTTTGAAACTCCGGCTTCCGTTTACATTCAAATGTCAGTGCCCGCAAGCCAAAATTGCTGAGCAGGCTTTCCAACGTGACTTCCATCGTGATATCGATACCGCCGTTCGCCTGGGCGCTGTGTGTATACTGTTCGCATGACTCGTCCAGCGGAGGATGATAATGTTCGTAGCGTTCTTTTACAGTTGAAAACTTATAAAATGAACTTATTGTCTTACAACCTTCCGTGTGGTCGCAGCCGATCACGGTAATCGAGAACACTTCGTTGGCCGCCATGATGCCTAGCGTTGTGTACAACACAAGCCGGAGTGTCCCGGAAAGAGGTCATGACGTCAGATTGAGGCCGTGAGAAATCAATGACTACGTTTACAGTGATTCATTTTGCTCCTAATGACTATGAGTCAAACTGACTCACCACATATTAAATCAGTGAGTCAAAAATTTCCAAAGTGAGTCAAAATTACAATACACACTTTGAAAACAAAAAACACAATGGTTATCACTGTCACACTTAAATCATTTAATTCCAACATGTGAACAATTGTGTGAGCTATTCATCTAAGCAAACAATAACAATTTTCAGAATAAAAAAAAGAAAAAAGTATGGAATTAAACAGAATAGTTATTATGGCTGTTTTGACTAGAATTCAAATGCTCCCAGACCCCACAAAGAAATCAATTTGCTTTGCACTTTCATGCGTTTATTTGGCATGATTTTCACATTAAATGCGTTTTCAAATGTACTGCAGTAGCGTTGTTAATGTAAACACTCCTTATCGTTGACTGATGCTACTTCCGCCTAGTGTTTCTGTTAACTCGATCTCGATTGGTCAGTCTTTTTATATCATCCAATGAAAAATTTTCTACTATTAATTCATATTTCCTAAATTTCTAAACCTTTTTACTGAATACCATAGCAAAACTTTAACTGAATTTCCCATTTGATAGGCGCTATTCATATGTTTGGTAAGTAGAAACAAATTTAGATCGATCTTTTATTACCGCAAAGAAATGCTTTGGCAAACATAAATTTTATCGATTAGTACGAGAGAGCTATTTTCACTTGCTTCAAATCGAGGCTGGAAAGGATTTGCATATGCCAAAGCTTTCCAGCCAATGAAATTGCCGACACGTTGCTGACGGAATTAAACGAAGCTAAATATAGGCCCGCCAAGTAAAAAAGACTATAGTAGTCGATAAATGAAGCATTATAACAACAGTTCAGTCATGTTGAACGAGAAAAATATAGCGTCGTTAGGACCTTGCCACTCGGAACAACCTCGAGCTACATCCCTTCGCTCTATATCCTGAATGAAGAGAAATAACTCGAGGATGTTCCGAGTGCGACCTTGCGTCAAAAATACGCACCACAAGCAAAACATCTGCGTCATTTATTTTAAAATTGCGTAAAATACGCATGACGCAGGGCAAAATGAATCACTGCGTTTACATGCACATAGAGAGAATCGAATTTCTGCCGTTGCTCGACTGAAATCGAAGTTCAAAATGCCATGTATACACCTTAATTCGGCTGAAATTGAACCGAACTTGATTTCTCGGAATCGAGCTACACGACCTAGTTTATGCGATTTCTGCCGAGCTACTTTGTGCATGTAAACCCTATTGAGCTAGTTGTCGAGCTACTTCCGGAAGTGACGAGTGACGAGACCACAAGCGGGAAACACAACAGCCTCGGTCGGCATGACAACGGCATGAATCTTTTCTTTTTGTGGCATTGTTTGCACTGTTAAAATTTAGCTCACTTACTGTATCACCAAATACATCTGTACAGCTGTTGCATAGCTGTGAATTGTGTACATAAACAAGTCATAGTATTTGTGTGTGTGTGTGTGTGTGTGTGTGTATATATATGTCCAACATCTGAAGAATGTCAATAAAAACAAAACAATTGAACTTTTTGTGTGTTTATTAAGACATAAGTTAAATTGTAAGCAAAAAAAAAATATTTTTTTGTAAGCAAAAAATGGACTTTAGAAAAATATTATTGTGCAAAATAAGTTGTCTTACAAAACAGTGGTCTGCGCCGGACAGTTTGTAGCCATACAGTCTGTTAGAGCAAGCCTAATAGCTTGAACACGGAACTGCTAGTATTGCCAGATTGGGGGTTTTATGTGCATTTTAGCAGATTTGAACATGTTTTGGGCTGGAAAACGTCAGCAGTATCTGGCAACACTATAGCTCTTCTTCATGACGACAACCGGAAGTGTACCAACACGATGGGGCGTGTAGCGCCACCTGTGGCTCGGGTGCGCAATGCACCTTGCACAATAGCCCGATTTCACTTGTGCATGTAGGATTGGATTTCTCTGGCACCCCTGCTGGGACCCTTTGCTCGATTACCAACAGCAGCTCGATTTGGACGTGCATGTAAACGTAGTCAATGAGTGTTTCTTGTCCGATATACCGTATTTTCTGGACTATAGAGCGCACCTGTATATAAGCCGCATCCGCTCTATTTTAAAAAAAAATTTAAAAAAAGATATACAAGCCGCACCGGGCTATAAGCCGCAGATATCTATGTTGAAAAATTAGATATTTACTGCATGTACAGAACGATTTTGTACTGTAAATGTACATGTATGTACCTGAACAGATTCTTTCCGAACAGTGCCTTTTAACACGGCAGCAACTTTGCTGATTAAAACGGAACAGAACCAAGAGAAAATAACCGGTATTTATTTACCTTCATTTCTCCTGTGGGGCGGCACGGTGGTGTAGTGGTTAGCGCTGTCGCCTCACAGCAAGAAGGTCCTGGGTTCGAGCCCCGTGGCCGGCGAGGGCCTTTCTGTGCGGAGTTTGCATGTTCTCCCCGTGTCCGCGTGGGTTTCCTCCGGGTGCTCCGGTTTCCCCCACAGTCCAAAGACATGCAGGTTAGGTTAACTGGTGACTCTAAATTGACCGTAGGTGTGAATGTGAGTGTGAATGGTTGTCTGTGTCTATGTGTCAGCCCTGTGATGACCTGGCGACTTGTCCAGGGTGTACCCCGCCTTTCGCCCGTAGTCAGCTGGGATAGGCTCCGGCTTGCCTGCGACCCTGTAGAAGGATAAAGCGGCTAGAGATAATGAGATGAGATGAGATTTCTCCTGTGTTTGAAACCACAAGTCACTTTAATCATCTTCGCTGGATTTGAAAATAATTACCAGTTAGTAATTTGTCGTGCGTGTTCTATCTGCTAAAGATCTGCTAATTCTTCTTTGCATTGATTTTTCATCTATCTTATTTTTGATTCTACTTCCGGTTAGCGCGCCCCTAGCGGTGGAAGAAAAATCCACAGAATAGCCGCACCTTTGTATAAGCCGCATGGTTCAAAACCTCGGAAAAAAGTAGCGGCTTATAGTCCAGAAAACACGGTATGCGTTTTAGAATTAGTCACTTGTCAGATCGACAATATTATGCAAATCGTAATGCAGATTTTTTTTTTTTCCAAAATTTATTGTTGGTCGGCGAAAATGCATTTTTTTTTAAACATCTAACAAAAAAGTCTAGGGTCGGGGCATTTTTTAAACGGTCGGTCGGGTAACCGGAAACAAACAATTATTTTTTCTTGGCCTAAGTTGTAATCCAGAATGTTTTACAGCTGCATGAGCTGCAAAAATCATGTATATAATGCCAATTTTTTTTGTGGCGCTATAATTTGCTACGTGTATGCTAGTTATTGCAATATTATTGCAATGTTATTGCATTTATAATACATCATTGATATTCAGCCATAGTGGATTTTGTTCTTCAATAAAGTTATGTCTGTTTGCTGCATTGAATTGGTTCTTACTGCATTGATTTCAAGGTATTCCCTCCTGGGGTCCATACGGACCCCGCCTATGTAAAATTGGCTGGTAGGATGAAGGTTAAGTGTGTTCTTTATGCCTTGGGCCCTTTAGTGTATTGCTGTTATTAATACAAGATGTTCTGAACAAAACTTATCTGGTGATTTTGTCTTTATAAGCTTTAATTTTAAAGAAAAGTATTGGGGTCCAAACGGACCCCACATGGTAAGATTAAGGTGTAAAATAGCATGGTAGGATGAGGGTTAATTTTGGCAGTATGCAGGTTTATTTGGTGTGGGGTGGATTTTTTTTTTTAATTGATGGCTTGACCTTGTCTTGGTTGTATTTTGATCCTCCTCACAAAGTGGACTTCTATGACCCAGGCAGGTCGTCGTCTAAGATGGAGGTGCCCGCGTGAATTATTTACAGCCTCGGATGACCACTGCTGACGGAGGGGTTATTTGAAATCAAAATGTGCTGTCTTTTGTCCCTTGACGCTTTTCTTTGGCCCCGGACTGCGAAGCTTGAAATTCATGGCGTCCTGTCAGCGGGACCGTTAAAAAAGGGCTGAGGACAGTGCGAGTCCTTGCTCGGGATGACTGCAGGACAATAAAACAAAGTCTAATCAGTTTAATAACGACTTTTTCAGCAAAGCTCGAACATCTATCTCGCCAGGGGCGAGAGCCTCAAAACTTTTTATAGCTCACAGGTTCGGCGGCCTTTATTTATCCGAAGCAAACACGCTGAATAAACCAACGTAAAGAGTTCGCATTAGACCTGAAATGGTGTGAATTAGAAGTCTTCACAAGCTCAAGGCCGTGAGATCGAGATCTGTGTTAGATACGGCGAGGGGGGAAAAGATTACGAGTTGTGCAGCAGTGTTCTTAAACCTGAAAATCAACTGATTTTTTTTTTCCTTTTTAATTTGGTGCACACTGTGGAAGTGAGAGAACTTTTGCAGTTGCAGAACATTTCAACAGCTTTATCTGTGGCTTGTGTAGTGCCTTTCTGCTTTCCATGTGCGTCACGTGAACGGAGACGGAAGGGGTGTGTGGTCCGTCTGACCACAACCTAGTTTCAAATATTTTCATGCAAACAACAAGCCGATTGATATCAAGAGAGAAAATCGTGTTACAGTGTTGGAGATTATTGAAATAAATATATCGAGAGCATAAAAGGGTGACCGCGTAGCAAAGGAGGAAGTTGAACGTACCATACAGGTTACCTTGATCTAAACGAAACCCTCTGGGGTCTGAGGGTATTTTCTGGCAGTCGAATAATTTTGGTACGCTAAGCTCTCATGTTGTCAATTTCAACAAATGTAAGCAGTATTTTCAACGTCATATGACCTTTTTTGTATTCAGCACAAGTTCAGCTACAATAATATGTACATGTAATATGTACGTCATGGTTGTACTTTAAAAAAAAAACCAAACAGATAAATGAAGCTGTTGTAAAAAGCAGTTTTAGAACTATGTTGGAATGTGTGAAAAAACATGACCTTACTCATTCTGTCAAACCGTTTTGGTCACTTTTTTTTTTTTTTAAAGATATTTTTTGGGCTTTTTTCACCTTTATTGGATAGGACAGTGTAGAGACAGGAAATGAGTGGGAGAGAGAGACGGGGAGGGATCGGGAAATGACCTCGGGTCGGAATCGAACCCGGGTCCCCGGATTTATGGTATGGCGCCTTATCCACCTGAGCCACGACGCCCCCCCGTTTTGGTCACTTGAGATGATTCTGGTCAGTCTTAAGCAGTGCTGGGCACATTACTTTGAAAAAGTAATTAGTTACAAGTACTAGTTACTTCTCCAAAAAAGTAATTGCGTTAGTAACTGCGTTACTTCACTAGAAAAGTAACTAGTTACCAGGAAAAGTATTTATTGCGTTACTTTTTTTTTTTTGCTTACAGATAAACGAGGATAACTGTTCTTTTCTAGTGAAGTAACGCAGTTACTAACGCATTTACAGAACTTTGTTTCCAGGGCACAGTTTGCATTGGACATAAACATTATTGCCTTTGACTTCAACCAGCGTGAAATTATGCCGGTGTTTCCAGTTCGAAAATGCGACTTTGCGGCTTGGTGCTGCCATTGTCTCTTCCCCATCTCTGTGTGTGCGTAGCGGGAAAACACAATCGACTCCACCCACCTAGAACATCTTAGCAAATCACGATTTGTTCTCTTGCATTCAAAGGGTGAATGGGAGAATGTAAAAGCCATATTGGTACATAATTATTACAAGGTTCCCGTGCGTCATTAAAAGTCATTAAAAGTCATTAATTCCAATTTTCTCTTTTTAAGGTCATTAAAAGTCATTAAAATCCACAATTTCGTATTAAAAGTCATTAATTACGTAGTTGGCCAAATCTTTAAAATAGGAGCGGCTATCACAGAGCGGAATTTCTCAATATCTCAATATGCGCAGAAGATGATGCGCAATCGTCCTATTTCACCTCGTGTTTGATAAATGGCGCTATTATAGTTAATCATTCACCTGTATCACAGTAAACACGCGATAACAATGCCACCGGCACGGAAGTGCGTATTCAACGAAGGTTGGGTGGAAGACGAACCATTCAAAGCGTGGGTCATGCCGGTAAATGCAGATAAATACGCTTTCTACTGCCGTGTGTGTAAAAAAACGCGTTCGTTGGGAAACATGGGGAAAAAATGCGTTGTTCGCCCACGCTGAAGGTCAGCGACACCGAGAGCTTATGCGCCAGCAAAAGAGTAAAATAACGTCATTTGTAACGACTGAAGGAGGAACCGGGAGCGACAGGCCCACTGCTACGACTTCGAAAAATGTAACTATGACAGTGTCAGATATCGCTACAAATAGTATGGATGTTCTGAAGGCAGAACTGTTGTGGACACTTCGGACAAAGAGGTACTGCAGGATAACCAACATCAGGACACAGTAGTGGCACAGCGCATAGTGTATGATGCTATTCAGGATTATGGGGGGCCACTTCAGGTACCGATCACAAAGGATATGTTGAAGTCAGCCTCAGCTGCCAGAATGAGATACAGGAATTACCTTGAAGAAAATCAAAGAAAAAAATTGAGTGAAGAAGTGATAAGAGCAACATTACGAAGAGAAAAGACATGGAAGATGAATTAGATACGTTAAGAAAAAAATGCAAAAACACTGGAGTCCGTCATTGACACTCTTGAAACAAATGCAGATCATCTTTCTGAAGAGGCGGAAAATGCCAAATCCAAAGAGAAAATGGCAGAGAAAGTTGCTCAGGCCAACGCACTTAGATCGAAAAGAAAGTCTAAAAAGGAGGAACTTATCGAAACCAAAAAAGAGTTGGACGAAAAGACAAAATCCTTCAGGGATTTGAAGAGTTCTGGAAAAAAAAAATAATTCTAAAAAAAATCAATAAAGATTTTTTTCACATTGTACAACATGTCTTGTGCTTTGTTTTATTTACTGTTAAATTCATCATGTACTGGTCCATTGGAATATAACTTAGCATAGCATTCATATAGAATTGTCATTAAAAAGTCATTAAAATGAGTGTAAAAATGTCATTAAATGTCATGAATTTTCAAATGATTCTTAGTGTAGGAACCTTGTATTATTATATATTGCGGTACCGTGTTGCCAATGCTCATGTTGTCAAGGCGCCCATATCAAATTGTAACGCATCACGTTACTTCCCGAGTAACGGTAACGGCGATACAAATATGGATTAAGTAACTAAGGCTACGTTTACATTAGACCGTATCTGTCTCGTTTTCTTCGCGGACGCACTGTCCGTTTACATTAAACCCCCTGGAAAAGCCAGGAAACGGGAATCCGCCAGCGTCCACGTATTCAATCCAGATCGTATCAGCTCCGGTGCTGTGTAAACATTGAGAATACGCGAATACGCTGTGCTGAGCTCTAGCTGGCATCTCATTGGACAACGTCACTGTGACATCCACCTTCCTGATTCGCTGGCGTTGGTCATGTGACGCGACTGCTGAAAAACGGCGCGGACTTCCGCCTTGTATCACCTTTCATTAAAGAGTATAAAAGTATGAAAATACTGCAAATACTGATGCAAATACTGCCCATTGTGTAGTTATGATTGTCTTTAGGCTTGCCATCCTTCCACTTGCAAGTAGTAAGTGATATGCGCTGGGATCACACACACAGCGGCTCAGTCCCGAATCGTGGCTTGTGCACTTCACTCGCGCGCTGTGTGAGCTGCGCAGGGCCGGAGTGCGCACCCTCCAGAGGGCACTCGCTGTTCAGGGCGGAGTGATTTGGAGCGCAGGATGCCTGCGGAGCCGAGCGTATCCGCGTATTGGTGTTGCTGTGTGCACGGCTAACGGTTTTAGTGTAAACACGAATCGTTTTAAGAACATTAATCTGATGATCCGCTGATTCGACGTAATGTAAACGTAGCCTAAGTAATTATTCCGTTACCCAAAATGTGGCTCTGTTAGTAACGCCGTTATACTCTAACGCCGTTATTCCCAGCACTGGTCTTAAGTAGGGGTGTCACGATTCACTCACTCTTCGATTCGATACGATTATTGATTATTAGTACTCGATTCGATTCTTTTCGATTCGATTCACTTTAAGTTGATAAACAAGTAAGAAATGATGTACTTTGACTAGTTTCACTTTAATTTGAAAACTGTTACACAAAGGTAAAATTTTCAGTCAACATTAACTCAAAATAATGAAATGAGCAATAGGTAGGAGAGTTATACACGGTATCATACCTAAAATTTTATCAGAAATATAGATATGATACTATGATTCTCCCCAACATGCTACATTAGACAAGCTAACCTCATTTATAAAAAGATGCACACTTATATATGACGTGTATTTGATATATATGATGTATATTCATACGTTGTTACTTTACGGAAATCTTCAATAAGTTTGGTCTTTTCATGCCAGCCTGTTGTTGACCTATAATGCACATGAAATGACGCTCCTCACCTCAACATGTCCTTTACAATCATTTAAGCCACCATGGGCAATGCTGAAACCACTGCTGCGAACAGTACATCGCACGAAACTGTCATTATTTTCTACCCTTATTAGACAGGGAGATTCTTTTGTGTAATCTGAGCTGAAGTGGGTTTTGTACTTTCGTTTTTTGGGGCGCGCGCTCTCTCTCTGCTATGCCGGTCGGTTCTCGAGAAAAGGGATAAAAGCCCGCCCACACTGAAAGCTGATTGGCTTATTTTGCTGAGTAACCCAATCAGGATGCTCTTTGTCTGGCATGCGCTACATGAACAGGCACACAGGCAGTGTTGCCAGATTGGGTGGTTTTAATAAGTGCATTTTAGCGGGTTTTGAACATATTTTGGGATGGAAAACGTCAGCAATATCTGGCAACACTGCACACAGTCTCCCTCGCGCGCGCACATTCTAAGATGCGTGATGCAGACCTTAATGTTGCGCGCGCACGCTCTTGCTCGCTTCTATCAATATGCAGGAGACTCCCGGAAGTTCTGGGAGACTTGGGATGTAAGGTAATTCATGAATCGAATCGAAATTGAAGTATGACGAATCGAAATCGAATCGTACTGCTACCGATTCGATTTTCGATGAACCGAACCGAATCGTGACACCCCTAGTCTTAAGGCCTCTGCATGCTCTTGCGACAAGGCTTTCGCAGATAGCTTTTCGCAGACAGTTGTAATTTATCGTTGAGCGGGGAGTAATAGGCGTGCGCGATGTTATTCACCGCCACAACGCAAGGGGGCGCGAAATCGCTAGGAGTAGTTGGTGGGTGTGGTTAGTGGAGTGTTTATCCTCCGGTTACTTATAATGACTAGAACTGGAGTCGTATAGATGTCCGTACTTCCTCACTTCCTCGATCAACCGCTCTTCGTGCTGCTCCATCTTCGCTCGTGTTTTTAAAAATGGCGGTCGTGAAAACAAACCAAACCGGGAAAGTAGGGAAGCGGAAGTGCGTGTACAGCGGATGTAGAGTGGACCAATCAGAGCCCTCTTGTCTGCGAGGCTTCTGCGGTGGTCACAATTTTTGGGAGGTGCGCGCAGAGCGTCTGCAAAGGTGGGGGGGCTACGCAGACACTGTCTGCAACGCTATCTGCGAGGACTGGGTTGTCACCATAAGTTGGCCTTTAGGAATGGATCAAGCACAAAAACTTAAATCTGCTCCATTGATTTGCGCCATCAAAAAATGTATGTCCTGTTGTTTTGGGATAAAGGGTTGGCAGTGGGAGGAGAAGAGTAAAAATTTCCATTCCATTCAATGAGAAGAGTGAAAACCCCTCCCACTGCTAACTCTTAAGGCCAATTTATGCTGACAACCCAGTCCTCGCAGACGGTGTCGCAGACAGTGTCTGCGTAGCCCCCCCACCTTCGCAGACGCTCTGCGCGCACCTCCCAAAAACTGTGACCACCGCAGAAGCCTCGCAGACAGCGCTGCAGACAAGAGGGCTCTGATTGGTCCACTCTATGTCCGCTGTACACGCACTTCCGCTTCCCTACTTTCCCGGTTTTTGTTTTCACGACCGGCATTTTTAAAAACACGAGCGAAGATGGAGCAGCATGAAGAGTGGTTGATCGAGGAAGTGAGGAAGTACGGACATCTATACGACTCCAGTTCTAGTCATTATAAGTAACCGGAGGATAAACACTCCACTAACCACACCCACCAACTACTCCTAGCGACTTCGCCCCCCCTTGCGTTGTGCCGGTGAATAACATCGCGCACGCCTATTACTCCCCGCTCAACGATAAATTACAACTGTCTGCGAAAAGCTATCTGCGAAAGCCTTGTCGCAAGAGCATGCAGAGGCCTTTATACCCTGTCCACACTAGGGATTTTGTACCGATACGAAACTACTTTCGTACCGCAACACCTGTCCACACTAGCAATTATACCGGTACTGTATCGGTATAACTGTATCGGTACGAAACCCACAAATGTATGGGTTTCGTACCGGTACAATATCAGTACTGTAGCGCTTCGCTGTAGTGTGGACAGATGAAGCGGCTCTGTATCGATACAAATATAATGCGCAAGCGCAATGAACCATTCCTACGTCTTCCGGGTTATTCATACAATACAATACAATACGCCCGCGCTTTCCAGCTGTAAATAAAACGCCAAAATGGCTCAAAACGACCGTGGAGCTACATGGAGCAAAGAAAGGGAGAGAGGGAGGGGGAAAGAGGGAGAAAGAAAGGAGGAAGAGAGGAAAAGGGAGAGAAAGTGAGGGGGGAGAAAGGGAGATTCGTTTTCTTTGTTTCTTTCTCAACTGCCTCGCGCGTTTTATACGATTCGACTGAATAAATGGCCACCAGAAATACAGACTGTACACTGACAACAAAAAGCACACACACGCTGTTTCATCCGCCATATTCTCGGAAGGAAGTTACTCGGTAACCACGGAAACATTTCGCGCACGCGCATTTCAACTTCCGTGAAAGAAAACCGCAAACATTTCTCGCTAGTGTGGACAGATGCACTAAACTGTACCGGTATACTTTGTATCGATACAGTTATACCACTATCGTACCGGTATAAGTGTGAACACAGCATATATCCTATCAGGTCAAGTCCCAATGGGTAAGGTCATGTTTTTTTTCACACATTCCAACACAGTTCTAAAACTGCTTTTTACAACAGCTTCATTTATCTGTTTTGTTTTTTTTTTTAAAGGACCCATGGCATGGTGGTTTGTTGATGCTTTAAACGGGCTCATGGAGGTTTCCGGATGTTATATCCGCAGCCTTTCTCGAAATGAACCCTCGGCACGTAGATATAGCCTCCTGGGAGAAAGCCCCATTTCAGCGCTTTTCCCAGTGCGTCGTTTTGCTAATGAGAAGCAGGAGGCGGGGAAGGGTAGAGGGTGGGGGCGGGTCTTATCATTAATATTCATGACATGTAAACGTGTTACCTCTGATTGGCTAACAGCATTGTGACGCTACCTCCAGTGGGTCAGAACAAGCGGATGTGGGTGTCTTACCATGGCGAGAGAGAAGGAACAAACCGCGAAGGGAAAAATACCGCGCGCTGACGTCATTAAGGTGCGACGCGAGGAAATAAAATAAATTCAACAAACGTTTGGGTTTTTACTGAACAAACAAACAAATAAAATGAACGAGTGACTTAAAAAAAAAGAATGTGGGTGTCTTTGTAAAAACTGTTTTGATTGGCTATTATAACAGAGCATGCTGCATGCTTTTTGGTTTTGTAGCGCAGAGTACCTGGCTAACTGCAGGAAGCGGCTAGCTGCACAGCTAATGTAGCCATTGCAAGGCTAACGTGGCACCGATTTTAAAACACGGCAAAACGACTTAACAGTTATACACTTACTTGTTCGGTGTTTGTGGCTGATGCGGCAGGGATGCTTGGTACGGACCCAGGCTTCAGTGACAGTTGATGTGCAAAACCTGCCCTGTACTGTCCCAAGTTGCGGAAACATTCATCAGGAAAACGCTTCCGACAAACATACACCGTCTTAGGTAGACTCAACGGCATATTATTGGAGTAAATAAAATTAAGCCACTGCGTCTTCAGGGGCTCTCCCGTTGGCAGTAAAAACAGACTCTTTTCTGTGTTGTCACATCCATGTACAGCGCAACTTCCATGTTTCGCTCGCTTAGGTGATGCCATGTTGTTGTGTCCTCTATGGTCTCCTCACTACAACTGGGCGGGGCAATCCATACAGTGGGTGGGAATCCAGAGGGGGGGCGTGGGGATCATCTCCCTTGCTGACGTAGTAAAGGGAAGAGCTCATCAACGTGCCGTTTTGACGCGCCATTCTCAAATGTTGGGCATAGTTTGGTTTACACATTATGAAATTTCTAGCCACTGGGGTGACTTAAGAAGGTCAGAGGAACTCATTTTAACGTTAAAAAACCTCAGAAAGTGAAAATTTCATGCCATGGGACCTTTAATTTCTCATCTCATTATCTCTAGCCGCTTTATCCTGTTCTACAGGGTCGCAGGCGAGCTGGAGCCTATCCCAGCTGACTACGGGCGAAAGGCGGGGTACACCCTGGACAAGTCGCCAGGTCATCACAGGGCTGACACATAGACACAGACAACCATTCACACTCACATTCACACCTACGCTCAATTTAGAGTCACCAGTTAACCTAACCTGCATGTCTTTGGACTGTGGGGGAAACCGGAGCACCCGGAGGAAACCCACGCGGACACGGGGAGAACGTGCAAACTCCGCACAGAAAGGCCCTCGCCGGCCCCGGGGCTCAAACCCGGACCTTCTTGCTGTGAGGCGACAGCGCTAACCACTACACCACCGTGCCGCCCCACCTTTAATTTAAAAACTATAATATTTTTCAGTGGGCACATAGGAAAGTGTAAAGTATAAAGTTTCTGTCATGCTTGTATGATGGAAAAACTCACGAAGATGTTTATCTAAATACACAACCTACTCATTCTAAACCTGCCGAGGTTCGCCAGCGAACTTCTCGACCCCGAGGGTTAACAGAAGTATTTCCGATACATACGTAGATCCTTGTTCAGCACAAGCAGCTCATCGTGTAATACGCTTTGATTAAACTGATCACTGAACATAATTATTTCATTAATTTGATGCCTTTATTCAGTCTTGAGTAATGAAATTCAATAAAGGCTTTCGGATTCAGTTCATACAGACATGGACACATTACCAGCCCCAGTGTCTGGATGAAGCAGGTTACGCGGCCAGTTGTTTATTCGTCGCTGTAGGTTCACTAAGCTGCCTTTTTTTTTTTCCTCCCTCTTATGTTATCCAGCAGCCACATGCTTCAGAATCTTGTCACCGGCTGACTCACGATCAGGCCAACAATCGATCATTTTTACTCGGGAGAACAATTACTGTGCACAGCTGAGAGATAAGGACAGGACGCCACTCAGTTGTGTAATAACATTATTAAAATAAAATGCGGCGCAGAACTGGTACATGCAATCAGCTCTCTGCTCAGCGTATCGGCTGGAGATGTGTTTGAGTTACAGTTAAGGTCAAAATTATTAGCTCCCTTTGTGAAATCAGTAGGGCTGGGTAAAAAAATCGCTTTAATCGATTTTGGATCGATTTCATTTAAATGTCGCACTATCGATTCACAGGGCACGAGATCGATTTTTTTTTTTCTTTTCCCACAACACAATCTCGTGTGTTGTGTGATTTTCCTCCCTCAGCCGTCTCGTGCGTGATGACGCAGCTGCGCAGTCGTACGTCGTGACGTTCAAGCACGCACACAAAATGGCTGAGGCCAGAGCCATGGCTGAGGCAGGGAAAACCCCGCTCGGCAAGCCGTCTCAAATGAAATCTGACGCAGGGCTGCACAATTAATCGAA
This sequence comes from Neoarius graeffei, assembly GCF_027579695.1. Classification (NCBI taxonomy): domain Eukaryota; kingdom Metazoa; phylum Chordata; class Actinopteri; order Siluriformes; family Ariidae; genus Neoarius; species Neoarius graeffei. Next base: position 28,636,033 of record NC_083577.1, read on the forward strand.
TTTAATCGAAAATCGCGATTTTGGCTGCCACGATTAAATTAAATGAAAATCGCGATTTATTTCCATTTAAAATGCGAGCTCTGCTGTATATCTGATCAAGCACTTTTTGACCAGTACTCTGCCAAACCATTAGGGGGCGAACCGACGCATGTAAGGTTTCATTACTCCGCCTAAATAAGCAAGCAAGCAAGCCAAGTGCAGTGTTGCCAGATTGGGCGGTTTTAAGTGCACTTTGGCGGGTTTTGAACATATTTTGGGCTGGAAAACGTCAGCAGCATCTGGCAACACTGGCCAAGTGCGCAGAGCTTCAGTGCAGCGGTTTCTTCTTCAAGGGGTGATAGCGTGAGAGTAGGTAACAGATTGAGGTGAGAGAGAAAAGCTAACTATGTCGGAACAACAGACTATTTAGCACTGGAGGCAATGTTGTGACCTGCCTTCGCTCATGTTTAAAGCCAGAGCATGTTGATAGGCTGGTCTTTCTAGTTAAAAACTTGTAGGCCTCAGTATAATGCTATGTAATTGTTGCAATTGAGTTTTCATTTCCTTCATCCTTTGGTTATTTCTTGGATACATTTCATTTATTTGTCATTTGGAAATCAGAATTTCTCTTTTAAATTTCATTCTGCACTGAAAGCTGTTCATATTGTTTGTTTGAATATAGTGAAATAAAATTTAAGTGATTTCCCTAACATCAAGAATAATCGCGATTAATAATCGCGATTACAATTTTGATCAAGATAATCGCGATTATCATTTTTTTCCATAATCGTGCAGCCCTGATCTGACGTGTGGAATCATTTCAAATTTAAAACGACAAACGACAAAGAGCTTGATAAAACCAAGGTAGTTTGCAAGATATGCCAAGCAGAGCTCAGTTACGTGTGAACCGTCAAATTTACAAAATAAAGACGTGTATTTTGCAACGTATTGTATGGAGATATTTTCATTATTTAAGAGCAGATTGAATTGATTCAGATTGAATCGAATCGAATCGTGATTAATCAATTTAAAACCCTAAGAATCGAAATCGAATCGATCTAGGAAATTGACTGTGATACCCAGCCCTAGAAATCAGATATAACCCTTTGTTTATCCATGAAAGTGACCCTGCCCAAAAAAGTGTATAGTTTATATGATTCCAAAACAGAAAAGACAGAATGGCCACTAAGTTTGATATTTTATCCATGCTGTGACTTGTAAGAAGAAAACAGAAAAATGACATGGTCAAAATGGTTAGCCCCCTGACAGTCAGTAGTCAATAGTGTACCCTTTCTGTGCCACAACTGACACCAACCTCTTTGGATAGTTCTTTACAAGGTTGGCACATGTCTCTGTAGGTATTTTTGGCCCTTTCCTCCTTGGCAAAGCGCTCCAGCTGGTCCAAATTACATGGTTTTCAGGCATGGACTTTTGTTTTGAGCATGTGCCATAGATTCTCAATGGGATTGAGGGTCTGGGCTCTGTGCAGGCCACTCCAGGACCTTGATTTTGGTGTCCTTTAGGAAGTTTTGGACCACTTTCGATGTGTGCTTTGGGTCATTATCATGCTGAAAGACCCAGCGGCGACCTAAGCCTAGACTAAGAGCAGATGTCTTGATGTTATCCCTCAAAATGTCAACATAATCTTCCTTTTGCATGATCCCATGCACCTGAACAAGGCTCCCTTTGCCTGAGGCAGCAAAACAGCCCCATAACATGATGCTCCCACCACCATGTTTCACTGTGGGAACTGTATTTTTGGGGTTGTAGGCCTCGCCCTTCTTTCGCCAAACAAAGGCAACATCCATGTGCCCAAACAGCTCCAGTTTAGTCTAATCAGACCAAAGGACAGACTTCTAAAACTCATCTTTAACTTTCAAATGCGCACGGGCAAAGTTCAGTCTGGCTGTTGCCCCTTTTCCACCAAAGCAGTTCCAGGGCTGGTTCGGGGCCAGTGCTTAGTTTGGAACCGGGTTTTCTGTTTCCACTGACAAAGAACTGGCTCTGGGGCCAGAAAAACCGGTTCCAGGCTAGCACCAACTCTCTGCTGGGCCAGAGGAAAGAACCGCTTACGTCAGCGGGGGGGGGGGGGGCGGAGTTGTTAAGACCAACAACAATAACAAGACCGCGAAAGATCGCCATTTTTAAGCGACGAGAAGCAGCAGCTGTACAAACGCGAAGTCATCCATTATTATTATTGTTGTTGTTGTTGCTGCTGCTTCCGTGTTGTTTTTGCTTCGATATTCGTGCCAAGGTTTATGCAAACGTAGCGACGTAACTGACGTATACAGCGATGTAATGATGTGGCTTCCCGTAGCACCGTGAGCTATGGAAAAGCAAACTGGTTCTCAGCTGGCTCGCAAGTTGAACGAGTTGTGAACCAGCACCAGCACTGGCCCCGAACCAGCCCTGGAACTGATTTGGTGGAAAAGGGGTATTTGAGATGCTGCTTTTGGAGCAATGTTTTTTTTTTTCTTGGGCGGTGACCTCTAAGCTCTCCACGATGAAGAGCCCTCGCTACGGTCTTCCTTGAGACCTCAACCCCAGAAGAGGCAAGGTCAGCAACAATCATTTTGGTGGATGAGCGGGGATTCTAGCCAACATCCCTGATGATTTTTCTCTTTTGGGATTGAGAACTTGCATTTTCGTCCACGCCCAGGTTTGTTACGCACAAAATGGAACTCCTTGTACTTTATTGCACAGCTGTTCTAGAGACTGTGAAGCATCTAGAAATGACAGTATGGCCTTCCCCCTTGGTATGGGCCTCAACTATTTTCTTTCTGAGGTCCAGAGTGATCTCTTTTTGTCTTCGGCATGGCTTTAAACGCAGACCCCTCTCAGAAACGTGTTCAACAGTCTCTAGGCCTGTTCTTTGGAGTCCCGTAAGTACCAATCAATGCTGATTGGATGTTCAGGTGTTGTCTGGGAGCTAACTGGTAGAGCCCTGCACTCCCGCGGGAGTCCCGCGGGACTCGTGGGACCCGCCGCAAAGCAGTGTGGCGCGGGACAAATTTTGAAAGCTCATTGCGGACGCGGGCGGGACCGGAAGTGCACATATGCGGCGCGGGTGGGAGCGGTGATAAGCTGCAGTCCCGCTAACTAAAAACGTGCTTGAAATAAAATTTATAAATTATGTCTATCATATATAATTTGTGCTGGATATTTTATTTGGCATTAATAAAAACATTTTAAGATGCCTAAATTTGCAGAGAAAGTCAAATTGCCAGATTGAGTGAGGAATGGCATCTTAAACTTGCCATTGATCACCCTAAGGGGAAATTCTTTGATCACTCTAATGACTCGCAGTTCACACCCAGCTAGCAAGAGAACCATGAGTGAATTGATTTACTTGTTGCGTTAGTCTACAACTTTAATCAGAGAGACAGGTTACACAGTGATGGTAGGCTTGACTCAATGCTATCCCAGAAATCCTTCCTGTAATATGCAAATTTGGCTGTCCAATCAGAGACAGCCAAATTTGCATATTACAGGAAGGATTTCTGGGATAGCATTGAGTCAAGCCTACCGTCACTGTGTAACCTGTCTCTCTGATTAAAGTTGTAGACTAACGCAAGCAGTAAATCAATTCACTTCTTTTACTTGCTCTGCTTTGCAATAAAAATAAAAAAAATTGGTACAAAACAAGCCCATTCACTTTTTTATGCTGATCAGAGAATTACAATGGTTTCTCATGTGATAAAAATGTGCGATTTGCAATTAAATATTTTAATCGTTTGACAGCACTAATTATTATTATTATTAGAGACAGTACATGCTGAATTCAGAAACAAGGTAAACAGTAACAAACGTGAGCTGTAGATATTTATGCTCAAATCCACTCAAAGTAGGGGGCGGGGCACCATCACGCTGTGTCAAGACAAGAACTTTCCTGAGAAATAATGCGAACGTCTGCATCATGCGGGATTTGCGGGCGGAATCGGGACAAAGTATGGCAGGCGCGGGCGGGAGCGGGACTCATTCATTCATTCATTCATTCATTCATTATCTCTAGCCGCTTTATCCTTCTACAGGGTCGCAGGCAAGCTGGAGCCTATCCCAGCTGACTACGGGCGAAAGGCGGGGTACACCCTGGACAAGTCGCCAGGTCATCACAGGGCTGGGAGCGGGACTGAAAATCATAATTTTTTTGTGGGCGGGAGCGGGACTGAAAATCATAATTCTTTGCGGGCGCGGGCGGGAGTGGGACTGCACAATGCGGGCGGGAGCGGGACTGAAAAATCCGACCCGCGCAGACCTCTACTAACTGGCTGCACAGGTGTGGCTTGAAAGCTGACAGGCTAGTCTTGTGTGTTTTTAAAAGCAAGAAAATTGCATGGGGGCTAATAATTTTGACCATTTCATTTTTCACTATATTTGAGATTAAGGATACTTTAATATTAATCTTAGATTCTAAAATGCACCAGATACGACGGAATAACACTTGTGAATGGTTGATATTTTAAAATTACATCAGTGTTACAGATTTTGGGGAGAATTTTATAGTAATGTTCCACAACTTCATGGGGGCTAATAATTTTGACCTTAACTGTACATCATCCTGTCATGACCCTTAACTATAGATAGTTTTCACTGACGTCACGGCATTCCGGGGAACGCCCCCCAGCTGCCATCTTGGAGGGCAAACAAAACGGGCCATCGCCACTACCAGCTACGTTATCTCGGACGAATTTATGAAGTTATATAGTCAGTTTTCTAAAATAAAGATCAATGTCGGCAAAATCAAGCAAACAGAAGTATATAGATACATTAGACGTCATCTCACGACAACGGTATGCAGCCAAACTGGCCTTGATTGGGGGAACTGACCCCTACGAAGTGGACAAAGATGCATTTTCAAGTGACTATGCAGGGCTGCCAAAGCCTGAAACTGCCAAAGCCTGCTCCAAAGCCTGAAACTGACTTCATCAAACTTTAAAGGCTGTCGGATATATACAACTTTATATATTCACAGCGCGCCTTTTGGCGGATGCCGCCTGAATCGCGCAGAACCGGGTTTTTTTTTAGGGGGGGCGTTGGAGTGTCTGATTATAATTTCAAAGTAAATTCTGTATTAAAATGACTAAATAAGCAAATCCGTTCCAGTCCATGAAACAGGAAGTATAAGGATGAGAAAAAAACAGTTTAAATCGCAAAGCTGCGCACATTTGCGCAGTCCTGCACACCGCTCGGGCTGCACAAATGTGCGCAGCTTTCCGATTTAAACTGTTTTTTTAAAAAAATAGTGTGTTTCCGGTAACATGAAATACTAAAATAAGGTCTGTAGGTAGGAAAGTTTTTTTTTTTTTTTTTTTCCTTAATTTTTTTTTTATTTTGTTCGAAAAAATTAACACAAGTAAACATCTTACAAAATAGTATTTTGGCACAGAATCCTTTATACCACACATCATAATAAAATAAGTGTTTTAAATCTTTAAACGAATAAAAAAAATATCGCGAGAGTTCGAGTTATGATCTACGGAAGCGATATTTCATGATATTTTCATGTAATAACGTGAAAACACCTTATCAAGAAATAACGTGAAAATAACGTCCTAGGCTAGGCTACTTCCATTAAAAGCAGACGGCCTAGCCTAGCCTACTGTAGAACTTGGGTCAAGCAAAAACATGGCTGAATCCTGAATGACTCCTATTTGTATAAATAGGGGACTACATAGGCGGCAAAATGTAGTGTTTTTCCCTGTCATGGAAGTGCACTTGTATACCGAGGAGGAAGCAATTTCTATTACAGCCTTGAATGAGGATTCAAAATGGCGGCTCGGCTCAGTTTATGCAGGAGGGCGGATAGAAGTGGCGAAACATTTTACTTTTTATCGTTTCTTTCACAACTTGAATGCGTTGAAACAAAAAATTATGACAAACTAACGCCGCTTACACTAAAATATCGAGGGAAATTTGTAATAAAAACTTTACGGTCGGCAATTTCGATGCGGAAATTCTCGATCGGTCGGGTTACCGGAAACACACTTTTTTTTTTTTTTTTATTTGGCCTAATCTTCTTCTGCCCCGGACAGTCTTTGGCTTTCTTCCGCTTCGTGCCGCGGGATGACATCTTTAAATGCCCAAGTGTCAACAAAAACAACTCGCAAACTACTTCTGTCAAAAGCTCCCGCGCCGGTGGGTGAAAGGTCATTCAGTCTCGAGAAATCTCGCTCTACAAGTCAGCTGACCTTGTATGTAACCCATGTCAAATCTCGCGAGAGCAGCCGCGACAAGTAAACACCTAAACAACATGGCGCCTCAGTCTGGAAAACGCCAATTCGGATTGTTTTTGCGCCGTCTGGCGGTGTATCTACTATGATTGGAATATTTTTGGAGCAATTATAACGTATTTGATGATCAGACACATTGTCACGTAGTGTTGCTGGGATGTTTTCACGGAGTCGGTAAGGGGGCGCACGCCGAGAGTAAGAGGGCGCAGCACCCCTGTTCCCCCGTTTAGACGAAAGCCTGATACTGAGGATCACGTACAAGTCGCATATATTCATTAATGTGAACGATTTCACAAAAAAATCGGAATTGAGCATTAAGCCTCGCAGTGTGAACGTAGTGAGAGTTTGCTTCTCTCGATCTTAAAGCTGCATTCACTACGTTTTAAATGTTAAGAGCCAACACGATATTTGGAACGGATCAGCAATTCCTGTGACTCATCAGTCATTTAAAGCCTACGAGGCAATCTTGAAGAATATCTGTTATCTGTGAAGCAGGGAGAGAGAAAGAGAGAGCTCAGAGCAGAAAAGTTCCTCAACAAGTCACTGACTTCGTGTCTCGGGTGCAAGCATGATGTGCTCCATTTGAAACTTTTTAGAAGAGAATAAAGTCGTCCTTGATGCTGGAATTCACACACGAGCACGCTGGAGCTCTCCCTTACCCGGTGTGGGAGATGTGAATTTCTGATTTGTACATTGTATGGAGCTGTACAGGCAATCTGAGTGATGGAAATTCATCCTTTTTAATTTTTTTTGTCTTCTTTTTAACCTTCGTAACCAAACTGAATGGTCCAGCATGACGGAAGGTTAGAGCAATTCAGTTCCTTGAAACACCGAGATTAAAGGTGTGATGTTGAAAAGGGCTCTGAAAAAGTTTCCACCAATTTCATCACTCTTCGTTTGTTCCTTTTTTAATGACAGAGTTTTGGGAACGACTTTTATTTCCGCGGCTGACTCTTCCCAGATTGCGCACGCGGTACGCTGGGTGGCTGAAAGAAAAGACACCTTTTATGTTCCTGAAGACTAATCTCGGAGACGGTGGAGCTAAATCTCGTAACAGGGCAATATTACTGCCTATGGATCATTTAAAACGAATACGAAACAAGAGGCTGTGATGATGAAGGCTAACGAAAACCGTTTGCTGTGAAGAGTGCAGGACGAGATCATCGGAGCCTCGGCGGAAGCTGTAAAAATGTTCGTCTCGTAACGTCGTCTCTGTTTCTGGTCCTCGTCAACTCCTGCAGCGTTTCAGATCGAATGCTCTGAACACGCCGCGCTAAGGCTGACGGTATATTTTTCAACCCGGACGTACGACTCTTGATTTTTTGACTCGGATGATGTCATGGCGATGTCTGTCCGTCCGTCCCGGGAAGGGTGCTCACTTTCTGAAATCAACTCGTCTCTCAAGTTTTGGAGGAATGTCACGAAACTTGGCAGGATTCTTTGTTCTATGTCGGTAATACACATATTGCAATTGCGTTCAATTTGGTCGCATTTTACCAGAGTTCCAGCCCTTGATTAACAAAATTATACTTTGACAGTTTCACGAGAGTGTGTTTTCCTTCTGAAATCAACTCGTCTCACAATTTTTGGATGAATTTCTTGAAACTTGGCAGGATTCTTTGTTACCGGTAGATGTCGTGAGTACGCGTATTGTAATATTGTTCAGTTCGGTCACATTTTCCCAGAGTTCCAGCCCTTGATTAACAACGTTGTACTTTCACAATTTCATGAAGGTGCGCTCGCCTTCTGACATCAACTCCTCTCACAATTTTTGGATGAATTTCTCGAAGCTTGTCTAAAGGCCTTGTTATATGACGGTAATACGCATACGGTGATTTAATTTCGTTTGTGAAAATTTGACCAGAGTTTTGACCCTTGATTAAATAACTTAGACAGTTTCATGAGGGTGTACGTTCTTCTGAACTCAACTCCGCTCACAGTTTGTGGAGGAATTTCACCAAACTTGGCAAAAGCCTTTGTTATATGACGGCTATACGCAGATTGAAATTTCGTTTAATTTGGGCAAATTTTCCCAGAGTTATGCCCTTGATTATTAACAAACTTTGGCAATTTCATCAAGGTGTGCTTGCTTTCTGAAATCAACTTCCCTCACAATTTTTATCCCCCGCTGGCCGAAAGGCCCGAAGTAGGGATGGCGAAAACTAAAAAAAATCTTGACCGGCCACCGAGCCTCATTAGCTGGTTAAAGTCGGTTAACCTATGAGTTTAAAATTCTAGAATTGGAATTATTAGGATCTATTCTAAATCTAACCGCGAGCATCCGCACATTCAGTCCCAGTCGCTGCCCTCCACTCGCATTCCCTTTTCTACAGCGCGAAACATTTAGTCAAACGCGGCACTGATGCCGAGGGGTTTGTATCGGAGCGGAGGACAAATGGCTCCAGCTTAGAGACGGTTTCAGTTGGCCATGATGGCGTTGGAAATAAAGTCAAGTGCTAGAAGAAGTACAGAACATTCAGTGATGGGAATAACGGCGTTAAAATAAAGGCTGTTATAACGCCGGGTAATCTAATTAATTAGCTACAATCGTTATAACGCCGTTACGAATATCAGCACACCATTACTGCGTGGTATTGAAGTTGCTCTGAAGCCGTCACCGACTTGGCTCACAGACATAAAAGCTGCGTTTGTCACTCCCCCTCCAGACACCGCTGTCATTTCATTCTCTCCCCTTCCCTCCATCTGCGCCTTTAGTTTGTGTGGAGAGATATGATCTGCAATAACGTGCATTGTTGGCTACAGACCGAAACATACTTTCAGAATGCACTGGCCAAGGCAGGACTAAACTCCATGTGCCTTCTAATAATAATTAAAAAAAAAACAGAATAGTAATTTGTAAGCTAAAAATCCTGTGTCTACACTTTTCTTTCACCGAGTGGCAGCTGTGTTCAACTGGGGCGGGAGGGCGGGACATGACTGAATGGGTGTTTCTGATTCGTCAGCTGTCGTCCTTACACCTCATGGCACGCCCCAAGCGTTTACAACACAGAATTCCAGGTTCTCCGCTCCAAAATCGGCAGCTTCAAAACGATTGATTTTTTTTTTTTAACCGACAACCAAAAAAAAAATTAACCGGTTGACGTTGATTCGGTCAACCATCGGTCAAACGGTCATCGGTTAACATCCCTAGTCCGAAGAGGGATTATGTCGTGGCGATGTCCATCTGTCCGTCTCGGGAAGGGTACTCACTTTCTGAACTCAACTCCTCTCACAGTTTTTGGAGGAATTTCACGAAACTTGACCGCATTCTTTGTGATATGTCGGTAATACGCATATTGCAATTTCGTTCAATTCCGTCGCGTTTTGCCAGAGTTATGGCCGAGTTGCCAGCGGGGGATATTGTGCTCTCGGAGCACTCTTGTTACAGGTTATGTGTCTTAAAAAAAAAAATCTAAACATGTCATCTTTGATGTAAAAAAATATTGAAGTAAAATATTACAGACGAGCTGCGAATGCACGCCTTTTTTTCTTTTGGAAGCAGAAATTTTTCCCCCCCTCATAGTTTTTCCTTTTACTTTTCCAGTAGTAGCTGGATGGATGGAAGCTGTAAAATGTGAACGTTTTGAGGAAAAAAGCTTCGAAATCAGCCAGCCTCCTTTCTTTGATCATTACTTGAACGAATGTCAAGATTTCTTGGAGTGAAACTAGTGAAGAATCTGCAGCGTGGAAACCCAAACGTGTCGAATCGTATAGAGATCTTGCAGTCACGTGACCGGAAAGTACACAACCGCCATCTTGTCGGTCAAAAACACCGCTGAATACTGCTGCACTCGTGTACAGAATGGATCAATTTCAACCGACGGACTACACGGCTCATTTTTCTAATGAACAGATAACTAGATATATGTCTAAAATAAACGATCTACAGATTAGTGACCCTTATGGCTTTCCGGGCGGAGTTTTCACGACCGGATTTTGAACTGCCAGCGGGATACCCGGACGTGTATGATTACCTCATTAACTTTCCCTCGCTGTTCAGTGGTGAAGCACTGCGTGCCTATAAATCTCTGGACAGTTTTCTTTACAGAAATTCAGGATTTGTCAGCGACTCAGATGTGGCATCTTGTAAACAAGAATCCTCATTGGACGGGTAAGTCACTTAAGTATTGAGTATAGCACTGACCAGCCGATTATAGAATAGAATAAGGTAATTCCAGCTGTAATTCCAAATCGTCCGTCTTGTTTACATGGATCTGGCGTTGGAGAGGTAGAGGCTTAGCAGTGGAGGTTTGAGTGGCTGTTTTCTGAGCCTAGTCAACAGGCCGGCTCTGCCTGCAGCCTTGCTTTTGCTTCCGCTCCCAACGCCGCCTCCTTCGCTTTGCTTCCGATAACAATCCATGGAGACCCCGCTGGTCTCGCTATCTCGTCCGGAATGTGGTGCATGCGATGGAAATCGCTACAAACCGTCATTTTCTGCTGGAAACCAATGTCCAGTAAGTCCATACGGTTGTAGTGGATATTGAAGTCCGATACAGACGAACAACACGCAAAAATACACACAAAAAACACAAAAACCGTGCACAGGTAGGGAGAGCTTGTAGCCGCAGCCGTTGTAGTAGAATTGTATATAGTAGGGTTTTCCAGAAGAAAAGGTAGAAGTAAAAGCAGAAGTAGAACCAGAAGTAGAAGGCGGAAATATGGCGTTTGACCGACAAGATGGCGTCTGTCACAGTCTGGATCGGCTGTGACGTCACATGCAAGTGCTCCATTGGTGAGCAGGTTTAGCTGAGTGTTCGCTAACTGTTGGACAGCAGTCTGTAGGTTTGCACCATCGTCGTGTCACTTTTTGAAATACCACAACACTGTTGAAAATCTGGTCGGAAGGTGTTGATTAATTCTCTTTAGTACAAATACACAGGTGATGAAATGAAATCGAGCACGCTGATTGGTTGACAAATTCAGACTATTCAAGCGACTCGTCAAAATGGTGGCCAATCGCTTCGTCACCGTATGTGAGGAAGAATTATAAACGATGAAAGAAAATGCTGTTCCTAAAAGCACTAAAGATGCTACGAAATAACCGTGCATTCGCAGCTTTTAATAACCGCGCCGCTTTCAAAGTCTGAAATAAAAAAAATGTTTTTCAATGCAATTTTTAAAAAATCCCCTGTGTATTTATACTAAAAATATTATCCGCCTCAGGCTCAGTGAATATCGGTTTATAATGACCTCGACCTCGTCTCCGTTATTATCCCCTTCGGATACAAGGAAAATGCTGTGGAACTTCACGTGTACAATTGTACACATGATGTCCGAAGCAGTTATTCAGATAATATTGGCTGGCTTTGAGTGGTATATCAGATATATTCCATTCAGCTAGCATGATCTCGAGTGAGTCAAAGACGAGATAGCTGAATGGAATATATCTGATTGACCACGAAAAAAGCAAGACAATATTATTATTTTTATTATTATTATTATTATTATTATTATTATTATTATTATACATCCACACTCTTCATATCAGCATTCTCGAAGGCCAACACTAGCCATGACTTGGTGCTATTAGTGCGGCAAACCAGTTCCCTTCTAGCTGGTGTAGCATTCAGCAATAGCATTAGCAAAGGCCAGTGTGAGCTTCCCCGCGACTCGGTGCTTTTAGCGTGGCAATCCAGTTAGCTTCCAGCCAGCGTAGCAGTCGTGCTAGCGAAGGCCAACACTAGCTTACCCATGACTCAGTGCTGTTAGCATGGCAGTCTAATTACCTTCCAGCCAGTGTAGCGTTAGGGAATTGTATTGTAACAATATTGCACACTTGTTCTCCACTGAGGGGAGTGGTGTAATACACAGAGGATAAGTGATATGATAACAATATTGCATGCTATCGGTAGACTCACTAGAAGGGAATAGAATATATACGTTATTTGCCAGCTGGGAGATCCGTACCGTGAAATACTGTGACCGAGGTCTTGAAAGTACTGAGCGAGGCCCTCCGGGACCGACCTTAAGCTGGTAAATAATATATTTATTTTTTTCTTTACCAAATTCTAACAGAAAACGAGAGCGCCCGAAAGCGAAAACCAAGCCAAGCCGCCATTTTGAATCCTCATTCACGGCTGTAATGCAAATGGCTTCCTCCTCGGTATACAAGTGCACTTCCATGGCAGGAAAACAACTACATTTTGCCGCCTATGTCGTCCCCTATTTATACAAATAGGAGTCATTCAGGATTCAGCCATGTTTTTGCTCGGCGTTAGCAGCAGTTAGAGGTTTTTAGCTTTCTCCTGAAATGTTTTCTTTTATTTCTTCTTCCTCAGGGGAGTAAAACTCGCTTTCGCTGTGAACACTGTCGTTATCGCTATCCATGCTGTAAAATTAATGCTATTCTCCTGAGAAATGCGAAAATAAAAGTTGACAAAAATTGCTACTATGTTTGTTGTTGTGAACGAGCGAGTCGCCAGAGGTCTGTAACTGGGGTAACTCGCCAGCCAATCAGAGCGCAGGATTTGATGGAAACCGGACCGCAAAAAAAAAAATTAACGTTTTTATTCCATGGAAAGAGTGGCCCGTATCTAATAATAATTAAATGATATTGGCTGGCTTTTTTTCGTGGTATATCAGATATATTCCATTGAGCGAGCATGATATTGAACGAGTCGAAGATGAGTAGCTGAATGGAATATATCTGATATACAGCGAAAAAAGCCATTATTATTATTATTATTATTATTATACATACATACACATTCGATGGAACAATTATAGATTTTACAAAAATTTAAGAACAGGGTGGAACTTATCAATGCTGATTCTAAAGATGCAACGGTGGCAAGGAAAAGCTCCCTGAGACGACTTGAGGAAGAACCGCGCTGTAAATATCAATCCCAAAAATGTCAATTTCAGAAATATAGAGTTTAGCGTGACATGCCTGAAATTCATACTCCTCTACTTTTATCAGCTTCCAGTTCAGTCAGCTCCGTAACTGTTATGGAGACATGGCGATGGGCTTCTATAAGGAGACGTTTATTTTACATTTGTGGAAGGCGTCTGGCTTTGAATAATCCCTTTGTAAATTTCAGGACAGATGACTTTGTGCTCAGTGGTTTCTCTGTAACATGGCTGGGTGTGTTTTCTTTTGTCTTATTAATATCAAGTGAGGAAAAGAAATGAGGTGAGGAGTGACGTGAGGTGAGGTGATGGTTGTTTATATCCGCCATGACGCAAGTCAGTGTTTTTTTTTTTTTTTAGCAACATTAAATTAGTTAAAAAACCCCCCTATAAACTGATATTAAGTAGGACTAGGGATGTTAACCGATGACCGTTTGACCGATGGTTGACCGAATCAATGTCAACCGGTTAATTTTTTTTTGGTTGTCGGTTAAAAAAAAAAAATCAATCGTTTTGAAGCTGCCGATTTTGGAGCGGAGAACCTGGAATTCTGTGTTGTAAACGCTTGGGGCGCGCCATGCGGTGTAAGGACGACAGCTGACAAATCAGAAACACCCATTCAGCAGGGTTTTTTCTAGAAAAATTTAGTATGAGGGCGCTCACCATGGCGAGGGAGCAAAGCGGGGGGGCGATGGTGCCGGTTGTCGTCCCCCCGCTGTGCAAAGCCTTTAAAGCCTTTGAAAAATGCTCCAATGGGACGTTCTGAGGCTATCTGAGAGGGAAATTGTAACAAATTGTCTGTCAACATTGAAAAAGAAAGAAGTAATCTTCTTCTGCCCCGGACAGTCTTTGGCTTTCTTCCGCTTCGTGCCGCGGGATGACGTCTTTAAATGCCCAAGTGTCGTCAAAAACAACTCGCGAACTACTTCTGTCAAAAGCTCCCGCGCCAGTGGGTGAAAGGTCATTTAGTCTCGAGAAATCTCGCTCTACAAGTCAGCTGACCTTGTATGTAACCCATGTCAAATCTCGCGAGAGCAGCCGCGACAAGTAAACAACATGGCACCTCAGTCTGGAAAACGCCAATTCGGATTGTTTTTGCACCGTCTGGCGGTGTGTCTACTATGATTGGAATATTTTTGGAGCAATTATAACGTATTTGATGATCAGACACATTGTCACGTAGTGTTGCTGGGATGTTTTCACGGAGTCGGTAAGGGGGTGCACGCCGAGAGTAAGAGGGCGCAGCGCCCCTGTTCCCCCGTTTAGACGAAAGCCTGTTTTGTTGTGCTTTAGTAGCCTTGTAGTCCTGCGCAACTTTAAGAAGTAACTCCACTTCGCTGTCGGTCCAAACAAACGACCCTGGCGCCATGTTTTCTTCTTTGAAAGGGACAGGAAGACGTTCGTGTCGGCGGTTCTCGATGAGGCTTCTGATTGGCTTGTGTGGAATTGTCATTCTTCTAACACTGCCACCGACAGTCTTGGCGTAGTTTAACAGCTCTTGACAGCGTATTCATGCGGATCAATATAAACGTAATTTTTTAAAAAAACGCAGCTGTGTGCACGAAGTTATTTTGGAAAACGGAGTTTAGAAAATATGCGTTTTTAAAAATACCCGGGTATGTGTAAACGGCGCATTAGAATAGATTCTAATAATTCCAGTTCTAGAATTTTAAACTCGTAGGTTAACCGGCTAATGAGGCTCGGTGGTCGGTCAAGATTTTTTTTAGTTTTCGCCATCCCTAAGTAGGACTTGTTATAAATATGAATTGTTTCTTTAATTCTAAAAATAATTGTTGGCAAATTGCTGTCGTATAAGAGGAATCGAACACTTCGCTGTTATAGACAAATAATCTCTGCGTCATTGACGGTGACACAATCATGAACGTTAGTCAAACGTTAGTCAGATTCATTCATCACTCGGATCACGAATGCCACAAATGGTAGCCTCAGACGTATCAAAACGGTCAGCAGACATACACCAGGCGTAATGCAGGTGCACAGAGTATATACAGTGCCTTGCAAAAGTATTCATCCCCCTTGGTGTTTGTCCTGTTTTGTCGCATTACAAGCCGGAATTAAAATGGATTTTTGGAGGGTTAGAACCATTTGATTTACACAACATGCCGACAGCTTGAAAGGTGAAAATTGTTGTTTTATTGTGACACAAACAATAATTAAGATGAAAAAACAGAAATCTGGAGTGTGCATAAGTATTCACCCCCTTTCATATGAAACCCCTAAATAAGAGCCGGTCCAACCAATTCACTTCATAAGTCACATAATTAGTTGATTAAGATCCACCTGTGTGCAATCAAAGTGTCACATGAGCTGTCACGTGACGTCTGTATAAATCAGCCTGTTCTGGAAGGACCCTGACTCTGCAACACTACTAAGCAAGAAACATGAAAACCAAGGAACCTCCAAACAGGTCAGAGACAAAGTTGTGGAGAAGTATAGATCAGGGTTGGGGTATAAAAAATATCCCAAACTTTGAATATCCCAGGGAGCACCATTAAATCCATTATAGCAAAATGGAAAGAATATGGCACCACTACAAACCTGACAAGAGAAGACCACCCACCAAAACTCACAGACCGGGCAAAGAGGGCATTAATCAGAGATGCAACAAAGACACCAAAGAGAACACTGAAGGAGCTGCAGAGATGGGAGTATCTGTCCATAGGACCACTTTAAGCCGTACACTCCACAGGGTTTATGGAAGAGTGGCCAGAAAAGTCATTGTTTAAAAAGAATCATGTTTGGAGTTTGCCCAACAGCATGCGGCAGACTCCCCAAACACATGGAAGAAGATTCTCTGGTCAAATGAGACTAAAATTGATCTTTTTGGCCATCATGGGAAATGCAATGTGCGGTGCAAACCCAACACCCTGAGAACACCATTCCTACAGTGAAGCATGGTGGTGGCAGCATCATGCTGTGGGGATGTTTTTCATCTGCAGGGACAGGAAAGCTGGTCAGGACTGAAGGAAAGATGGATGGCACTAAATACAGGGCGATTCTGGAGGAAAACCTGTTTGAGTCGGCCAGAGGGACGAAGGTTCACGTTCCAGCAGGACAATGACCCTAAACACACTGCTAAAGCTACACTGGAGTGGTTTAAAGGGAAACAGTTAAATGTCTTGGAATGACCTAGTCAAAGCCCAGACCTCAATCCAATTGAGAATTTGTGGCGTAACTTGAAGATTGCTGTACACCAACACAACCCATCTAACTTGAAGGAGTTGGAGCAGTTTTGCCTTGAGGAATGGGCAAAAATCCCAGTGGCTAGATGTGCTAAGCTAATAGAGACATACCCCAAGAGACTTTCAGTTGTAATTGTAGCAAAAGGTGACTCGATAAAGTATTGACTTTGGGGGCGGGGAATACCTGTGCGCACACCAGATTTCTGTTTTTTCATCTTAATTATTGTTCGTGTCAAAATTAAAAAAAAAAAAAAGTGTGCACCTTTAAAGCAGTAGGCATGTTGTGTAAATCAAATGGTGCCAAAACCCCCAAAAATCCATTTTAATTCCAGCTTGTTGTAATGCGACAAAACAGGACAAACACCAAGGGGGATGAATACTTTTGCAGGGCACCGTAGCAAAAAGGAAAACGAAGCAGAAAGCATATGAGAAACGGTCTGAAATATCCAGGACCCGAGAAGCTCGATGGGGAACACAGGAAGTGTGAATGTGCATTAGTTAATGAGCAGATGATGGAGAAGCAGGTGTCGGCTCTCCGTGGAGGAGGCACGCTGGGAACACACTGACAGCCACACAAACACCACAAGAAGATGGAAAACATTGCTTTGTCAACCACAGCAGCTTCCTGTCAGGCTGAGTGATGAATCCGTGTAAACAACTTGACCATTGCTAGGGACTAAACGTCCTGCGGAAGATTACGTGGCAGGATTAACATCAATATGTGTTTCACCACTCTGTGCAGGTGAAGCTAATGGTGACCAGTCTCCATGCGCTGGCCGTCTCCAACCTGATCTGTTCACGATGATCTCGTTATTGTGGTCACTTTGAACACTCGTTTGCAGCCAGAACGCTTTTTCGCTTAGTGCTCTTGCAAACTGCAATTCTGAAGCCTAAAAAAAAAAAAAATCCCATCAGTCATGAATAGGGCTGGGTTCAAAAGATCGATCCACGATCCGATATCGATTCGCGTTCAAAAAATACGAGATCGATTCAAAAATGTGTGGATCGATCTCTTCCAGGTGGCTATAGGCACGATTTTCTCGACCGCGCAAGGACTGCTATTGAGGTTTTTCACCCACGTGACCAAGTCATGTGATGCATCGTTAGGCTGCCATTTTGGACGTCACGGCTCGAATCAGTTTGAATGCGAGGAAGGCGACAAACGAAAAACGTAAAAGAAAAAGGAGCGAGATGCAGAAAACACCTTCACTATCCAGCGACGTAGGGCATTTACAGGGCGAGCAGAGGGAGAGGTATTTGCAAAAATTGAGGTTAGCAGGCTTAGAGAACGACGTTTACCTGCTTCCACCAGGATTGTTCACTGACGTACGGAAGTACACGAAGCCCTCGTCTTTACCTGACTTCGGCCTGTATACATGATCTGTATACCTATGTCGTTAAAAACCCATCGCCATACACAGGTATTGATCTGAAAGCGTATAAGAGTTTGGATGCCTACAAATATTTTGTGTCAGGCTGGGTAACATGCCTACATCAGCGGGTCGTCCCTGGAGCCGGTGGTCGCCATCTGATTACAGCTAAGGTTTGTTCACATTTTCATTTACTTTCGGTCCTCAGGATAAACAAAATGTTATTAAATGTCATTGAAATAACTTCTTAGTCTGTTGAGACATGGCCCGTTATAAATTTGCTGTTACCAGGCAATGACCAAGAACTGTATTATTAGGGTCGGTGTCTGTGTTGTAGCAGTGTACTAGCAGCTAGAGGTCTGCGCGGGTCGGATTTTTCAGTCCCGCTCCCGCCCGTGCCCGCATTATGCAGTCCCACTCCCGCCCGCGCCCGCAAAGAATTATGATTTTCAGTCCCGCTCCCGCCCGCGCCCATAAAAAAATTATGATTTTCAGTCCCGCTCCCGCCCGCGCCTGCCATATTTTGTCCCGCTCCCGCCCGCAAATCCCGCATGATGCAGACGTTTGCGTTATTTCTCAGGAAAGTTCTTGTCTTGACACAGCGTGATGGTGCCCCGCCCCCTACTTTGAGTGGATTTGAGCATAAATATCTACAGCTCACGTTTGTTATTGTTTACCTTGTTTCTGAATTCAGCATGTAGTGTCTCTAATAATAATAATTACTGCTGTCAAACGATTAAAATATTTAATCGCAAATCACACATTTTTATCACATGAGAAACCATTGCAATTCTCTGATCAGCATAAAAAAGTGAATGGGCTTGCTTTGTACCAATGTGTTTTTTTTTTTTTATTATTATTGCAAAGCAGAGCTAGTAAAAGAAGTGAATTGATTTACTGCTTGCATTAGTCTACAACTTTAATCAGAGAGACAGGTTACACAGTGACGGTAGGCTTGACTCAATGCTATCCCAGAAATCCTTCCTGTAATATGCAAATTTGGCCGCCTCTGATTGGACAGCCAAATTTGCATATTACAGGAAGGATTTCTGGGATAGCATTGAGTCAAGCCTACCGTCACTGTGTAACCTTTCTCTCTGATTAAAGTTGTAGACTAACGCAACAAGTAAATCAATTCACTCATGGTTCTCTTGCTAGCTGGGTGTGAACTGCGAGTCATTAGAGTGATCAAAGAATTTCCCCTTAGGGTGATCAATGGCAAGTTTAAGATGCCATTCCTCACTCAATCTGGCAATCTGAGTTTCTCTGCAAATTTAGGCATCTTAAAATGTTTTTATTAATGCCAAATAAAATATCCAGCACAAATTATATATGATAGACATAAATTAATAATTTATAAATTTTATTTCAAGCACGTTTTTAGTTAGCGGGACTGCAGCTTATCACCGCTCCCACCCGCGCCGCATATGTGCACTCCTGCTCCCGCCCACGCGTGCATATGTGCACTTCCGGTCCCGCCCGCGCCTGCAATGAGCTTTCAAAATTTGTCCCGTGCCGCACTGCTTTGCGGCGGGTCCCGTGGGACTCCCGCGGGAGTGCAGGGCTCTACTAGCAGCTAGCTGTTAGCACTAGCTAATGTCATCAACATAGTAGCTACTATGTTACTGTAGCAATGTTTACATTCAGTCATTTGGATGACTGTTAAAACCCTTCAGTCTCAAGTTTTTCCTTTACTGGATTTACTAGTTTACTGTAATTATGATCCGGCAGCTATTTACACCGGATCCAGTGTAAATAGCTGCCGGAGCGCGCTCCGGCTTGCTCCCCCTCAAATTAAGCAGCGCGCTCCGGCTTGCTCCCGGAGTGCTCCGGCCAACGTTCCGGAGCGCGCTCCGGCTTGCTCCCCCTCAAATTAAGCAGCGCGCTCCGGCTTGCTTTACTACAGTAAAGGAAAAACTTGAGA
The DNA here is from genome assembly GCF_027579695.1 of Neoarius graeffei. Taxonomy (NCBI): domain Eukaryota; kingdom Metazoa; phylum Chordata; class Actinopteri; order Siluriformes; family Ariidae; genus Neoarius; species Neoarius graeffei. The sequence goes on from NC_083577.1 coordinate 28,655,588, forward strand.
CTGAAAGGTTTTAACAGTCATCCAAATGACTGAACGTAAACATTGCTACAGTAACATACTAGCTACTATGTTGTTGACATTAGCTAGCTTGACCTTCAAAATGGCGGACACCGGGGCGTCACGTGACCCTGTGACGTCAGGTGAAATACCTCAATAAAAAGCGGGTGCCGGCAAACGAAACCGAAACTTAAGAATGCGAGATGGCTGAAGCTGCACAGCTAAAATCACCGCCTGGCCTGAAAGCTGATGTACGGCATTACTTTGGATTCAAACGTTACGAGGACAGAGACGAAGTCGACAGAACAAAAGCAGTGTGCAAACCGTGCCACACATGCCCCTTTTCCACCAAAGCAGTTCCAGGGCTGGTTGGGGCCAGTGCTTAGTTTGGAACCGGGTTTTCTGTTTCCACTGACGAACTGGCTCTGGGGCCAGAAAAACCGGTTCCAGGCTAGCACCAACTCTCTGCTGGGCCAGAGGAAAGAACCGCTTACGTCAGCGGGGGGGCGGAGTTGTTAAGACCAACAACAATAACAAGACCGCGAAAGATCGCCATTTTTAAGCGACGAGAAGCAGCAGCAGTACAAACGCGAAGTCATCCATTATTATTATTATTATTATTATTATTATTATTATTATTGTTGTTGCTGCTGCTTCTTCCGTGTTGTTTTTGCTTCGATATTCGCGCCAAAGTTTATGCAAACGTAGCGACGTAACTGACGTACACAGCGATATAATGACGTGGCTCCGCTTAGCACCGTGAGCTATGGAAAAGCAAACTGGTTCTCAGCTGGCTCGCAAGTCGAACGAGTTGTGAACCAGCACCAGCACTGGCCCCGAACCAGCCCTGGAACTGCTTTGGTGGAAAAGGGGCAATAGAGGTAAAATATAGTGGCAATACAACCAATCTCCGCAACCACTTATCCAGGCACCACGCCGACACAGTTCCAGCTAAACCTGCGGCGAATCAAACTGCACTGGAGAAGGCATTTGGTGTTAAATTTCCTTCAAATTCTCAGCATGCCTTGAGCATAACCGAGGGTGTCGGAATATTTATTAGTAAAGACCTACGCCCCTACAGTGTCGTAGAAAATGCTGGATTCAAACTACTGGTGAAGAGACTGGAACCACGCCATGTCCTGCCCAGTCGCAAACATTTGAGCGAAACTCTTATCCCAAAAATGTATGCGAAAACAAAAGAGACACTTGCACATTCGCTGAAGTCTGCCGAGAGGGTGGCGTTGACCTGCGACTGCTGGACCTCAAGAAATACCGTGTCATCAGTCCAGCAATATCTAAGTAGATCGATATCGGATCGAATCGTGGATCGAATCGGAATCGAATCGATCCAGGAAATCTGGATCGATTCCCAGCCCAAGTCATGAAGCATTGAATTAACTTTTATAAACTGGAGAAACCGGTTTAACGCATAAGCAAATGTACGGTATAAGTCTTGGTATGGGGCGGAGCTAGGGCATGCATGTTTGCTTTAGGAGTGCAAAAAAAGGTGCAAATATTTAACATTTTGGAAGTCAAAGTCCCTCTCATGCCAGAATCTGGTTTTCCCAGGCAGTACTAACCAACTCTCTAAGGCGTATGGGTGTGGCGTCGCTCTCCATTTCAATAGCCCTCAGCCTCTCGCCTATACAGCTAGGGTTACAGTGGGGGGGGGGGCTTAGTCCTCTGGTAACCGCGAGAGTTTGAAGTTTTGGAAGTATCCAACCGAAAAGCCCCACCCACTTCCTTCAGCCCTGTCTCCAAAGCCACACCTCTTAAACATACACTCACCGGCCACTTTAACAGGAACTTGTTCTTGATTCTAAGATCCCTGTTCTTGGCTGCAGGAGTGGAACCCAATGTGTTCTTCTGTCTGCTGTTGCACGCTGAGATGCTTTTCTGCTCACCACGGTTGTAAAGACTGATTATAGGAGTTACTATATGTAGAGCTCTTTTTTTTCCAAAATGCTACATATCCATTTTGAATGTTTTCAGAAAAATGACATTTATTTACCCAGACCCATAAATTTTGCAAATATTTAATTTATCCTGTTATAATAGATAGATAGATAGATAGATAGATAGATAGATAGATAGATGGTTCAGTTTGAACATTTTCAACAGTAATTGACAAATCTAACAATGTTATTGATTATAAATCCAAAGTTGATTATATATATATTTTTTTCAAAACGCTATAAGTCCACTCATTCTTTTTTCAAAATGCTATAAATCCATTCATTTTTTCTGTCTTTCGGTTTTTAAAACAAGAGAACATGCTGTAGATGTATAATATCAGGAACTTTCATCATACAATTTATAATAAAATCAAATAAATTATATAAACATTTTATAGATGAAAGTCTTCCGGATTTACCCGGAAATCCGGATATTTGGGGCGGCACGGTGGTGTAGTGGTTAGCGCTGTCGCCTCACAGCAAGAAAGTCACAATTTCAAAGTCCAGGCACAGGAAAACGAGGAAGGCCAAAGAGGAGATACATGGATGTGGTGAGAAAGGACATGAAAGCGGTAGAGAAGGATGCGGAAGGCAGGGAGCAACGGAGATGAAAGATCCGCTGTGGCGACCCCTAATTGGGAGCAGCCAAAACAAGATGATCAACTGCTAGTTTAGTGTGTTTTTAAATGATCACATGTGAGATACCGGCGGCACGGTGGTGTAGTGGTTAACGCTGTCGCCTCACAGCAAGAAGGTCCGGGTTCGAGCCCCGTGGCCGGCGAGGGCCTTTCTGTGCGGAGTTTGCATGTTCTCCCCGTGTCCGTGTGGGTTTCCTCCGGGTGCTCCGGTTTCCCCCACAGTCCAAAGACATGCAGGTTAGGTTAACTGGTGACTCTAAATTGAGCGTAGGTGTGAATGTGAGTGTGAATGGTTGTCTGTGTCTATGTGTCAGCCCTGTGATGACCTGGCGACTTGTCCAGGGTGTACCCCGCCTTTCGCCCGTAGTCAGCTGGGATAGGCTCCAGCTTGCCTGTGACCCTGTAGAAGGATAAAGCGGCTAGAGATAATGAGATGAGATGAGATGAGATAATGAGATGAGATGAGATCGGGATATTTGACAAAACTCTTGAAAATCTCCGGTTTTTCGAATGGAGAAATTTTTTTTCCGGATTTTTCGCGTTCCGAGACGCGGCGTAATACTTTGGCCCAATCCCAATTCTAATTTCTACCCCTCCCCCTTCCCCTCCCCCTTCCCCTTGGCCCTTCCCCTTGAAACTGAGCTACAAGGGATAGGGCTTGAAATTCAACCCCTACGTATTGGGATAGCCCTTCAACGATCGCATACGTCATCGCGTACCTCCGTCAGCGTTTACGTTAGCAAAACGCGACCAAATGCGTCACTGGCTGCGACCAGCCGCTACAGTCAGAGCCAGAGCCAGAAATCTCTGCTGGCAGGGTGTGATTTGTTAACTAACACCACTGAATGGGATATCTTTGGCGCTTCGTGCACCACATCCGACAGAATGAGGTGTCAGAACACTCATGTAAACAATAAAAGCGAGAATAACAGAACAAAACGTACGCAGTCAAGCAACCGAAAACAATACTCACTCCCAAAGCTTTTTAGCAGCAGCTTGGATTTCAGAAATCGCTGCTCATTCTCAGCTCGAAAGCGAATCAAGCGGCGTGTTTCCTCTGGATAACAACTTAAAACACGTAAATAATGGAGAAAATACATTTATGACAATCTTTCGCCGCGGGAACCGCCATCTTTCTGAAATCCGCATGAAATCTCGCTGAAATCCGCATGGCATTGTGGGAAATCACTCAAACCCCTTCGTTCGGAGTCAGCTCCAGGAAAATCTCCGTTTGGAGGGGTACAGAAGCCCTACCCCTTACCCTACCCCTCCGCGTTAACTGGGATTGGGATACCCCTACCCCTCACGTGAACGCGCAAAATGGAGGGGAAGGTCCAAGGGGTGAAATGGGATTCGGCCTTTGTGTTGTCCTTGCCTAGGCGCGGTCCTTAAATAGCCCAAACATAGTTCATTGATTAAAGACAGGTGTTCTTTGTTAACGGCGCGCGCGCCCACGGTGCTCCTTCAGGTGCACGTGCTAAGGCGCGCAGGACTGACACCGTTCTGCGCAAGCGCAACACGATCGCACTAGAAAGCATGTTCAAGCTGCCAGTGTAGCTGCAGTCTTTTTAGTCGCAAATTACGAGTAGTTCCTCTTGTGTTAATAATTCGCCATGTCAAAACAAGCAAAACTTTCCTCCTCCTTTCGACAGGAAGAGAAGAAGCAACTTATTATATATTTTTTTCCATCAAAGTTGCATTTTGTGGTTTCGAAGCTAAGTTTTAGTGCCGTTTCTAGAACACAGCATCAAGAAAACGTGGAAGAAACAGCAATAATGGAAGAGCCGGGTTCTAAGCTGCCTAAAACTAGCAATGGTGATTATTTTTTGGTACATAATTTACTCAGGCTGCCAGTCAGTGTCACCCTACGCCCCTGATTTATATTACCCCTTTTCCACCAAATCAGTTCCAGGGCTGGTTCGGGGCCAGTGCTGGTGCTGGTTCAGAACTCGTTCAACTTGCGAGCCAGCCAAGAACCAGTTTGCTTTTCCATAGCTCGCGGTGCTAAGGGAAGCCACGTCATTACGTCGCTGTATACGTCAGTTACGTCGCTACGTTTGCATAAACCTTGGCGCGAATATAGAAGCAAAAACAACACGGAAGAAGCAGCAGCAACAATAATAATAATGGCTGACTTCGCGTTTGTACAGCTGCTGCTTCTCGTCGCTTAAAAATGGCGATCTTTCACGGTCTTGTTGTTGGTCTTAACAACTCCGCCCCCTGCTGACGTAAGCGGTTCTTTCCTCCGGCCCAGCAGAGAGTTGGTGCTAGCCTGGAACCGGCTTTTCTGGCCCCAGAGCCAGTTCTTTGTCAGTGGAAACAGAAAACCCGGTTCCAAACTAAGCGCTGGCCCCGAACCAGCCCTGGAACTGCTTTGGTGGAAAAGGGGCAAGATATGGTAGAACGCGATATCTGGGTACTCGATACCAGTAATAATAAGTTCAATTTATATAGTGCCTTTCACAAACCCAAAGACACTTTACACAGGAGTTACCAAAAAAAAAAAAAAAGCCACGCTAGGAAGAGTAGTGTGAGGTAAAGAGAAGTTTGAAGGAAGAGAGAGTGGAACAGTCACGAAGCGATTGTGGTAACGAGTTCCAAAGTTTAGGAGCAGCAACACTGAATGATCTGCCACCCATAGATACCAGTTTAAAACGTGGGACAGTCAGAAGTCCACAGACAGAAGATCTGAGGGAGCGGGAGGGACAGTACAATGAATTAGCTCACAGAGATGGGAAGGGGCGAAACCATGCAGAGCTTTATAGGTTAAAAGCAGGATTTTGTATTTGATCCGAGAGATAACTGGCAACCAGCGCTTGGTGAGTGTGAGGACTCTAGCTGCTGAGTTTTGGATGGACTGCAGGCGACTGAGCAATGTGGCAGGGTCAAGACGAGAAAAAATAAACACACTGACCAACGTTTTGGCATCGGTTTCCGAGAGAAAAGGCGGAGACGTGCAATATTGCGGAGGTGAAAGAAAGCATTCTTAGTGATTAGTTTAAGATTGGGTTCAAACGTAAGGGTGGAGTCAAAGAGAACTCCAAGGTTTTTTATAACTGGGGACGGATTAATAGACACGCCGTCAACATCAATAGTAAAACTGGAGATGTTCAGAACCTGTCTTTTGGTACCTACTAATAATGGACTACTAATTGATGGTCGGTAGAAGCGTCTTCAGAAAAGTCTGACTTTTTATGCCTCCGCCACCTTAAGGTGCAGGAGGCATTATGTTTTCGGGTTGTGCGTCCGTCCCGAAACCTTGTGAACACGATATCTCAAAGGCTAATGAAAGGAATTTCACCAAACTTCCACCATTTGTGCACTTTGGGGACAAACTTGAACTGATTTTAGATTTTGAGGTTAAAAGGTCACAGGTCAAGATTACTGTTGCCCCTTTTCCACCAAAGCAGTTCCAGGGCTGGTTCGGGGCCAGTGCTTAGTTTGGAACCGGGTTTTCTGTTTCCACTGACAAAGAACTGGCTCTGGGGCCAGAAAAACCGGTTCCAGGCTAGCACCAATTCTCTGCTGGGCCAGAGGAAAGAACCGCTTACGTCAGCGGGGGGCGGAGTTGTTAAGACCAACAACAATAACAAGACCGCGAAAGATCACCATTTTTAAGCGGCGAGAAGCAGCAGCTGTACAAACGCGAAGTCATCCATTATTATTATTGTTGTTGTTGCTGCTGCTTCTTCCGTGTTGTTTTTGCTTCGATATTCGCGCCAAGGTTTATGCAAACGTAGCGACGTAACTGACGTATACAGCGACGTAATGACGTGGCTTCCCTTAGCACCATGAGCTATGGAAAAGCAAACTGGTTCTCAGCTGGCTCGCAAGTTGAACGAGTTGTGAACCAGCACCAGCACTGGCCCCGAACCAGCCCTGGAACTGATTTGGTGGAAAAGGGGTATATGAGGTCGAATGTCCATCCCCAAACTTTGTGAACACGGTATCTCAAAGACTAATGAAAGGAATTTCACCAAACTTTCACCATTTGTGCGCTTTGGGACAAACATGAATTGATTAGATTTTGAGGTTAAAAGGTCACAGGTCATGGTCACTGTGAGGTCAAATGTCCATCCCCAAATCACAACTTAATAAGGCGTGTAGTCTACCAGGCGGAGGCATCCCCATCGACGCCGCTGGCATCGAGTTCTGTCTAGTTTTTAATAATATGAGGTCAAAACCCCACATATCTATCTTCTCTTTGTATCGAACCTTCGCTCGAAAATTCAGCATCGTTTACAGACGCGCTTTCAGCGCCTGCCATCCGAGTTGCTCTGTTTTTCCACCATCGTGGCAGACGCTCGTGACGTAGCACGTTATGATCATGTGGTTGCAAGTCATCTATTTAAAGGTGTCATTGCATCGTTTTTTCATTAATTGTGCGGTGGTCTCTAGTATGAATGAATGCCCTGTGAGCCGGTTTTGGTGAGAAAAATGCTGTGGTTCTCCTTTTTCAGGCTGTTCTAGTTTGCTGGAGGAGCGGGTGGCGGGAGAACGACAGGATTTCAGCTCTTACTCATTAATATTCATGACATGTAAACGTATTACCTCTGATTGGCTAACAGCACTGTGACGCTACCTCCAGTGGGTCAGAACAAGCGGATGTGGGTGTCTTACTACGGCGAGAGAGAAGGAACAAACCGCGAAAGGAAAAATACCGTGCGCTGACGTCATTGAGGTGCGACGCGAGGAAATAAAATAAATTCAACAAATGTTTGGGGTTTTGCTGAACAAAAACGAATAAAATGAATGAGTGACTTAAAAAAAAGAATGTGGGTGCCTTTGTAAAAACTGTTTTGATTGGCTATTGTCTCGACGTTGACGTTTTGACCAATAACAATGTAGAGAACATGAATTTTACATCACATTCAACGAGATTTAAACGAGACTAAAGATGGCGACTTAGAAATAATGTGTAAACATCGTTGGAGTTAATAAAGTTTGAACAGCATGAAGGAACATACCCCAACCCCCCGAAATTAATAAAAAAAATTCTCAACGGATTTGGCTTAATATAAAAAGCTCGTTTTTTTACTCAGAAAAAGCGGGAAACTCTCATCCCTGCCTAGCTTGTGACCATGTCATGCATGCTAACGTGGAGAATATGAACATGCTGTTTTGTAACAAAAACCTTCGAACAAAAAGTTCGTGTTTTACTTCCAGCTTGTGAGCTGGTGGTCGATCGTCTTGACGGCACAGATCCAGGGATTAAAAACAACCTCGAAGCAAAACCACTACTGAAGGCACCGAAGTTTGAAAAGTCACTGTGGTTGAAATGATCAGAACACAGTACTAACGCTGCATTATACTTCGCTGGTGGTGCTCCAAAGATAAATTCCAACCAGTTCTTCTTCAGCTCTTCTATCTTGGGCAAGAAATGCAACGTTGATGTGTTACTGCCACAAATACTGTAACACAGGCACGAACTTGTTCAGCCATGTTTTCAACTCGCTGTTAGGTCCTCTTCGTTAGCTACTGACGAGATGGGCTCTGCTCAGTGTTGCCAGATACTGCTGACGTTTTCAAAAACCCACCAAAATGCACTTAAAACCACCCAATCTGGCGACACTGGCTCTGCTCTCTCTCCTCGCGCTTAAATCCGAACTTCCTTCCCGTGGGCGGTCGCAAGCCAAGGTGGGCGAGGCCATGAATGAGCAATTCCAGCGTTATGGACGTGACACTTGAACTCAAAATGGCAACAAATGACCCAGTGCATGTTTTATTGTCTCCCAGTATTTAAACAGGTGTTGCATATTTTAAGGCTGTACCATACTGGAGAAGTGATAGAACAAGAACAATTCCCATAGTACATCTAGGGCATGCCAGAAAACGCCAATAAAAGATGCGTTATGGATGTGACAGAAAAAGTATCACTTTTCTTGGGTGACTGTACATTTTTATCAAACTCTGTGAAATTGTAAACCTAATGTCGAAATGGAGATATCCATTTGATAGAGGGGTCCAAGGTGAATATTAAAAAAATCTTTGTTTAAAATATTTTGTATTTCATGCAGAGTTTCGGAAGGAAACGTCAGCGTTATGGATGTGACGAAATTCCGTTATGGATGTGACGCGTCTGAAATAGACATGGCATATGTTTAGAAAATCAGCAATTTAACCACCATAACCCTTTGAAAAACTCTAAATATCAGCTAAAACTATCAAAGTTCTTAAATAATATTTAGGATGGCTATTGTTTTGCTGTTTTGTGGGTTTTAGCATACATTTCTGTGGCTTGTGGCAATAATATAGAATTGTACATGATCAAAGTTGATTTTAGCTTGGGGTTTACATTATAAGAAAGAAAGACTGACAGTGACATATTAGGTTGGTTACAAATTGGTTCAACTTATTCACATCTGTAAAATACAGGCCTAGGTGAGATCTCTGGGAGTGGTTTTGATGTATTACATGTTGCTTTATTTTTGCATGGTGAGGTTGACATTTACATGGAATTGCCCGAATACTAATTTACGAAGTGATGTAAGATCGTATGGCTTTTTCAGATCCCCGACTATTTTCTTTCATAAGCTAATACAGGGAATGGGAGTAGAATTACATTTTCACATGCAGCATGCATACGCAACTCAGAGTGAATTATGGTATTTCAAAAAGAGCCAGTATTAAACGTTTTTGGTGGAAGGGCACGTGTAAAAAAAAAAATCGTGTCATGTTTGCCACAGAGACAGAAAGCTCAACAATCTGGAGTTTGTTCTTATTTAGCGCAACTAAAGCAGCAGTTTAGCTTAGCGCGCACCTGAATTTGTCCTTAATTAAAAGTAAATCTTGTATCAGCACAGCGTGATTGAGCACTGGCTGCATTTCTTGGCTCTGATAATGATCATGCAGCTGGAAGCTCATGCACACAATCAATATTTGAGGATTAACATCTTGCTTGTTAGGGTGTACCGGAGAAAACCTTTTTATGTATTTATTTATTTATTTGTATTATTGTTATTATCCCATTAGATGTGCGTTGTATTGTTGGCTGTTAGCTATGCACCAAGCCCAATTCCTTCCATCTTCAACATGACGCTGATGCTGAAGCTCCGAGTATCGACTGATACCTGATACCGATCTGATATCGACGTCCTCACAGCGACACTCTGCAAGATCCAGGAACAGGATTAGTAAACTTTCAGTTCATAACACTGGCCTTAATGAATATGGAATCAATCTTGTGCCAAAATGTTCATACAATACTTTTGAAATATCAAACAAAAACGACAAATCAAAATACAAAAAAAAAAAAAGTCAATTTTTTTAGACTGGCAAACAAATTATTCGTGTAATCGTGCAAAATATCAGTCTATTACTCTTCAGAAGCCTTTTATTTTTGTTCCGCGTCTTTCTCAGTTTTGTTTGGCGTAATTTATTTTGGTTGCGATTCCAGCTTTCTCGTTTGCGCTCCCTGACTTTTTGCTCGCAGTTTTGGCACAAACTTCCCGTGTGGGCGGGCTGTCCAGGAATGCATTCCCATTGGCTAACTTGTGTTTGACTGACAGCTACGCTCAGCCATTCCCTACTCGGATTCTGGCGGACTGTTTGACGAGTGACCGATCCATTGACGGTAAACAAGGATGGAGTGGACTTCAGTGGCGACTATGATATTACACTCGTCAACCAGTCCGCCAGAATTATGAATTATGAATTATGCAGGCGTGTTTAACGTTAGCAAGACAGCTATTATATTGGGTAGTGGAGCTAAGGCTAACATTTGACTTGCCACGAAACGCCTGTGTAATGTGCACCACTGCAACACATACAACACATTTGTCCCGCACTTACACTTTGTTGAATTAATTCAGTATCATAGTCGCCACTGAAGTCCACTCCATTCTTGTTTACCGTCAATGGATCGGCCACTCGTCAAACAGTCCGCCAGAATCCGAGTAGGGAATGGCTGAGCGTAGCTGTCAGTCAAACACAAGTTAGCCAATGGGAATGCATTCCTGGACAGCCCGCCCACACGGGAAGTTTGTGCCAAAACTGCAAGCAAAAAGTCAGGGAGCGCAAACGAGAAAGCTGGAATCGCAACCAAAATAAATTACGCCAAACAAAACTGAGAAAGACGCGGAACAAAAATAAAAGGGTTCTGAAGAGTAATAGACTGATATTTTGCACAATTACACGAATAATTTGTTTGCCAGTCTAAAAAAAATTGACTTTTTTTTTGTATTTTGATTTGTCGTTTTTGTTTGATATTTCAAAAGTATTGTATGAACATTTTGGCACAAAATTGATTCCATAAATGAAAAGCAAGGACGAAAAGGTTCAGAAAAATGTCTGCATTTGGTCCCGTTAATGTTGTCCCAAAGTGGAGCAGGGATATTTATCGATGATGACTGACTGACTGAAAGTGTGTGCGTTTTGATTTTATTCCAGTGTGGAGAAATGTATACACATGCACACAATAAACCACCTGAAGGAAATCCGCCCTGCGAGGAAATAAAGTAAATCAGCCTTTAGATTGGCTGCAAGATTTAATCAACAAGCCCTGTGACAGATTGGCGACCTGCCCAGGGTGCGGCCCCGCCTCTCGCCTGAACTCAGCTGGGATCGGCTTGCCCTGTGACCCTGACGGATCAGCGCTATAGATAATGGATGGATGGATGGATTTAATCAGTAAGCAAACATCCTTCTGTATGAATCATCAGGAATTTAACAAATTATAGACATACGGTAGCAAGAGCTTCTCGGGCAAAACCTCAGTCCCAGGAATGAAAGATAAACACATTCTAGACCGGACTGAGCCAATTTGGCCGGAAGAGTTGAATTCTCGAATCTGATTGGTCAGAAGGTGCTCGTTATTATAGCGTAACAGCGTGGCTCGAGCAGTAGTTCCAACAGGGTTTGTATTGATGCGCTCATTCTCTACATAATCTAAACCTCACTCTAGGGTGCATCAGTTGCCCTCGCTTTCATAAAATCTGATGCATTTTTGTCTGGGTGTTCCTTTTCACCAATAAAGACATCCTGTAAAATGTTTTGACCATATTCAAAAGTCTAATGGTGGCACCATGAGGTTCATTTTTTGCCAAAAAACGCTTATTTTATGTTTTCGCGTAAGGTTTGAATCCCAATGTTGGACTCCGTTTATTGATTCCTTGTGAGCCAGAGATCATGTTAAGAACCTTTGCAAGGGATTGAGAAGCATTAATGTGATTCATAATACATTTGTATTGTTTAAAAGTAGTTGAACAATGATTCAATGAACAGCTGAAACTCAAACTGTGCTTGATAATATATTTAGAATATGCACTAAAAATGTGGATCTAAGATATTTGGTCTACTCTATAAGGTGCCATAATGTTTCATGAAAAGTGATGGAAATTTTGTCATAAAAGTCATAAAATAGCAGCTTTTTCCATAACTTTGAGCTCCTGGTGCCACCATTAAACTTTTGAGTTTTGTCAAAATATTTCACCCAGTGTGTTTTCTTACCAAAAGGAACATAAAAACAAAAATGCATCATGATCGGAGGAACTTTTCATTTTTAGGGGGCAACTGATGCACCCTACCTCACAATAAATGTGCTGTTTCACCAAGTAAAACCTATAGTCGTTGATGTTCTGTCCACATTCACTGGATATGAGCAATCACGCACTCTGATTGGCTACTCTGCTACTAGGCTGTCGGCTCATATCCCGTGAGTAGAGAAAAACAAAATGGTTCAGCGTGTTGCTGAACTAACCGAGGACGAAATAAAACCCACTTGAAAACAAACCCCCCAAAAATAAAAAAAAAAGCAGCAAAATATGGAATAAAAGTTTTTGATGGTCAGAACACATCTTTTTAAAAAAAATTTTCCTACGATACGGACCCCGGTTACGGACCTCTGGCGACTCGCTCATTCACAACAGCAACAAACATAGTAACATTTTTTGTCAACATTTATCTTTTTTTTTTTAATAAGATTATCAAAAATCTTAAACTTTTGCCAGCATTTCTCAGGAGAATAGCATTAATTTTACAGCATGGATAGCGATAACGACAGTGTTCACAGCAAAAGCGAGTTTTACTACCCTGAGGAAGAAGAAATAAAAGAAAACATTTCAGGAGAAAGCTAAAAACCTCTAACTGTTGCTAATGCCGAGCAAAACATGGCTGAATCCTGAATTACTCCTATTTGTATAAATAGGGGACGACATAGGCGGCAAAATGTAGTTGTTTTCCTGCCATGGAAGTGCACTTGTATACCGAGGAGGAAGCCATTTGCATTACAGCCGTGAATGAGGATTCAAAATGGTGGCTCGGCTCAGTTTTCCCTTTCGGGCGCTCTCGTTTTCTGTTAGAATTTGGTAAAGAAAAAAATAAATATATTATTTACCAGCTTAAGGTCGGTCCGTATGGGGAAATACCGTGACCTCGGCCTTGAATACTGACCTCGGTCACGGTATTTCACCATACGGACCTCCCAGCTGCTAAATAACATATATTTTTCAGGAATTATTATTAGAGCATTTTTCACAAAGTCCTCCTGTCATTTCGCCAGTTTGTTCACATTCTAAGCAGAAATTATTCTGTCGGACGGTTTGTGTAAAGTTTTTATTTATCAAATTTGCAAAAAATAAAAATGCTCCGTTTCTCAAAATCCAGTGAATGTGGATAGAATAAAACAGTTATTCCGCTCAATCTCGTCGTATACGGTTTATAGTCAACTCGGTGCTACGCGCCTCGTCAGCTCTCAGCTCATGTATGACTTGATTTCATGGAATAACTGTTAAGTATTGTGACTTTTTTTGTTAGAAAGCATTAATATAATGTTTAGGGAAGGCGTTTATGCTTTTGTTTGTTTCATGAAAACTACTACTTTTTTGGGGGGGGGTGGTGGTGAGGGATTGACGACTTTGTATCGTAGCTGTAATGTAAGGGTGTTTTCACACCTGGTCCCCTTTAAAGGAACCAGACTCGGTCCTCTTTAAGGGTGTTTTCACACCTGGTCCCCTTTAAAGGAACCAGACTCGGTCCTCTTTAAGGGTGTTTTCACACCTGGTCCCCTTTAAAGGAACCAGACTCGGTCCTCTTTAAGGGTGTTTTCACACCTGGTCCCCTTTAAAGGAACCAGACTCGGTCCTCTTTAAGTGGACCAAAAAGTGGACCAACAGAAAAGGAACTCAGTTCTTTTTGTGTTCACACTGTGAATTTATTACAAAGAGGACTGGGTTCTCTTTCTGGTCCAGTTAAGCTTTGATGGGGCCTCAGTCCTCTTTCTGTTCACACCAGGTCCTCTAGAGCCCTCAGACCCCCAGTGCACGGAATTCTGGGTAATTTTCTCTTGAATCAAAATGTCTGCTGCCATGCTTGCCCTGCTGTATTCTTTGATCAAAATAGTGCGGATTAAGGAAAATAAATTTATTGTGTTTTTTATATATATATATATATATATATATATATATATATATATATATATATATATATATATATATATATATGAGTGATTCCACGCTTATGGGTACTGAAATGGGGACATGAACTTATTTTTAAAAATTCACCTAAAACCATTTCTTTTTTTTACCATCAGGTCACAAAACATGTAATCTTTAATGAATGATATGTTAAAAGATAACTTTAATTTTCTGAGATGTAATAAAAACATATTTATATGCCAAAGTCAGAACGTAACAGAAGTGTTGTGGACATATATATTCTCAATTTTAACAATGTAGAATTACTTTTTGAAACATAGGAAGGTGATGTTTTAGCAAATATAATTAATAAACATGTGTAGTAGAATAAACATACACATGCTTTCAATAAGATTAACATGGTCTATAGCTAGATTGTAATTAATTTGTAACAGACGCGAGATGGACAATCGTAACAGAAGTAATGGAACAGACATCATTTTGGAACTCATAGGCTTGACTTTGGCATATAAATATGTTTTTATTACATCTCAGAAAATTAAAGTTATCTTTTAACATATCATTCATTAAAGATTACATGTTTTGTGACCTGATGGTAAAAAAAGAAATGGTTTTAGGTGAATAAGTTCATGTCCCCATTTCAGTACCCATAAGCGTGGAATCACTCATATATATATATATATATATATAAAATAGTTATATTATTGTGGCCGACTCGTCAGTCAGTAAGTTCAGAGAACTGTAAAGCGGCTGTGGTAAGTTCCAAAAGGAAGTTGAGTTTCCCTGCTACAGTCACGTGACCAACTACGGCAAACGAAGAAGGTTAAACTACAGTGAAAAAGGCGAAGTGAACCCGGTGCGCTTTTTGTTCACAGTGCACAGATTAGGCGAACCGTACCGTTGATTTTTAGCGAACCGTACTGAGACCACCTCCTGAGGTGGTCTCAGTTCGGTTCGCTTTAAAGGGGTCTGGGTACGGTTGGAGTGTTCACATATGCACAAAAAATGCTGAGTCATCGATCTGAGTTCGGTCAGATGGCTGAAAGGGACCAAGTGTGAAAACACCCTAAGTGAGAACAGGAACTAACTTGTCTCTGAGACATTCCATAATATTACATGTAACTGTCGGTCGTTCATGAATAAATTGAACATTGTAATCATTGGAAAATCAATGTGGTGTGAGCGAAAGAACACCCTCCAGACCACGCTGGGTTCCCACGAGTCATATCATGGCATTTTAAAAAGGTCGTGGGATTTGAGAGAATTTTTGGGGCAAGTCCTGGAGTATCAGGGAATGTTATTTGTAGCAGGTTTCAAATTTAGTTGTCAATCAAAATGTAGTATTTTCCATGCAGCATTGTCATGAAAACGTCTGCGCACTCGTAAATAAAGCTGGCGAGTCCGTGGAATTAAAACGCTAGCTGGTTTTCATCCACTCGGGACAATGACGGACGGCCTGTTTTTCTGTTCATTATAGTTCATGGAAAATCAGCTGTCTAGTCAGCGAAAGTCAGGGACTTTGACTCAGGGTGGGAACCGTGTGTTTATACAAGTACAATACAGTTTGGGTTTGGTTTGGTTTTGGGGGGGAGGGGGTGTTGCGGCACTCCTCTTGTGCGTTGTGCCATATCGCACCACCCCAGCATTAGTTTCATATAACACCAGTGTTGGAGTCGAGTCACTAAACCTCAAGTCCGAGTCCAGTCTCGAGTCCCCAGTGTTCAAGTCCGACTCATTAAAGAAAATTTCGAGTCGAGTCCACTATTGATCTGAGTCCAAGACTCCGACCGCACCGTTTGACGGCAGCTGTTTTAGCGCCATTAAAAACATGACGTATGAACAGGTGAATGTGCTTGTCTGTACCAGGGAGTGCGAAGTATTCTGTCAGAGATGGTTGCGAGACGTGCAGAAGGTGCGTTTATTAATACAAGTGAAGAACAATCCAGAACGGCAGGCAAAATCGTAAAACGGTGAAACGGCAACAGGTCGAGCAAAGCACAAACAGGCTATCGTAGACTCGGCAGAATCAAAGACGAGAAACAGGAAACCAAACAAGGAAATAAGGCTCGGTAATGTGTCAGCAATGCAACTCAATACTTCGCAAAGTAAATGTGTTTTCACAGTTTTTATATCGGCACGCTGATTGCGCCTTAATCCTGTGCAGGTCCGAGTCATTCATGACGCACGCGAGAGTCCGCTTGGCACGTGTGCTGTCCGGAGCGCGCCCGAGAGTCTGTCTGATGCACGCGCCAAGGCGCGCAGGTGTGACGCTCTTGAAGTCGACAGAAATATCTCATGCAGTTAACGCACAAGTCCGAGTCATCGGCGCTCAAGTCAGCGCCACACATTGGCCTTTAAACCAGTAGAAGAAAAGTATTGGTCATGTGATAAAAAAATGAAAGGAGGACAGTATCACGGGTGGAGTAGTATGGAATCAATTTTGTGCCAAAATGTTCATACAATACTTTTGAAATATCAAACAAAAACGATAAATCAAAATTCAAAGAAAAAAAAATTTAAAAAAGTCAATTTTTTTAGACTGGCAAACAAATTCGTATAATCGTGCAAAATATCAGTCTATTACTCTTCAGAAACCTTTTATTTTTGTTCCGCGTCTTTCTCAGTTTTGTTTGGCGTAATTTATTTTGGTTGCGATTCCAGCTTTCTCGTTTGCGCTCCCTGACTTTTTGCTCGCAGTTTTGGCACAAACTTGACGTGTGGGTGGGCTGTCCAGGAACGCATTCCCATTGGCTAACTTGTGTTTGACTGACAGCTACGCTCAGCCATTCCCTACTCGGATTCTGGCAGACTGTTTGACGAGAGACCGATTTATTGACGGTAAACAAGGATGGAGTGGACTTCAGTGGCGACTATGATACTGAATTAATTCAACAAAGTGTACTACCCAATATAATAGCTGTCTTGCTAACGTTAAACACACCTGCATAATGTGCACTACTGCAACACATACAACACATTTGTCCCGCACTTATGGTGATGATACACGGGGCAACTTTTTGGGCAATGTTGCCGAGCAATGTTGCTGGCAACGGGCAACTAGGTGAGACACAGGGCAACTTTTCAGGGCAACTAACAATGGGCAACAACAGTTAGCAACGGCAGTTTACAGTTAGCTAAAAAAAATCGATGTCTTAATTTTTGCTGTGACCATTTAATCAAGCTGTCTGTTGTTTTTTAGAGCTTCGGTGAGGTAAATTCCTCCATATAGAATATTAAAATAACAACTTACCGGCGTAAAAACAGATGAGGAGTCTCTCCATCTCTTCACTCCACTGACACTGAGCGGCCGCCATATTTGTTTGAAATTTCTGATCCGAACCTCACCGGAGGTCACATGACTCGATACTCGCGTTCTGATTGGCTTATCTTAAAAAGTTGCCAGAGATTATCACAGGGATGTGATTTTTCCGCGAATTCCCGGAATTCCGCTTTTTTCACCTCAAAACTTAATGCTTCCGATTTTTCCCTCAAATCCACATTCGTATCCTATTCGTTCCGACTTTGTTTGAAAGATGGCAGCCTCGGATTTGCATCTTTACGCCTCGATCACGGAGGCTGCCATCTTTCAACTCTTTGTTTGAAGCAAGCGCATTCATTGGTTGTTACAGAGCGATGGGCCAATCACGTACCTCGTTTCATCTCATTGACGTAATTACGTCATTTATGCAATTCCGTCATTGAGATGAAACGAGGTACGTGATTGGCCCATCGCTCTGTAACAACCAATGAACGCGCTTTTTAGATAGCTGTACGTAAGCTCGCTTCAAACAGAGTTGAAAGATGGCAGCCTCCGTGATCGAGCGTAAAGATGCAAAGCGAGTGAGTGAGAGAGAGAGAGAGAGAGCGAGTGAGAGAGAGAGAGAGAGAGCGCGAGTGAGAGAGAGCGCGCGCGAGTGAGCGAGAGAGAGAGCGTGCGTGCGTGCGCGCGCGAGTGAGAGAGAGAGAGCGAGTGAGAGAGAGAGAGCGAGTGAGAGAGAGAGCGAGTGAGAGTGAGAGAGCGAGTGAGAGTGAGAGAGCGAGTGAGAGAGAGAGAGCAAGTGAGAGAGAGAGAGCAAGTGAGAGAGAGAGAGCGAGTGAGAGAGAGAGCGAGTGAGAGAGAGAGCGAGTGAGAGAGAGCGCGAGTGAGAGAGAGCGCGCGCGAGTGAGCGAGAGAGAGAGCGTGCGTGCGTGCGCGAGAGAGAGAGAGAGAGCGAGTGAGAGAGAGAGAGCGAGTGAGAGAGAGAGAGCGAGTGAGAGATAGAGAGCGAGTGAGAGAGAGAGCGTGCGTGCGCGAGAGAGAGAGCGCGAGTGAGAGAGAGAGAGAGAGAGAGAGCGAGTGAGAGAGAGAGAGAGAGAGAGCGAGTGAGAGAGAGAGAGAGAGCGAGTGAGAGAGAGAGAGAGAGAGAGAGCGAGTGAGAGAGAGAGAGAGAGCGAGTGAGAGAGAGAGAGAGCGAGTGAGAGAGAGAGAGAGCGAGTGAGAGAGAGAGAGAGCGCGCGTGCGAGTGAGAGAGTGCGTGCGCGAGTGAGAGAGTGAGCGAGAGTGTGTGTGTCAGAGTTGCATGTTGACCATTAAATTGGCTTGAATTTGTTAATCATGACAAGTTTTTTCTTGTGTGTTTGCTTGCCATTTTAGTACAATTTTTAAGTCAGAAAACCCCAAAACCCAGGAGCTTCGGGGGGCTTCCCCCTTGTCCCCTCACCAGGGTGCTGCCCTGGACCAGCCTGCGGCCCCCAGACCCCCGGCTAAAATTTTCAGATAATTTCACCAGCCCCAAATCACATCCCTGTTATCAAAACCATTCAGAAAGAAACAATGTTGCCCAATCTCAATAGAAAAGAGTCAAAACGCAATTGCCCAGCAACATTGCTCGGCAACATTGCCCAAAAAGTTGCCCCGTGGATCATCACCATAACATTTGACTTGCCACGAAACACCTGCATAATGTGCACTACTGCAACACATACAGCACATTTGTCCCGCACTTACACTTTGTTGAATTAATTCAATATCATAGTCGCCACTGAAGTCCACTCCATCCTTGTTTACCGTCAATGGATCGGCCACTCGTCAACCAGTCCGCCAGAATCCGAGTAGGGAATGGCTGAGCGCAGCTGTCAGTCAAACACAAGTTAGCCAATGGGAATGCGTTCCTGGACAGCCCACCCACACGGGAAGTTTGTGCCAAAACTGCAAGCAAAAAGTCAGGGAGCGCAAACGAGAAAGCTGGAATTGCAACCAAAATAAATTACGCCAAACAAAACCGAGAAAGACGCGGAACAAAAATAAAAGGGTTCTGAAGAGTAATAGACTGATATTTTGCACGATTACACGAATAATTTGTTTGCCAGTCTAAAAAAATTGACTTTTTTTGTTTTTTTTGTATTTTGATTTGTCGTTTTTGTTTGATATTTCAAAAGTATTGTATGAACATTTTGGCACAAGATTGATTCCATAGAGCAGTGCCACGGCTTAAAATTATATTTGGATGCTGACAAAAAAAAAAAAGAAATTGCAAAACTGGGCAAGATTTAAAATTGAAGGACAAAAAATTAACATGCGGGCGTTTTCAAATAATAAAATTAGAAACCAACAAACACGAAATACATTTAGGGAAGTAAAGTAGAGCTTCAAAAGATTTCATTTTGATTTATTGAGTGGGTGCAGATCACAGCGGGGGAAAAAAAAAACAACCAAAACAAAACCAGGGTTTGATGTGAAACTGCTGCTGGACTGAAACTCGATAGCACGCTGCAAGAAGGATCTTGCCCGAACTCTTCAGTGCTCTCCATCCATCATCGCAGCAGATGCTCTCTGATCTATTAAGTGCACTTTGTTGTTCTAGGCCTCAGTGACAGACAGGCTTTATTCGGGCAAGGTGCCCTAGCGCTTCGGAGTCAGGCCGTAGCGGACATGCCTTGTTTTGCATTTCGACCTTTAGAAAGGAGCGCAGGAAGTGACGTAAGCGCGATAAGCAGCAGACACGTCACCCGACAAATCCGCAGGATTTTATTACCGGCTTGAAATCAACCAAAGCTAGTGGTCTAGTGGAGAGAGTGGGATTTATCCGTTTGATAACGGCTCGCCTTTCGTCCCATAAATATCTTAAGTCCAGGGATCAACATGAAACTTTGAGTAGTGGGTCAGTCCATGAAATGGGGTTACCAATAGGGCTGGGTATCACCAGATACCTCACGATACGATACTATGGCGATATTTTGCCCACGATAACGATAATATCACGGTACAGCGATTCTGCGATAATCGATATATTGCAAGAAATTTCAACCACATCACGATATCTGTGTCACTGAAGAAAATCAGAATTTATTGACCACTGTAAAATTACATTTCACATACATAACTACACACTCTTGCCAGACATATATTTGTCTCTATTCCACTGCTGGCAAAACCAAGAGTTGCTTCACTACAACATACAGAAAATTCCCATTTCTGTGCTAGTATTATCAACTTTTCTGTAAGCATGGACACATCAGTGCTGCTTAACAAGCAGAATCAAATTGTTTTATGAAAACTTAAAACTTGCACTGCAGACTGCACAGACATTTCAGTGCTAACACTAATATCAATTTGTTCTTTGTAAACTTGAGAACGTATTGAGGTATTTCACCTGACGTCACAGGGTCACGTGACGCCCCGGTGTCCACCATTTTGGACGGCAAGCTAGCTAATGTCAACAACAGTAGCTGGTATGTTACTGTCGCAATGTTTACGTTCAGTCATTTGGATGACTGTTAAAACCTTTCAGTCTCAAGTTTTTCCTTTACTGGATTTACTAGTTTACTGAGCTAGCGCGTGCTGGCTCCCGGCTTGGCCAGCTAGCGCGCGATGGCTCCCAGCTTGGCCGGCTAGCGTGCTAGCTCAGTAAACTAGTAAATCCAGTAAAGGAAAAACTTGAGACTGAAAGGTTTTAACAGTCATCCAAATGACTGAACGTAAACATTGCGACAGTAACATACTAGCTACTGTTGTTGACATTAGCTAGTGCTAACAGCTAGCTGCTAGTACACTGCTACAACACAGACACCGACCCTAATAATACAGTTCTTAGTCATTGCCTGGTAACAGCAAATTTATAACGGGCCATGTCTCAACAGACTAAGAAGTTATTTCAATGACATTTAATAACATTTTGTTTATCCTGAGGACCGAAAGTAAATGTGAACAAACCTTAGCTGTAATAAGATGGCGACCACCGGCTCCAGGGACGACCCGCTGATGTAGGCATGTTACCCAGCCTGACACAAAATATTTGTAGGCATCCAAACTCTTATACGCTTTCAGATCAATACCTGTGTATGGCGATGGGTTTTTAACGACATAGGTATACAGATCACGTGGGCCGAAGTCAGGTAAAGACGAGGGCTTCGTGTACTTCCGTACGTCAGTGAACAGTCCTGGTGGAAGCAGGTAAACGTCGTTCTCTAAGCCCGCTAACCTCAATTTTTGCAAATACCTCTCCCTCTGCTCGCCCTGTAAATGCCCTACGTCGCTGGATAGTGAAGGTGCTTTCTGCATCTCGTTCCTTTTTCTTTTATGTTTTTCGTTTGTCGCCTTCCTCGCATTCAAACTGATTCGAGCCGTGACGTCCAAAATGGCAGCATCACATGACTTGGTCACGTGAGTGAAAAACCTCAATAAGGCCACTTTTGGCCGGCAGTAGGGGAGGCCACTCAAACAAGGTTCAACTGTACATGAATAGCCGTCTCAAAAACAAAAGTGTTAAAAAGCACATTATGTCAAAAAATATGTTCTTAACAAGCCAGGGCTGTATCTTGAATGGTCAAAATATGTCTTGGTAACATCTCATCTCATCTCATTATCTCTAGCCGCTTTATCCTTCTACAGGGTCGCAGGCAAGCTGGAGCCTATCCCAGCTGACTACGGGCGAAAGGCGGGGTACACCCTGGACAAGTCGCCAGGTCATCACAGGGCCGACACATAGACACAGACAACCATTCACACTCACATTCACACCTACGGTCAATTTAGAGTCACCAGTTAACCTAACCTGCATGTCTTTGGACTGTGGGGGAAACCGGAGCACCCGGAGGAAACCCACACGGACAACATGCAAACTCCGCACAGAAAGGCCCTCGCCGGCCACGGGGCTCGAACCCGGACCTTCTTGCTGTGAGGCGACAGCGCTAACCACTACACCACCGTGCCGCCCCGTCTTGGTAACATCTTGATTATAATAATTTAGTGTTCAAATAGTCGGCCTGTGGGGTCTTAATTCAATCAGTTACAACTTTGAGAGAAGAATATGATTAATTTGCGTCATTCTCACATGAAGGTTTCATTTAAATTTGTCAAGAAGTCTCAATTAACTGGCTTTACCAAAATACCAATTTGGCGTTACGGACACTACACTACACTATATTTCTTTAAATCATGGAAATTACAGTAAAGATGAAATGATTATGTAAACCCGGACCAATGAAAAGTAACATCATTTCATGGGCTGACCCTATGATCGGTTTTCGCGTTTTACAGTGAATCCGAACGCTCTGAGCGTGCACACAGAGCCGTGAGGCGGATCATGCACCGAGTGAACCATCGCAAGCGGTTTTTTCTTCAGAAGCACCTTTGAAGCGACGGTGGTATCGCGTCCAAATTGCACTGAACAGAACAAATTGTTTTGCCACGAGGCCTCTTGCAATTCGAGAAAGCTGGCCTTCGAATTCTCTGTGGAGGAGAATCCCTGTTCCAGGAATTTCAGTCCTTTTTTTTTTTTGGGTAAGTGATCCATAAGGCAAAACCGCAGAGCCAGTGCAGAGATATCGTGTCACCGATCTCAAAAGGCCTCAGCACTCTCTGGACAATTTTTTTTTTTTTGCTTTGCTTTGCTAGGTTTCATTTCTCATTTCGCTGGAGGCCAGAGAAAGAACGAATTGCATATTAGGCCACATATCGGGAAGTGAAGGTCGGGACTTGGAGATGAAATATTCCATTTCACAAAAAAAAGTGCCAGGTCAGATTTCCAGGTGCGAAATGGCAGAAGTTCCGCGCACAACCGAAAGCAGATTTCCCTCCCATATATTTATTTGCATAACTGCAGAACAAATACGAGAAGGAGGCACGCGTACGGAATAATACGGCAGTTCGAAGATGAGACGAAACGTTCTGTTTACACACTCGATTAAGCAAATGAGTTCCAATGCTTTTGACGTGTCGCGTCCTGTGCCTTCAAAGAACTCTTTTTGTTTATATCGCACCTTTCCCCCGGCATGATTTTAGGCCCCTCAGCTTTTTAAACTCGGTTAGCCCTACTGACAGCGTTTCACGGTTCCTCGTTAAAAATAGCAGCCCTTGTGTTCATACGAGCAGCAGCAGAATATGGGTCAAAGATTTATCGAGTCACATTGAGGAGAGTTTAGAGGGTGAACCGGCTATTCCCGCTCCTTTCGCTCCCTAGAAATCTTCACGCGCTCGTTAACTCGTGCAGCCAGTCATTCTTCAGAGGGAACGCCAGAAAACATGGTGGAATCCATCCAGCCAGCCAGCCAGCCATTATCTGGAGCGCTTATCTGTCAGGGTCGCGAGGGAAGCTGGAACCAATCCCAGCTGACTTCAGGCGAGAGGCGGGGTACACCCTGGGCAGGTCGCCAATCTGTCGCAGGGCTCACGCAGAGACGAAGAACCATTCACACGCACATTACATGGTGGAATGAAAAGGGGGGGGTTAAGTTTAATTTATAGCTGCTATATCTTTAAGCAATTACAGGAACTAACTTGTTTCATAGATGTTCCACAGCATTAAAGTGTAACTGAAAAGGGATAGAAACTGTGGCAGCAGTTCGTTGTGGTAAAAGAGGAATAAAATAGATAGTTGGATCTTTAGATAGTTCTGGTTATCGGAGGAAGGCGAGGCAGAGGTTTTCAGGCTGTTTCAGACAAGCTGAGCTGCATTTTGCGATGGGAAACATTTGTATGTGGAATAATTTTATCTCATCTCATTATCTCATTATCTCTAGCCGCTTTATCCTGTTCTACAGGGTCGCAGGCAAGCTGGAGCCTATCCCAGCTGACTACGGGCGAAAGGCGGGGTACACCCTGGACAAGTCGCCAGGTCATCACAGGGCTGACACATAGACAACCATTCACACTCACATTCACACCTACGGTCAATTTAGGCCAAGTTTACATTAGACCGTATCTGTCTCGTTTTCTTCGCGGATGCACTGTCCGTTTACATTAAACCGCCTGGAAACGCCGGGAAACGGGAATCCGCCAGGGTCCACGTATTCAATCTAGATCGTGTCAGCTCCGGTGCTGTGTAAACATTGAGGATACGCGGATACGCTGTGCTGAGCTCTAGCTGGCGTCGTCAATGGACAACGTCACTGTGACATCCACCTTCCTGATTCGCTGGCGTTGGTCATGTGACGCGACTGCTGAAAAACGGCACGGACTTCCGCCTTGTATCACCTTTCATTAAAGAGTATAAAAGTATGAAAATACCGATGCAAATACTGCCCATTGTGTAGTTATGATTGTCTTTAGGCTTGCCATCCTTCCACTTGCAAGTGGTAAGTGACTTGCGCACAGCGGCTCAGTCCCGAATCACTGCTCGTGCGCTTCACTCGCGCGCTCTGTGAGCTGCGCAGGGCCGGAGTGAGTGCGCACCCTCCAGAGGGCACTCGCTGTTCAGGGCGGAGTGATTTGGAGCGCAGCCGCTGAGGAGGAAGCGATGAGGCGCACTGACACATTTCTCAACTTACGTGCCGAATTAGTCATGTGATTAGCGTATCCGTGTATTGGCGTTGCTGTGTGCACGCTGATCGTTTTTAAAAACGTTAATCTGATGATCCGCTGATACGGTCTAATGTAAACCCCACCTTAGAGTCACCAGTTAACCTAACCTGCATGTCTTTGGACTGTGGGGGAAACCGGAGCACCCGGAGGAAACCCACGTGGACACGGGGAGAACATGCAAACTCCGCACAGAAAGGCCCTCGCCGGCCACGGGGCTCGAACCCGGACCTTCTTGCTGTGAGGCGACAGCGCTAACCACTACACCACCGTGCCACCCACTGGGTGAAATATTTTGACAAAATTCAAAAGTTTAATGGTGGCACCAGGAGCTCAAAGTTATGGAAAAAGCTGCTATTTTATGACTTTTATGACAAAATTTCGATCACTTTTCATGAAACATTATGGCACCTTATTAGTCTGGCTATCACCAGACCATATCACAAGTGAAATATGGTCTGGAATCCGCCTATTGAATTTCTCGTAGGGGAGGTGTGGTTTACGATTGTCAACGGCCATTTATTGGACGTTGCGAATGTCTATCATTTGGCGTATACGTAGCCCATGGCCAATCATGGCAGTTGTACCCGGTGACGTAGTTAGAGCAACGAAGAAAGACTGTAACGCCAAACGCTGTTCTTTTTTTAAAACAAACTTTCGCTCTAAACTATTCAGAACAGTGTCTAAAGCTCGATCGAAAGTTTGGTTCGTATCGCTCGCCGCCATGTTAAATGTGATCCGTAAACAGACCCAAATAAACTACAAGCTTCCGTTTGTCGAGTAGTACGCGTCACCGTCTTTCCACCCCTCCCCACTCTCTGATTGGCTCCCTAACTCAGGCGAGCCTTTAGACCATAGTTTCCATGCTGTCTTTTCAGATCGGAACGATTGTGCAAAGCAGCATGGGATTTCCCAGGCTAGCACCTTATAGAGTAGACCAAATATCTTAGATACACATTTTTAGTCCATATTCTAAATATATTATCAAGCACAGTTTGAGTTTTAGCTGTTCATTGAATCATTGTTCAGCTACTTTTAAACAATACAAATGTATTATGAATCACATTAATGCTTCTCAATCCTTCGCAAAGGTTCTTAACATGATCTCTGGCTCACAAGAAATCAATAAACGGAGTCCAACATTGGGATTCAAACCTTACACGAAAACATAAAATAAGCGTTTTTTGGCAAAAAAAAATGAACGTCATGGTGCCACCATTAGACTTTTGAATATGGTCAAAACATTTTACAGGATGTCTTTATTGGTGAAAAGGAACACCCAAACAAAAATGCATCGGATTTTATGAAAGTGACGGCAACTGATGCACCCTAGAGTGCGCACACCGAGTCCGATACGAATTTTTACCTCCGCCAACTTTGTTGGAGGTTATGCTTTCACCTCCGTTTGTTTGTCTGTTTGTTCCCAACGTAACTCAAAATGGATTTGGATGAAGTTTGGTGTCCAGCTTTAGTATTAACCCGAGGTTCCAGTGGTTTGATTTCGATGTTGATAAGATGTGGTTTGGTGGAGGTATGGACTCGACTCGACTCTACCGAGTGCCCTTGTAGTTTAATATTAGGCATATCGGGTGAAAAATTCCAATTCAGTCTAAATTGCTTGAAACTGGTCTCAGTGAATGCAGAACAACATATATATATATTAGGGCTGTAACAATATGCAAATCGAAATCGCGATACGCAGAGCCACGATCCGTATCGCGATACAAGAAGGCAGAATCGCGGTACACCCTTTCAAACTTCTCCTCAGCCCAAAAACAGAGGTGCTTCCAAACTTCAATTTATGAATACTTTACTTTTTATTTAAATTACATTTTAAACTTGCTTAAATTACTTTTATTTTTTTATATCTATTAGTAAGTTGTTTTTTCGCCGACCTGCGACAATCTTCTGCGAGTCACACAACGTCCACACTCGCCACTGGCAGAGCGTTCATTTCTTTTAAGCGGTCGCCATTCTGGTTGCGACGCGGGGAGCGAATCTGTAAACGAGCAGCTCATTGGCTGGCTAGGTGTGCCACAAGCCAATCACAATCACTTGACTGGAAAGGCATGCAGTGTTGCCAGATTGGGCGGGTTTAGGTGCTTTTTGGCTGGTTTTGAACATATTTTGGGGTGGAAAACGTTAGCAATATCTGGCAACACTGAAGGCATGTCTGCTTGGGCGGAAGCCTTCTGCGGCAGTTACATTTTGACACGCGAGCAATGTTTCACCATAAAAATTCCGTAATTTCCATCTGTTTTCCGCGATCACAGAAAATCATTGGCCCTATGAGAGTGAGACAGTGAGAGAGCCACCCCCCCCCCAAAAAAAAAAAAAAATCTTAACGGATT
Source organism: Neoarius graeffei (assembly GCF_027579695.1). Lineage (NCBI taxonomy): Eukaryota > Metazoa > Chordata > Actinopteri > Siluriformes > Ariidae > Neoarius > Neoarius graeffei. The sequence goes on from NC_083577.1 coordinate 28,682,678, forward strand.
TACACGATTTGGAAAAATGACTTTTTCAGAACCGAAAAAAACAGAGCTTCCGGCTCAACAGTATTATTTTGAGAAATAAAACAATCTTTGGATAAACATTTGTTCATTTTTGCATACATATTACTCATTCTCTGCAGTGGTCTGAATTATTTGTTATTAAATAGTTAATGTAAGTAAGTAAATGTTAATAAGTCAAATTTACTACTTTAAAAAAACATTTTTAAAAAATCGTGGGCGTATCGAATCGTGGGTCAAAAATCGCGATATGAATCGAATCGTGAGTTGGGTGTATCGTTACAGCCCTAATATATATATATATATATATATATATATATATATATATATATATATATATAATTTTTTTTTTTTACAGAATTCAAATCTGTTTATCCGTTCTTGAGATATAACAAATCAAAGATTGAGAAAACTGCTGTAATATTCTGTCTGAGGATGACATGGTCTTAAATGGGCCTCGTTAACCAATGAGATCAAATGTTTTTTTTTTCTTTTTGTGCAATATAAAGCTGATCTGATCTCATTTGTACATCACAAAGAAGGAGAAATCAGTGTTAATTTTAAAATCTGCATAAATAAGCACTGAAAGTCATTCACATCTACCATTCGCTATCAAAATAAAAACGTAATAAGATTATCTCTAATCCCCTCTTTGTGCCCTGTAGGCCTTTGTGTTTCTAAGTAGGGCCGACTCGTGTTTATATTAAAGAATATAAATGATGATTTTGATTAATATTCACAGCTTTCAAGGAGAACCTCGAAAAACCTGTCTGATCCACATCCAATAAACAATTCCAGTTAATTAAATTGAAATCGACACTCGTGTTTCTGACTACTGGCTTTTTAAAATCTCATTCTGACCACTAAGATCTCAATATTGTTAATTGAAACAACTCCAGTTATATTCTAAAATAGTTATTTATTCATATGAATCAGTTTGATTTGAAAAAATAAGTAGGTAAAGCTACGAAAACTCACTTCAGAGTCTCGCATGAATCAGAACATCAAAACTAGGAGACGGAAAATTTTGCTGAATCCTTCATCAGAAGCAGTGAGAGCGAGAGAACATCGCTATAAAAGTTAGGATTGATATTGACGAGTAATCCAGTCGGAAACCGATCAGGAGAGAGAGAGAGAGCTTGAGCGCTTTCCCATGACTCAAAAAGTAAAGCACCGGCAGTTTCCCGACGTCACGCGAGCAGAGAGTTTTTACTCTGTTGTACCGACTTCAACCTGCCGTTACTCCCAAAGTACTGAACAGATTTTAACTAGGGATGGCGAAAACTAAAAAAAATCTTGACCGACCACCGAGCCTCATTAGCCGGTTAAAGTCGGTTAACCTATGAGTTTAAAATTCTAGAATTGGAATGATTAGAATCTATTCTAAATCTAACCGCGAGCATCCGCACATTCAGTCCCAGTCGCTGCCCTCCACTCGCATTCCCTTTTCTACAGCGCGAAACATTTAGTCAAACGCGGCACTGATGCCGAGGGGTTTGTATCGGAGCGGAGGACAAATGGCTCCAGCTTAGAGACGGTTTCAGTTGGCCATGATGGCGTTGGAAATAAAGTCAAGTGCTAGAAGAAGTACAGAACATTCAGTGATGGGAATAACGGCGTTAAAATAAAGGCTGTTATAACGCCGGGTAATCTAATTAATTAGCTACAATCGTTATAACGCCGTTACCAATATCAACACGCCATTACTGCTGAGCTGATTAGCCGCTAAGCTAATATAGCAACTGTCTGATGCTGAGTAACATCAGTGAGTAACCAGGCTTTAGTTCAGATCTTGTGTATTATTATTACGTTGACATTAATGTTCACCAGACGAATCAACCATCGACTTCATTCACGCGCCGTGTTCTTGTTTCTTTGATAGTCAAGAATTTCCTTGATGTTACATCGTAGTAAAATGTAATCCAACACTGAGACTTTTCTTTCGCCGAGTGGCAGCTGTCTTCAACTGAGGCGGGAGGGCGGGACATGACTGAATGGGTGTTTCTGATTTGTCAGCTGTCGTCCTTACACCACATGGCACGCCCCAAGCGTTTACAACACAGAATTCCAGGTTCTCCGCTCCAAAATCGGCAGCTTCAAAATGAATGATTTTTTTTTTTAACTGACAACCAAAAAAAAATTAACCGGTTGACGTTGATTCGGTCAACCACCGGTCAAACGGTCATCGGTTAACATCCCTAATTTTAACCAGATAAATTTCTTTGGAAAGCAGAACTGATGAGCTTTTTAATGATAGAAAATATTCAAGGGTTAAGGATTGACAGGTTTGGAAACTTCGATGAGCGTCTGCATGGACAGTTTTCACAGCACAGCCAGCGAGCGTCTGATAGGCTTATTAATATTTCGGTCCGTCTCATGCCGGTTTCACACCGCGACAGTAGTGTCCTGAGTGAATGATGGAGTCGTCTCAGCGATAAAAAGACAGGCTAACAATTATAGACATGCTGTGATGAAAAAGAAAGTTTTGGTAACACCCACTGTTGGAAAGGAGAAGACAACAGGGAGAGTTTTTCATGATCTCGTCTAAGAGTCGAAGTTGAGAGACGGGACGCTGGGCAACGAGACAGAAAGCGGCAGTCACGGTGTTGTGCGTTCACTCAGCTCTCGCATCACAGCAGAGGCTCGCCGCTCCATTCGAGGACGCTTTGTCGGCTTTGTTCTGCTCGTCGTCGTGACAGCAGAATGCAGCGGAGCTGTCTTTTATCGGTCTGGTCGTCATTTCCGTATGCGACATTTCACGACAGACAAGACAAATCCGAATTTGTTTTTTCATCCTATCGAATTTCATTCTTGGTCTTTCAAGATTAAAGGGGAACAGAGGGCAATATATAGAGTAAATATAACAATAAAACACACATTGATGAACCTTATTCAAGACTTACAAAAGTTTTTTGTTCTAAGGTTGGAAAGTTATAGAGGATTTCGACGTGACGTCACAGGTGACGTGACGCCCCGGCGTCCGCCATTTTGAAGGTCAAGCTAGCTAATGTCAACAACAGTAGCTGGTATGTTACTGTAGCAATGTTTACGTTCAGTCATTTGGATGACTGTTAAAACCTTTCAGTCTCAAGTTTTTCCTTTACTGGATTTACTAGTTTACTGAGCTAGCGCGCTAGCTCGGGCAGGCTGGGAGCGAGCGCGCTAGCTCGGGCAGGCTGGGAGCGAGCGCGCTAGCTCGGGCAGGCTGGGAGCGAGCGCGGTAGCTCGGGCAGGCTGGGAGCGAACGCGCTAGCTCGGGCAGGCTGGGAGCGAGCGCGCTAGCTCGGGCAGGCTGGGAGCGAGCGCGCTAGCTCGGGCAGGCTGGGAGCGAGCGCGCTAGCTCGGGCAGGCTGGGAGCGAGCGCGCTAGCTCGGGCAGGCTGGGAGCGAACGCGCTAGCTCGGGCAGGCTGGGAGCGAGCGCGGTAGCTCGGGCAGGCTGGGAGCGAGCGCGGTAGCTCGGGCAGGCTGGGAGCGAGCGCGCTAGCTCGGGCAGGCTGGGAGCGAGCGCGCTAGCTCGGGCAGGCTGGGAGCGAGCGCGGTAGCTCGGGCAGGCTGGGAGCGAGCGCGCTAGCTCAGTAAACTAGTAAATCCAGTCAAGGAAAAACCTGAGACTGAAAGGTTTGAACAGTCATCCAAATGACTGAACGTAAACATTGCTACAGTAACATACCAGCTACTGTTGTTGACATTAGCTAGTGCTAACAGCTAGCTGCTAGTACACTGCTACAACACAGACACCGACCCTAATAATGCAGTTCTTGGTCATTGCCTGGTAACAGCAAATTTATAACGGGCCATGTCTCAACAGACCAAGAAGTTATTTCAATGACATTTAATAACATTTTGTTTATCCTGAGGACCGAAAGTAAATGAAAATGTGAACAGACCTTAGCTGTAATAAGATGGCGACCACCGGCTCCAGGGACGACCCGCTGATGTAGGCATGTTACCCAGCCTGACACAAAATATTTGTAGGCATCCAAACTCTTATACGCTTTCAGATCAATACCTGTGTATGGCGATGGGTTTTTAACGACATAGGTATACAGATCATGTGGGCCGAAGTCAGGTAAAGACGAGGGCTTCGTGTACTTCCGTACGTCAGTGAACAATCCTGGTGGAAGCAGGTAAACGTCGTTCTCTAAGCCCGCTAACCTCAATTTTTGCAAATACCTCTCCGTCTGCTCGCCCTGTAAATGCCCTACGTCGCTGGATAGTGAAGGTGTTTTCTGCATCTCGCTCCTTTTTCTTTTATGTTTTTTTCCCTGGTATTTCCCACACGCCTGACTGCAGGTCAGGAAGATCACCCGCGCTGCAAAGCCAGAAAAAGATAGCCTGGCAACGTGTACGGATCACGTACACTAGCATCATTGATTTTCTGGTGATATCGCTTCTTACTCGCGTCATCTAGGCCGGATAAAATACTCGACAATGAGACTTCGTCATGATCAACAGTGTATTGCTACCGGTAGTCGCCATATTTGTGACCGTCAAAATGGCGCCGGCTACTTGTTGACATGGCAACGGTCACGTGGGTCGAAAACCTCTATAGTGTTTTTTTCTTTTTTAAAGATTTTTTTTGGGCTTTTTCACCTTTATTGGATAGGACAGTGTAGAGACAGGAAATGATCGGGAGAGACAGACGGGGAGGGATCGGGAAATGACCTCAGGTCGGAATCAAACCCGGGTCCCCGGATTTATGGTATGGCGCCTTAGGCACGACGCCCCCTATAGTGTTTTGAAAGTAGCTTGAGCAAACTATTTCCGCAGTTTGAACAGCCCGCCATGATATTAATTTTATCCAATCAGAATGCACGTTCATTTTCTCTGCGTAACACTCGTGACGTATGTATGTGCCCAGTTGTGTTGGCTCATTGAGGTTGGGACTAGCACGTGTGAAATACCTGTTTCTGCCTCTTGCGACGATTTCGCAAGTCCACGCCTATCTCATTGCAGCAAATAAATTCTGCTGGACTCGTGAGCAACTCCACGTTACAGTTTCCGCACGAGCACCACGCCGTGTCACCTGCACGCAGACGCTCTGCCCCACGCTCGCCACGCCCATGGTCAGCATCAGTCTCATCCTCGCCGTCATCCGAGCTTTCTTCTCTTATTTCATCACCGGAGTCGAGAGTACCTCTCCTAGGTTCAAACTGGTACCCTTCTAAGCCATAGCCTGCTTGCAGCGTGTCTTGCGGGATCTCTGTGTACGATTCGACAGAGCTGTCGCTTTCACTTGATGCGCCCGACGCCATGATTACACGCTTCTCTCCTAGTGCAGTGGGTAGCGCTGACGTCACGGTCTTTTAAAAATGGCGACTCTTGTGCGGTTTAGCGTACCGACTATTATATTTACAATTACCAAGATATTTCGTTGTTTTCTAGTATATAAATTTGATAGAATACTTAAGAATACGTTACTTTGTCACATCAGCAACTGTATATATTATATTTGGTACCCCTTTAATAAGAACATTTATTTATTTATTTATTTATTTATAGGGGTGGGACTAGATTTTTAAAAAATAATCTAATTAATTACAGGCTTTGTAATTAATTAATCTTAATTAATCGCACTACCGTATTTGCCCCAAAAGCAACATTTATTTTATGTAACTAAATAATATGTGAAGAGTTCAAATAATACACAGACATGATTTTTAGATTCAAGGTCATTTAATGGCTGTAAGCAATAAATTGCATTTCATTTCAAAATAGTAAACAAAGGTATGGTCCCTGTCCAAAATTGAAGACTACAGTTTCAGTGCGATTTTAATAACCATTTTAGTTGTTACCTTCTGGATCAAAATCAGAACCTATGGTCATGAGCTTTGGGTAATGACCGAAAGAACAAGATCGCAGATACAAGCGGCCGAAATGAGTTTCCTTCGCAGGGTGGCTGGGCGCTCCCTTAGAGAGGGTGAGAAGCACAGTCACTCGGGAGGAGCTCGGAGTAGAGCCGCTGCTCCTCCACATCGAGAGGAATCAGCTGAGGTGGCTCGGGCATCTTTTTCGGACGCCTCCCTGGGGAGGTGTTCCAGGCATGTCCCCCCGGGGAAGACCCAGGACACGCTGGAGGGACTATGTGTCTCAGCTGGCCTGGGAACGCCTCGGTGTTCTTCCCGAGGAGCTGGCCGAGGTGTCTGAGGAAAGGGAAGTTTGGGCTTCCATGCTTAGACTGCTGCCTCCGCGACCCGGTCCCGGATAAAGCGGAAGAAGACGAGACGAGACCTTCTGGATCACACGCCGCAATCTGCAATACATCTCGTAGACGCTTGTCTTCTACCACCGATAGCGGTCTGCAGTCCAGGGCAATCCACTTGGCCAGCGTGTTCGTTGAATTCTCCGATGTTGCCCTGCTCATTTTCTTCTGGAATCCAGCCGTTTCTTCGAGTTTGCACTGCTGACCAGAACCGCTACCTCGAGCTGCAGCTGTTTCAGTAATCGCGGTGACATGCTTGGCATTTAAATGGTACCGTAAAGTTGACGAGCTTCTGTGATAAGCAAACTCCTTTCTGCACAGTTTGCAATAAACTGTGGTTTCATCAACAGTTCCACCGGGTCGTTTTTTGAATATAAATTTACCGTCCAGCAGACTCGGCGCGCTTTCAAGCTCCATTGCTGGAACCGGAACTGCGTGCGTCAGCATATTTGTCGCACCATAACACGGTGCACTAACAACGGTTCCGGGTTGTTTGGCATGCAAACTGCGATAAAATGCGTTCATATTTTTATCGAATTAATTTGTTTGAAATGAATTAATCTTAATTAACGCGTTAATGTCCCACCCCTATTTATTAATGACCTGTGTGGATATTCCAGCACTAGAGAAACGCATCCGCTTTCATATCCATGTCTTGAAACGGTAACTCCTCCATGTTGTCTGTAATCCTGCTGAGGGTGACTTGTCACGTCTCTGGCACTGACCGACCCTCTCTGGCTATCCCCACCAGAGGGCCGTTAGTGAATTAACGCCACCGAATCATTTGTTCTTAATGAATCAA